>NW_027142354.1:33260791-34460791 GCF_026170545.1 Melanerpes formicivorus
TTATCTTGATTCCTGAAATGCATCAGGCACATGCTACTAGGGAACCAATAGTGCCAAACTGCTTTCTCATCTTCTGCCTGTCCTCACACCAATGCAACCAAATGATATCATTAGCTACACTGGCTGTTCAGGGTACAAGCTGTGCCTTCTTCAATGATACTTGGATGGGTCAAAAGTTCATATGCATACTTTGATTGACATCTTTCTCCTTCTGGAGAGAATGCCTCATTCTGCAGTGGTTCTGGTGGCATTGACAGCATATTTTGGATATCTGCTAATTACAGAAATCTGTAGAGCAGCCACACACTTCCACATTAATAGATTAGAAATTTTTGTAGAATGGTCCTTCAATTACTCATTGATTGGGGTCCATGTTCCACTTTCCTGCATCTGCATGGTCTGCGCTTGCCAATGTAGTCCATGGATCAAAAGAAGCTATTTCCTTGTAAGCAAGGTATATTAAGACAGATTCTTCATATTTATTCATCTTACTGACATCTTTAAGACTCTAAAAAGAAGTTTGGCCTGGGAAGAAAAAGAGGTATACTGGGCCTTCTTGCAACAGATGTGAAGTCAAAGTGGACAAGAAGACAAGTTTCATTGAGATGCCATGTCCTGGCACCAGCCACCTGGCAGAAAGAAAATGCAAACCCTGTTTAAGGAAATTATAATCTGTTTCAAGAAGGCATGCAGAAGAATTTCAAGATTAGTCTTGTGTTCCCTGAAAAAAAAGTCTTTGTGGTAGTGATGTATGTAGGTATCCCTTGTCTATCAAGAGCTGTAAGGTTCTTGAGTTTTAAGGAATGCTGTTTATAAGTATTCCATGTGGCTAAAGCTTTGAGAGCAATCTTGAGTATAGAGGATGTTTGGTTTAGTTAGCAAGCTAGCTTCATTTATGTAGTCTATTAAAAAGCATCTTCTTGGCCTGTTTACTCAAAGGAATGTTAACTGATCATTATTCAAGACTGGTTCACAGAACCATTACTGGTAATGATCATGACATATCTAAAATAACTTTCTATAGGTAAGTATCTAAAAGGATTTTGTTTCATTTCTTAAAGTTTTAATTTCTCCTTAAGTAAGTCTGAACACAATTCTAATGCCTAATTAACCCCAGTTTTGTTTCATTAGCATGCTATAAACAAAAAGAGCAGCATGTGTTGAGGCAGGTAGGTAGCCTTTGTAGTAAACATTTCTTGTTAGGAGGAGACTTACCTGTTTTTCTGTCAACACAGAAAATGCAAAGTCACACAAAGAAACACATCCACATATCCTTTGCAAGACTCTTGAATGTTGTCAGGACCTTCCCCTGAAGAAGACAACAATTTTGTCGCCTTCATTTAATAGAATGACCATAGAACCATCGAATGACTCGAGTTGGAAGTGACCCCTAAAGGTCATCTAGTCTAACCCCCCTGCAATGAGTAGGGACATCCTCAGCTAGATTAGGTCACCCAGAACTTTGTTGAGCCTCACCTTGAATATCTCCAGGGATGGGGCCTCAACTACCTCTCTGTGCAATTTGTTCCAGTGTTCAACAACCCTCATTGTAAAGAAGTTTTTCCTTAAAAAGTTAACATTTGATTGTTATTCACATAACAATTAGTAATTCTGAAGTTGCCATATGGCTCTAGATGCCCATTCTTTTCCAGAATAACTTAAATTACATGTAACAGGGTTTTCATTACCTAGTTTGTCAGAAACTCATTCAACAAAGCCTCCTCAACTTACATGGATTCCCTCAACTGTTAGCATCTCAGCAGCTTCCTAAAACACTTCCTGAAAAGGTTACAACCATCCTTTTGAAGTCTCAGAAAATTTGTTCCAGTCAAGCATGTGGAAGAATGTGAACAACTGGACAAACTTGACAGAAAAAAAAGGTAAGTCAGACAAAGAAGTTTGTTTTCCAAGTAATTCTGAGAACCACCTTCCTGAGACATCAATCTTTGTGGGAATGGGATGGCAATCCATCAAGATGGGTTATATCACCATTCAGGTATTCTGAATGCAACTTCACAGCTGTGTGGCATGCAGTAGGACAGCTTAAGCTTTAGAAATTTTGTCAATACTCTTTCCAATCCCTGTAGAGATTTCACTGTATTTTTTAGCAATTAGAATGTTTTCTCTGTGATAAATACACCAGCTTGAAGCCCAAAATGGATGAAAACTCTCTGAATGATACAATCTTTCATATGTTACTTTCTAGAGGGGGATCCTTACATTGATTCTCATCAACACTCTGGGGCAGAGTGCAGCTTTTCCTGGAAAAAAGAAAATCAGAATCACTACACTGTTCTGTTCTGAGCCGGCCTAACATGCAACAGAAAAAAATCAATTTCTCCTGAGATCTTCCACTCACTGATACTGGCTTGTTTATTCATTTGTAAGTAAAAAAACTTGAAAGAACACACCTCCTAGGCTTGCAGTATCTCCTCCACCTAGCAAAGACATCATTTTCATACAGACTAAAGTGTAAATAACATGGGAGCAAACACCAGCATCCCACTGCCAACAAGCACACAGATGAATACAAAATCACCCAAGCCTTTGGGATCTAGAAGGCATCCTCTTCTCAAGATGCCTCTCCAGCCCTGTCCTGTGCCTGTTTATTTGGATAATGCAGCCCTGGCTGCTCCAAGCAGTGCAAGATGGCATCCCACACATGTCCACACACAGGTTTGCCAGCTTGAGGGCACAGATTCAGTCTCTTTTGGACCAAAAGCCATTTGCAGTTTTCAGTCTCATTGAAGAAGTAACTGTGTGAACACACTGGTACTCAAGGATTCTCACTAAGCATTAAAATTATTAACAAGTACCCTAACACTGGCAGAACATTGGCCTGTATTTTCAGACAGGAGCCTCAGCTGTCACTGCAGCACACTGCATTTTCATGCTGAATACCTGACTGCTTGCTGTCCAAACCATCTTGGTCACAGAACAGTGGTGTGACTCTCCTATTGCATCAACCACTTTTCAGACTCTAACCCTGTCTGTGATGGTAGATTCAGACTAAATTACTGCAAGTTGATGCCATTGGATCATATCAGACATCATGCAATGAATACAGTGGTGAGCCCAGCACTGGTTATGATGCTCAATAAGGCTAATTGCATGGTGATCATTTTTTAAATATAGACAAAGCTAAAGAAAGACATAGAGTGATTGCCCATTGGAATGGGCTGCCTGGGGAGGTGGTGGAGTCACCATCACTGGAGGTGTTTAGGAGGAGACTTGATGAGGTGCTTAGTGCCATGGTTTAGTTGATTAGATGGAGTTCGATGATGGGTTGGACATGATGATCTCGAAGGCCTCTTCCAACCCGGTCTATTTCCTATTCTATTCTATTCTATTCTATTCTATTCTATTCTATTCTATTCTATTCTAAATGTAGGTGATGCCTTGTCTTTGCATAAAGACATATCCTGATGGGTCTGAAGCTAGAGGGAAACTTTTGGGAAAGAGGCAGTGAGGAACACTAGGGGACTCCAACCTTGTAAGATTGTTAACCTCCTCCTCCACCAGCAAAGTTGTTTGCACAGGTAGATACATCTTTCTACAGTGCAGTTATCACCGTGTGCTGATTTTGGCTGGCCTAATTTTCTTCAGTGTAACTACCTGTGGTGGTGAGAACGGTGAAAACGGTCACACTACCATGTTTTGGATTTGTACTGGAAACAATGTTGATAATTAAGAGATGTTTTCATTATTGCTCAGCAGACCTTACACTGAGTCAAAGTCTTTTCTGCTTCTCACACCATCCTTCCACTGTTTAGGCTGGGAGTGCACAAGAAATTGGAAGGAAGCATAGTTGGGACAGATGACTTCAGCATATCAAAGGGATATTCCATACTGTATGATGTCATGCTCAGCAATAAACTAGGGAGAAGGTTGGCCAGGAGGCTTCTGCTTGGGAACTGGATGAACATCAGTTGGTTGGTAGTCAACAATTGCTTTAATTTGTATCATTTGTCTTTTCTGGGTTTTATTTAATTCTCGTTGTTATTTTCCTTTTGGTGACAATTTATGTAATAATAATAGTAATAGTAATAATAATAGTAGTAATAATAATAATAATTTTCCCCAGTTATTAAACTCTTCTTATATCAACCCATGAGTTTTCTCACTTTTACCTTTCCAGTTCTCTTCCCCCATCCCATTGGGGGTGTGAGGGAGCAAGTGAGTGACTGTGTAGTGCTTAGTTGTCGGCTGGGGTTAAATCAAGACAGGCTGTTACATTAAACTGGCTTTGTCAAAGTGATGGAGCTTTATGCTGAACACTGCTACCAGATTAAAGCTGTCTCTCTCCCGTTCAGCTTGCACCTGTTCACATGGGTACAAACTAAATGGGTATAACCAGTAAAAGGAGCTTTAAATCCAAACAATAACATCCAAGAAGGTCAGATGGATTTAATTAAGGCAATTTAAAGTTCCATTTATATTAAATTGTTAAATTTGCTACGAGCAGACAAGCCCTCTCTAAAGAACACCTAGCTCTGCTCAACTTGGTAACCCAGGGTAATGCACTCCACTCTGCCACAGCTTCCCAGCAGTAGGAGAAATGCCCATCAGTTGCTGCCAGCCCACCTCTGAAACTGCGTGTGTGTTCCTAGCTGCCAAAGTATGGGACTGTATTCCTTCTGTTGTGGTGTTTGATAGAATAGTTATGCTTCAGAAAAGAGCCACATCATTAAGGCAGGTGGTGACACGTTTCTGAACACAGCTGTCCTTTGCTTGTGTTGCTTCTAGGGACATAGCACAGCTTGAGGGGACAGATGGAGAGTCTCCTAAAGCTGTGAGTATGCCTACCCTGAAACTTTAACCAATACTTTAACCAAGCCTGCCTGGGCTGATGGAGTAATCTCCCTCAGTGCTGACTGCAGAGCTCAGTGACAAGACTGCTGATTTGTTTAAACCTGAGAGAAGTTCCCATGCACAGCAAACAATGCCCACCCTGAGTTTCAGCCTCAGAGTGTTCCTCTGAGGAATAGGTGTGCCTTACTGGTCTGCTGCTCTAAGCATTCCAGAGCTGTTCTGCCAAGTCTGAGCATCCCTTAATGAGCAGACACAAAAACTGTAGTCATCTGGGTCTAGTCATGAATCCTCCTGAACTCCCATGGTGGGTTATTCAAGTAGTTGGAGCAGGAAAACATGAGTAAGCTGGAGGAAAACTCGTGGTAGACAGGGAAGAGCAAAGAGAGAAGCTTTCATTTCTTGGCCACTGCCCTGTGTCCATGGGAGGTGCCAGGTTTAACTATGATCTGTTCCCCCAGCTGCCAACAAGCTGACAAAGAGAAAAAGACAGGGACCAAACTGTGACTTTCAAGGGAATGACTAACTAGAGGCAGGTAACAAAGAGGTATGAAGGAAATGGCAGCCAGATAAGCTAGTCATCAGCCCTCTGCAGTTGCTTTATAAAGAATAAAATCAGCATGAAATAATGTACAGCAAAGGGAAAAAGGGAGCAGTAAAATTTGTGGAAATCTGAGGGCTATAAGGTTCACTTTTAACCTTAAACTTGGTGATAAAAGAAATATATCAAAAGTTTGAGAAGGAGGCAAAAAAGAGTTTCAGATTAAATGGAAGCTCACAGATCTGGAGTGTCTACTGTTAACAAAAAATCTATGGAACCTACTGGTATGAGACCTCTGATGTAGCTCTGTTATTTGAGCACCAAATTGAATTAGTTTGCCTCAGGTGAGCTGAGGGGCAGAAAAGAAAAGCCTGCTGCCTTTTTTATAGGAATTTACATATTGAAGACTGCGATAGACTAGCATCAGTGATGCCAATTTTGCTGTTGATCTGCACTGCTATAAATTACTCCTGCAACAAGAAAGGATGCAGCATAAAAATGTGATAAGTGCCTCACTCTTTGTTTCTCAGGGCTTCCTGTTCACTTCAATACCTTCTATGCCGGCTGCACTGCTTGCTTGTGTCCCTGGCTCCCAGGGTGAAGCAGGTATGCACATCAGCTTTGCAATTGCTACCCTCCAGCAGCCACCCTGCCTGTTTTCTAACTTTGGCACATGCTAGTCTACATTCCTCCTGTTAATGCTGTTATTTGTTAATACCATTCTCCTCTCTTCTCTACAAAGATTACTGAGAATAATTATTTTGTAAGACACATTTTTCCTTGGCCCCTAGGTAGTTAGGAGAGTCTTTGAAGAGTGCTTAAAAGGAATCCTTTGCCCTCTGATATCTCCAGGCATTGTCCCTGACTTGTTTTTCTACCCAATTTGGAAGCCAGTGGGTGAAGCACAAACCCCATTGCTGTACAGCAATGAGATTCCAGAAATGCAGAGAGCAGAGAATCTCAGAAGTCCTCCCAGAAGTCCTTTATTGCCACGTTGTAGAATCCCTGCTTACAGAATAAGTCCTGGAAGCCCTTAACAGACAAAGCAGCTAACAGAAGTGCTGAGCATGTCCCTTGCAACATCCCTACACTGAAGCCCTTGCCAGAAGAAATAGTGAACTAACAGAAGCAGAAGTGTCCAACCAAAGCCCTAATCAAAGCTGCTCCTAAGTCCCTAACCCAATATAACTATTGCTCAGAGTGGCTGTCTTTTATACTCTTTGTTATCAATCCCTTAACCAGTAAAATCCAACCACATATATAAGCTAAAATCTTTTGCCAATGAGAGGTGCCAGCATGTCAAGGAGGTGGCTTCTGCAGCATGTTCCAATCAAAGGGTGCCAACATGAGGATGTTGTTCTTGGCACACATGGAATGTTATTGTTTTGCTCTATGCAGTATACTAAGGAATTGGTCAGCTAAGGAATCATGCACTCTTCACACATCCGGCAGCTGCCCTCAGAACAGTGGCTGCAGTACTGGCTCAGGGAGAATCACTAGCAGTGTGCCAGAGAGGTTCAGGCTGCCATGGGCCCCCTCAGCATGGCTCTGCTGGCTGAGGCAGCTTCTGTCACAACCTCACTAATGCTAAGTGATGCTGTAGCATTACTTTGTATATGGCTCCACCAAGTCCAGCACAGCAAGCAATCAATGGCTTTTCCACATGCCCACAGAGGCAAGCAGAGTTTCTAGACATGAAGCAGCTCCCACTTTTCTCCTCCAGAGTCTGTGACTCTGGCTGTCATTACTCCTATATTTTCTTGCTCTGTTGCTGTTCTGTGTAAAATTGCACAGGCTTGGCACTTTGGGATTCACAGGTACATCTCATTTTGTCCCATTTTTAAGGCTAGTCTTCAGTTCTGGAGTTGCAATAAATGCTTACTGTCCCTCAGTAACAGAAAACGGGATTATGTAAAATTTCAGTATTTGAATTTATGAACTTAACTGAAATTGGCTGTAGATGTGTCGCTGCACTACATCCTGCTACAAAAAATAACTGTAAACTTCTCCATGGAAACCTGTTTTGTGAGCATATGCATGTGCACAACACGACATCCTTCATTATTTATGAAACACAAATCAGTATTGTATTAATAAGTAGGCATTGATTTTTACTGAGAACATAATGATTTATGAAAGTAGGCAGTGCTGTGTGGCAGGAACTATGACAGCAGTTTCTAGAAAATCTATGAAATATTTTACAATTGAGATAAGATTTTTTTTTTTTTTTCATTCAAAATAAACCAAATAGCCCTTTGTGCGAAACAGATTGCTTTTGGTATTGGGCGAGGATGAGATTTAAAGGCAACTGGTTTGCAACAGAATGAGACTGTCCAAATTTGAACACAAATGGCTCCCCTTCATATTGCGGAGAGATTCAAGGAGGCTATCAGTGGAGCAAAGAAAATACAGCCTAAGCACCTGCACAATGAGGCAAAAGGGCTACACTAAGTACACAAGGATACATACCCTTGCAAGGCTGACAGCAAAACACTGCTGCTTGGAGTGGGAAAAAAGCGCAAAGTGTGTTTGAAGCCTACTGATGCAGAAATGCTGGTAACAGCAAGGAGTAAAAGCTGTAATAAGGACCACCCAGAGAGTTCCTGTCCATGTTATACCACTCAGAACTAGGGATTGTAGCACTGCATGAAGAGTAGACATTTTCCAGTGTCAGACTTTTATTATGCTGACACACAAGGTAAATCTTGAGACTGCGTTGGAAAGTGTGCCACAGCAAATGTTCTTCTTCTTCCCAATTTGGGGGCCATTGGGTGATGAATGAAGGCATGAACCCCGTTGCCCTATAGTAATGAGATTTCTGAAATGCAGAGAGCAGAGAATCTCAGAAGTACTCCCAAAAGTCCTTTATTGCTACATTGTAGAATCCCCAGCATTAGAGAGCCTCAGAGTCCCACTTACAGAAGTCCCAGAAGCGCTTAACAGATGAAATAGCTAACAGAAGTCCCAAGCATCCCTACACTGAAGCCCTTGCCAGAAGTAGCTAACAGAAGCAGAAGTCCGCAGCAGCCCTAACCAAAGATCCTTAACCGAAGCCCTAACCAAAGTCCCTATTGCTCAGAGTGGCTGTTTATATATTCCTTGTTATCAATCCCTTAACCAGTAAAATCCAACCACATATATAAGCTAAAATTTTTTGCTGATAAGAGGTGCCAGCAGGTCAAGGAGGTGGTTTCTGCAGCATGTTCCAATCAAAGGGTGCCAACATGAGGATATTGTTCTTGGCACACATGGAATGTTATTGTTTTGCTCTATGCAGTGTGCTAAGGAATTGGTCAGCTAAGGAATCATGCACTCTGCACATGTCCAGTAGCTGCCCTCAGAACAGTGGATGCAAAAGCAAACACATCAGCAGCCAGCTCATTCAGACAAAATGTCTAGTCTTAACTATCCATGATATCATACTCAAGAATTGTCAAGAGCAAGCTGAAAAACTCTCCAGAAGTGTAGTATATCCCAGGTACTATAGAAGGAGCATTACCTGCAACATCAGATGTACAAATGCGGTCCTGTACTGTGGGCTCCTAAACCCTGTGAATATGCATGTTTCTGCTGGTGTGTGTACTACACAAAAGAGCAAGGGACTCAATGTGCTAAAGCCTGTTGCTGAAATGATCCTATACTTTGGCAAGGGCATGAGAACAAGAACTGGAATAGTTTTAGAGAAGAAATATATCAAACTGGGGAAGTTCTGGTGATTTTATTTGTATCTCTTAATAATGAGTTATTTCTTTCTTTACAATTAATTCTGTATCACAAATGCCTTCAATTTCTTTCCTGTTCTCCAACAGCCTCCAGCTCATTAATATGCAATTTTAAGCAAGTATCAGAGTTGTCAGGCATTTCAAATCTCCCCAGGGAAGCTTTTTAAAATTGTAAGTAAGACTCAATACTGAGACCAAACTTGGAAACGTGGCTTCCATGCAGGCAGTGATGACTCTTCAAGTTACAGTTGCTGTCACCTTTTTATCCTGAGACTTATTATAAATGTGAACACCTCAAAGGATTTCTCTGATCAACCAACATTTCCAGCTCTCATAAACTGCTGTTTATTGACAGAACTGGGCTTGTGCCAGCGTCTCAGATTTGAGTGATGAAGCTGAACTTCTAGGTCAGATTTAATTGCACCCACACTGAGATATACTCTGAAGAAATCCATTGAAAGCAGCAGAGTGATAGTACACCACTGCAAATGCACTGTGGTTTGAGGGAGACTGTATACTAGAAACTGTATACTACCAAAACCACAACTCACAAAAGTCCATAGAGGTGCAATGCCTTGATCGAGATCAAAGTCTGTCCTCAATGCTTTGTAGACCAGCTTTTGCTCGAACCTCTGATATTTAAGCCTGCATCCAAGACTCTTGTTCACTTACTTATAAATGTCTGAACAGTTCCATTTTGTTTAGCTTTGTGTGGAATTAAGAACAACAATTAGTCTGATTCTGAACTCCTAGCACAAATTATTTGGCAGGACTAATTTTCCATGAGTACTAGTTATGATAACAGAAGAAATATATAAACTTGGAATCCAGAGGTAACTGTGGAGCTGCCTGTCATTGGTATGTTTGTGATTCTGCTAATTGTCGTGCCTTAGTAAAACATGGAGCAGGAAGAATTCTAAAGAAAACCTTATCAACTTCCACACAAGGGAGCCTAAAGAGAGAGAGAAAGACATACTTCAGTGCTTCTCTGAGAGGAAGGTATTAGCCCAGAGAAAGAGTTCTTAGCAGAGCTTCTTGCAGGAGTGATAACACTGTCCTGTACTTTGGCCAACACAAAATAACAAGACCTGGGAATATTTTAGCAGCAAAATAGCTTGAACTGGAAAATTTGGAGTATCTCAGCTTACATTTTTTTTTTACAGTTCAATGAAGCCTCTCTTGAATGACCCAAAATGTCGGTAAATACTGACACCTGCCAGGAGTGAGAACTGATCCAACAGCAACAGAGACATTGCCTAGGACTGGCCAATAAAGTCATGCAAGACTGCAGGTTTCAAGAGGAGCTCTTACAATGCTGCCTTCTTAACAGCTTCCTGTCCTGGAAGAGGCATTGACAAGCCAGCTAAACGTGTTTGGCCACTGCCCTTTCTTCTCCCTCCCCGTCGTAGGGTCCAGGTTTGAGGTCAAGAAGCCATGAGGCAGATGCCTTTGAGGCTGCCTGGAGGGGGTGGAAGCTGGACTCCATGCTTCATGTTTCAGAGAGGCAACTGCACGTGTCAGACACTATCTGAGAAGGCGTGTGCAGTTTTGCCCGCCAGACAACATTTTGAACTGTTTGGTGGGATTTGAATAGGGAATGTGCCATTGGGCCATTCAGTTTTAAAAAAGGGAATTTATAGGGGAAAATTTCAGAGCCCACAACTCTATCTTCTTCTCCCCCTTTGTTCATTAATGGGATTTGAGGCGGCAACAAGCACTTACTCCGTGCTGCTGTCTTCAGGGCAATTAGCTTCTTTGTCCTAGCAGCATAGTGCTTGAGTCATAGATCTCAATCACAGCAGTGTGCTCTCCCTCTCTCTCACTTCCTCTAATTTTGGATACTACCTTTTGGATTATTCCTGCCTTTTGGATTACATATATGAACTCGGAGCATCACTTCATTCAGCAAAGGTTTAGGTAGGTTTTGGTAGTTAACAGCTCGGCAGTTCATGAGTAACTTACGCTAATTTACCTGGTTATTTCTAAGGTTTATAGCCTGTTTACCTGTTGCTTAACTCCCTTGTGGTTGATCTCACCACCAGAGGTGACATTGTCATTTGTTTTCATGTGTATAAGAGTTTTCCAGTTTGTTCCTCTGAATTCCAAGTTCTGATTTTCCTAACATGTTATTCCCCTGTTTATTAGCATCCTATTGTGTGTAATTAACATATCATTGACCAGGCAAATTAATCTGGATCAAATTGGCTCAGAAAAATAATTTGTATATATCTCATAAATCATATTCATATTTTATCATATTTCCAGCCTATAAATTTGATCAAATACTGTATCACTCCCTCAAACCTGAGAGGTGAGGAAATGAAAATTTGCTGCTGAGTCTCTTCAAATTCAATTGACAGTTTCACCAAGTGCTGAGATCCCAGTCTCCTGCTTGGAGATGTTCCTTTTCCTTGCTGGTCATGACCCTGCTTCTTCAACTCAAACCAAACTTAACCATCAGCTAAAGACTGAGAAAGCCATGGACATAATCCTTAAGATCTTGACATATGGATTGGATTTTTTTTTCCGTTCTGTCACATTAGGGCCAAATGGCCACAGCACAAACCCAGACAGACACTAAGGTGTCTAGACATGGTTCTCTTCTCACCCCCTCCTTCCTGCAGAAAGCCAGGGTAACACAGGAAGATGAACAAAGGGGACAGGACCATGCATGTCTGGTAAACAGCCCTGTATCTATGATAAGGGCATGTGTTCTGGCCGCAGCCTGGCAGAACCACTTCCCATTGGGTAACTATGTGCTGGATTCAATGCCCTATTAGTCCAATCAATCTCAAGCAAGATTTACATACAGGCTGATTTCTAGTTGCCTGTGCCTTGCTTTTGCCTTGCTTAGCCTTACTTTTGTCTTGCCTTTGCCTTGCTTAGCCCTACTTTTGCCTTGCCTTTGCCTTGCTCAAGCCTTGCATGCTTCAACCCACTTGGACCTTGTCTGGCTTAAAATTGCCTCAAGTTGCATAGCCTCGAGTTGCCCGGTCCAGTGCCTGGGATATAGCCATGAGCATATACACCACAGCTACAAGAACAGCCACAAACTTAGGAGTTGGAGCCAACCCTGCTTCCCCTTGTGAGCAGCATTTTGCTGCACCTTAGTTCACCCAGGACAAAGCAAGCACCCATTGCGAAGAAGTGTCATTAACAGCCTGCTGTCTGCTGAAGCAAGACCAGCCATTGAAGATTGTGTGGCATTCCTGCCGGCAAACTGCCATGCCTGGTGCATGAGAGTGCCCCAAAGCCTCTACCCAGCAGCAGCACTCCCTACCTGGGTACTACCAGCTGTGAGTAATTAATTCATTGCCTCTTTGGCATAACAGTGCTTGTTGAGTCTCCCCCTTGCACTGTGGTCGAGCGCCATTTTGCTCCTGGGGTGTTCTCTTTCTGTTGTATTCCTCCTGGTTTGCATAAAACAGTTAAATTGTTATAGTTGCCCAATTACTGTACATCCCATTATAGATATATTCTAACCGTACATCAAACCTTTTGATACATTTTGGCAATTTTAATATTAATAAAGGTTATTAATATTTTGATTAATATTGCAGTATAATTTATAATAAAGGAAAAATTATATATCCTTTCTAATACCTGCAGGGTTACTTCATCTGCTCCAATGACCCTTTGCCAGAGATTAATCCCCCTCAGCCACACTGCTGGCAGGCACCCAGCCCTGGGTATGAATTCAGTTCATTTAGGCTATTGCTGGAGCCCTCATCCTACCGGGCAGCAGGCAGGAATGAAGGAAAGCTATGCCAGGTGGGCAGAAGCTGGCTGAGAGCAGGTGACCTACCACAGGCTCAGTGGTCTGGAGGAGCACGGCACAGATGGCACACCTGCAAGCAGTTGGGCACAGAAACCGAGTCACCATGCCCTGACAGGAAGGCGACATCCCCTATCCTAAAAGCCCCAGGAGTCTAGCCCTGGGAAAAGGCACACTTTGACACCCCTCTGCAGGCGTGCCGCGAGGATCCTGATCCCTCGGCCCCACGGACAGCTGGAATTTCTCTGAAGGATGGTCAGTGCTGCTTGCCGCAGGCACGCCGTTACTGATCCCTTGCCCCGGCGTAGCTGGCTGCTTGCCCGCGGCGCCCGGGCACGGCCAGGGGCGAGGCGGCACCCTCCCTCCCGCGCCTCGCTGCCCACACTGCACAGCCGTACCCGCGCCCGCCGGCAGAGGGCGCTCGCCGCCCGTCAACGCCGCAGGGCCGCGCGTACCGTCCCGCCAGGCCCACCAGCACCCACCGCTTCCTCTCCGCTTGCCCCTCACCCCACCTCCCGTGGGTGGCGCAATTGCGGTTCAGTCGTCAGTGGTGCGGCTACGGCTTGCGGGCATTCGGCGGGTAGTACCCACCGCGAACGTGCCCGTCGAGCTGGGGAGGAGCGCGGTCAGTCACATCCCTCCTCGCCTCCGGCGGGCCGGCGCCTTCCCTCCGTGCTCCTTCTGCCAGACTGCCGGTAACCGCACAGCCTTTACCGGCCTTTTTGTTCTCTGCGTTCCAGCGGCTTGCTATAAGGTGCTGCCTTGCTGGGGTCTGCGCACTGCCCCGGGCCCGAGGACCTGCGGAGAAGGTGCTTAGCGACCTAATGTGCGGATTGGAACTCGTCAGCACGCTCATCGAGCTGCTGCCCGTTGCCCACAGCATAGCCATCGTCTCCTGAGGGAGGCATGCTGTTGGGCTCAGGATGATGATCACTGACAGAGCAGATGTGGTTAGGCAGGCATAGCGAGCAGCTTGCTAATTAAAGGTCTGCTGAAAAACAAAGCAAATATGCCAGTTTGCTACCAGAATCGCTGAGCCCAGAAAATGAGCAGTTACACATGGTGGTGCGAGTGGCACGTGGCTGCTTACAGTTGGTGTCTTGGGGCCTCGAGAGTGTACCTGCTCGGCACTGCTCTAGGCTTGCACGGCATTTCCCTGCATTACCTTGTCATCCCTATCACGTCTGTCTACAGAGTAAACCACGGGATGTCTGCATGTGGATTTATGTGAAACCCATTCACATGCAGCAGGGGCTAAGGTGCGTATCTCCTTTGTTTGCTGGTTTGGTCAGCTTTCTGGAGGCACCTCTCTGAATGTATAGGGCACTACTGATGCAGCCTGGCTGCCTTGGATGGCATTGCTCATGTCAGCCTTAAAGCTTTCTTAACCACATCAGGAATGGCTGTTCCATTCTAAGGATGATAATCTAGTGAAATTAAAACACAGCAGAGCATCTTGCACATCTTTACTGCCAGCAGAATATTTGTGAAAACAGAAAGGCAATGATGCAGTGGGCTGCTTTTATTTCCTTACAGCTGTTACAGCCCAGGTACATAGGGATGCTAGAAGGATACATTTACGTGGAAGCAACAATAGGAGGTTGGAAAGGTGGATGCAAGTCCCCTGTGTGTTCTGCCCTTGCAATTGCATCAACCCATCCATATTATGACCCTATCTGGGGATCTGGCATTTAGCTCTTTATTGCATTAATTTCAGAGAAAATCAGCAACTTCTTTTGAGGAAGAAGATTTATTACAGATGATTGTGGTTTCTGCAGGATTTGAAATAAAAAGAAAAAAAAAAGAAAAAAAAATTGTAACCAAATACACATGACCTTCAAAAAGAAATAATAATTAGAAGGGAAGGATTAATAGGGACACATATGATAGGCTGGACTTGATGATCTCGAAAGTCTTTTCCAACCTGGTTAATTCTATTCTATTTCGCTGTTAGGAGATCAATTAATTATGCCCTTGACTGCAAGTTAGATTAATACATGTAAAATTACAACACAGAAAAGAGATGCCAGTGGCTGTCATACATGCAGCTTCCTTTTCTTTCCTAGTTATTTAGGGAGGACTGGGAACACTTGTGAAATCATGTTCATTAAAGCCGTGCATAGAGGAAACTAACCAATAACTGCGGTGGAAGCAACAAGGTTCCCCTCTGCCCGTCCGCCCGCCCTTTTCAAGAAGAGGGGGGAAATCACAGACGTCAATCAAGACATACTGCAAAATAAAATGGACCCTCCTGGGCGCCGAGGCGGCGTGTTGACCCGCGGTGAGGCTCCAGTAGCTTGCTCACGGCAGCCGGCCCTACAGCTCCGCCGCTGACCGAGGAGCGCATAGGACATCGCAGCCTGGGTCTTGTCTTGCCTTCCCTTGCAAAACTGTCGGGCCCAAGTGGGCAGGAGGATATTGGCTGCGAGGGACACGGAGGCTCCTCCCAGAGCCTGGATCCCGATATTTTTTGAGGATTTCTTTTAATTCAGTTACAAACCTTGGAGAAGGAAACAAGTTGCCGCTGTAGCGGAGGCGGAAAGCACCTCTGCTAGGGCGAGCGCCGCTCCCGCTCTTTCTTTCACCTCGCTGAAGCTACCTTGGATGCTTTGCCCCTGTGGCAGAGGACAGAGAGCTCTTCTGCCTACCGAGGGAGTGCTCCTGCACTGGATGTTGGTGGTTTTCTGAAAACCAGGGTTGCAAGGGTATGAGAGAGAAGACAATGAGGAAAAACCGACCGGGAAGAAGCCTCAGCCCCAAGTGTGCTTCTGAGAATTGACAGCATTTAAGGGCTGCGCGATCCCGTCGGCGGCAGCGGAGGGAGCAGCCTGCCTGTTCCGCTGCGGGCTTCCTGGGGCTGGCTATTACCTTCGGATGTGGACTGGGAAACCTGTAGGAAATTCTCCCGCCGCGCTGCGAAGCCACCATGAATTCAGTGGCTGGAAGTAAGGAGAGGATCACGGTGACGGCGCGGAGCAGAAAATACGGGGTAAGTTGTCGGCTGAAGGGGGTGGCTGGGAGCGGTGACTACCGCCGCGCCAAGGCTCCCGCGCCCCTCGCCCGCAGCCGCTTACCGGCGCCGCCAGCTAGCGCCTCCCCGGCCCTCCTCAACTTGCCCGGCGGGAGACGGCGGCTCCGGGCGCCCTGCGGGGGCGGGCGAGGCGCGGGAGCCACCGCGGATGCGGAGCGTCCAAGTGAAACTTGCCGGCGCCGCCGGGGTCCCTGCCTGACCCGCTGCTCCTTCTCCCGCTTTAGGTGACCGACCCCTGCTCCCCCACCAAGCCCGCCGCTCCCTTCTCCCCCGAGAGCTGGTACCGGAAGGCGTACGAGGAGTCCCGGGCAGGGGGTCGCCCGGCCCCGGAGGGAGCCGGCTCTGCCCTGGGCTCCTCCGGCACCCCGTCCCCCGGCTCCGGCACCTCCTCGCCGGGCTCCTTCACTGGCTCGCCGGGACCTGCTTCGCCCGGTATTGGCACCAGCTCCCCCGGCTCCCTGGGCGGCTCGCCGGGCTTCGGCACCGGCTCGCCAGGCTCCGGCAGCGGCGGCAGCTCCTCTCCGGGCTCTGACCGCGGCGCCTGGTGCGAGCACTGCAACGCCCGCCTGGCGGAGCTGAAGAGGCAGGCGCTGAAGCTCCTCATCCCGGGGCCCATCAGCAGCAAGGTGAGGCAGGGGCCGGGACAGGGAGGAGGGGATGCTGGGAGCGGCCCCCCACGGCCGTTGGGGCTGCCGGCCACCTGGGCTCCTCTCTGGCAATGCCACCATGGTGGGTTTTAGGGTTTATCTGGGTTGGGTCCTTTTTGGTCGTGTTCCTTTTCCTCATCCCTTCAGCTTCATGAGGAGCAGGGTACCTCTATCTCTAAAGGGCCGTCAGGCTTCGAGGGGCATCTGTGACAGTCCCTTAAGCTCGCTCCTTACTTCCCTTTCTCATTGCATTGTCGGTGATTTTGTGTTTTTTCTTGTTCCCGGTGAGGGGCAAGCAAGGGTGGGAATGCCAGATTGCTCTCTTCTCGTTTTGATGCCTTTGATCTCTATAGGATGAATCTAGAAAACATCCTGAGACTTGGAAACCAACTCAGTAGTAAGGTGTGTGTGGTCTGATGCCCATGGTTTGTACTTCCATTTCAGGGCCAGGAGCAGGAAACACCCTTCTTGTAGCTCCAGGTTCAGATGAGGCATTGAAATGCTGTGTGAGCCCAAAGGTCACCCGGAGAGGCTGTGGCAGATCATGGCATTGAACCCAGCTCTCCTGGGTGTCATTAACACGAGGACAATTTGGTGATGCTTCTCACTCCCAGAAGCGCTAGAGCTTAATTTTTATTTTTTTAATTAAGAAGATTTAAAAATACTCAATGCTGCTGGACCCCTAGTGTTGGCTTGAATAATCCTGTGCCTAAAGAGCACGCAAGCATTTCTGAATCTGGCTTTATCTGACTGATCATGGATAGAGTTTTAAGTCTTCTTTCTCCCTCTGCTGGGGAATCTGGTACCTCCAAAAGCATACGCTGAAATTATTTGTTTTTATTTTTCTACCCCTTTCCCCCCACTTTTATTGTGCATATAAAGATTAAGGCTACCAGCCCTTAAAAGAGTGACCAACAGCCTTCAGCTGACCCTGTGCTACTAAAATAGCGATCATTGGGTTCCTCCATAGCAACCCTGTGAGTGTTGTAAATGAATCTACAGTTCCCAGAATGTAATACAATGCAATTTTGCTGGTCCTGTTTGGTCTAGGTACTACCAAATGATAATGTTTACTCTTCCACTTCAGAGTTTTCATTAGTAGTTACAATAAAGAGCTATCATGGAAAAGAGACGACTCTTGAGAAAGGGTCCCTGATACTGCTGTTGTGTTGTACCCTCCATTATTTATGTATGTGCTATTTGAGAGGGTTGGTACCCTCTTGAACAAAAGGCTCAAGGGCTGGTTGTTACTTTGCTTCAAGCCCTGCCTTAACTGAATTATTCATGAAGAAAGGAAGGGGGAACCACCACAATTAATAGTCAATCTACCCATATTCATATGTGGTTGATTCCTTGGAAAGTGACCCTCTACTGAAATTGTGACAAGTTTCAGTTTCATGTGATTTGTCAGTGATTACTTGCTGTGGGTAAGGGTGGGAAACTACTGTTACAGATCTGTGAGCAATCATAACTGAGGTTATGTTTTATGTTGCCCCCATCCAACTGATAAGCATCAAGGTTTTGTATCCTTTGTGCAGCATTAAATAGAAATTGGCAGGTTTTGCAGTTGTATAAAGATTTGTACAGTTTTCTGTTACTGCAGTAGTGCTAATTGTTGTGGGATTCCTGAGATGTTATGCTTATGTTACCACTGTTTGTGTATCTGTTCTGTTGTTCATGTACTTTAACCAATGGTGTTGCTTGGCCAACCTTTATTCATGTCAGTAGTAAGCCTTACTTCTCTGTTTTTAGACCCCTTACCTGTGTTCTTTTTTTCTTACATCTCCTTTCCAAACCTTCCAGTTCCATAGGAGTGCCACTTGCCAAACTGTTGTTCCCCATTGTGTGCTTTTAGTGGGAAGAAAGGTGGCAGAAGTACTCTGCAGGATATGGTGACCCTCTGATCTATTAGCAGATGTTGCTTGGCACAGTGAGGCTTTGGTCTTGGTGGTATGGGATACAAATATCATGGCTAGTGGCACTGACTTTTTGGACCAGGTATTCTGTGCCAGTCTTAGAAGTGTTTTTTCTTTTTTTTTGCTGGCATCTGTGGGATAACCCTATCAGTGCCTACTGGAAGGAAAGCAGGGTGTTGGTCTTGGCTGAGCTGGCCAAGCCCACACCTGCGATCTGCCTTTGCAGTTGTGTGCCATAGTAATGCTCTGGGGTTGCTCTCTGAGGGCAAAATGTACAGGGTGGAAATTTGTCATGTCTGGGGAAAACTTGTTTGGTTTGAGGCTGGAGTTTACCAGACTGTTAATGTAGCTAGCATTTTTTCAGGGTCCCACAAGGTGTGCTATTGATTGCTGCTATGGGAATAGGTTGTTTTTTTATTTTTTGGGTAGAATTGATTCTGCCACTGAATTCAGTGCAAGAAGGAGCAGATAAATTCCTAGTACTGAATATGCCCTCAGAACTTGCAAAGCATCTTACGCTTCAAGACTGTGGTGCCCACCAGGACACAGCTAATTTGCAGTATGCCTTTATTAGGACAACTAAAATGTATCACTCTTGATCTAGTTGACTTGCATAATTTTTGGTGATATTGAAGACAGCTTAGAAACTTCATTATCGCTATTAATGTAGTCTGTGGCATCTGTTTCACATTTATACTGTATTTAGAAATGCATGTAACTCAGGATATTCTATGTTGCAGAACGTGAGGGTATCTGTTTTAACACGTATCTAGTAGCAGATACTGGAATCTGCCGTAACTTAACCAAATGTGAACCTATGCTGTTTTCTACAGTGATCAGTCGTGTAAAAGTTTGTGTCTGTCTGCAGTGTGTAGTGGTATACTTAGTTGCTGCATAAATAGACCAGGCTTTATGCACGGTCTGAAGCTTTTAATTTAATACAGAAAAAGGCACACTTAACCTAGGGTGGACTGCCTCTGACTAGCTTATTGTTAGTGGTGAAGTGTGGAGCTTTCAGTCTTAAATAGAAGCATTCTCTTCTAACATGTCAACAGGATGAAAACTTGGTTTGTGGTGGTTTTTTTTTTTGGCACAAAGGTGAAGAATATACAATTATAGTTGTGCTGCTTTATTTAAACCATTTAAAATGCCAGGTTCCCTGCCAGTTGCAAAAAGAAAAATGCTAAAAGCTTGTTGTTTCTTTGTCTGCCACTTGTGATGCAGATGTGACTTAATGATGTACAGAAATCATGTGCATACAAAGAATTGTTTTATGAGAATTAAATCTTATTGCAACCCCTGTGCAAAGCACACCTGTGGGAAATTACTAGCACAGGTGGTTGTTATAGTTGCACACTGCAGTTTGTAACTGAGAGGATCTTGGAACATTTGTTGGCTGTTTTTGTAGAGGTTTTGTTAGGGTCAAATATCTGCATACTCATAAGGATTATCTCAAATCACTAGTTTTGAATCTTTAGCTTTTTGGGGCTGTTTTCAGAAGGGCCTTGGACAAAGGTCTAGAATAGATACTTAGGGCATCATACTCCCTCTTCATCAGAATTTGTGTGAAATCCCATTGCCTTCTTGTTGTGTATCAGATTTATATTGTGTGTAAATCAGTTGCATGTTAGTAAGAATAGTCTCAAGATGACTGTTATAGATCTGTTAGTACAGGATTCCAAAAATCCTGAGGACAGCCTTTAAGAGGTAATTTGAATGTGTAGCCATAAACAGCTGCTTGGGCATGTCATGATTGGGTTGGGAAGTACAAACACTATTTTAAATTATACAGATCGATAGCACTGATGTTGTTAAACGGTTTATACTGTGAACTATCCTGTAGATAAAATATCTGCTTCTAAGAATTGGGCAAGCTGTGGTTTAGCATAGTCTGTGAAGAAGGGGAAAGACTTGCATTTAGGGTACAGTGTTGGTTTCTTTTTAACAGATTTACTGATGTTCTATCTCACTTTCCCCTTGCATATGGTTGAATTGGCCTTCTCTGTTTCATAGGCATTCATTAGTCTAAGACTTGACTAATATTAATAATGAGGAAATCCCTGAAACTGATCTAATGAAAAATAGATTCCTGTTAGCTTGTAGCTACTTAAGAAACATTCCCAGTAGAAATGGGACAGTAATGAACCTTCCTTGAAGCTTAACAAGTGGCAGAATAATGGAATTTCATTTCCGCCCAGACCTTTAATTTGTGAACAAGCACAGCCAGTCTGTATGGTGACTTAATTCACTCTGCAAAAAAAATCTCAGGCACCTAATCATTTCATCCCAACTCATTGTAATGCAGATGGGATTATTGCATTAGAAATGTGATTTTAAACAGCCTGAGGCAGTAATTTGTCAGCATTTGGAAGGATTAACTCTATTAAAGTTTAGGCAACAACCACCATTCTTTAGTGTTGCATCACAGGTCACAATACCAAACATTTAGCATAACTCATCTGTGAATCTTCTTACAATTGTATTTTCCCCGGCAAGTTGGGGAAACCGCAAGGTACTTCACTTGCCCTGGGATTACAGCTGTTTACAGACGTCTGGAGAAGACAAGCTGATTTACCTTCACCTCTGAATTAATGTAAAACCTTTTTCTAGGAGCAGCTGGAAGTCTTGCTGCTGCAATTCATAGTGTCAGCATAGGAAATGATTATAATTATTCCTTTCAAGCTTGAAAATATCTTTGAGGTAAGGGTGAAGATACTGTATGTTAAAGACTGTATTTTAGGAAGCTGTTGAAACTGTTAGCTCTGCAGCGTTCTCTATGGGATCAAAAAGGCTTGCCATTACTGAGTGTCCTGGAGATTGGGAATAGACAGGATTATATCTAATGAATTCCTGACTCCTATCAGGAAATAAAATGCTTTTAGATCATACATGGATCTTTGGAGGAGCAAGTATTGACGTTTATCTGAAATAATTCTCTAGGTATGACCAAAATTTGAATCAGCTTGTGTCTGTTGTTGGGATATTGTGTATTTTTATTTTCCTTGGTTTAGAGACTTGCCTATGCATCTGAAAACACTGTCAATGCTTAGTCTGTAGCTGACCTCTTCATGCTATTAAGTGGCAAAAGTCCTTCAAGGTGCTTTATATATCTCATGATCTCTGAAATCATCTTGTATCATTAGATAGTAATTTTGCTAGAAGTAAACATAGTAGTCTTGTCCAACAATTGTGGTGTTTTGGAGGGGAGGAAGAAGACACATAGTTCATGCTGAATTCCAGACTGTCAGAAAAAATGTTACACATTGTCATTATGGGCCACTGACCTGTAATGGCATTCATGCCTGCATCAACACATTATTAGGATGTTGCAATGCTGTGCATATGGGGTCAAAAGACATTTCAGTTTTGCCACATCAGCAGCACGTAGCCTTTGACATCATATAATTGGGGTGCTTCCAAGCACTGAACTTGCAGTCTGCCACTGCAATAAACTTGACTGTCATGTGCTACATAATGATGTAGTAGGAACTGTGACATTTTGTGACATGTAGTTTACATGTCAAGAGCATGAGGGATGTTCTAAGTTAAATTGCTAGCTTAAATCTTAGCAAAATGTCATGCAGATCTTGATGTGTATATTAATAAAATGCAAGGAATACAAGTGTATGGGCTTCCCCTCCACCACTGGAAAAATAATTCCTAGTCAGCATTACTTGTTCCTAAAGCTGCAATTCAAGGATTATTCCTAATTGCAGAAAAGCAGATTGCATATTTACTTTAAGTAAGCTGTAGTATGTAACAGCACCTTGATGGATAAACAAAGTAGTATCCCAGGAGCAGAAAGCTCTTTCCAATTATTAGACCAAATTTTGGTTGCACTATGACACTGACAAGTGACAATAACTAAGATATTGCTCTTCTAGAAAGCAGTAGCAAATTAATACTGTGAGCAGTCTGCTGCCATCACACATTGAAATGCTGCTGCTGTTTAGAACCTTTAGCTTGCATGTTTGAAAGGCATGGTGATCTCTCATCAAACAGTTTAACATGGGGTAGTCATTGGAGCAAGGTTGTTTTAGATGACCATACCATGGTTGCATTCGTATTCATAGGTGTATGGCGCTCAAATCCCCAGTGACTTATGTTACCCATTTTTATTTTCAGTTGTCTTCTATTCAACTTTCCTATAGTAAATCACAGTTTAAAAAACCCAAATAAATTAACCAGGTTGGAAGAGACCTTTGAGATCATTGAGTCCAACTCTATCTAATCAACTAAACCATGGCACCAAGCACCCCATCAAGTCTCTTTCTAAACAACTGCAGTGATGGTGACTCCACCACCTCCCTGGGCAGCCCATTCCAATGGCCAATCACTCTTTCTATGAAGAACTTCTTCCTAACCTCCACCTTAAACCTCCCTGGGTGCAGCTTGAGACTGTGTCCTCTTGTTCTGGTGCTGGTTGCCTGGGCAAAGAGACCAACCCCCATCTGGCTACAACCTCCCTTCAGGTAGTTGTTGACATCTTTCCTAAACTGAGGGGCCCAGAACTGGACACAGGACCCAAGGTGTGGCCTAACCAGTGGTGAGTACAGGGGCAGAATGACCTTCCTGCTCCTGCTGGCCACACTGTTCCTGATCCAGGCCAGGATGCCATTGGCCTTCTTGGCCACCTGGATACACTTGGCTCATGTCCAGCCTACTGTCAACCAGCACCCCCAGGTCCCTCTCTGCCTGGCTGCTCTCCAGCCACTCTGACCCCAGCCTGTAGCACTGCATGGGGTTGTTGTGGCTAACGTGTAGATTTGTTGAATCTCATGCCATTGGACTCTGCCCATCTGTCCAGCCTGTCAAGGTCCTTCTGCAGAGCTCTCCTACGCTCTAACAGCTCAACACCTGCCCCCAGCTTGGTGTCATCTGCAAACTTAGTGATGATGGACTCAATCCCCTCATCCAGGTCATGAATAGAATAGAATAAACCAGGTTGGAAGAGACCTCCAAGATCATCATGTCCAACCTATCATCCAACACCACCTAATGAACTAACCCATACAACCAAGCACCCTGTCAAGTCTCCTCCTGAACACCTCCAGTGATGGCGATTCCACCACCTCCCCGGGCAGTCCTTTCCAATGGGCAATCACTCTGTGTAAAACTTCCTCCTGACCTCCAGCCTGAACCTCCCTTGGTGCAGCCTGAGACTGTGTCCTCTTGTTATGGTGCTGGCTGCGTGGGAGAGGAGACCAACCCCTGCCTGTCTACAACCTCCCTTCAGGTAGTTGTAGAGAGCAATAAGGTCACCCCTGAGTGTCCTCTTCTCCAGGCTAAGCAGCCCCAGCTCCCTCAACCTCTCCTCATAGGGCTTGTGTTCCAAGCCCCTCACCAACTTTGTTGCCCTTCTCTGGACACAATCCAGCAAGTCAACATCCTTTCTAAACTGAGGGGCCCAGAACTGGACACAGTACTCGAGGTGTGGCCTAACCAGTGCAGTGTACAGGGGCAGAATGACCTCCCTGCTCCTGCTGGCCACACTGTTCCTGATGCAGGCCAGGATGCCATTGGCCCTCCTGGCTGCCTGGGCACACTGCAGGCTCATGTTCAGCCTACCATCAACCAGCACCCTCAGGTCCCTCTCTACCTGGCCGCTCTCCAGCCACTCTGACCCCAGCCTGTAGCACTGCATGGGGTTGTTGTGGCCAATGTGTAAGAACCCGGTGCTTGGATGTTAATGAAGATATTAAAGTGCACAGGGCTCAGCACTGATCCCTGGGGGACACCACTGGTGACTGGCTGCCAGCTGGATGTGACGCCATTCACCACCAGATACTATGAGCATACTGAAGCTGCTTAGAACTGTGTTTAGATCTCTGATTTTGAAACCAGAAAAACAATTGGCCCCCTTCTTTGTGCGCTTGTAATACCTAATAGCATCTACCACCAGGCTATACATTTACCTATGCTCCTTCTCTTTAGATGATATTATAGTATAGCTTAGTAATGTTTTGAGAGTGTTTTTGAGATTTCTAAGTAAAAACACAGACCAAAACAATGTGCTTAATGGGGTAGGGGAATGCTGGTTGAACTGTTCTGAGCTTTGGATGGAGGCTGGTCAAAAGATCCTGCCAGAGATGTCAGTTTCTGAGAAGCCTTCCCTGTATAACGCAAACCATTGCAGAATTTGTAAAATTATCAAAGAAGTAGTGAGGAGGAGAGGGGTGTGGGTCTGATCCTTGTCAGGTTATTGACTTGCATGAAATTTGCCCTAGTGAGGGGATTCTGATCTCAGTGAAGCCATCAGGATTTCATATAGGCCTCAGCTCTACCATATACCTCTAACAAGGGAATTCTCGCTTGCATTTAAAGTAGCAGTCAGACATGCTGCCGGAGCTGAGCAGAGCTAAGATATCCTGGCTCCTTGTGGGCTACCCAACATGACTTTTTTTTTTCTCCCCTTCGTATGAAGGTCACAAGCTAGCATACCTGCAAGTCTCTTTTGTGAATACACGGTGGTTGCTTCTTGCCTTAGTTCTTTTCAAAATGATTGCTAGTTCAAATGCTTTCAATAGCACTGCTCTCTAAACTCAAATCCTTTTGATTGAAAGGCCAGGGAGTGACTAGATGTGCTATTACAACAGCAGATGAGAGAAACCTGATGATAAAGGTACTGATGAGACCAGCACAATGCATACCACTGCAGCTGGTACAGAATATAAGGATTACTTTTTAATTATTTTATGAAAGAAAGTAAAGGAAAATATGATATTAGCTGTACAAAAGATTCAGCTTTAAGAAATTAGTATGTTTGCTTGCAGACCAAATGTGTTGGTATGGTATCAGAAAGCATTTTATTTTATTTGAAATACTGTGGTGTAGTAAGGCTGTTAAAAGCTACTTACCATTCCAGCATTGGTGTACTTCTTAAAATTTATTGTTCATCTTCAGTGGTGTTTACTTTTGGTTGTCACTAAGACCTACTATTCTGTTCAATCTGTACTCTTAACTCATATATAGTCTATGGTTGACCTTGTATTTCTCATATATATAATATTCTATGCTTTCTAGCAGGGAAGAATAAAGATTTCAGTTGAACTTTCAGACTGGTTTCCTCTTATCAAATTTCTGCATTTAGTAGTAGACTTTATGCAAAAAAAGGGATGTATTTTAAAATATTGCCAAGGAATTTTTGGTTGAGAGACCTGAGGGAAATGATGGGGTTCTAAACGGAACTTTGCTTGCTGTTCATAGTGAAAACAAAAGACTTGCCTCAGAAGGAACTGGGCACTTCTAGATTCACATAAGCAAGTCCACTGTGGGTATAAAATTTGTGTATTGAACCACTTGCGCCTCCCTGTTAAAATAGGGCTGAGTCTGCTTGTTTTGCCCTGGAAGTAAGAGACCTTAACTTACAGGCCTTGTGGCGTCTGCTTTGTTAGAAGCTGCCCAGTGATCTTATTCAATGGGTTTGGTGACATGGGAGAAGTGTCAAAAGTCTGAAATTTATTTATTCTAGTATAAAAAATTACTGCCAGCCAATATGAGTGGGGCTCTGGAAAACAATGTGAATTTCTTGCTGGTGATGTGTGTCAGAAGAACTGTGGGTACTGGAGATAGGATATCTGTATCATAGGCATACTTGAAGATATGGAAGATTTCTGCAGTGCTAAAGAAGATAGTTGCTCTAGAGTTCTTTGCTAAAAGCTGGGTGGAACTTGCTTTTGTATGTCCTGGGTCCTGTGAAAGTTACTTGTGCAAACTCCTGTCTAACCAAAGCCAAGCTCATACTTAATTACACTGAAGTTAGGCAGGAGAGTGGGCTTCTGCCTTCTAACAGATAGCCCTAGTGATTGTATGCTACTATTTCTTGCTTTCTAATACTAATTGGATATTCTTATTTGTCTGTGCTTCTAAGCAGGTCAGAGGCTCGTTTTGCTAAGTGCTGAATACTAAAAGAATTACCTGTTTACTCCATCCACCTGGTGGACTGCAACAGAAAGCCTGGTGGGAAGCAAGGCAGTCTTGGCTTTATGCAGGCATGTAGCAGCAGGAATAGAAGCCATTACTCTTCATTTCTCCATTAGTTTCACTGCTCATTTAATAGTGCTGGGCAAAGAAAAACATTAATATCCTATTCAGCAGCCAAGTGCACCAAATTGGGAGTTGTGACTTGTGTGTTTTCCGCTTTTCTAATGGTACCATTAAAATTTAACAAGTTCTCTAAATCATGTTAGTATTCCCAGGGTTAATATTGCTGAAATTGCTTGCAGCATTCCCACAGGAAGAGTTAACAGTGGCTGAGGCTGTGCAACTGGCATTTCTTGCTCAGAGGGAGGTGTTCAGACTGGCACCAGAAAGGCACAGTGGAGTCTTTGGTGACAGGGCACTTGCAATACACAGACCTTCTTTCCTGTTCACCTCTCCCTTTTCACTCCCTCCCTTTTTCTCTTGATATTGGTCCTAAAGCTGTCATTTCAGGTCATACTCGTTAGGTTTCTAATGGAAAGTCTTGACAATAAGACTGCATACATGTGAGCCTAGCAGGAAGGCATACAAGTGTGCTAGTCTGTGTAAGTGTCAGATTGAAGGGATTGTTAGACCACAGATGGATTTTCCTGGAGGTCGAGGAGGCTAACAAAGTGGGAGCTGCAATTAACATGGTATTTGTTAGAAAGGAATAGCTAGCTGTCTGGGCAGACGGAATGTAGGGAAGTGGTGGTAGCTGGAAGGCCATTAGTGATGGCTTTGTAAGCAGTTCTGCAGCATGGGTGGTAAGCCTAAATCCAGAGCTGCTCTTTTTAGCATGCCTAATAAGACTTCCTTTTCTCTCCCTCCGTGTGTCAAATCCATTTTTTAAAATACTGAATTTTGCAAAAATCCTGTAGACTTTGGTTAGGATTTAGATGGAGAAAAGAGGTTATGGTTGATGGGGTAGCTAAGAGAAGAAACTGGCTTAAGGGAGCTTTTGGGTGCACTCTTACCACCGTTAAAAACAAGGATATGCAAAATTTTGCAGAATTGTTTTTTTTTTTTGTGAGGCCATTAATTCATTTTCTGCAAAGAGGCTGTTTAGTGAAGAATATGAGATGGGACAGACAGCTCACTGTATGTAGTTGGGATCTGCCTCTTGTACGTTCTTGATGACAGCTCTGATATCAAACAATCTTTTCAGAATTGCTTTCTCCAATTATCTTTCAATTGTTGGAAGCATTTGATGACATTTCTTCTTTATCCTTTTCTTGACTGGTGAACTGTTGGGTGTTTGTCTTCACCATCACTATTAATGTTTTTCAAAGTTAAGGGGTTGGGGTAAGCACTTACAGAAGATTGGCCAATACATTTTGGTGTCCTAAAAGACAAGCTGCTGTGACAATAGGAAACAGCCACTACAAGGAGAGGTAAGTGGGTTTTAAGAGGAAGAAAGCAGGCTGTGGAAACAGATGAAGTGGGGGGGTGAAGTGCTCCTTGGTTGATCCAAGCAGCAAAGGAACAGTGCTTCCATGGGAAAGTTGGCATTCTGAGGAAGTAGGGACAAATGTGTGGTAAACCAGAACTCTTTAAAGGACTGAGCTCACTATAGATGTCTTTGAAGTTTTACAGAAATAATATGAAGGTTGTGTGTGTTTTGTTTGTTTCGGAGTTTTTGTGGTGTTCTCTTAAAAGCCATTCCAATCACTTTACATGTCTTGATCTCTTTTTTCAAAACAGAAACCAGCAAGTGTCCAGAGAAGTAGAGGGCAATTAAACCAAGGTTACATTTGGCCTAATGCACTTCAGTATTTTTCATTCTGAAATGACTTTTTTCCCAAATACCAAGGTACTGGTGCATCTTGTGATCTAAGTATATAACTAGATTTTTGTGTCTTACATTAACAGTACAGAATATAAAGGGCTGTGTGAAACTTGGTAGAAAATGTGGACTCAGCCCATTGCACTGTTTCACCCTACTCAGCAAATAAACTGCATACATTTTAGTGTGTCACCAATAGTTATGAATTGATCCTGGCTTCATGTTGAATAGTGTTGAGCATACTGATTCTGTAGTATTATGATATGGGCATTCCAAGAGTGCACTATTAAGTAGTAGCACTTACTCCAAATACTTTAAAAACAGAATGAAAAAAAACTTAAGGTGTGAGAGGGAGCTATATATGAGTGCTTAATGCATTGACACTGATGGCTCTAAATGAAGCACTTTGCAGACTGAAGTGCTTTAAATTGCCAACCTTCTTTTTCTGTCCTAGTTACTTAGTTCTTTCTAGCTTGGTCTGCCACTGTCTTGCCTGTTTAATATTCCACTTAAGTATAGCAAGAGATAAAAACATCCAAGATGCCTGTATCCTGCAGGAGTCAGCTCTACTGATGTTAATACTTGCATTAACTGCTTATAAGCAATGAGCTAAATGGGTATAAAGGGGAAGGAAAACTATTGTGACTTGTTTTAATTTTCTGTGCTTTTTATCAGCAAAGGAAATAAATTCTCTCCCTTTCCTACTCCAAGCACATGTACTATGGATAATAGGAATCACTTCAAAAGCACACACTGCTAAGGCCCAGATAAGGGCTATTTCTGTGCCTGAAATATCAAGCACCAGAGTGTGCTATGTGGGAATCGCACTGCTGAGGAAGCAGAGTGTAGTAATGCACATGGGTGACACTGATAAATGTCTCCTCTAAGAAAGCATCTGCAGCAAATTGTCACACTGAGACTTCCCAGCATATCCTAGACCTCTGCATGAATGAAATCTTGGTGCCATTATTTACCCAGCTCCATATGAAATGAGAGGATAGGATTAATTTCTTTAGTGCAGCTTTTATGAGTTTGCTCTCTATGTATATGTATGTGTGTATATATTTCTCCCAGAGTCCTTTCACTGAGCCATACAGCTTTTTGAAATGTGACTTTCAGGGTAAAGGACAAGTCTTTTACTTCTGGAAACCTAAGATGAAGTGTGTCTTATGTAGTCTAGTTTTTGGCCAAACATGTCAAATTAAGGTGAGCAATAAGCATGTTTAATTTTGTTGTGGTTGCTTCAGTAGAGGTTGTGGTGATTTGGATTCTTTCTTTTCCTTTTTGAAGAAGCATGATTACTGTCTTCAAAAGGCAGTGAAACTGACTGAAAATCTGTTTTGTGTTGAAGTAAAGCCTCTGATCTTTATACCAGTGGGCATCACTGATGCACAAAATTAGACTTGCTCTTTGCCTTTCCTTTTTTTTTTTTTTTTTGTGCTACTACTTTGAGGTGATTTTCTAGAGTAATTTGTCATTGAAGCTAAAACTCTGGTAATTTAAGCTTTGATGGAAAGGTCTTTTTGAGATCAGGGTAGAATCTCTGGACAACCTAGGAAAAAAGCCCCCAATGTTTGGTAATTGGCATGTACTCCAGATAAGGTCCCTGCTCTTAATTCCAGCCAATATATCAAACCTCAGGGTGTTGAGAAATGAACATCTGTGGGTTTAGCTGCAAGGATATAAAAGGGTAGCCTCTGACAGAGCAGTAGCAAAGTTAACACTGTATGTCAGGGCAAGAGGACTTACTGTGCACATGTAACATGGCCACTAGACTACCCTAATGAGTACCTTAGCTGAAGTTTGCTTTCGCTGGCAAGATAATGTGAAAGGGAGATTGGTTGCAGCTGAGGTGAGTATGTGTGTCCTGTCCCACCACCCTGCTGTGGTGCTGATGGCTGTCTGGAGCTGTCTGCTCCATCCTTCTGCAGCTCTCCTAAGATGTTTCTTGACAATTGGAACCCTCAGCTTCCTGCTAGCATAGCCTTTGCCCTCAGGCTATTTCTGTCATGCTAGCTTTTTGTAAAAAGCATTAATACTTTCCCCACAGAACTGTGTATAGGTAAAGGTATTTTTTTAATCACTCAGTGGAAGGGGATGAATACTTCTAGAGGCATAGTCAAGTGGTTCATGACAGTTAGATGCTTGTGGAAGTCTCAGGGCTTCACATGGTTGCAAATATTCACATGAAGGTACCCATTATTGGAGTACATGCACAATCTCACCTCAGTAAAATGTCTGCTGCTTCTGTTTTTTACAGCTGAGGAGAGAAGATGCAGAGCCATTTGGTGAACTAAGTAGTTGCATAAAACTGAGCTGAGGTTTCTTACATGCTTATGCTCTTGACTAATGGGCTTTTTCCTTTCTTACTAATATTGTCCATCTCATTTTGTAGCAGGTCTTGTATTCTGGCTCAGCACTGGCTTTTCTGACCCTGTACAGAGAGGCAGAAGGGAGTTGCAGTTTGCATTTCAAAGCTGTCAGCCTTAAAGGGATTGGAATATGGCAGTTGAATCTATGGGAACTAATTACCCAGTTATGACAAAAAGTCTTTCTGAAAGACCTTGACTTCTGATTCTCTGTTTACTACTAGAGGCTGGCTGTTAGCTTAACAACAACAAAATTACAAAATTACAATTTTTGTGTGTGTGGGTTTTTTTTTTGGTTGGTGTTCTAGGGAGTGTTTATGAATTTGTTCTTTTTCCTCCTACCTTGGACAGTTCATATCTATGAATAATTTAATTGTCCTTGGCTGTCTGCTATTGTGAATGACATGCTGTTAGGCATTCTGCATTCATGTGGTATTTTTTAACGTTTGTTTTGTATTCTGTCTGCCTTTCCAGAGATGAAACAGATGATGCAAAGCTTGACAACATATAAATGCTATTAAAATGTATCTGAAAGAACAGAGAGGAGGCCTTTGTCATTTCATTAGTTAGAACATTAATTGGAATAGATTGTTCAGCGTTTTTTCTTGGCAGTGGAGAAGTAAATGTTTGTGTGAAAGCATTTACTACTTGAAAAGTTTGCCTCCAGAATGTGTCTAGAATTTGTAAGTAACAATTTGTACCGGTTTACACAACATTTCAAATGTGTTCCTTCTGTTTCCTATCCCTAGATGTTCTTTGTTATTGGCATTATTCACAAGGTTTAAAGTGCATAAATGCTGGTTTTCTTATTTTAATTCTCTTCAAAGTTTGTATTGCTTTAGCTGCTCTTGTCATGATGCTTGTCAAGCAAAGAAAAGCAATTGTAACTCTTCTGCTTACATCTCTTCTGATCGCAGGGTATTAGGGGTTGGAAGGGACCTCTGGAGATGGAGTGAAACCCCCCTGCTAGAGCAGGACTATGGAATCTAGCACAGGTCACACAGGAATACATCCAGGCAGGTCTTGAAAGTCTCCAGAGAAGGAGACACCACAGCCTACCTGGGCAGCCCATTCCAGTGCTCTGTGACCCTCACAGTGAAGTTCTTCCTCATGTTGAGGTGGAACCTCCTGTGCTGTAGTTCATATCTATTACCCCTTGTTCTATCACAGGGTGCAACAGAGAAGAGCCTGTCCCCTCCCTCTTGACATCCAGTCCTCACATATTCATAAACATTTATTAAATCCCCTCTCAGTCTTCTCTTCTCCAGACTAAAAGGCCCCAGGGCTCTCAGCCTCACCTCATAGGGCACATGCTCTGGTCCCTTAATCATCCTGGTAGCTCTCCACTGGACTCTCTCTAGCAGATACCTGCCCCTCCTGAACTGGGAAGCCAAAATCTGGGTGCAGTATTCCAGGTGAGGTCTCACTAGGGCAGAGTAGAGGGGGAGGAGAACCTCCTTTGATCTGCTGGACACATTCCTCTTAATGCATCCCAGGATCCCATTGGCTCTCTTGGCCACAAGGGTACATTGCTGACTCATGGATAACTTGTTATCCACCAGGACTCGCAGGTCCTTTTCCAAACATAAACATCACTATTTGTATTCCAAACATTTGTTTAGATCCTGTTTGTAATCCTTATTAGCCTTAGGCTGAGACCCTGAGAACAGTAGGCAGAAAGCATATCCCAAGCTGCTGACTGCAGTTTTGCCAGGTGAATAGGAAACCAGGCTAAACATTACTGCAGGTCTATAGTGTGATCTCGCATGAATGAGAAAGCTTTGTCTTTCAGGACAAAAGCACCCTATGCTAAGAGCAAGAGATATGATTTGCCCATGACACCAAATACTATATTGCCTGCTTTTCTGTTGGCTGCTACATTACCAGTAACTTTTAAAGGTAAAATTGAAAACTTTCATTATCCACAATTAGTGTTTGAGCATGCTGCTGCTCTAATGGCTTTCCCTTCTATAGATATTTTGGTTCCTCAAAGCTGTTTCTCTTCTTGGGTTTCCTGTGGTGCCTACCAGAGTTCACTGCACATCACTGGGCTTCATAAAAATGTTCATAGCCCTCCAGGCAGCAGAGGGTCTCTTGAAGTGCTTCTGATATTGTGTGCACCTAATGCAGAGGAATAACTTCCTATGAAGTTGACCCTACTGTTGCTAGATAGCTGGATTGCAGATTATATGCTTGCTTTGCTTTACTAATGCCCTGAGAGTTCAGTCTTGTAGTGCTTTTTCCTGGGTATCAGCCAGGTGACTGGATTTGGAGACTGGGCACCAGCCCTGCAATGTTACTTGGGGCAGGCATGTTTGGAGACGCTGTTCTCACTGTGAGCAGTGCTAGATGTGCTGCCTCTTTGTCTGTGGAATGGCTTGGTCGGCTGTCTTTAATTTGAACCATCTGTGAGAAACTGCGTGCTCTGTTAAAACACTGTTTTTGTCAGAGCTCCAGTGGCACACTGTGAGTAAGCTGGAGATCAGCATGGGAATTAAGGTAAAAATTCACGGGAAGCATTGCAGTACATGTACAATTAACTGCAAAATAATTACATTAATTGTGAACTGTATGTCCTGCACCAGACTTGGTCTTTGTACTTGTTCTGGCAATTGTAGTGACTCCAGTGAAATTACAAGGTGCAAAATGAGGGTGAAATGTACCTAGATGCTCCAGTGTTTGTTGGAGGCTGCTCCTGTGTTAGGTAAGCTATACTGGGTTTTGTGCTTCTCTGCACTGTCTGTTGAAGGATCCTGTCAGTCAGTTTGTGGCTTGTTAGAGCACCCAAACCATGGAGTTGCTAATTGATTACAGCCTTGTTCTTCCTTTATATGCTGCTGTTTCTCTTCCTGTAACCAGCAAACAGAGTGTTCACTTTCTTAAAAAAAGCATGCTTATTTTAACCTCTGTACCCCATTTTCTGCTGTCTTTCAATAAATTTTTTTTCCCTAATGACTCACCTGGATAGGATTGCCACTGGCTCTGTGATTATAGTGATTAACTCTAACCCTAAGGAAAAGGCTTGCTGTGTTGCCCGGCAGCCAGGGTCTGCAGGAGATCATGAAACAGAATGGATCAAACTCCCCCCCCCCCCCCCCCCCCCCTTCATTTTAATCTTGTTATTGATTAGCAAGGAAGGCCACCTACTGTGAAGAATTTTGTCAATTTTCAGATTGGCTATGTTACTCCAAAATCTATTGAGTTGATTTTTTCATAGTTGCTATGGATTCCTTACAACTTCTAGCCAACTGTGAAGGCTTTAGTGATTCTATATGCAGGGCTTTTTAAGCCTTACTGGGAGGAATAAAGAACTAAACTGTCCTAATGATTTTCTTCTACATATTGGACTTGACTTTTACAGTGGTGTTTAGCAAAGCCTTAGTATTATCTTTTATTTGGTCTTTTATAATCATGAGAATACAGTTATAAGTGAAGTTAGGGCCTTGGGAATTAATTTGTTTATTGTCCCTAGCAAGCTGGCTCACATGTTAATAACCAAAAGCAGATGTCTAAGCAAGAGTTTTGAAAATGGAACGAATTGGGAGCAAGCAGTGTGTATGTGGGTATCTCAAAGTGAGCCTCACTCTGGGTACCGGGTGTTATCAAAGAGCACCTCTCAACTAACATCAGGTGATAATGTGAACAAGCTGTTGGAACTGGGGCAACATGGGACAATTAAGTCTTTATATGACTAACCACAGCCTGCTGAATTTGCAGCATGAGAGAAAAGGTAGCGATCTGCCCACAAATACAGGGCTTATAAAGCTACAAGTTGTTTTTGTTTGCCAATTGCCCCTTTTATTCATATATATATCTGTGTAAATATATTTTAAAACCAAATGTAAGCACAGATGGAAAAATAAAAACAAGCTCACTGATGCAATTCTGTGGAATTGGAAAGAAGCATAGTATCCCACTGCAGCTTCCCAGGTCTGGAGTGCTCCCAGGCTTGATGGTAGATGTTTTAAGTTGGAAAGGCCTCTTGGAAGAAGTTATCTCATTCAGCCTCCTCTTTAAAGCAGGGTGATCCTCAGTGTTATATCATCTTGTACTAAGGCTCATCCAGTGAAATTATGAGCATCCCCAAGGCTGGAGATGTGCAGCCCCTATTCCCTTGCTTATGCAGTCCTGTCCTCAAGTGCATGTTCTTACCCTGTCTCTTGTGCCAGGACTTACTTCTTTTGAACTCATGGTGAGCTGGTTAACCTGGCAAAACCGACCTCTTCATCCAAGCCTATGGTACTCAATTCAAGAACTGTTATTGATTAAAATAGATGTTGCCCTCATCTGTGTTCTCCTTAAGTCTTGAAGTATTTGTGTTTTCTAGAGCCAAATATCTACACCCAGCTGAGTGATTAAGACATGAACTGCTCATCTGACACTACAATATTTGTAAACTCTGTGACTAAATATAGCCACTGGCAAATGATTTCTCTCCCCAGTTTACTGCATGATGAAAAAATGTACTTGTAATTAGAGGGGAGAAAAGCCAGCCTTTTCACATACTGCAGTCTTAGTTGCACTTCTGTTAGCATTCTTCATATATTTTTGAAGAAGAAAAATGGGCAGAGGTGCCAATTAAATTAAGAAAATGCTTCACTTAGAATTGGTCTGAAGCTGGTGAATTTAGTGTGACAGTGTAAGTAGATGGACAAGCACAGTATTGACAGTAGTAACAGTCTAAATATAGTGTTCCATGCTCTACCTGTGTGGCTAGGAGTGACCACTTGCAGTGACAAATAGCGGATTAAATATCTAATCGAAGAAGGGCTGTAAGAAGGGGAAAGATGCTTAAAAACCTTAATTGCATCTAACAGACACATCTGTGTTCCCCCTGGGCAGACTGAAAACATGGGATTTAACTCTGCTGAGACCGATCTGTTTGTGCTGGGTTGTCCTGATATGTCTCCTTAACAATTATTCCAGTGCAGAAGGCTTTCTCTGTACATCCTTTTACCTTGAGCTGCCTTTCCTAAGTCACAAACCAGTCTACTGCAGGGCTCTTCACCTCATGATAGCATAACAAGTGCATAGAGCTCTTGTTTCTGTGTTTCTGGCTAGCAGAAGCAGTTAAGCTTTCCTGAGATATGCCTTAGGTGTTCAGTATTTTCTCCTTTGCTCATGCCATGCTGTGCCTATGAGAGGACTATCTACTTAATGAGTCAAACACCACATCTGCATTGCAGCAAAATGAATTTAATTTGAATGCTTGCAGTTGTTGTAGAGATTCAGTATCACTTTTTAATCTGCAGTCACTGAAAGTTTCTGCCTTGTCCCTTTAGTGTTCAGCAAGGCTGAAATTTGTGCCATTGCTAACTGGAAAGAATCAATGGCTCAGCAATTTGTTCAAAATATGGGTGGACAAGCATTGTGAATGATTAGGACTTTTGCTAAAGCACCACAAGGTTTATTTAACTCATCTGCATTTTAATTATAAGGGGGTTATTGAAGAAAATGCCAGTAGCCACAAAATAACACATCCTTGTAACACCAGTATCTTCCTGAGTTGGGAATTTGTTGTGAGGTACCACTTCACTTCTCAAAATTATGCTTCAGAACTTCTAATCTGTTTTTATTTACAGCTTTCCATGAGCCACAAAGCTTAAAATTCACATTGTGGTCCTGTAGGCTAAGATTTCTCTACTGAAGCTGATGGTGTTCCACAGCTGTAGCGAGTAGTTAGGAAGAAAAATTGGATTTCTGTCTTTTGGTGGTAGTTGTGATGGTAATTAATTATCTTAATTCAGTTGAGGCTGCTGATCATACTTTGGAGTTTAACACAAATACAGACCTGCTTCTACATGTTAAAGGTATTTCAACAATTTTAAGGAATCCTAGGAATAAACAGTGCTTTATTTCTCTTGCATCATGCATGCCCTTTTGTTAACATACTTCTGCCCCCTATATCCAGTACCTCTGTCTCTGATCTTTTGAGAATTGTAGGCTCTTTGACAAGCTTACAACAACCCTCAAGTTTATTTTCAGAAGCTTCTTGATTAAAAAAAGCCAGCACAAAACTAAACCAAACAAACCATACCTTTAACTGTCAAATTTTAAAGAGATGGTGTGACTAATCTCAGACCTGGATGCCAGACGTCAGGGAAGTCTATTTTTGAATTCACATGGTTCTGAACTTTCTCTACCTCTGCCCATTCTAAGGAGCAAATCTGAAAGTTCACTTATTGCAACTGTGTCCTGGGCCTGGCGAGGTAGAAATGAGCCCTGGCAATTACTTTCTCTCTGACTAGAGACAGATATGTCTGCAATGGTGGGAGCCCTGACATGGTAGAGGAGTTGGGTGCTAGATACCTGTTTTCTATATGGGCAGATCCTCTAGGGGCTGGTCACTTCGATTTGCTGCCAGAATTGACTAGTGTCATTCTGGTTCCACAGCATGTCCTGCACTGTGGGAGCTTGTCAAGCATGAGTGATAGGAAGAGAAAAGGCTAGGGAACAGGGGGAGGAAAAAAAAAAATTAATCCCCCCCCCCCCCACCACATTGCCATCACTTTCTGATGTTCTCTGAGATGCCTACTTGTACCAGTGAGAATAATATTTAAGAATCTTCTCCTGTTCAGACAGTTTAATTATTCAAAATGCATTAAGATATTTTTTTAATATCTGGAATTAGTTCTGGTTATAAATACATTAGTTCAGTTTTGAAGATGCACTCAAATAATTCACAAGTATTAATGAATTATCCTCCAGCCTTGTGTCTGCCCTGGGCAATATATGACTAGACATCAAAGGCATGGAGGAGTGGAATGACTTGTCACAGTCACAAGGAGCATTTCCCAGGATCTGTTTTAATGACAAAAAGAAACATGACACAGTGAATAGTTGCTAACCTGTGTGGAGGCTGGAATTCTTTCTTGCAGCAGCATAAACGAATCATATGGGCTTGAACAAATTGGTCTACCTGCAAGTTATTTTTACATCTTTCTTTGCCCAAATTCCTCTTTCTCTCCACTAAGACTGTAAATTCTCACTGGAAAAAAAACTGGTTATTTTACAGTGCAAAGCAGAAGGGATTTTTTTTTTTTTTAAAGCTTAGAGAAAACAAACCACCTCTCCCCCTACCCCCCAAAACTCAGCCAACCACCCCCCAATAAAAAAACCAACCAAACAAATCAACCCCCCAAAACCCACCACCACGCCACCCCTCACCCACCCAAAACCCAATGTAGAAACAGGTTTCTTAGGTTGCATTCTTTCAGATTTCACTTTTACTTCCTCTGATGTATTTTTGTATTGCTGCTTTAACTTTGTGGGTGCCCACAGTACTCCAGATTGGCCTGAAGCTTTATATTCTGCATAAATTTGTACATAATTACTTGCTCCAGCTTAGTTGCTGCTGTTTAAAAAAAGAGCCCTGAAACTGCAATGTCCCCCTGTCCCCCACTCTCTTACTTATCATCCTCTTATTTTGAGTTACAGAAGAACCAGGTAGATTGTTTTGCTAGTTCTGTGTTTTTCTTGTGTGATTTTTCTTTCTTTCTTTTTTTTTAAAGTACCCTGGCAAATTTGAATTAACCTCAACTATAGTTTACTGTTGGATCAGGACTGACTCCATCCTACTGTGTCCTTTAAAGAATGAAGTGTGTGTTAATGTCACAAACACTCCTCTCTAAAGGCTCTGTTGTTTTAAGCAGCCTGGTTGCCTGTGTAATGCTTGCTGACACTCAGAACTTTGTCTTCTAATTGTAGCAGTGGAAAATACAACCCCTGTCAGAGTCAGTGGTGGGTCAATGGAGAACAAAGGCAGTAATCAATCCAAGGCCTAATTAAAGGCAGTGGTGCCAGGAAATGATAGGGAATTCAACAGCCTGACACTCAAAAGTCCCTAATTGGACTAGTGCTCTTTATAACTGCCCTGTGCCCCACTCCATATTGCCCCAGCTATGATAGCAGTATCTCACCCTGTTTAGTGTCTTGCTTTGCTCTTGAGTTCAAGGCAGAGACGGATAGAGGGATCCATTAGCAGTAATTGCTGTAGATTTATACTTGCACTCTGCTTTTTTTCCCTTGGTAAAAGCTCAGTTACTGAATTATAGTTACAAGCAAGTTGATACTGTTGTAAAAAGAGGTGGTATGGCTGAGGAAAACAGGCTGAGGCTGTTGCTGTTCTTACATTCCCCAAATAAGTGAGGGTGACTTTGATTCATTAACAATCTAATTTTGTATTATTGTGGTTTCTACTTAATGAGATGAAAAAGAATTCCCTCTGAAGAACTTCAGGCCAGAAGACTAGTTCAAACAGCAAGTATTTGTGACCATGAAACAAAATTGCTTCCTGCAGCCTATGAGTGCATGGAAGTGTAGCAGCTGCTGCAGGAACCCAAGGAAAAAACTCAGCAAGTTAGTTATTTCTCTGTAAATTTAAGTATGGTAAATATCTGTTAGCTTTAGCTGTGTCATATGTTCTAGTCAAATAACATTTAACTGAAGTTCTGTCACTTCTGCAGGAAAGGATCCTGCAGAGCATCTTAAGTACAGGAAAAAAAATCCTGATGGAGTCTTCAGTAGGCCTGCAGAGAAATGTTCTGAGACTAATTTGTGCTTCTGTGGACGTTTGCCCTCCTATCCGCACATTATATCTTTGTGTCAGTTGGAGGTTTCTGTACAGTAGTGAATTCTTTCTCAATTGCATGTTGAGAAGAAGCATGTTAAAAACATGCTTGGAATGAAGTAGAAAGAGTGTCTGGAAAAAGACTGACCCCGCTCTGTGACTGGGGACAGGGAAAAGATTGTGGGTGGTAAAACACCTTGTAGGATTTTACTATAGTTTTTTTGCAACCATATCACTTTTATCATTCCCTTCTCAGCTACACAGTAAGATATTATAGTACAAGCTAGTGAACAGTAAGTAATTTCATAGACATCAATGGAATGTTGCCCATATAACCTATACCAACATATTTTTGAAGGGCTGAGCTGTAAGCTGTGCTGTAGTATTAGTGTGTGCTGGTAGCGGGATGGTGAGACAGAAGCCTCCCTGTGTGCCAGCTGTCTGTCAGGATCCCTGAAACACATCCATTCAGTTTGCTGTGAATGCTGTGTATAGTGGAAACAGTTGTTTCCCTGTAAACATGAGTTGATTATTTTTTTTGTTTTGTTTTCAGAGAAATTGCAGGAATATAACCACATCTAGGTACTCACTGGCATCGTTAAGTGAGCTACCCTTATGATTCTTATTCCCAGGTATTTTTTAACTGGGAAATGGGTGTCACTGAGTAAAATGCTTCTTCATTGTGAAGTGGAAAGAACATTAATAAAAACAGTATTTAAAATAGATGGAAATGCAAACTGTTCTGTTTGTGTTAATAGCACTTTTTTTTTTTGCATGCTAGAGCCATAAAAATATTTCAAGAATTTAATTTTGTGTGTAGGTGAAACAGATATAAAGGAACTAGTTAGTCTCTGAACATGAAGCCACATCCCTAGGCTCTTTGTGCTGTCCACCACACCTGGCTACAGAATGAATGCTGTAGATGAAACTGTACTGAAGAAAGCACTGAATAACTTTTTTTTAAGCAACTGGTGTTGACGATATTTCTAAACACTTTTAAGTTATGCAAATCTTAAAGCAACAGAGCAATTGTTACCTATACCAACAAATCACAGAATGTCAGGGGCTGGAAAGGACCTTGAAAGATCACCTAGTTCAAGCCCCCTGCCAGAGCAGGATCACCTATACCAGATTACACAGGAATGTATCCACATGGCTCTTGAATATCTCCAGAGAGGGAGACTCCACAGCCTCCCTGGGCAGCCTGTTCCAGTGTTCTCTCACCACCACAGTGAAAAATTTTTACCTCGTGTTTCCTTGGAACTTCCTATGCCTCAACTTCCACCCATTGCCCCTTGTCCTGTCCTTAAGCATCACTGAAAAGAGCCTGGCTTCATGCTCTTGGCACTCACTCCTCTCCAAACTGAAGAGCCCCAGCTCCCTCAATCTCTCCTCAAAAGGAAGATGTTCCACTCTATCATTTTTGTGGCTCTGTGCTGGACTCTCAAGCAGTTCCTTGAGGTCCTTCCTGAACTGAGGGGCCCAGAACTGGACACGATATTCCAAATGCAGCCTCACCAGGGCAGAGTAGAGGGGGACCTCTCTTGACCTAATAACCTTTCCCCTGCCAATACACCCCAGAATGGCATTGGCCTTCTTGGCCACAAGAGCACATTGCTGGCTCATGGTCAACCTCCCATCCACCAGGACCCCCAGGAGCTTTTCCCTTTCACTACTCTCCAACAGTTCAGTCCCCAACCTATACTGATACATGCGGCTGTTCTTTCCCAGGTGCAAGACTCTACACTTACCCTTGTTGAATTTCATTACATTTCTCCCTGCCCAGCTCTCCAACCTAAGTCTCATTGAATGGCAGCACTACTCTCTGGTGTGTCAGCCACTCCTCATAGTGTTGTGTCATCAGCAAACTTGCTGACAGTGCTCTCTGTGCTCTCATCCTGGTTGTTCATGAATATATTGAATAGTACTGGTCCCGGTACTGACCCCTTAGGGACTCCAGTACATACAGGCCTCCAACTACAATCCATTAACCACAATTCGCTGACTTCTTCCCTTCAACCAGTTCACAGTCCACCTCACTACCTGAACAATCCAACTTGCTACGCTAATAAATGTTAGCAACTGCAAATGGAGATTTGTCAGTGTAGACAGAGTAGTACTTCAGTCACTTCCAAGTTTCTGATGCAGTGGTTCATATTATGATTGGTGTATGTGACTGTTTGAGGCTATGCCTTTGAGAAAGGGACACCATGGCCAAATGTTTTATAAACAAAGGACAGGTCTAAACTAATTTCATTGGTGGATTGGCAGAGTACTACCTTAAGTTTTGATTCCCAGAGAGACTTGTCTCAGTCTTGCACTTTTTCCCCCTCCTTTCGCAGCTTACAGCTTCTGGGCTTTTGGCCAGACTGACCTTGGACAGATAAGGCCTCTACTAACATATTCTGCTTTAATTAACAATTGCTTTTTTTCTCTCTTTCTAACCCTCTTTGGGGAAATAGGGGAGAAAAGGGGGGTACGGGGGGGGGGGGGGAACCCTCCTCAGCAGAGGAGGGAATTTCATTCCTGTATTACTTTGTTGTATACTTCTGTGTATATATTGTAAATACTGTAAATTGTGTATATATTCCCCTGCATTTCCTAAACTGCTTTGTAAATACAGCACATTCTCTTGCTCCTCCGGCTGTGCTTAGCTGTGGTTTTCTTTCAATTTTCTTCCCTTCACTTACAGGGGGGGGAGAAGGCTGAGGCCTTCCCCTCAACACTCAACAGTGTATATTTTTATTTGTGAATTAAATCAGAAAAAACTTCTGAGTGATTTGTTATCATCCTGGATGAGAGTCAAGCACTATTTGTTTGATAGCTGCTCTGTTTTTGTGGTGTTAGGTGGACCTGCTGTTACAAAGAGACTACATTGCTTTCTGCTCATGTGAAGAGTCACCAGTTGGAATTCAAGTTGCACTTTGACCATGTATGTGAAAGATTTGGTCTGTAACTGAATTTTCCATGGATCAGTGGCTCTTTATTCATTTTCTGGTCCTGAGTGAAAGTGGGCAAGTGAGAAGTTCTCAGTGGCAGAATGTCATGTGAAATGCAGCACAGGACTGAAGCCTTTGTGTGTCATGACTTGACCTCATGCTGGATTTACACATTAGAATGACATTCACACAGATCTATTAACTTATGCCTATCTTCTGAAATATTTTTGAACTGGTGTGACTGACAAAATTGGTATCTTCTTTATGTATATTCAGATTTCTACTACAGACTTCATAGACTGTAGCCACTGCTGAGCTTTCAAGCTCATCTGATTCCAGTAATGTTTCTCTTCAACTGTTTGACACTAAAAAGCAGTGTTTCCTGGCACCTACCTAGTATTCAAAGCTGAAGTTTGCTAGTGTGAGTTATGAACACTTGCTGTCTGTCAGATACAGTGGGATGTTAATTAAAGGGTAATGACAGACTCCTTAATGTTGGTTCATTTTTTCAAGGTCATGCTTAATGCTATTACATGGGATTGTCACATTCATAGTAGAGCAGGTTAGGAGGAGAATGAATACAACTAATAGAAATTATTTTCAAAGTTTGTACAAATGATGTATGATTTTTTTGCTTCATTAGTACTTACTAGCTGAGTTGTTTCCTGTGTTTTTTTTGTCTTTTCATCCTTCAGACTCCATCATGTTGGCTGTTGTATTTTGTTATTTGGGGATTGGACATGGCACTTGGTGCCATGGTTTAGTATTCATGAGGTCTTGGGTGACAGGTTGGACTTGATGATCTTTGAGGTCTCTTCCAACCTTATTGATTCTGTGATTCTATTTGCATCTCACACTACATGCTAAGTATCTGTGGAAAGGAGAGTCCTGTTATGGTGTGTGATGTACACACAAAAGAAAGGTCTGCTCTGTGCTCCTAAGCAGTAGCAACACCATTTGAACTAAGCAGAAAGTCTGAGGATGTTGCTCTCAGCTCTTGCTTGTGACATGGGAATATTGACTAATCATGTTTCATTAGCTATCATCTACCTAGACAGCCTTCTGTTCTGTAAGATTAAGATTATATTTCTAACACTTGTAAGTGCTGTAAAGCCCTGGAAAAGGGTTTACCCAACCCAGGATATGGTGTCTCCCTGTTTTCAGAGCATGCAAGAAGACCTATAGAACAATGTTTAGAACTGAGGCTCTGAGATGCAGATTGCCACATAACTGCAAATTCCAATACCTGAGTTTTGCTGCCTGAAATACTACAAGCAGAGCACCTATTATACAGCAGTCACAGGAAGCTATCAGTTTTGTGTTTTCTATAGAAATCTTCAGGTGTAAAACTTCAATCAGCTGTGGTTAAACAGGGTTACCGCTAAGACTTAGCATAAATGGATTTAATGATGAAGTCACCATGAATAATTTCTCATGATAATAAAAATAAACAAAAAAATTCTAAGATGCAAACTGTAAACACAACTCCTTATTCTGCTTTTACTGTAGAAGAAAATGAGAGAGCAAAGGCTGTTATATTGATACAAACTTCCCCTAGGTCTCTGAACTTTCAATGTGTAAGCAATTAGAAGAAAACAAAATGTTTCCTCCAAACATTTCCACTAGTTTTTTTCTAGGCAGCTTTTTTATGACTGTAATAAAATTCAATCCTCCAAGGGTGATTCTAGGATGTTTCTACCCAAGGGCAAAAGGAGATAACTTTGGTAAATGGCCTATAATTCTAGGTCTTGTATTTTTCACTCTGCTCTGTGCTCAGTGCTCTGTGGATACAGGTAGGGAGAATTCACTGGACTGACAAATCAAATGTGATTGAATGCTTTCATAGGTTATTACCTTGCTTTTAGATTACCTAAAAGCGGCTGCACCACCAAATCCTTGTGTTTGTATTGTGACAGTCTTTTTTGGCGACTGTTCTTCAGTGAATAGAGTCAGTCGATGTATATGGCTATAGCTCTGATTCTGCAAGCAACTGAACTGGCAGGCTGATTCTGTGTCAATGTGTCTGCAAGGGTTAGTAATTGTTCCTGGGTGTAGGTAAGTGGATGTCATGCTGTAAGTGTGACTGCCAGCCTGATAGGCCAGCAAGCACTCTATCTGACCTTCCCCCTTCCTTGATGCGATCTGTGGAGCTTGCACAGTTAGTGCACTGTGCTTCTTTTGTGACTGTTTTACTGTTCTTGCTGGCTCTGGACTTCCCTGTGAAGCACTGAGGGGCTGGTCTGTATCCACATCTATATGCCAACCTGTTACCTTTGTTCAGAGACAGCACTGTGTTGTGGCATCTGTTTTGTCATTAAGTATGTTGGTGAGATTCACGGTGTGTATGATATTTGTATGACTAATGCACAAGACCCCTCACCTGCTTCTTGCTTTTGCATGAACCAGTGCATTGCACTTCAGTTAAATTCTGTAGTCTCTGGTCCTAGGAGCATGACTCCGCAGTTTTTCAAAATCCATCGTAGGATGGCTGTGTGAGGAAACCCTTGACTTATGAATCAGAATGGTTTGAAGAGACTTAAGCACAGCTTGGTTCTTAATTCTTCTTGGTTACTTCAGCTGGAGTAAAATGAATGCACAAGGGTGGAAATCATTATTTCATGTTTTGTTTCATGAAACCTGGTACTAGTGAAAATATGTAATGTGCAAAGCAACAAGGAGCACAGAATGCTCTCAGCTCAAACTGATTCTGTCATGAGTGGCGTCATGTAATTACATCAGATTTTAGTATTCAGAACTACTGGATTTTCTGTGTTAGTTTCTTTCAAATATCTACAAAATACAGCCTTTTTTTTTTTTTTCTTCTTTCCTGGAAATCTGCCCTTTGAGTTTAATACCTAGTCTGCTGTTCAAATAATGTCTAGAGAAACATCAGGGCTTCAAAATTAGCTTTGCTTGGATGAGGATATCAGCATTTAGTCTGATGGATATAGCTATAAAACAATCTTTGTAGGAAAGGTTATGTGAGCAGGGGGTGAGTAGCCCTTTGTGTGCTGTTTAAAGCACTATTTCAGATGCAAAATGCTATCTTTGTTGAAAACAGTATTAAGTGCTTTATTGCTGTTATGATGTGGGCTGTGGTAGAAAGAAATTACACAGATTGGTGGAAATGAGCTTTGACTTGCTGTGAATCACTAATCAGGTGTTGAGTGTGGGACTAAATATTAACACTTTTCAGGACACTCAACACAAACTCTGCTTAGATACTTGGCATGGAGAAGACAAGTGATTTGTTATCTGGGTAGGCATGCATTTTGAAAGGGTTTGTTGATTTGAGAGGCTTTTGCTAATCAAGCCCACCACTAAGCTAAATTACTAGTTCAAATACAGCTATGTCACTAGTACTGAATAAATGCTGTTTTCTGGATGTTTGAAAGGGGTAGGTGATCAAATTATACATGCACTCCAGTTCTAATCTTCCTCAACCCTTAGAATTGACACCTGCCAAGCCCCTCGGTGGGTTGACCTGAGCTGGAAGGTAAGTGCCCAGCCACTTGCTCCATCGAAATGAAGATCACTCCCTCCAGTGAAATAAAGATAAATATCAAAGAGCAAAATCCAGGGGAAAACCCTCATGGGTTGAAATAAGGACAGTTTATGTGAAGGTAAAAAGGACACCTCTCATTTCCATGCTGACAAACAAGTGATGCAAAAGCAGTAACTTGCCACTAGCAGACCAGTGCCCAGCCAGTCTCTAAGCAGCAGCTACTTCAGAAAACCTCCCTCCCCTAGTTTTACTGCTGAGCATGATGTTATGTGGTCTGGAACAGCCTTTTGGTCAATTTGGGTCAGGTGTCCTGGGGCTGTGTCCTCTTCCAGCCTCCTGTCTACCCCTAGTCTGCTCACTGGGATGGGAGAATAAGTGGAGAAAGCCTTGGGGCTGCACAGCAGTGGCTAAAACACTGCTGCGCTATCAACACTGTTTTTGGTCAGCCACCTAAAACACATATAGGCTGCTGTGAAGAAAATTATTCCCAACCCAGCTAAACTCCACACATTTTCCCAGTTAACTCTCAGGTTACCGTTTTCTGAACACTGTTTAGCTGAAGCTTATATCAGAAAGGAAAAAAATCCCAAACCCTTCATCTCTCAAGATTGCCAGCTTGTCCAATGCACTGTTAAAAACCCAGTTGTGTTGGGTTTTTTTTTGTTAGTTAGTTTGGTTTTGTTTGTTTGTTTTTAAGTTGGCAAAACAGAGGAAATGATGTGTCAAATGCCTTAACTGGTGTGGAAGATGGAGAGGAAAGGGTGCAACATTCTTGATCTTGTGGGTTTTTGCAGTTTTGTTTTGTTTGTGTGTGTTTTATTGGAGGTTGCTTGGGGAAACAGGCTGTAGATACCTGGATTGTGAAGAAAGTAAATACAGAAAGCTCATCTCGTTCTCATATCTCCTTTGGAATATTAGTTTGTGATTTACCCTTTAGTACTTCCATATTCAATTCAAGTAGCTCCCATTACATTCCTAATCTGCACTGTTCAATGACATTTGAATAATTTAGGGTATCTTGATCTGTCCATCTGTTTAGGTACCACTACTCAGGGAGAAATAAGGTATATGAACACCTGTATTTGGGAGCGCAATTTTGTGTTTTATCACTAAAGCTATGTGAACAAGTAGAAGTGAAAAATCAAGGTCAAAGTCCAGACTTGGTAAGTCCACTTATCTCTAGCAGCCTAAAGCACCTGTGTTGGGTGAAGTTCTAGATCCACTCTTGCTTTCATCTTAAGTTTGAAAAATGTTTGAATAACAGAACATAATTGCCATTCTTCTTGATAGCAGAGAACTAGGTGCAACTGCACAGAAAGTAAATACTGAGCATGCCTGTGGGCTTTCTCACCATGCAAAGTAATCCTAAACTATAGCCTGCCTTTAAAAACACCACATGTTATTCCTGGAGAGCCAGTGCTCTTTCGAATAAGCAAGAGGGCATAGGAAAGGAAGAAAAGGGTCAAATTGCCAGCAGCAAGTCCTGTATGTTAGGTAGAGATGGACTGCCAGGTTGTCAAAACACAGGCAGATGCTTCTGTGATGTATGAACAACATGGCATCAGAATGAATGAACAGTGTTCAGCTTTTCCAACCTCTTTCCACCCCTGTTGTGTTATTAGCTGCATTGCATAATTTGTGTGCGTGAAACATTTTATGAAGTCAGTATGGTGCTTGTCATACCTTTCATTATCCACCTTGTAAAGCACTTAGAATAACTGCTCCTGTTTTGGTCTGTGCACATCCCCTCAGGAGATACGGCACAGCTGACTTGGAATTTAGTTTCAGTTGCAGTCTAAAATTGCACCTTCCAAGAAACATTGATGTTTGGTGCGAGCATCACATGTAGAGCTGGAGATTAAATTTATCAATAAGACAAGACTTGGGTGGTGCTTCTTCATTTCAATGAGTCTAACTTCATTAAGTGATGACAGGAGAGATGAATCTCTCTGGATTGTATATGACCTTTAAATGTAGCTGTTTATATTGTTTTTTCAGTTCTCTTAGTATTAAAGGACTGTGTATTTTGTTTTAAAAGTATGTTTTATGCTTTTGGTCTTACTGATTTTTTTTTTTTCTCCTTTTTATGTATTTGTGCTTGCAAAACAAGAATTTAATTGCTCCTAAAATTTATAAGACCAGATTTTTTTCCTCACAAAATTACTAAGTGACAGTTCAGTAAAGTCCCCATGTTGTATCTGTGTTGAGGGAATGGATGGCAAATGCTTGGATGTTTTATTGTTGTTGAAAAAGATGCAGAAAGTAAATTTTCAAGTAGTGTTTACTGAGTGTTCTAAGAGCTCACTTAACTTGAAGGCATTAACTTTCAAATACATTGCATACACCTATTTGCTCTATAAATTGCACCTACTAGCTGAAAACTAACCTATTTTTACTTTTTTCCTGAAAGTAAAATGCAGCTGGTTAATTCAGTGTGGTCTGAAGCTGCAGTTCTGAACTGCACAGATGGGCAGATAGTACTGTGGAGGATAAAAGGTAGAATATGGACACAGAGACACAGACAAGATTCTAGGCAAAATTAGGTCCCAATAAAATGCTCATCAAACTCACCAGAGCTAGTTGTATCTCTCCACTCTGACAAGTTGCAGGTGGTCTGCAGTGTTGCAGGCACTCAGAAGTAGGTCTTATCAGTGATGTGGGCAAGCCTCTGTGTGTGTGCTCTTGGATGTGCAGGAGGTATAGTAGCCAGCTGTTCTCATTTGAGTGTATGCTTCTTTCTGTTGTTGCCATTTCTACCTAGGTGGCCATAACTCGGTGCAAAAGAAGGATTGGAATTGTTTCAATTGAAGAGATACACTTCTGTGATATTAATACACTGAAATAATTGAGCTGTTATTAACTTGGTGGCTGTAAGACAGATGTGTGCCAGCATCAGGTATAGAATAGAATAGAATAGACCAGACCAGGTTGGAAGAGACCTTCAAGATCATCGTGTCCAACCTATTATCCAACACCACCTAATCAACTAAACCATGCAACCAAGCACCCTATCAAGTCTCCTCCTGAGCACCTTCAAAGATGGTGACTCCACCACCTCCCTTGGCAGCCCATTCCAATGGGCAATCACTCTCTCTCTCTGTAGAACTTCCTCCTAACCTCCTGCCTAAACCTCCCCTGGTGCAGCTTGAGACTGTGTCCTCTTGTTCTGGTGCTGATTGCCTGGGAGAAGAGACCAACCCCTGCCTGTCTACAACCCCCCTTCAGGTAGTTGTAGAGAGCAATAAGGTCACCCCTGAGTCTACCCTTCTCCAGGCTAAGCAGCCCCAGCTCCCTCAGCCTCTCCTCATAGGGCTTGTGTTCCAAGCCCCTCACCAACTTTGTTGCCCTTCTCTGGACACATTCCAGCAAGTCAACATCCTTCCTAAACTGAGGGGCCCAGAACTGGACACAGTACTCGAGATGCGGGCTAAGCAGTGCAGTGTACAGGGGTAGAATGACTTCCTTGCTCCTGCTGGCCACACTGTTCCTGATGCAGGCCAGGATGCTGTTGGCCCTCCTGGCTGCCTGGGCACACTGCAGGCTCATGTTCAGCCTACCATCAACCAGCACCCCCAGGTCTCTCTCTGCCTGGCTGCTCTCCAGCCACTCTGACCCCAGCCTGTAGCACTGCATGGGGTTGTTGTGGCCAATGTGCAGAACCCGGCACTTGGATGTGTTAAATCTCATGCCGTTGGACTCTGCCCATCTGTCCAGCCTGTCGAGGTCCCTCTGCAGAGCCTCTCTACCCTCCAGCAGATCAACTCCTGTCCCCAGCTTGGTGTAATCCACAAATTTACTGATGATGGACTCAATGCCCTCATCCAGATTATCAATAAAGATGTTAAAGAGCATGGGGCCCAGCACTGATCCTTGCGGCACACCACTACTGAGGAGGAGGGTAGGATGTGCTGGTGTGCAAGAGGTAGGTTAGGCTATGGGGATCTTCAGGGAGGATGAAATGGCTGATGGAGTTATGCTACAGGTTGCCTGGAAGCATGACATGTAGCATGGAGCTAGGATGTCAGTGGGAAAAACATTGAATTCAGATGCAGGTTATGGGGAGAGGGGATGGGACATCAAGTCCAGGTGCTACAGGGTATTTTCAGCTGGAGCCTTGATGTGCTGGCCCTCCATTCAGACTGTGAAAATAGACAAGGACTGCCTGTGGTGTAGTCTTCGCATTAATCAAACAAAACTATGGACTTGTTGAACAACTTGATGTGCTAGCTTGGAGGAGAGCTAATTGTTGCTTTTTTCTCCCCAGACATGTTGTATACAGGGATGGAGGAGCTGGGGGGGGGATAGTTATTCCTTTGTAGTGTTGTGGAACTGGTGTTTTACTTGCCTGTTGCAGAGTAGCTTGTCAAGGTAATTCACATTTGGATGTGCTCAATATTATGAACCAAACCAGGAGACTGAAGTTTAGGTAAAGGTGTTATTGAGAGTAAAGCCTAGCTATAGGAAGCCTTTTAAGTGAAAACAGCCTGGAATAATAATATGCTTTTCTAGACATGCTAAAACTGGTTTATGAAAGTGTCTCATCACTGTAAGTGCTGTCTTTGGTCTTTCAAGAACATTTACTCGTCTTCTGTAGTAGCAAGTTCATCTCTAAACTACAGTTTCCTTTTATTAGTGCATGACATTTCCACTTCTCTCCCATAGACGGATGATTTTCTTGGTAATCTGTGATACAATTCTATGCTGAGGCATGCAGTGAGGGACTCTTTGGCCAGCAATAAAATGACAATGGTTGCACATAATTCAAAATTGTTTCCAGCAATTTTATTAATGAGCTACTTCAAACAGCATTTTGTAGACAATTGTCTCAGTTAACAGCCAATTCGTAAGAGTTAAGTGTTGTGCAATTTGCATTTATTTCCCCTGTTTATATTGAAATGACACATGCTGTCCATAATTAGCCATCCTCTAGATACAAGTTGTTGCTTTTTAGTTGCTGTTTCCTTTACAAGAAGTGGAAATAAACACACAATTTAGAGCTGTATTGATTAATCTCACTGAGGATATAAGTAGGGTTTTTACTTATGCATGTATTTCCTTATATTTTTGGAAAGACTAGCTGCAGGCACTGGGATAATTCTCATAAATATTAAGGAAGTGTTAAGGTTGATCACATGGAAGTGTTTTTTAAATATCATGAAATGATGGTCAGGATCTCTTCATCCTGATCCAGCGAATATTTACATATTTAACTTTCTATATTGTAGTATCATTGAAACTATTTAGAGTAAAGAAAAAGGAGTAAAGAATGTGCTGTAAACAAAATGTATGGAACAAATTTTAGCAGAGAGGAAAATTCTGAATTGTCATGTTGGCTTAGGGTATGATTTGGCTCTGCTCTTGGGAGGGCAGGCAAATGTGAGTGAGGTACGACAGGCTGGGTGTGAGTTGGTAATCTAGGTGTTTGCATATAAGTTGAAGTCAAGAACATCCAACTGTTCCAGTTCTGTCAAGGGATAAATTTACTTCCATGTCCTGCATATAATGAATAGTTTCTCCACAAACTTGTAATGACCTTATTTGCAGCAGATGCATAACTGTTCCTGATTCTTTACATGTGTCCTGATTTCTGGAGTAGGAGTCATGAGCAACTTCCACTCCTTTTTCTTCCCTTCTGCCTTCCTTGTAGTGAAGGTATGGGTGGACCAAGCCACTTCAGGTTGGCCAGGACTGAATTAGTATAAGAAATGCTCCTCAGTGATAGTGAAATCAGCTGAGTGTACTCCTATCAGATGGCTCTGTTTTAGGAAGGAGGATTGATCTAAGGCCTCCTGAGGTCCTTTTCATTCTGAAGCATTCTGTTATCCTATTGTGATTTAATGCATGCTTTACCACCATGTTCCAGTGATGCTGAAACCAGTCTGAGGAACAGGAATTACTGTCAGTTATGTAATAGTTTGTTGGTTTGGGTTTTTTTTTCCAAGCGTTACTTTACAAAGCCTATTATAGGTTGAAGTACTACTAGTCGTCTGGAATTGGAATGCTTGGAAAAGAAGTTGTCCTTTAGCATGTTCATAGAGGAGGCTTTTATATGCATAATGTTTTTTCCCATAAATATTTCCAAATATTATAGGTGTGAGGAAATTTAGTCTGTTACAGAAAAATGGAAGAAGATGAACATTTCCACTCTCTTACTGGTTTTTTTCATCAATGATCTTTGTTTCAGGATAAAAGAAACACTGATGTAAACATCTGGTTTTGGTCTAATGCCCTGTCCAGTTGTCACAGGTTTAATAGAAATGCACAGAGCTGAGAGATTTTTCTAGTTTGGGGAAGTACTACTGCCAGTTTCCTGTCAATGGTGTGGAGTGTTGTATAGTGATGTCTGACTGCAAGGGAGGGTGAAGAGAAATTCCAATTAGTGAACTTTGTGAAATCCTAACGCTAACACATAACTATCCAGTGCTAGCAGAACTCCACCCACAGCCTTGTCATTATCCTCTACAGGGCAAGTGTATACAGGAAATTTCTGACAGAGGTCCCTCTCAATTACTGAGACTTCTTCATATTTTTGCATCTCTTAGTAACGGAGGTTGTGTATACTTCCACAAATTGTGTATGTCTAAATAGTACCGTAAGGATTGTTTTATGGAATAATCCAACTATTTGCTTAATGAAAAAAGTCATGACATAAAAAGATTTCTCCCTCCCCCTAGAGAAAATGCCATGTGATCTTCTGGTTTCTCAGCCTCTGCAGGAAGAGCCAATACCGTATTTTCTGTGGAACTCATAAGATGGATAGCATAAGATGAGGAAAAAGAAATTAAGACAGTCTCACTTCCTTCAATGAGGTGAAAATAAGGTTTGTAGCTGTGCATTCTAGTGAATCGCTATGTAGATAGTTAAATATCTTGCTGATCTGATGAATTACAAGAATGTTTCCACAGATGCTACCCAGTGCAGTTAAATATGGAAGGTATATGTCCCTCTCCCCTTTCTTTCTACTCTTAATTTGCTGCTGCTAGCTTTATGCTGATTTACTCAGGAGGAACAGAAATAAAGGATTCAGAAATGCATTGCTCAGATGTTCCACATAGTTGTTACATCTTTGAAGCTGATAATAAAATAGCTGTTGTGACTTTGAGAATGTATGAATAAATTTGTTGATGAATTTCTTGTTTGTGATGTCTCCCAACAATGAGTTTTCCCCTTGCCCTTTAAATGTGACTTCAAGAGCAAGTACAACTTGAATGAGCAAAAACATAGCTCAGGCTGAACTGATGGAGAGAATGTACTGAAGCACAGAAAGCTTGCAAGTCTGACAACAGGGATCAGCTGATCAAATTTTGAATTTATTAATTCAATTGTAGTTTCCATCAGCTTTTCCAGAAGGCTGCAGTGTCCATGAAGAAAATGATTTCTTTTAACTTTGCAGGTAGCAACACTGGAAACACTTGTTTGTTGGATCAGCTTTGAAGAAACTATGCTATTGAACAGGCCTGTAATCAAACAGACCTGCAATCATGGTCTTTTTCAGGCACAGGGAATATCTAATTAATCCCTGAAGATATGGGTGGGCTAGCACACACCTGCTGTGGTGTCTGGAAGATGACACCTTAGGTGTAAAGGGGCAGGAGAGCAGGGGGATTAATCCTCTAGTTAAAAGGAGATAAAACAAAGCAACCCCCCAAAAATCCAAATGAGCCCCCCAGAAAGAATCCCCAACCAAACAAAAAAAAAAACCCTCCAAAGGAAATAGAAATCATGGTATTTCTTTTTCTCCAAGTTTGTTGTAGAGTTCTTGCTTATGATTCTTTTGCAAAAGTTTTTCTGTAAAGGTCTGTGTCAGTTTTTGAGAAGAGGATTTGACCTGGATGCTGACATTTACAACATAATTATCTGTCTGTCAAGCAAACTTTGGATTACTTTCATTAATGGGTCCTAAAGCCTGCTTGTAGTAAGCACACAGTTATTGGTATGTGCAGGGAAAAATGTTAGTCTTGTGCACAAGGGAGCTCTTTGATGTACTTACCCTTACTGTGAAATGTGAGTTGGAGTCTTTCGAACTGTGGACTACTTGTGACTCCTAATTGAATATGCTTACCTTTAATTTTTTTTTTTTCCAAGTCTTTAGTGTGAGTATCCTCAGGAGGTCTGCAGATACCAAAATGACTTGTGTCAAACAGGAGTTAACTAATGTGTTAAACATGAGTCTGTTTTCATGGAAAATCCTAGTTCTGTTTGCACTAATAACATTGTGGGTTATCCAAGGTAATGTCTTCTTGCCAGAGTTGAAAAATACTTAAAAATTAAAGATGGAAATACTGTATTTGCAAGACAATGTCAGCTGTACTTGTGGCTAGATATGAATGTGAGACAAATACAGAGAAGTTTAATTCCTTTTGGGCAGGTGTGCGCTATTCATTTATATTTCTTGTGTATCTGTATAGTGTTTAAAACAGTTCCTTGGATGTTTAGATTTATAAGACAAGCTGTTACCAATGATGGTATGAAACTGGAGGAAACAGAATGTGATTAGTGGAACTGAGGTTCAGGGGAATATGTTCTCCATAGTCTTTTTTTACTGTCTTGCACATAGACTTCTGAAAAGCAACCTTTTTCTCCCAGATAATTCCATTAAATTGTTTTGTTTGAGAGAAAAATTGATGCATTGTTTACAAGTGTTAGTGCTGATATTTCTTTTAACTTTGCAATAGTTACATGTTCTATAAAGTTTAAAAATGTTGGCACTGAGTAGGAGGTAGGAGGAGATAGGAACAGACCTGGATAGAAGACCCCTTGAAGTTTGCTATCCCCAAACCAGATTGGTCCTAAGAACTGAGGAAGTTGTAGAATGAGTGATAAGACATCTACTAATGTGCCATCGGTGCCCTGCTTCTGCAGGTTACTTCATCTGAGCAGTATAAAGTAAGAGTTTAATTTCAAAAGCTGTAGTCACATTTTTTTGCTGTATAGTTCTCCCTGCCCCCATTTTTATAAATTAAGCCGTAGAGGTGTCATGTGTGGTTTTCCTCCAGCTGTTTACCATCTCGAGCTCTGGGTGCTGCAGGAACCTTCTTTCCAAACCCCATCCTTTTATTCTCCCATAGCCAGAGATATTTCTGGAGGTAAGCACAGGCGTGCTTGTGGTTGCTGTTAGTGGCTGAGAAGTAGATGTTTCCAGGGTGCTAGCTGTTATCTAGACATAGTTGATGGATTCTTGAAATAAAGCTTTGTGATACCCATTCTAAGTGGTCATTAGTCTCTGTGGTAATCCCCTTTGCTCCAGGTTGCCGCCCTTCATATGAAAATGAGCACTTGAAAGATGGCTTTGCAAGCATACCTTTATGTGCCCTTTAGAGCTGTTTTGATGCCAGTTTCAGCATCTCAACCTCATGACACTTAATATCTAGATGTTTCTGAGATTTGAAACCCTTATGGTTTCAGAAGTGTGATAGAGCTATTTATGTCCGAGTGTTTCTGTTCAGCCTGATAGCGGTTCTCTTAACATGTGTTTGAGCCTAGGCAGTTAATGTTTGTCAATAAAAGGATCAGCTGTTAGTATATTTCTAAAAGTTAGATACTCAAGCTTCTATAAGCATGACTCAGTACTTAAGTCAGGTTATTTTTACTGTTCCCTGACAAGATGATATCCAAACTTGGGCCTATCAAGCATTGTGTTTCTCAGTCAGCAGCTTGAAGAACAGGATCAAAACAGCAGGATGAAAGTGCTGGGAAATGTTAAACTCTTTTTTTTTTTTTTTTTTTTAAATACTGCAGGGCTACTGCTTAAACACTTGTACCCTTGTACCCATTCTTTTACCGTTTACAGGATCAATCACGTTTTGCTGAAGAAATAATGAGATGTCTTTATTTGGAAATGGAGGAATGGTGTTGCATGTTAACCTTGTCCTTTGGGGTGCCTGTAATGCTTCTTCTGGACTGATAAGTTACACAATCTGCTAGTGCACTCAGTCTTTCATTAAGTCACTGTTAAAAATATTGGTACCCCAAGTAAACCCTTGTAGTGCCATGCTTCATACTTCCTAGCTTGATAGTGAATTACCAAGAACAATTGATCAAAAATATCTTTTCAGCCAGCTGTGTGCTGCTTTAGCTGTAGTTTTGATATAAACCATACTTTCTCAGCTGCCTACTAATGAAATTTGATGTGGTATAGTTCAGAATCACAGAATGTTAGGGATGGGAAGGGACCTCTAGAAATCGAGTCCAACCCCTCTACCAAAGCAGGATCACATAGGGCAGGCTGTATAAGAATGCATCCAGGTGGGTTTTCAAAGCCTCCAGATAAGGAGACTCCACAACCTCACTGTTCTAGTGCTCCGTCACCCTTGTCGTGAAGAAGTGTCTCCTCATGTGGAGGTGGAACCTCCTGTGTTCTAGCTTGTACCTGTTGTTCCTTGACCTAGCACTGGACACTACCAAAAGGAGACTGGCACCTTCAGCCTGACACCCAGTCTTCAGGTATTTATAGACATTGATAAGATCCCTTCTCAGCCTTTTCTCAAGACTAGACAGCCGTAGGTGTCTCAGTCTTTCTTCATAGGAGAGATGTTCAAGTCCTGCAGTCATCCTTGTAGCTCTTCATTGGAGTCTTCATTGCATTTCCAGCATGGAGGTGAGGCTGACTAGTCTGTAGTTGCCTGGATCTTCCTTCTGGCCCTTGTGGAAGAGTGGAGTGACACTGGCCCTCTTCAGTCCTCAGGCACCTCCCATGTTTTCCACAGTCTTTCCAAAATGATGGATAGTGGAACAGCAACTTCATCAGCCGTCTCCCTCAGCACTGGTGGATGCACCCCATCAGGGCCCATGGATTTGTGCATTTTTATTCTGTCCAAGCAATTGCTACCTCAATGCACAGTTAAGTTGCATGTCTAGTACTTTTTTGCCATCCAACATACTGATGACATTATTTGTTCTCTGGCTGTTGTTAGTCACTGCATGATTTTAAGTTGAGTTTTGTTCTTTCATTTTGGTGTTTCATGGGTATCAAAGCCATGCTGGCCATGCCTTCTCAATGCTGCCTTTCTAGAGCTAGCAATTCCATTTGTCCTTTTTACCTGTTCTGTATGAATTCTTGTGCTGCTTTATTTTTTAAGTGTTCTTGATATATCTTGTTAAACAAAACTCATCAAACATAAATATACCATATATTTACCTACCATGTGCCTACATCTTTTGCCTTTTATTTTTAAATAGGTGTGTATTTTTTCCTGTTTTACAGTTCCTAGATCTTAATTCTGATTAAAAGTAATGTGGTGTCTAAGGTAGAAGTAATTTGGTTTGTGCAGTGCCATCATGTATCTCTTCAGATTCTCTGTTGGTTAATGAAAGATTTTCCTGCAGTAATGAATCTGTCTATTTCTAATTATTAATCTAATTTCCTTACTGCAATATTTAAATTTCCCTTGGTACTTGTGAGTTGGTGTGCCTGTGCATTAGCTTTTTCTGACTTTTGTCTCTCTCTGCTTGTGCTAGTCTTTATGCTCACCCTTATCAATGTATCTTTGTTTGCATTTTTGTACTACTCCTTTTTTGACTTTTAAGATCCTGAAAGAGCTCTTGATGAAGCCTTATAGAGCTCCCATTAGATGTCTTGACTTTCATTCCTAGAAGAACATTTTGCTGTTGGTCCTTTTAATGCTGCTCTCCTATAGAAAAGAGCGACTTTTCAATTTTGCCTTCTGAGTTGCTTCCTGTGGGATCATGAACTCCCCTGCCTCTTTAGCCCCCACTTTGGTACTCATTGTTAAAAAGCACTTCAATCTAAAATGCCTTTTATGCTTAGTCCGGCAGCTTGAGGCATTTGTGGCAAAAGGGGTTACAAATGTGATCACTAACTTTGATATAATTGACAAACTAGGATGACTAGAGGCTGGGGGAAACTTGAGCCTGGAAGGGCTTGTATTACTCAAAATCAGCTTAAGTATCTAGAAGGGGAGAAACTCTCATGCATCAGGGCACAAATGAACCCCTAAATGAATTGGTATAGAAGAGATGGATAGACCATTACTGTGATCAGACACAGCTATTTCTGTGCTTTGCTGATGACCTGAGTGGTGGCAGGCTGGTGTATGGTATGTCAGAAAGGGGAGAAAACAATTGCTTCTTCCACTGTCTGTCAGTATGTGTGTATTTTTGGGTAAAAGATTAAATAAAAGATCATAATAAACATCACTTGCTACTAGCCATGATAGGGAAATATTATTCTTGGGTATGTGAGCTGCATATAGGATCAGATGCCAGTATTGCTAATGGTGGTGTCCATAGAGAGGAGTTTCTTTCAAGGCTGGTGGAGTTAACTTTAAGATGTATCCATATCTCAATTCATTTAGCTTATAAATATATGCAGCTGTATCTACAAAATACATGTGTGGGGACAAATAATTAAAGATGCAGCGATTTTCACTCTGCAGTTGTTCTGTATTTGCTAGCAGGATTGGCTTCGTGATTATTGTCCATTCTATGATAGTTACATTATGGATACTTGTACATGCGTGAATACTTAGAGCACTGACAACCTGACCTTCCTCAATTGATCCATGTCTGTGTTAGGAGTATGGCAAATAGAGATGGCAGCTTCAGCCATAATGTTGCTCTGAAGTTCATTATTTTGTCAAATTATTTTCTGTTTTAAAAAATACTGACAATTATTCAGCTGCTGGTTTTTGGAATTGTAGTCAGTGTATTTTTTGGTGGTGTTTTGTTTGGTTTCTGAGATGTTTGTGGTTTATAGTTGTTGGGGTTTTTTTTGTGTGTTTTTTTTTCCCAACTGTTTAAATCATGCTCCTGTAATATATTTTTTTGGTTGTTGTTTTGTTTGTTTGTCCATGGTTTGGACATGGCTTTCTGACTGAGCTATGTCACTGAGATTCGGCAGCAAAACCTTCCCTGACAGGCTGTGAAGCTGAGAAAGCCACAGTGATACGCTCAGCCTCTTCCCCCATCTTTGACAAACTAAAAAAAAAAAAAATTTAGAATGAAGTGTGGTGGGTTGAGATTCCCTCCCCAGCATTAACTTTGCCAGACCAGCTCAGTTGGAAGCAAAAGAAATCTGTATTTACAGGCAAAACTACGATCTACAATGGAATGCAATGAATATGTACAAAATATACAGTATTTACAATATAGAATAGACCAGACCAGGTTGGAAGAGACCTTCAAGATCATCGCGTCCAACCTATCATCCAACACCACCTAATCAACTGAACCATGGCACCAAGCACCCTATCAAGTCTCCTCCTGAACACCTCCAATGATGGTGACTCCACCACCTCCCCAGGCAGCCCATTCCAATATTTACAGGTATTTACAATTAACAAACAGCACAAGATTCCCCCTTGTCAGAGACCAGGGGAAGCTACTAGCTTCTCCTTCTTCTACAGCCCTCCCCCCTTGTCCAAAAGGGAGAAGAGAAAGGAGCAGAGAAAGTTGCTGTTAGACTTAACCAAACCAGTGCAGCCAAGGTCAATCAGAAGCAAGTTAGTGTCTCTCTGGGGCAACAAAGCGAGAAGAGAAGAGATGAGGAGAAAGAATTGTTTTGGTACAACCACTCTTATGGTAGATATCTCTCCAATGAAATTGTTTAGAATTATCTTTATTTTCCTTTTCAGACCCAATAGTGATTTATTTATATTTTACAACTTTTCTGTTCAAGATCTGTGAAAAAATGTTAAAGGCATAGCTTAAAAGTACCACATGAAGTTTCACCCATCTTCTTTTACAGGGATTGCAAGCTGCCCAATGGTCTTTGGCTGAGCACTTCTACAGTAGTGCCTCTGACTTCTGCTGATTTCCCTACAAGCATGATAGAACTGATCATAGTTTGTATCTCTTAGCTCTAGTATAGCAACAAGGATTATCTGTGAAGCTGTGAGATTTAGAAGTCTGTGTTTTCAGACAGCTTAATACAGTCACCTCAAATACTGTTCTAAGATCCTTCTAAAAGCTTGGACCACAGTTGACATCCTACCTGTGCCGTGTGCTCTGTGCCTGTTAATTCTGACTTGTATGTGCTGAGTATCTTGCTATGTAATTCTTTCAAACACCTGAGCAAACAGAGATAAAACTTGAATCATCTGGCTGACCAGGAATCTGTCCGCAGTTTGGAACACTCATTAGTAAATACTAGGAGGTTACAACACAGCTTCCCATTTAAGGTACTTGTCTGTAGTTCACACGTGTTTTATCTTTCTCACTTGTTCCTTTTGCCATGAGGGGAGGGAGATAAATAATCTACAGAACTTTCTGAACTTTTTCCTTCTCACCTCCGAAAGCCTTATTTCCCCAGTGAATGCAGACATAACCTTGTGGTCTAACTACAAAATAGGCTGCAGTCAATTCTGCCATCTGCTGATGATCTCTACTGGCTGCTTGCCAGCATGCTTGTAATGTGTGGCCAAATCCAAATAATTTGGGACATTTAGCAGGATTTGACATGTGCTATAGGTAAAAAGAGACAAAATATGGCCTGTCTTTGGATTTAAAAAAGTATTTGTGTGCTACTAGTATTATTCTTCATGGTCTAAATCATGATTCACAAGCAAGAACTATATGTGTTCCTGTATACATTAACTGTGTCGCACAAATCCCTTAACTACTGCTGATTGCAAAAAAAGGAAACTAACCAGTGTTTTGAATCTGAATGTCCTCAGTTACTGGGGAATATAGGCAGCAAGAGGGGATTTAATTTGTGAGGGACTTAAACCCTGCCTGTATTTGTCTCAAGACATAGCAAAGTTGTTTCTGTTGGAGTTTGGGTGCAGCTAAAACTTCAGTATATTTGTGTGCTGATAATTTGGTGAGAGTGCATTCCTGAATCAAGGGATCTCACAGTATTTGTGATTTTGCAGGCGAAAAGTAAAAAACGGAGTGGAACTGTATCCAGCTGTTGATTTGTATCTGCATTTGTCCCCTTGCCTTGCCCTGGGTCCCCAGTCCTTTTCTGAATGTATCCCAACACCAAAGGCTATCTCTTGAGCCAATCTCTCCCAAACTAGTCAACCATGAAGGTGACAGAAGTGAGAGAAAACCCACAAAGAGCCAGCAGCAGATAATTTATTGGATATGTTATAAGATTGCAATACTGAAACAATCTCTGAAGAAACACCTCCTTTTTTTTTTTTTCTCGTGGTCAATTTTAATATGAAAGTAACTGCTACTGTGTCTGCAGTACTCGGGATGGAAGTGCTCTCAAATTGTCTATGTAACGTCAATCCTCATTTTGTAGAACAGGCTGGTCGCTAGAGGATGTAAGACAAAGGCAATAAACAATTTCTGGTATATTGCATATCAGGCTGTATTTTAAGGGTCTTGCCTCTTCCTCGAGAGGAGTCAGTTGGTTAGAGCAGAAGTTCTAGCTGGACCATGTTTCTGGTGTAGCATTTCTTACATTGTATTTCTAATGCTGTATTTCAACTCATTTTCAGTGGCTGAATGTGTATAGAATAGAGTAAGCAAAGGAGTGTCCACTGGAATATTTAAAACATATCTATATGGTGGTAACTGGAGTGGGAGAAGGATTACAAAGAAATGGGGAGCATGGTGATATTTTAATAACAAACCATTCCCAAGGAACAAACTTACTGAGGAAGCATCTACATAGAAAGTGATATCTTAGTCTTGAATTCCCATATCTTTCTTGCTGCCACGTTGCTCTTGAAGGTGAGGGAAGAGAGGTGAGAGTGAGTGGTTATGAACTGAAGAGGTTCTTGGGCTCTGCAGTAATTCAAGCTGTGGCTTTGGATTATTGCCAGCCACTGGGGTTTACAGTGCTATGGGAGGAGAAAAGAAGCAGGTATATGGATTTATTTTGCAGATAATTCAAGTGGTTTGTAAGCTTTTGAATAGTGAGCAATCAGCCCAGTAGGGGAGCTTTTCCACTGTGCCTTGTGATGCACACTTGCTATTAAATGTTTATAACAGAATGAAAGCATGTTGTGTTAAAACACTGTGCACTTAACAAGCAGCATGTCTCTTAGCTAATCTAATAGACATCCTGTGTTTGATTGGAGAAATACATGAGGTCAGCATACCATTTGTTTATAATGTTTAAATTCTTTTTGAACTCCATTGTCCTGTGAGTTTAGCTTTTCAGTTATTTCATAAATTCCACAGCTTTTCTTAAAGGCCTTAAGTGGTTTGCTGCCACAGGCATTGAGAAAGAGGGCATCAGTTTATCTTTACCATGACTGAGCTTGTTATTTGAACAGGCTTACTAGAGAATGGATTTTTTAAAATGGCCTTTAAATAGTTGGTCTTTTGCCTTTTCATTACTTGAATTCTGTTTTCAACTACCAACTTTTAAGTTTGCCCTCTTCTCTTGTGTCCATGCCCTTGGATTGTATTAGGAATATTGAGATTATGAACTGTCTGATTGAGGGCAAGCTTGGGAATGTATGATTTGGGGTCTGAAGAGAACACATTAACAGAAAGTGTTAAATCCTAGCCAAAGGTAATTTAGATAAAGATTTAGTTGTAGAGTTGTGTTACATGACTATAAATAAAGTACAATATGTTTTGAAGTAGTTTGACCTGAAACAAGATGGGATACAGAGATGCAGTGTGCTTTATGAAGTGTTGTAGTGGCAAATTGAGCAGGTGAGGTCCTGTGTAATTTTATCTCCCCAGATACAGTATTTATTTGTTTAATTAATGTTTGGAGATGCAGGGTAACTGCAGGAGTTCAAGAGCTCAACTGCGTTTAACTCTGCACCTTTTAAGGAAATGGAAAAATAGTAATTGGATTGTTCCTGGTTTGTTTTGTCCTGCTACATCCAGTGGGCTACATCCTGCTATAAGCAAGCTGTTCAAAGGAAAGAATAATGGTCAGCCCATCGTATATCTCCTGTGCTCAGATGGGGAGTTTCAAAGTATTTTTCTAGACTTTGCTTTGCCTTCAGCCAACTGAAGGAATTCTTTAGATATAATACTGGTGTTTAAGGACTAGAGAGGGGAAAGGGGTTGTGTTTCTGGGAAAAGGAGACACCTTTTTCTGCAGAGGATTTGTCCAAGTGCAAGGTAGTCTTTCATGCCAGGACATGTAGGTATTATGAGGAAGGAAAGAGAAACTGATGGCTCCTGATTCAAGATGGAAGCTTTCTGTTTTGCTGTGGAAACTGTCTGGAAGGTCCTGAAAAAGTGGTAGTCCTGGCCAGAGGGTCACTCTAATTTCTGAAACCATGTCTGCAACAGTCTGTTACCTGGTGCAGGTGAGAATTGCATTTGACCTAAATCATTGGAAAGTACTACTCCTGCTTCAGTGAATACTATGCAAAATGTGTTATATATGACATAACACATGACATGTGAGGGGAAGTATCTTTCTCTTACTCTCCATGCAGCATTTAATATGTTCCTACTAAATTCTTACAGCTGTCAAAAACAGATGGGTGTCAAGCCTTCTACTAGTTCCTGTACAAAGCTACCACACCTAAACACCAAAGACACAGTAAAATATTTGCCTACTTCCAGCTGTGTAGTTTTTTAGAAGTAGCTACTTTTGCCTTCAGAATCTGATTCCATAATACTGAATTGAATGTTTCATAGAAATAAAAAACCCCCAACCCCCCAAATAAGTTTCAATACAGCTTTTCAAACAGTAGATACCAAGCCCACTCTTTTCTTTTTATCTGTAATACTGAAATACTTTCTACAAGTCATTGGTGCCAGTCATGTCTTTGCATTCTTTAACCTCTGCAGAGGTTACTATTAGAAGTCTTTTTAGTAGGCGTAGCAGCAGCTGTTATAACATGTTTTTCTCACACACAAATCAATGTTTCCCTGCAAGAAAGTCAGTCCAGCATTTCTGAGTCAGGAGAGTCTTAGGTGTGTTAATGTCAAGAGTTCTGAAATACGCAGTCAGTCTCTGAAATAAGTCTACATCAAGGCTGTATGTGAACAAAATTACTTGTATTGCAGCTGCATCAAAACGTTTTTGTTTTCCCTCTCTATTTTAAGTAGCTAAAGAATGAGCAGGTTATTGACTAGAGATTAACATTAATTTCAGTAAATTTGAGTTGTCTTGAGTAGCAGTGGGCTACTTTCCAGGCTTCATCTGTTTCATGTAGGGCTACCAAACTTCAGGAGCTGCAGGTTCTGCAGAAGACAGTGTTCAGCAAATATGATTCTAGGGATTCACTTACAGGAAAATATACTTTAAGCCACTGTAGTTCTTTAGCTGATCTTTTACTGTGGTAAAGAAATGGCAGCTCCTTTTTTTGCCTTTATTTTGTCTCTTGGCTCATTTTTGATCCACAGTATTTTACTACTTAGTGATTTAATTTCTTTAACAAACTTTTTAGGAAACTTTCCCAAGACTGTTTTTACAAATAAGATGAATTGGCTTGCAGCTCTTTTGCTATTTACATGCTGAGGAACTTGAATAGATGGCAGTAGTAGGTTGTGCATGATTGATTGAAGATTATGAAAGCCACCTTGGCTACAGTTTTTCTGCCAGCATTGTGCTGTGTGGCTTTCCCTGTACTCTTCCTCCTGCTACAGAATAAATAATAAAGACATGCTACTCTTGGGCCCAGTAAACCAGGAAGAAGTGCTTTCTTATGTGACTCGAGACCTCCAGATCTGACACTGCTAGCATAAGATATTCCCATGTTTTATCTTCCTTGATATGAGGTATCTGTGCAGGACAGAAGTGCAGAGCAGCCTCCCATTGCTGAGACTCAGGACAAGCCTACTAGTAGAATGGGCACTGCAAAAGTCACATAGCACATATGGCACCCATATGGATAATGTCAGGTAGAGTCAGGATCAAAACGGGGACTAGGACCTAGGGTAATGTGTGAAGCCTTCAGTGGTCCCTGAGGTAAAGCTTTGTGCACTGACTTGTTTCCCTGTTAGTAAGGAGTAACAATAGGTTAAACTTCACACAGAACTCCATTGTAGAGTCCCTTCTAGTCTAAATATTATCTTTACCTTGCACTGGCCCTCTTCAGAGAGAGATTACTCTCTTACCAAACCCCAGAACCACCACAGCAACAATTTACAGATCTAGGTGGCTTTGGTTGGAGTCTTCCTTCCCTTAGCTCTTCCTTGCTTAAAGTTCTTAAAGGAGAAAAACACTGTCAAACAACAACAAAAAACAGAAGCAAACCAGGGTTGGGTTTGACCTTTCTGAAGCAAAGCTGTTATGTCTTTTACTTTTGAAAAAATCATAGGATGAAAGCGGTTGGAAGGGACCTCTGGAGATCTAGTCTAACTCCTCTGCCAGAGCAGGTTCACCTAGAGCAAGTTGCAGGGATTTTAAGTGTGTACTTGAAGTTGCTCAAAGACATCTACCAGGTGGTGGCAATGTCTTACATGGAAAAGAACTAGACAACTAAGAATATGATTCCTAGCAATCCAAAATATACTAATATTTGTTTAGAGAAGTTGCTGTTTGTAACATTTCTAAGAGATCATGATGAAGTAAAAGAAAATATTGTTGAAAGTCTGATGTTTGATCTAAGTTGTACCCTTTTTTTTTAGTCAGAGTGTACTGAGAGGTCTACAACATCCACTTGCATGGAGCTTTGATAACTATGGGTTTTCTGCTTGTCACTACTGAATTTTCTCAACATAACTGCTGGGATGTGAGAAACAGGATAATGGGAAGTGAGTTGTTTCAAAGTACACTCTGTTTCTTTCCATAAGTTTCAAGAGTCCAGAGCATTCTTGAGATAAGCGTAATACATGTAAAATACATTTTGCAAAAATGTACTGTTATAATGCTGTACCAGTTGTCATAAGTAATGAGCTGAAGCAAAAGAAGAAGTAGCAAGCAGCATGGAAAATGTTCGTATGCTCAAAGGAAGTTTTTGAGAAGTTCTGGTCATGAAGTATAAAAAGATATTGGGTACTTCTATCAAGATACTATTAACTTTGGTGCCATAGTCTAGTCATGGGGTCTGTGTTGATAGGTTGGACTCGATGATCCTCGAGGTCCTTTCCAACCTAAGTTATACTGTGATACTGTAACTTCTAGCACTCACTTTCACTTCTTCAGAACAGATATCTTGTTCCTCATAGAAAGAGGGATTCTGATGGAGCGTGTTCTCTCTACCAATGGAGAGACATATGTAATTAATTCAGTGTGCACAAGAGTCTCTGCTAGTAGGAACTGCAAAGTTGTTATTACTAATCCACTCTCCATCTTTGAAAGGGTATGATAAACAGGATTGGTACCTGAGGACTGGAGGAAAGTCAGAGTCACTGCATTCTTCAAAACCAGCAAGAAGGGGGGTGCAGGAAATGACCGGCCAGTCAGCCTCACCTCCATCCCTGGAAAGGCGATGGAGCAGCTCATATTAGAGGGCATCTTTCTTACAAGGAGAAGCTGATAGACTTGCTGCCCTTTAATCTGGAGAAGACAAAGAGGGGATCTTATCAATGATTATAAGTATCTAAAGGGCAGATGTCAAGGAGATATGGCCAGACACTTCAGTGGTTTGCAGTGATACAAAGGGCAACAGGCCCAAACTAAAACCCAGGAAGTTCCATTTAAGCACAGGGGAAAACTTCTTTACCTTGAGGGTGACAGAGTACTGGAACAGGCTGGCCAGAGAAAATGTGAAGTATTCTCTGGAGGCTTTCACAATCCTGTGCAAACTGATTTAGGTGACCCTACTTTAGCATCTAGTAGGGACTAGATGATCTCCAACCCCTACTGTTCTGTAGTTCTGTGAAATGCTAAGCCTGCTCAATCTTGTTTTAATGGATTCAGAAAAATATGACTGCTGGATTTTGAGTGTCTGTATGCTGACAGTTTTAATAGGAAATCTTGTACTGGAGGACTGAACAGAGTTTGGGTATGAAACCTACCCATGTGGCTTTTCCTTTGTTGGAGGTAATCAACAAGATGCTGCTAGCACCAGCATGGTGGGAGAAGGAGGTTTATGTTCTCTAAAGATCATGTACAAGTAACTACATAGTGAATTTTTTTTTATCACTTGAAAAGTTGCTCAGGATCTTAGCTTTCAGCTTTGTGTACCATCTCTTACTGTAGTATAACCTTAATTGGAGGAGAGGAAATTGAAACCTCCAAAGCAGTAAGATATTTTCTACTTAGAAATAAAGTTTATTCTACATTATGATTTGCTTGATTCCTGGGGTACAGAACTGGTCATGTGAACACTTTGTGCAGAAAAAAAATATCCCCAAGGTGAAACCTCAAATTTACAAGCTTCATGTGGAAAACCTTCATCTCTTTCAGTTCTGTATTCTAGTCAGAGTCTTTGGTACATTAATACATTACTACACGTGATCTGCACTTGTTCATATCTATCTTGTGTGAAGTGCCAGTAGGGGATAAGTTAAACCCATCAGTGTGAGGTTCTCCCAGTACTCACGTGAGAGACCAATGGAGGGCTGATTTATGGTCGCTTTAGGTCTACCTTTCAGCAGTTTCTCTCATTCTCCAACAATTTATTTTAATATGGTGTTGTGTGGAGGTAAAAAATCTGGAAATAACAAAATATTAAACCTGAAAAAATGTTAGTTAGCTGGTGCTTTCAAAGTCTCTTTTAGAGTTATCTGATCATAGCTGGAAATGTTTGGCAAGACTGGATGTCTGTAATTTCTGCTTTAACAGCTCCTAGTTTTTGAACTATTTGTTGGTGTTCTCTTGTCTTAAACAGGATGATCCACAAGTGACTGTTTATTGTGGGGATCCACTGTGTCACCTTGCTTGTGCCTTTCCAGCTTGCTGTGATTTCCCCTTCCAGACTCCAGGCTTTTAGCCTTCAGAAGAGGAGGCTCAGGGGAGACCTTATTGCTCTCTACAACTACCTGAAGGGAGGCTGTAGACAGATGGGGGCTGATCCCAGGCAACCAGCACCAGAACAAGAGGACACAGTCTCAAGCTGCGCCAGGGGAGGTTTAAACTGGGTGTTAGGAAGAAATTCTTCATAGAGTGATTGCCCATTGGAATGGGCTGCCCAGGGAGGTAGTGGAGTCGCCATCACTGGAGGTGTTTAGCAACATACTGGATGGGGTGCTTGGTTTCTCATGGGGTAGAGGCAGGTGGAAGTGGGGCTTTTTTTTTTTTTAATGGAGAAGTTTTTTAACACTACATAAATTTACATTTTCAAATTAATTTCAAGAAGATACTAGTTTAGATATTTCTGTTACTATGGAATGCTTCTGAGTCTTTGTATTTTAATAGTGCATGTGAGGTCAGTTCTACTTTTTGCTCTTTTGGCAATGATGCAAGCTGGGATTTGTTTTATTCTTTGCTGCAGTGCAGCTCTTTGTTGGTTCAGCATCACGGTGCTCAGGATGTTTGTGGAAAGTCTTGGAAACTTAGCACATAATCATGCATTGTTCTTTTGATGCATCAGTGTTACGGGTTTAAGAACCATAGAGGTTCTTAGGTCCTTCATAAGAGCCAGAGAGTACAAGGAAGTGGACACCAGAAAAGTGTAATCATTGTTATTTCATTCCCATCAGCCTGTACCCCTTATATAAACAGACATTTCTGTCCGTTCCTGGCATGGACCCTTTTCTCATGTGGGGGTGGTTTGCAGCCTTGGCAAAGCTAATTTTGGCTGCGTGATTCAGGCCTGGTATGGAGGGAGAAGCAGGGAGGCATGGGGGGGGCATTGAAGCCTGGTGTTTGGTCTGGTTGTGGGGAAGGTTTTGGAAGGTGTTGGCCTGGTGAGGTTTTGGTAAGCCCAGGTTGGAGAACTGAGATGAGGTTGAATATGAATTTGTGTATATTTGTGACTAGTATTTCCATCTAAACGTTCCCATTCTGTGGAGCATTTTTATTTTACTCCTTTGGGGAGGGGCAAAATAGCTTTTTGTCTGCTCAACCCAAGGCAATCCAAACAAACTCAGACAGCTTAGAATAAATGTGGCAATACTCGTTTGAAAAGAAAGGTGGTGTCAGGAAAACTGTTTGTAACAACCGTGCAAGGAGATTAAAAATAACAAAGAATAAAATATGATTAAATTACAGTGCTGCAAGTTTTTTTTAACCGACTGTCACATACTGCACTTCAGTCTCGGTGCATAAATTTTAGTGAAGCACTCTTCCTATCAATTATGCAGTCAGCTTTTCAGTCACCCAAGTAAATTTCATTATTACAGTGTAACATACTTGGTTTATCCCACTCACTCCTATATACTGCTTTCTAAACTTTCACTTACAGGTAAACAGCAAACTGTTTTTAATAACTTTTGTGTGCTTCATTCTATTCTGATTTCATTGAATCTGCTTGCACAGGTAAGTGCTTGTCTGTTTAGGAGCTGCTGTAGGTAAGTGTAGAGCATTGGTATTTCAGACTTCAAACCTCAGATGACTCCCGATGTACTTATTTCAACATGAGAATCAAGTTTTAAAGTCAATAGGCATTCTGGATGTGGCTTAAAGGAAAGGACTCCTGCTCCTTAAGTTTGATAACCTTTCAGAAGAAAAATAACAAAACAAGAAGGCATGATGTGTTGTAGGAGACTATTGGCACAGTAAAGATGCAAAGCTCAGACTCCTGTTTTAGAAGATAGATGGGAAACAGTGTCTGTGAAAATGGACAATCAACAGAGCTTGTGTGGAATAAAGTGTCTTCCCTGACTCTGTTATTGAAGGTCATACGTTATTGCTTAACCACGGTTGCATTGCCCTAGCTTGTAACATGAATGAAAAGAAATAATGTCAAGAGCAGTTGCAGCAACAACATACTTACTTCTCTGTGTTCTCAAGCAATTGTTTTGGGGTTTGTTTTTTGTCTTATTTCTCTTCTCTAGTATTTGAATATATGAGCTTGTTCTATTTATAAACTCTTGAATTTGGAAAATACTCTACTACATACTTCAGAGGCCCTAACTTGTAGCTGACGGAAATTCAAGAATGAAGGAGAAATAATTCCTTCAGTTTTGCAGTGAGAAATTATTTTGGCCATTGATGGAGGCTTATCTTGGGCAATTGTTACTGGAAGAAATTTTCAAGTAGACAAAAATCTGTCCACAGTTTGATGTCATCAATGGCACAGAAGTTGCCAATTCTTCAAAAATCAAAAAGCTGCCACATCTACAATAGGACACTCTTAACAAATATCTTTAAAATTTTGCTGTTTGCCAGTGTCTGTATGTGTGAGGAAGAGGGGTGGGGATAGTGTTTGGAACAGTTACTCTGAAACAGCTCTTACCACCTTCTGCTTTCAGTATCTCAAATAGAATACAGAATTAACTAGGTTGGAAAAGACCTTTGAGAGCATCGAGTCCAACCTATCACCTAGTGCCGTCTCATCAACTAAACCATGGTACCAAGCACCCCATCCAGTCTGTTGCTAAACACCTCCAGTGATGGTGACTCCGCTACCTCCCTGGGCAGCCCATTCCAATGGCCAATCACTCTTTCTGTGAAGAATTACTTCCTAACATCCATCCTAAACGTCCCCTGGTGCAGCTTGAGACTGTGTCCTGTTGTTCTGTCACAGGTTGCCTGTGACAAGAGACCAACCCCCACCTGGCTACAACCTCCCTTCAGGTTGTTGTAGACAGCAAGAAGGTCTCCCCTGAGGCTCCTCTTCTCCAGGCTAAGCAACTCCAGCTCCCTCAGCCTCTCCTCAAAGGGCTTGTGCTCCAAACCCCTCACCAGCTTTGTTTGCCTTCTCTGGCCACGTTCCAGCAAGTCAACATCTTTCCTAAACTGAGGGGCCCAGAAGTGGACGCAGGACTCAAGGTGTGGCCTAACCAATGCTGACTACAGGGGCAGAATAACTTCCCTGCTCCTGCTGGCCACACTGCTCCTGATCCAGGCCAGAATGCCATTGGCCTTCTTGGCCACCTGGGCACACTGCAGGCTCATGTTCAGCCTACTATCAACCAGTACCCCCAGGTCCCTTCCTGCCTGGCCGCTCTCCAGCCACTCTGATCCCAGCCTATAGCACTGCATGGGGCTGTTGTGGCCAATGTGTAGAAGCCGGCACTGCAAATTTACTGATGATTATGGACTCAATGTCCTCATTCAAGTCATCAATGAAGATATTAAAGAGCATGGGGCCCAGCACTGATCCTTGGGGCACACCACTAGTGACTGGCCGCCAGCTGGATGTGGCACCATTCACCACCACTCTCTGGGCTCAGCCCTCCAGCCAGTTCCTAACCCAATGCAGTGTGCTCTTGTCCAAGCCATGGGCTGGCAGCTTGGCCAGGAGTTTGCTATGGGGGACAGTGTCAAAGGCCTTGCTGAGGTCCAGGTAGGCTACATCCACAGGCCTCTCCACATCTACCAGGCAGGTCACCTGATCATAGAAGGAGATCAGGTTGGTCAGGCAGGACCTGCCCTTCCTATTAGGTTGGATGTTAGGTTGGATGTTAAGGTTTAGGTTGGATGTTAGGAAGAAGTTCTATACAGAGAGAGTGATTGCCCATTGGAATGGGCTGCCCGGGGAGGTGGTGGACTCACCATCATTGGAGGTGTTCAGGAGGAGACTTGATGGGGTGCTTGGTGCCATGGTTTAGTTGTTTAGGTGGGTTGGATTGGTTGATGGGTTGGACGTGATGATCTTGAAGGTCCCTTCCAACCTGGTTTATTCTATGTATTGTATGTATTAGGGGTAAACAGCCACTGGTGGTTCCTTCTCTGGCAAAGGACATGGCTGAAGGGAATAATTTCCAGGCAATCTTCTTCATCGTTCTTCTTTTGCTCTGCTGGGCAAGGAATAGGAAGGCCTGTTCTTCCCTGCTGAAAGAATGGAACAATGTGTTTTTCCAAAACCTTGACAAACAAGCAAGTTCTGCTGGATCAAAGTGTCTCTACTGATTTAGTGTATGTAGGGGACAATTTTGTTTTTGAGGGGAGAGTAACAATGGGACTGCTTGAATGAATAAAATGGCTTTAAAAAATCACCAGATGACTTCACCAAACAAGTCTAACAGCGGCAACCAATCTACTTTGCTTTACAGTTACATTAGAAGCAGTTTCTTGGCAGTGGCTTGGCCTGATTTCATGATTAGGTGGCTATTAACTGATTGTGTAGTTCATTTTAAGGATTATCTGGTCAAAGTTACACATACACACACAAAGGCAAAACTGACAACAAATCACAACAAAAAAAACCCAACCTTCCCAAACCAACCAATAAGGGGAAATAAACAACAAAAACAACCATGCTTTTTCTGTTTCACAAGGAAATTAGTGTTTTATAATGAATATTTTTTAACTTAACTGTCAGTTATAAATTTTTCCGCCTTTAATTTCTCTACATTGATTTTTAAACTAGAAAAGGGAAATGTTTGTGGCCAAGACAGTTTAACCAGGCTTGCTCAGTTTTAGGATTCCTCAATAAGTAGACGGGCTAGAAAGTTGCTAGGTGAATGGGCAAGGACCTGAAGAATGCCATGACAAGTCTTTGGTTATTAATATCAGATGAGAGAGAAAAATCACTTTTTGAAGAAACAGTTCTTTCTTAAACCCTAGTTTTTGGATTTTTTTCCCCCCCTTCAATTGAGATAATTAACACAGTCTTGAAAGAACAGAAGTAGTCAGATCTAGCAGAGAAATGAGTTTTGTAAGAGTGTGCATGCATGTGTGATCTAGGCAGCTAGATCAGAATCTCTCTCTCCTATGAACTAGTGGGAGTTTGTTGCACTCTCTGAACTGTTGCCTCACTTGGCCTGTGGCTGTTTTAGTGCATGAATAAATAGTGTGCTTAATGGTGTTCCAAGACAATTGAGCATCAGTGGTCTGATCAGTGCGTCCATCCCACACAGGTAAGTTAAAGGAACAAGAAAAATCAAAATAGCCACATTTCCCTTGGTACAAATTCTGAACCTGAATTTCCCATTAACTCCTAAGCACCAGTGTGTGTGTGTGTGTGTCTTGGTGTATATGTGTTGATGACCGAGATCGGAATCAATACAGATGACCAAAATGATCTAAGTATTGTTCAGTTTAATTAAGGAGCCTCTACAGCTTATATAGACACACAGACTCACAGAGCATGGTTAACATAACTTCATTGGTTCCCCGCACTTGTCCACACGTCCTGCTGTTACACATTATTGGTTAAACTGCTAATATCATGCAAAGTTGTTGATTGACGTATACATCCTGTTATTCCAGAATAATTCTTTGTGTTTACCGCTACCAGTACTTTGTTTTAGTTACACACTGCTAGCACAGCACTATTTTGCTAAACTACTAGTTACTTCTACACTTACGCTAAGCATGGCCTACCACTATATCGAGCTCTAAGCTTATATTACCCGATTGCTCACACTACTTATTGCTATGATTGCAACATGTATGTGTGTTTATAAAATTATCAAATGGATAAGAACAACAAGAAGAATAATACTTATTTGTAGTGTGAGAAAAATTACCTATTGAAGATCTGTTTGGTCTTTTTTTCCCCTATTTGTTTGCTGTTAGTGGGTGCTTTCAAGAAAGTGTGTTCCAGTGAAAACCTAGCAGTTGGGTTTTCATATACATGCACATAATCCACTCGAGGTATTCCCTGTTCACCTCATCTGATTCTGTTCCCTCTTTCCATTTAGGAAATCTGGTGTTCTCTAAAGCCCAGATAAGGGTTATCAATCATGTCCAATATTAGGTTACTTGCAGAAGAGAGTCATTACCTTTAATGTGTAATAACTGCACCATGAAGATAATACAATAAAATCCAAGAAATGTAATTTAGAAAAGGTTCCTGCTCCATCTTAAAAAAAGAAGTTATAATACCATCCTTAGGGTCACAGAAAATCTTGTTTATTTTATTCCTTCTACTTCCTTTGTGCCTTTTGGGGTTTCTTGCAGAGTGATGCATCATCTGCCAGGGATGGTTCTCAGTGTAGATCTGCTGCATTCAGCTATTTCTATAGAAACACCCAAGAATACTTTCTGTTGTAGTATAGATGCTGTGCTGAGGGCTGCTGCCGCACAGAGCAATTGCTGTGCTGGACTGTGATTGTAATGGTCCTGATAAAAATCGTAGGCTTTTATGAATTACAGGGAATAGGCCTACCCTGTACTTTTGACAGAGATGTGAATGGTGCCTAAATGGAGATGCTGGAAACTTGGAAAAATAAGAAAGCTTTTTTGTGTTCAGACATGTCTCCAGGGAAGCAAATGGCTGCTTTTTGGCGTGACTTCATTGGGAGGAAGGGTCAGGGTGTGGAGCTGCTGTTACTGCTTTTTTTTATTTTCCCCTTTGGCTTTGTTCTGCTGCACTGATGTGTTAGTGTGCCTGCTGCCCCAGCAGAAGGGAGGAAGATAGTGTGAGCTTTCGAAGAGCTTGGGAAGGGCTGTGTAGCCCAGTCACTTCAAGCGGTCTTCTGTGAAAGATTCCCAGCTCTTACTGGATTTCTCAGGAGCAGCTGACTGCAGTTTGAAAAACAAACAAACCCCAACCAACCAAAAAACTGCAACAAAAAAACAACCCAACCCCCCCCTCCTCCCCTGCCAAAACAAACAAACCCAGCAAAGGCAATGGCAGATCCTGGCTCTATTTCTCCACTCCTATAGATATAGCTGGTAGATGTCCTTGAATTGAAGGGATTCTTTTTTTCATCAGTCTCCTGGTTTAATAGTCTGGCTCAGCTGTCAGAATTCTTAGGAAGAGCGACTGAAGGAGTTGGGGCTGTTTAGTTCGGGAAAGAGGAAGCTGAGGGGAGACTTCATTGCTCTCTACAACTACCTGAAAGGATGTTGGAGAGAGGCTGGTGCTGGTCTCTTCTCACAAGTAATTAGTGACAGAACAAGAAAGAACGTCCTCAAGCTGTGACTGGGTAGGTTTAGACTGGACATTATGAAAAAATTTCACAGAGGGAGTGGTCAGGCATTGGAATGTGCTGCCCAGGGAGGTGGTTGAGTCACCAATCCTGGATGTGTTTAAAGGTGGTTTGGATGTGGTATTTGGGGACATGGTTTAGGGGTGAACTTTGTAGAGTAGGTTTATCAGTTGGACTTGGTGATCCTGAGGGTCTTTTCCAACCTGAACATTTGTGTGATTCTCCTCCATTTTATTTTACTGGCAAATATTTACCTTTTCAAAATGTTTGGTAAACTGTTAATTTTATTTTATTATTTCTCCCTCTTTTGCATACTAGGCTATATGCTAGTGTACTTACTATAATCCAAATCTGAGCAACAGCAATTTCTGCTACTTTGATAAATTCAGTTTTCGGTGGGGAAGTCTTCAATAGGAATAGGGCTTCCATGAACTAGTCTCTCAAGAATTAAAGACTGTAGTCTCCAGGTAGCATGTGTGTCTTGGTTGGGATATGTTTTAATGTTAAGTTTACAATGGGGTTCCTTCTCTTTTCTGTTAGGAATGTTTTCTCCTGCTTTTGTCTCCAAATTTTATGTAAATCTTGAAGAGCAAAGCAGCCTTGTTAGGTAAAGCTGGCTTCCTTTGGACTTCTCCCTTCTCTTCCTTCTCCCAGACAACCTGTGTCAGAACAAGAGGACACAGTCTCAAGCCGTGCCGGGGGAAGTTTAGGCTGGATGTTAGGAAGAAGTTCTACACAGAAAGAGGTATTGGCCATTGGAATGGGCTGCCCAGGGAGGTGGTGGAGTCACCATCACTGGAGAAGTTTAAGAAGAGACTGGATGAGGCACTTAGTGCCATGGTGTAGTTGATGAGATGGTGTTGGGTGATAGGTTGGACTCAATGCTCTCAAAGGTCTTTTCCGACCTGGTTAATTCTGTATTCTATTCTGTAATCACAGACAGCGAATGATTATTAACATTGCAATTTAGGAGTAACATCTCTCAGTACTCCTCTTTTGAGAGAATGAAGTTCTGAAGTGAGATACATTGTCATAATACTCTTGAATTGTAGTGATAACTGGAGATCTTTGATTTTAATTACTGTTAGAAAAGAAGATGAATGTAATCAGTTTGGATCTTAAATAATTAAGAAGAAGAATGAGATTAACTGTGCTTTGTTAAATAATGCCAGTTTGGAGCTTTGCCATTTTATATGCTATTGGAGAATTTACTCACTCTAGTTTAAAAATTAAGTTTGCTGTATAATTAAAAAGTTGCAAAAATTATTTTTAAGGCAAACTTTGTAAATAAGTTCCCTTAAAGGACTATATGTCTTGTTTTCCCCATGGTGCTGTCACTTTAAAACTGCATAGTAGTGGAGGGCATGCCTTTTCTTAAACTTCTTTTTTGCAGGATTTTACTTGCTGTGTATAAACCACCAGAACCAAACTTAAACTCATGTAAAACTAGATGGTCTTGTGTTCTTGTATGTGTCTGTGAGGTTTTGTGGTTTCCTCTGAAATGGAAACTGGATGTAGAACTGTATTCTCTACTTCTGTAACTTGGCAGCAGTGTCAGGCAGGAGAGTCTGTGAAACTGGGAAATAAAGTTTTCTTTAATCTCCGAAGGGAGAGCAGATCTAAGGCTCCTACTTTCTCTTGTTCTTTTAATAGCAATCAGCTTTATGAAATCTGTGCCATCTGTTTACTGTGGCCAGAACTTCAAGGAGAGATGGAGGACTGGTAAAGCATCTGTCTGCTGCTCACAAACAGTGCATTTAGGTTTGTGATAAAACTAAAATGACATTAAAATTCTAAGTCTTAAATGTACACTTACTCAGAGGATGGCTTTTACTTTGGACTAATAGAAGCATAATAGCTTGAGGAAATCAGGTTTAGTTTCATAGTTTAACATTTCCTCTGCACATTACAGTTCTTTTTTGGCTTTTTTTTTTTTCATGATAATGTCTCACAGTACTAGATAGAATAGAATAGAATAGAATAGACCAGGTTGGAAGAGACCTTTGAGGTCATTGCGTCCAACCTATTATCCAACCCACCTAATCAACTAAACCATGCAACCAAGCACCCTATCAAGTCTCCTCCTGACCACCTTCAATGATGGTGACTCCACTACCTCCCCAGGCAGCCCATTCCAATGGGCAATCACTCTCTCTGTGTAGAATTTCTTCCTAACCTCCAGCCTAAACCTCCCCTGGCGCAGCTTGAGACTGTGTCGTCTTGTTCTGATGTGCACTGACAATAATGAGTATGGAGGCATCAGGGATATTGGGACATGCAGGCACAACATAACATTCATTTGGCTACCTTAGGTTAAACTGAGCTGGTTGCCTGCCTTCCATGTTGTTAAGTAACTGTGGCTAGAGTTCTGTCAATATATACAGACATAAAGTGGTTTGGCTAAGCAACAAATGCTGCTTAGCAGAACCAATAAATACTGGTTTTATGCAATTTGTGTAGTGTACTTAGTGTACTCATTATCTTAGGAGACTTAAACATACAGAGCATACTTAGTATGACGGGGTAGTGTTAAATTATTCTTTCCTTTTGCTTTTGTTAGATTTAAATTTGACGATGGTTCCTGAGCTGTGGCTCACAGTGTACTTGTTAGCAGTTAGAGAGAAAACAGTATGGTTCTGTGGCACTGTCTCCAGCTGCCAGTTACATTAAGAGAAAGCCACACCTGTTAAGTGCTTGCTTAATTCCAGCCTGTGTTTCTCAGGCTGTTACAAAATTTTGGCTTGGAGTGACAAACACTTTGTGCAATAGGAACTTGTAGCCAATGGGTCTTTAAGATTCTTCTATTAAGCCGTGGACTGTCCAGTGAAAGACTTTTTGAATCCTTGAATTGCTGTGTGTTATGTTTCTTATATAAAGTTAAAAGAAAATAAAAATCCTGAGTTTCACCACAAGATTTATTTGAGTTGTTATCTGCTTTGATGAAAGTGATCCCTGAAGTCTTCAGCACAAGTTTGGCAACAGTTGACTTTGTCAGGATGCTGTATTTGATCTATTAGAAGCAAATGGTATATGACTTGAAGAGACTAGATATGTCTTGGATTTTTTTTCTCTTGCAGTGGAAATTTTGTTTCACAGTTGACCTGGTTATTTATTAAGGGCAGACAAAGTGGAAATATGTGAAACACATCCACTAGTGTGCAACAAACATTGAAGACTTAGTTATATTTAGTTTAAATCTAGATTTTAAGTTAAATCTATTGACTGAGTTCTTAATTGAGAGACAAAAAAAGACGTGTAATGTAGCTGATACTGCTTTTGGTAAACTCCTGTAGTCCCATCAGATTGATGCATTTCTTTCAAAGAATAGGACATGGAAAGGTCCTGGACTCCCTGCCTTCCATTTTTTTGGGGTGGCTGTCTTACATTTCTCATTGAAGGGAAGCGGGGTTTTGGACTGGGCACTCCTTTGGCTTTTTGTTACGTTTTAAACATGACAAACCAAGAAAGACACATTTTTTATTCCTCTTAGAAAAGTGTTTTTCTTCGTTCAAATGGCTGCTCCAAGGGAAAACAGCAGGACAGTGTTTGTGAGCCAAGCAAATCAAATTTGTTCTTTGACTTCGTAACAAACACTTGTAGCTTGAGCAAACCCAGTTAAATTATTTGATCTGCTTATGGATTCATCAGATTTTTTAATTTTTTTTTTTCCTTACTTGATTGTGGTGGGTTGATATTTCTCCCCCCAGCATTAACTTTGCCAGAGCAACTCAGTTAGAAGCAAATGAAAGCTGTATTTACAAGCCAAACTACACTCTACAACAGAATGCAATGAATATGTACAAAATATACTGTATTTGCTAATTGTAAATATCTGTATAATATTGTAAACACCATGACAATCCCCCTGGTCAGAGAGACCAGGGAAGCTGTTCCACCGCCCCCCCTGCCCCGCTCCCAAGAGAGAAAGGAGCAGAGAGAAAGCAAGGTTAGACTTAACTAAACAATGCAGCCAAGGTGAACCAGAAGCAGATTAATCTCTCCTGAGCGAAGCAAGCAGAGAAGAGATGAGAGATCAGAGAAAAGAGGAAGAATTGTTTTGATACAGTCAATCTTACAACAGATATTTCTCCAGTGAATTTCTTTAGAATAATCTTTAGTTTTCCTTTTTTACACCCAATAGTGATTTATTTATATTTTTCTACTTTTATGCTCCAAATCTATAACTAAATTTTAAAGGCATAGCCTAAAACCACCACATTGATGAAGCAAAGCTTAGAGGAAACAGATGGAAAGTATCATGGGAACTGGAATGAATATAGCTTTTGGAAAGAACTGAAACGTGATTTGATCTAGTAGCTGTTTTTCTATTATTTTAATTCTTAGTATTGCATTCAGGGAACAAAACAAGTCTTCCTGTGAGTTATTCATCACCTGTAATTTTCCATAAGTGTTTCTCAAAGTCTCCTGGAGTAACTGTGTTTGTTTTACATATCAAAGGAAGTGAGATCAAATCCTGTTATGGTTTTCTTTCCCATCAGGTTAACTGAATTTTCTCATTTAGGACAAACTTGGAGAGGTGTGTGGGCAAAAAAGTCTAATCAATGATAATTTGCACCTCAAATATTAAAAAAACAACAACATATTTTTCTGTGATGAAATGAAAAGGGAAGTCTTAGGATTAGGTATGAAAACCAACTCACAAATACTGTGTGCTTGTAAATGTGCTGTTTGTGAACACTGCCATTAGTGGATTCAAGCAATGAATGTTGCCTGTGCAATAGCGTAGCTCACTGTAGCCCTTAAATACTCCATTATAGAAGAAACTCTGTTTCTGTGGCCATGAGAGGGCAAACTACTCATGCACAATCTGGCCTCTGACTCCTGGGGGGGACTGCTGATTTCCTTCCCCACTTGCAAACTTGCTGTGGGAAGTGTTTACCATGGAGGGAAATGTCTTTCTATCATCTGAAGTGTAATAATATCTGGGGAAACTGAGAGGAGATCTTAGTGTTTGGAATGTGTTGGCAGGGCATTTAAATAAGTATGTTCATAACAAACATAGTCTCAAGTCACCTAGTCTGAGGCAGAGTACACATAACTAGACTTAGGGGAAATTTTACCCTTTTAAAGTCACTTTGTATGAGGAGACAACTTTTCTTCTCCCTGGACAAGTGAGCAACAGTGTTGCTTGGTGCTTCAGATGGTGGTATTCTGCATAAGGGTATGATGGTAAGAAACAACATCTCTTACCTATGCCTTGTGTAAATATCCAGACTACTGGGGACAGGAAGCACAGAAAGCAGAGAAGCAAAATACTGTCCTTCAAATGCATGTTCTTTAAGAAATAATCTCTCCTCAAATTCTGCCTTCCCCTCTTAACCATGGAACTGTTAACGTGCTCCGAGTTAAAAAGCATTGTGTATTGCATCAGAAGACAAGGTGAGAATTTCACTGTTGACTGAACTCTTTAGTCATTATTATAAGTGTGAATTTTGTTACTCTCTTGGATTTACTGTGTTCTCTTGGAAGTCTCATTCTTAAGAAACATAGCAGTGTTGATTTTTCTCTAGCTCTGGTCAGTTTGGTGACATATAGCCGTGAGCCCAGTTTTAACTGAGTAGTGAAACTGACGTTAGAGCTGTCAAGTGGGTGTTGTGCTTGCAAGTATGCCTGAAATGTAGTAAAATTCTTTTCTTTTCTCCTACAGTTTGTTCAGAGATTCATTCTTTGAGAAATACTTGCTGAAGAATAGGAGGTTACACAACGAAGTAATGTTGTACCTCTTTCCTTCAAAGGCTCTCCTATTTTCCCATTGTGTCTGATCTGGTATTTTGTGTAATAGAAGGCAAAAGGAAGGCCTTCATTTGGGATTTTAGAATTTTGCTTCTCATAACTGAGATTTTCTCTTTAAATGTGGTGAATGTGTCCTAAGACAGTCTGATACCTAGTTGTGTCCTGGCCTGCATGTCATAGGCTGGCTATTACAGTTGTTTTGCAACTGGGAAAATAGTGATTCCCAGATATTTATGGTTTTGAGTGAAGTCAAAGAGCCAGACCAAAACATGTAAAGTAGAAATGTAGGCACAATTTAAAAAGAACTATGGCTGAATACTGAGATACATGCAGAATGATGGTGGTGGGGAAGTTAGCTTAAATAACTGTGGGAAATGTTGTTGACTTGCCCCAATGATTTGACAGCTGCCTGTTGTCCCAAAGCTGGGGCAACATACCCTGCCTCTTGAGGCCCAGGCAAGTCCACAGGTGGCTGGACTGTGTGTTCTGCATGTGGTAGGAAACAAGTTTATGAACTCTTGGTGCTGCTTGCAAAGTACCTACTTAACTCAGGGCTAATGGCAATTCGCTGCTATTTCTTAACTGGCAAAAGAGTTCCACTTTAAGCTTGAGAAGAAACCTTGGAGACTGGATTTCGGTTAAATCCTCCCCAAACCCCTACTATTTTACAGCTAATCTTTGTTTCAGAGGTGTGTTCCTGTACCCATTCTTCCTCCCACTTGAGAGACTAACTGCCAAATGCTAATAAAATTGTAAAGGTTGGAGATGCTGAAATGACATTCCTTTGGTACAGCTAGTGCATTCCAGGGGCAGCCATAAATGCTGTTTATCAGAGGCAGGGAGCCATTTCACCCTAGCACAAATGATTTAGTGTAGTTGAAAAAGAGGGGAAGGAGAATAAAGTGTGCCTGAGGGCCAGCAGGGGAATTGTGGGCATTGCAGTTGGGATATAGGCTAGAACAACGTCAGAGAGATGTGACCTGCCACAAATAATGCACCTAGGCTTTAGGTAGAATTCACATCTCTGTATCTCTGTCTAGGTATATGATATTCAGTGTAAATAGTAGCCTGCTGAACTGCAGGAGGCAATGTGTTGCTTGGCTGTTCTGTTTAGTTTTCATAGAATAACAAAACCAGCAACAAACCCAAACAAGTAGTCTCCAAACCCCACCACCATGGAAGTCCTCTTTTGGGCATGTGCCAGGCATAACAACCAAGCATGAAAGCTGCTTGGCATCAAGGACTGAAGATTTTAGTCTCTTCAACCTGTGCATTTTGAGGTTTCTTAACTATGTAATTTCTACTCTGATATATAATTACTATGCTAGCTTTGTTAAACAAACAAAAAAAAAAAGAAAGCAAAAGAAAAACTGACATAGTGACTCCTCTTAACAGGATTGGCAGGAGCAAGAACAGTTGTCTGTGGCTTGTGGTTTGTTGTTTCCCCCCCCCCGCAAACACTCTTTTTAGCCTGCTTCTTTCCTCTTCTAGGAGGAGAAACTAAAAAGTACTTTCCAGCCTCCTTGCACCCTTCCCAGATGGCTTCCCTTTCTCAGACCTCTCTCATGACCTCCTGTGAAGGGGATCTCTGCTGATGGAGAGCCTAATTACTTTACAGAAGTCACTTTATGCTTCCAAAGTCAGGTACTAAGCCCTCGCCACTGTAGGAGAAGACCACATAGAAACAAATGAGGTTTTAGTGATGACTGATAGAAGTCAGGCTGGTGAGTTTCAGTTTTTATCCCCACTACCCTCCCATCCTTTGCCAAAATTTTTGCTCTTCTTATCCCCATATTGATCTAGAATTTGTAAACAATTTGGCTTGCTCTCAGCCCACTGTTGGTAGGTGCCAAGAGAAATTACTTGAAGAGGTTCATTAAGAGAGGAAGCTGGTGTGTGAAAAGATATTTTTCTAGTGGGAGCTTTCTCCTATGCTTCTTTCTTGTGCCTTCTTCCACACTTCTCTCATTTTTGGCACCTGGAGACTTATGTCTCTAAAGTCACTTATAAACATGGACAACCACTCCACTCCAGTAGCAATTTATCAAAGTGTGTGGGTTGGTTTTTTGTTTGTTTTTTTTTTTTTTAATTCTGTAGTAAACCTCTCTAATTAATTTTCCACTTCAGAATTTCAGTTGAGCTGCAACTGGTTATAGATGCAGTGACTTGCTTGGCAACGACTTTCCTACATCCTCTTATGCTAGAACCAGTCTATCTTCATTTAACCTTTCCATGATGTTATTTAGACTTCAACCTAATTCTGCAAATCCCATAAACCAGACATGTCCTGTTATGCTGGTGTAGTACTGGATGCTGCATTTTAGACAGTGGTACTACTAAGAAGGTAGGGCAGTGGAACAACTTAATGAGAGTATGCAGGTTAGTTCAGATAGGGTGGATACACAGGCTAGTTGAAAGAGTATATTTCTATTTGATTTTAACTTCTTGTTTTGAAGTGTGCAGGCCTATGTATTAAGCATTCAACTAGCAGAGCTACCATTGTGGAGTCATAGGTTATTTTGGGTTGGAAAGACTTTAAAGATTGTCTAGTTCCAATCTGCCTGCCATGGGCAGGAGCTATGGCTGAATAAACAACCTACTTCTCAAGCTAAATGTTGAGAAAGGAATGGTGTCAAGTCCAGCTGGAGACCTGTAACTGGATCAGTGCTGGGTCAAGTCCTGCTCAACATCTTCATCAATGACATTGATGAGGGGACAGAGTATCTACTTAGCAAGTTTGCTGATGATACCAAACTGGGAGGCTTGGCTGATACATCCAAAGGCTGTTGTTATGAATAAGAATTACATTAATAAAGCAAATGTGATATTAATAAAAAAGATTATTTAGTAATATGAAAAATTGCCAAAAAGCTTACTAATCTGTACAGTTCACAATTTAAACAGTAGTAAGCAAACCAGGAAAATAACACTGGGAAAGACAATTTGTTGCTCGTCCACTAGGGACAGACTCAACAGGAACCTTGCCAAAATGGCAGCAGTTAAGACACATAGAACCTTTTACAAAGAGGCTTTATAGAGAAAACCAATTACTCACAGTATTATTTCTCTGGAATTCTCTCTGTGGTTGCAATATAGTCCAGGTTAGGCAGAGCAACGGGAGTTCCACCCACATGGAGGGGTGCTGCTGCTGTACATTAGACACTAACAGCCATTGGGGCACTCTTGGGTGCTGGTTGCCACCAGGGTTGTCTCACTGTCCCAATGGCTGTGCTGGCTGCAGCACAATGGGAGGCAGCTCTCAAGTTTCCCAGGATTTGCAGGCTGTCCTGGAGTTTCAGGCTCTCAACAATGGCCTGTTTCTCTTTGCACTTGGCAGCGAGGTCTGGGTTTGAGAAGCAAGTGCTTAAGCTGGAAGCGACTTATCGCCGCAGGAGGATGTTTCTCAGGGTCTTGGCTCACCCTGGCTTTGTCCCTTCAGCCCAGCAAAACACTTGTTTGCTCCTGGGCTTTTATGACATGAAGAGGCTGACCATAGTTTCAGGGCAGCTTACGCAAAGGGGCTTGCGTCTTTCCAGGTAAATTGAGGCACGGCAAAGATTCTGAGTTGCGAGGCTCGTGGCTTCTTTTCCCGGATCTTAGGCAAGGCACATTGTTTGCAGTTTGGCTTTGCTTTTGTCATTTGCCCGAGGATCAATTCGGCCCATCGGCAACCGATGAATGGGATTTCACTGGGCTGTGACCATGTAAGGTAAAGACATAACCCTAGTTTAGGTGAGGCATGGGCAGTGCACGTACCTGTTTACCACGAAGGGAGGACATATCCCTTGTTTACCAGACTTTCTGATGCCTGGGTTCTTTGTCTTTTTTCCTGTGTTTCCCCAGACCCCTGCACGAGGGAGGCGAAGAGGGGGATCACGCCTGGATGTGCCAGGACTTGTTATGGGTTTGTGTTGGGCCCATTTGGCCCTACCACCACAGCTGTGCAGCCATGCAGCGAGACTTGGACAGACTGGAGAGCTGGGCAAGGAGGAACCTAATGAGGTTGAACAAGGATAAATTCAGAGTCCTGCACCTGGGAAGGAATAATAAACTGCACCAGTACAGGTTAGGAGGCAATCTGCTACAGGGCAGTCCTGTGGAGAGGGACCTGGGAGTCCTGGTGGATAACAAGTTATCTGTGGGACAGCAATGTGTCCTTGTGGCTAAGAAGGCCAGTGGGATCCTGGGATGCATTAAGAGGAGTGTGTCCAGCAGATTGAGGGAGGTTCTCCTTCCCCTCTCTGCCCTGGTGAGGTCCCACCTGGAATATTGCATCCAATTTTGGGCTCCTCAGTTCAAGAGGGACAGGGATCTACCTCAGAGTCCAACAGAAGGCTAGAAGGATTGATTAGGGGACTGGAGCACGTGCCTTATGAGGAGAGGCTGGGAGCCCTGGGGCTTTTTAGTCTGGAGAAGAGAAGACTGAAAGGGGATCTAATAAATGTATAAAAATATGAGGTTTGGGTGTCAGGAAGGATGGGACAGCCTCTTCTCACTTGCACCCTGTGATAGGACAAGGGATAGCACAGGAAGTTCCACCTCAACATGAGGAAGAACTTCTTTACTGTAATGGTCACAGAGTGCTGGAACAGGCTCCCCAGAGAGGTTGTGGAGTCTCCTTCTCTGGAGACTTTCAAGACCCATCTGGATGTGTTCCTGTGCAACCTGTGCTAAATTCTACAGTCCTGCTCTGGCAGGGGTGTTGGACGTGATCTCTGGAGGTCCCTTCTAGCCCCTAACATTCTGTGATCCTTTAAACTGTAGATACAGTGTGCTTCTTGACCCCCATTCTCTGTATTTTGGGGTAGCTGAATTCTGATGCAGAAGGGCCCAGGGTTGCAGGTATTATGCTGCTCAGTGATAGAGGGGAGCTCTGCAAGTAAGCATGGGGAATGTGAGATCTTGGACTGCTGAGCTGGCAGTAAAACCATCCCTTAGGAAAGTGTTTCAGATTGCTTCTTTCTGACTTGTATTACCTCTTTCGTACACTTCTCAGCATCATTCAGGTTGCCCTGGTGGTACAGTTGAAAAAATGCATGGGATACCAATTTTAACTTCCTGCCTTTTCTTACTATGCCATCTATCTGTAGAAACCTGAAGATGACTAGAACCTTGTTTCTTAATGCTGCTATGAGTTACCCTTCTGCTCTTTAATTCTGCTCTTCCTACTTCAGTATGCAAAGTGCTAGTGTTCTTAGGTTGTAATGTCTGAGCAATACTCATCTCCCTACAGCTAACTATTGTATTGCACACTGACAGTTTCAGTTTTACCTCCTATTCATTAGTTCAGTGGTGGTCTAATATTCAGTAGCATGTGTGGGGTTTTTTGATCTGTTCTGTGTTTTGGTTTTTTTGTTGTTGTGCTTCAACCAGCTTTACATGCTGGTTGAAAGAATCTGACTTTGTTCTGCAGAATGCATGTATACATTTTTGTAGTGGAGGACTGAGTGGGTCCTCAGAATTGCTTTGGGATATGAGAAGGCTGGTTAGCTTTGCATCTCTGTGGGGCAGGTTAATTAAACCTGAGTTTTAATTGAGGCTGTACAAGTGTACACAGGCAGGTCCTCTTCCTACTGCCCAGTACTTAGAATAAAAGTGAGGCTTAACTATTTGACATCACACGTCAATACCAATATGTGTAGCAGATTTGCACCAAAAGGGGACAGCATTTGTAAATGTGGGTGGGAACATGGAAAATCTGCTTCTAAGTCAATACAAAAGCACTAATGTCACCCAAAAAGTGTTTTGCATATTCAGAAACTGATAAAGATGCCATAAATGATCAGGTACTGAGAAGAAGCTGGGAAATACCAGTATTGGTCAGAAGTGGAAGAGTTCTTTAAAGCTAGACACCTACCTTTATGTTGAATTGAGACTTGTTATTAGTCTCCTCTCTCTTGTCATGATCATTCCTATGCCAACATCCTGACTTTTGAGGAAGGGCTGAGGCCAGTGGTATGAGGTTCAACAAGGCCAAGTGCTGGATCCTGCATTTAGATCATGACTACCCAAAGCAGTGTGACAGTCTTGGGGGAAAAAGTGGCTGAACAGCTGCTTGACAGGAAAAGGACCTAGGGGGTGTTGATTGACAGCCAGCTGAATGAGCCAGCAGTGTGCCCAGCTGGCCAATAAGGCCAGCAGCATCCTGGCTTGTATAAGAAAGTGTGGCCAGCAGGACTGGAGAAGAGATTGTCCCCCTGTACTCAACACTAGTGAGGCCACATACCAAATACTATGAGCAGCTTTGGGCTCCTCAATACACAAAAGATGTTGAGCTGCTGTAGTGTGTCCAAAGAAGGTCCACAAAACTAGTGAAAGATCTGGAGCATAAGCCTTCTGAGGAGCAGCTGAGGAAACTGGGTTTATCCTAGAGAAGAGGAGGCTTGGGGAACCTTATTGTGCTTGACAGCTACCTGAAAGGCGGTTGTGGCAAGGTGGTCCCCTGTCCCAGGAAATAGCTTTGAGATGCACCATGTGAAGTTTAGACTGAACTACTTGACTAATCTGATAGCCTTCTATAATGCCGTAACTGAATGGGTAGATGCAGGGACACCAGTGGCTGCAGTCTACCTTGACCTTAGTAAGGCTTTTGACACTGTCTTCCTTGGGAGTAAGCTCAGGAGGTGTGGGCTAGGAGAACAGACAATGAGATGGTTTAGGAACTGGTTCCAAAATAGAGTGCAAAGAGTGGTGGTCAATGGTGCCAAGTCGAGCTGGAGAGCTGTGACTAGTGGAGACCCCCAGGGATCAGTGCTCGGTCTGGTCCTGTTCAACATCATCAATGATATGGATGAGGGGACAGAGTGTCTCCTCAGCAAGTTTGCTGATGATACTAAACTGGGAGGCTTGGCTGATACACCTGGAGGCTATGTGACCATTCAGTTAGACCTGGACAGATTGGAGAGCTGGGCAAAGAGGAATCTAATGAGGTTCAACAAGGATAAGTGTAGAGTCCTGCATCTGGGAAGGAATAGTAAACTGCTCCATTACAGGTTAGGAGGCTTATTTTGATGGAAACATAGCCCTTGTGCATGCCACTTGAGGACAAGTCTTAGTAAAATTCATTTGAAGTCCTCCTGCAGCCTGTTCCAGTTGCATAGCAATTTCGTTTTCATAGTTTCATAGTTTCATTCAGGGTTGGAAGGGACCACACGGATCATCTTGTTCCAACCCCCCTGCCATGGGCAGGGACACCCCACACTAGACCAGGCTGGACAGAGCCTCAGCCAGCCTGCTCTTAAACACCTCCAGGGACAGGGCCTCAACCACCTCCCTGGACAACCCATTCCAGTGCTTCACCACTCTCATGGTGAAGAACCTCCTCCTCACATCCAGCCTGAATCTCCCCGCCTCCAGCTTCATTCCATTCCCCCTAGTCCTGTCACTACCTGAGATCCTGAGAAGTCCTTCCCCAGCCTTTCTGTAGGCCCCCTTCAGATACTGGAAGGCCACAATTAGGTCACCTCAGAGCCTTCTCTTCTGCAGACTGAACAGCCCCAACTCCTTCAGTCTGTCCTCATAGGAGAGGTGCTCCAGCCCTCTGATCATCCTTGTGGCCCTTCTCTGGACACGCTTCAGCACCTCCACATCCCTCCTGTAATAGGGGCTCCAGAACTGGACCCAGTACTCCAGGTGGGGTCTCACCAGGGCTGAGTAGAGGGGAGGATCACCTCCCTCGACCTGCTAGCCACACTTCTCCTGATGCAGCCCAGGATCTGATTGGCTTTGCGGGCTGCAAGTGCACATTGAGAGCTCATGTTGAGCTTTTTGTCCACCAGCACCCCCAAGTCTCTCTCCTCAGGGCTACTTTCCAGCCAGTCACTGCCCAGCCTGTATTTGTGCCTGGGATTGCCTCGACCCAGATGCAGGACCCTGCACTTGCTCTTATTGAACTTCATGAGGTTGGCCTGTGCCCACCTCTCCAGCCTGTCAAGGTCCCTCTGGATGGCCTCCCTTCCCTCCAGCGTGTCTGCTGCACCACACAGCTTGGTGTCATCAGCAAACTTGCTGAGGGTGCACTCAATGCCACTGTCCATGTCCCCCACAAAGATGTTGAATAAGACAGGTCCCAGGACTGATCCCTGAGGGACTCCGCTTGTCACTGGCCTCCACTGGGACATGGAGCCATTGACAGCCACTCTTTGGGTGCGGCCATCAAGCCAGTTCCTTATCCATCTAGTGGTCCACCCATCAAACCCATGTGTCACCACTTTGGAGACCAGGATGTGGTGCGGGACAGTGTTGAAGGCTTTGCTCAGGTCCAGGTAAATGACATCAGTTGCTCGCCCCTCATCTATTAATTTTGTCACCTGCTCATAGAAGGCCACCAGGTTGGTCAGGCAGGATTTGCCCTTGGCAAAGCCATGCTGACTGTTCCAAATCACCTCTTCACTATTCTTTTGAGCGAGTAGTGACTCCAGGAGGATCTGCTCCATGATCTTTCCAGGCACAGAGGTGAGACTGACTGGCCTGTAGTTCCCTGGTTCCTCCTTCTTACCCTTTTTGAAAATGGGGGCAATGTTTCCCCTTTTCCAGTCTGTGGGGACTTCCCCAGATTGCCATGACTTTTGAAATATAATAGAGAGGGGTTTAGCAACCTCATCTGCCAGTTCTCTCAGTACCCGTGGGTGTATCCCGTCGGGTCCCATGGACTTGAACACTGTCAGGTTCTTCAGATGATCACGAACCTGATCTGCACTTACAATGGGCAGTTCTTCCTCCCCGTCCCTGGCTTTGACTTCCATAACATCAGGAGTGTGGCTAGAGGCCCTTGCAGTGAAGACTGAGGTAAAGAAGTTATTAAGTACCTCAGCCTTTTCCTCATCACTTGTGACCATGTCACCATTTTCCTTTCTGAGGGGGCCCACACCTTCCCTAGTCTTCTTCTTCCCATTAATATACCTGTAAAAGTTCTTAGTGTTCCCTTTAATCTCCCTGGCTAGATTCAATTCAAACTCTGCTTTGGCTTTCCTAACCAGGACTCTTGCTGCTCGGGCAGCTTCCTTATATACCCCCTGTTCTACCTGTCCTTCTCTCCACTTCCTGTAGAGTTTCCTTTTAAATAATAGTGTGTCCAGTAGCTCCTTGCCTATCCAGGCAGGCCTCCTAGCATTCTTACCTGCTTTTCTCTTTGTTGGTACACAGAGCTCCTGGACACAGAGGAGGTGGTCCTTGAATACTGACCAGCTGTCCTGGGTCCCTCTTCCCTCCAGGGCTTTGTCCCACGACACTTCGGCTATCAGATCCCTGAAGCGATCAAAATCTGCACGCCTAAAGTCTAGGGTCGTGAGCTTGGAATACTTCCTCCTGATTGCCCTGAGGATATTAAATTCAACTGCTTCATGGTCACTGCAGCCAAGGCCGTCTATGAGCCTCACATTGCTTACCAGCCCTTCCCTGTTGGTGAGAACAAGGTCCAGCATAGCACCATTTCTTGTTGGTTCCTCTACCATTTGGAGGAGGAAGTTGTCTTCTATGCATTCCAGGAACATCCTGGATTGCTGGTGCCTTGCTGTGTTGTCCCTCCAGCAGATGTCCGGGTGGTTGAAATCACCCATGAGGACCAGGGCTTGTGACCTGGAAGCCGCTTCTATTTGCCTATGGAGGGCCTCATCTGCTTGGATCTGCTGGTCAGGTGGCCTGTAGGAGACCCCCACAGTAATATCTCCTTCCCCTGTCCTGCCTTTAATTTTAACCCATACGCTCTCAACTAGCTTATCATCCCTCCCCAGTTGGAGCTCCAATGATTCCAACTGGCTATTGACATAGAGGGCAACACCTCCTCCTCTCCTTCCCTGCCTATCCTTCCTGAAGAGTTTATACCCATCTATGCCTACATTCCAGTCATGGGATTCATCCCACCAAGTTTCAGTAACAGCCACTATGTCGTGGCATCCCAGCAGCACAGTGGCCCTTAACTCATCCTGTTTGTTGCCCAAGCTGCGCGCATTCGCATAGAAGCACTTCAGCTGGGCTGGCCCTGTCCTCCTCTTGTGCCAAATCCCCTCGGTTTCCACAGAATGTCCTGGTGGATCATTCGTGGCTTTTCTTTAACAAGTATGTATTGATTTGTGGTGGCCATTGGCTTGTGGTTGACATCTGTTGGTATAAATTCTTGGCATGTCAAGAGAAGCATTGATACTCTTTCATGTGCTTCTCCAAAGATACAAACTGTTTAATTTACATTCGAAATACTTGCATACAGCTTGCATACTGCTGTGGTAAATGTGGTAAAAGTTATGTGGAATGAAATGTCCAAATACCCACTTTTGTAAAGTCTACTCATTAGTATTCGTGTTTAACGTAGTTTGACATCTTTCACCTACTAATGGTATTGTTTCTGTGCCATACCTAAAGATTGAATTATCTGAGCTAGCAGGATGTTGGTTAGAAGTTGTTAGTAAAAATTATAATCTTAAGCAGAGCTTTTCAAACTATGCCCCAACTGAGAAGTTGACATTCATGAGCTGTTTTGAAGAAGCTGAGGCTGTGGAAACAAATAACTAACTGGATGGTATTTATTTACTCAGTTACTTGATTAAAGCTTGCTTATGTAAGGAGAACCTGGTAAAAATAATGAAGAGGGCCCCAGGAATTTGCTTTTCTGTTTGTTCTTTTTGGAAAGAGAAAATAAAATGCTGCAAGAACCTGACTTTTCCTGATTGAAACTTCTCTAATTTTAAATGAGACCATAATTTTCTCCATGTTGCAGAGACATTGGAAAAGGGAGCTAATTCTCAGCAAGCAGCAATCTTCTAGTGTTTCCTAAGTGGTGTGCTACATTCACTGATATGCTTTTATGGGAGGGTTTTTTAATTCATAAAAGACTGGTAAAAAGTAAATTTGTATATTGTGTAGCATTTATATTAGAGTGGAAGAGTAAAGTAAAACTTGGGGACTTTGAGGGGAAGAAAGGAAAGAGGTGCATTCTCTGAATTTGGTCCTTTGGAATTAGTGTGAGCATGGCCAGGTCCAGAGAATGTAAGAGTGTAGAGCACTTTAAAGGGCTTTAAGACCTGCTCTCATTGTGTGATGGCAATACAAGTTGTTTATAGGTAGATAAAGAAATGGGATTTATTTTTTTCTTACAGGATTGAGATTCATTTGGTTAGTATTTTACATTTAAAAAAGCCTAGTGTCTTTCAAATCAGGATAATTTGAGGTTTCAGATAAGGGCTCTCTAATAAACATAATCAAGAAAACATGTTGGATGGAATAAGTCATATAATATCTGAATTTGTTATGTGCTTTTCTTCCCTTTCTCCCCCACCCAAATGACACAAGAATAGTTTACAGTTATTTTTAGCTTTATAGGGTTTCTATTTTAATTTTTTTTAAGAAAATTGCATATTGTGGTGATGTCTTGACTTCTGAGAAACTTCTGGTGGCTGGAAACCCTGGGGAGCTCAGGGGGACAGGAAAGTGTCAGTAGGGCAGGCAGTGAAGGGAGAGGGGGAGAGGGGATGCTCAGCACTCACCATCTGTTCATCTACATGGTGCCTCTATGCTCTCTGGGAGCAGATTTGAGTGAATAATCCAGCAAATATTTTTGAAAAATGAATTTTTTACTAGTGTCAAGGCTCAAGAGCCCAAGCCAGGGAGCTCCACAGCTGTGAACAGGGTGCTGTGGGTCTGCAGCATGGGTACTCAGGCTGTGTTTGTTGGCTATGTCTTCCTTCAGCTCAGTGGTGGGTATGACACCCATTTACCCCCTGTGGGACTTTTTGCACACAACCTCTGTGACAACTCATAATATTACCTTGGCTCTTTCTCATAGTACCTACTTCTGTGTTCACAGACTTGTTTTAATACGAAATTGAATAGGCCTTTGCAGAAGACAAAGGGACAACGTTTCTATAGGTTGCTGCACATTACAAGCCAGTACCGCTAAAATATATCCCTCCTCATGATGCTTTACCACCTTTTATGGTTATGAGGGATTGCCAGGTTGCAGATTACTTGCTTTACAATAAAAAAATCCCTTTCTGTGTCATATATTGCACCTAGGGGCCTAGGCAGCTTGTTTCTTGGCCTTATCTCATGAATGATGTGCTAAAAGCTGCAAATGAAACATGACATATGAATTATGTCTGTGGATGAGACCTGAAAGATATTTCAATGCATTGAATCAAGAATAGGCTTAAGAATTAAGGCAGCATCCCACATCTAGTGGCATCTGTCAGAAGGATGATGGCTGCTTCCCAGGTAGAATGTTTACCAAAGGGTTGCACTGTACCAGTTTGCACATTTGTTTCTGTTTTGGAGTGTGCCACAATGTGTTTGACAGTAGACACGACTGTATGTGTTCTGAGGCCAGTTTGTGTATTAGGTGATCACTGCTCTATCACTCTAAAGGAAGCCTGAGGATTTTATCTTCTGGGTTAGTAAAGGAGGATGACTTTTAGTAGTGGTGGTTGCTGTGATGAGTCTTCGCATTGGCTTTCCCAGTGTTAGCATAGCATATATGTCTAAAGATAGGAATCTTTAGGAATCATGTCCCAGATAATGATTTCAACTCTGGCTGGATTTTTTCATCTTGCTCAGCTTTCTGCATATCCGTTCTGCCAGGTACCATAGCCCACATAGATCTGAATTGCTCTAGAAGGAGTAAGAAAGTGATAGAAGCCTCCTCTGAACATCAGGAAACACTCTCATCATGTGGGTGACTGAGCACTGGCACAGGTTGTCCAGAGGAGTTATGAAGTCTCTCACCTTAAATACACTCAAAAGCCATCTGGACATGGTCTTGAACAGCCTACTCTTGGTGGCCCGCCTGGGACCATTTATGGGACATACCTGTTCATAAAAGAAAGTAAATACAAAGTTCTTCACAGAGAGAGTTGTTAGCCATTAGAATGGGCTGCCCAGGGAGGTGGTGGAGTCACTGTCCGTGGAGGTGTTCAAAAAGGGACTGGATGTGGCACTTTGTGCCATGGTTTAGTAGTCATGAGGTCTTGGGTGACAGGTTGGACTTGATGATCTTTGATCCTATGATTATATAAGGCAGCCTCTATCCTTTGGGTCCTGAGTAGAAGGGCTGTCAATGGACTTTCTGTTAATTTTGTCTGTCCTTTATTATATCTTTTAATAATGTTGATTACTTGGTGGTTGCTCTTTTATTTTTATTTTTAAATTCTCCTCTGCAGTGTAACAGCCATTGTCATCTTTGTATCTTCTAATTTAACACATGTAACATCTGAAGGTAGGCCTCGAGTTTAGGGTAGCAACTGTATGAGGTGGCTGTCTCTGGTTTGGAAGTCTGGTATTGGATATATTAATTATGGTCACTTGAACTAGCAGACTTAGTTTTGATTGTGTTGATGCCTCGGGACAACTAAGAATTTCCCCATGCAAGAGAAGTCTGTCAGAGGTGCATGGCAAGAGCCAAATAAATTACACTCCTGTGCCAAAAGGGGAACTTGGCCTGATTGGAAATGCTGCTGCACTATACAGCCTTGGCATAAAACAGCCTACACATGACAGTATCCAGCAAGGTCGGAGAAACCCATCTTCTCTGCTCAACATTTGAGATGAGTTTCTTCCAGAGAAGTGGGTTAAGACCACAATATGAAGGTATACAGAGGATGAGTTTATTTCACTAGCTCTGCAGCCTTCTTATTTGCTTTGTTCTTTGGCAGCTGCCTAACTTCATCTGCATGGAGAATGAGACAAGAAAAATACATAGTATGTCTGCAGGTGGACAATGCAGGTTCTGAGGAGGTGGAGTTTTTAAACCCCAGAAGGCTGCTCTGAGAGGTGCTGTTGGTCTAAAGGAGTGCAGCCTTCCTGCTGTATGGAGAGGATGGTGCAGCAGCCTTAGCAGCTGGGGAGGATCTGAGTGAATTGTGGTAGAATACTGCTTTGGGGGATTTGCAACTTCAAGATACAACCTAATAATGCTCACCAGCTTTTCTTTGAGAACTTATGTGGTTCCCCTGCCAAGTGCATCGCTGCTCATGTGTCCGCATTACTCTTTATGGCTTATCTGAGTGCTGCAGGCATCAAGGTCCAGGTTTTGGATATTGCTGAGGGAGCTGGCTGCAAAGGACAAGTACAATGCTTCATATTGCCAAGTTTTGTGAATCTAGCCTAAAGCCCTTGTAGCACCTTCAACTACTGCTAGTCTGCTCAAGAGCTCTCCCCACCCATTCTAACTGTATCTGCATCTTAGTGTGGTTCTTTTGCTACAGTATTAGAAATAATGAGGTTTGGTGGGAATTCCAGGGCACTGTGCTCCCTAGCCTGTGCCCTGTTTGTTTCAGAAGGCCAAAACAATTTTTGAAGAAACTTTCCAGTCGCTGTGAATCAGAAGTAGAGATATGCATGAGAGGTGGAGACTATTACTTAAATTAACAAGACCCAGACTAAGGAAACTAAGGTAATGCAATGGTAGGAGATCTTTCTATTTCGCCATTCATTGGATTTCACTTTTCTTTCTGCATATGTAGTTTTCATCTATTCAGACAAAAATAAATTCAAGCCAGTACACTAAAAAATCTGTTTCTGCCTTCCTTTCACAGTTTTCCTTGAAGCATCTTTCCAGGATGATGTTGGTATAATTTCTAAAAATCTAAATCCAGGTGTCAGCTTGTGTATGTCAATTAAGAAAAAACAGCAAAAAATAGTGTTTCCCCCCCAGGTTGCATGAATTATTCAGGTAGTTTGCATAACGTTTATTTAATGGTTGCTGAAATTCTTATGTGTATTAAGAGGAGACTAAGTAACTGTACTGATTGGTGTTTTTTTTTTTTATTAAGAGTTATGACTAAGTTTTCTCAAACTGGGTTTAATTTCTGAATCTGTAGAGGTGAACCAGTAGAGAAGAACCTGGAGCCTGAGTTTACAGAAGGTTGCTCTGTAGATTACCCAAGGCACCTCCTACAAGTAGAGGGAGAGGGTGGGTAGCCTCATCAGTGTATTCCAAGAGCAGTTCCATTGAGGTAGTGGCTACCTCTTGAACTAATAGCTTCATCCTTTCAGATGCCATTCCCACTTCACTATTGATTATGCTATGACTGGGTACATAAGGAATCCTGTATTAGTCTGGAGCCTTTAATCTTTACAAAGGTTGGAAATCAGTTCTCCTCCCCACTGGTCAGAGAGCTTTTCAGCTGACACACTAACCTGCGGAATGTTGTATTTTGGTTTGAGGCTGGGTAGTGTTACCAGGCTCTACTGGAAGCTGGAAGCTTTCTCCCCACTCCTCCTCAATTCCTTTCTTTTTTCCTTCCTCTTTTTCTTTTTTTTTTTTTTTTTTTCCTCCTTTTTTCTTCTTGTTTTGTCCTTTGGCTCACTTGGGGACTATTTGGAAGAAAGATTTGTAATCCTAGCCTCCATCAGACCACACAAGTCAAGAGGCTGATCCCCTCTTGGGCTTGTCAGCAGTCAGCTTATTCAAGACAGAATGTGAGTTGTGGTGAGAGTGAGGGAGGCATGTTTTCATCCCACACTTGTAGATGGGTGTCATGGGGGACCAGCAACATTGTGCTGTTTGACAGTGAGGGCTCATTATGTGCCTGTCCCCTGTGGTCCCACAGCAAGGGCTTGAGGCTTCTGTTCACAGTGAATGGATGTGGGGAGGGGAGTACTTTGCCTCCTTCAGCTCTGAATACTTTCTTTGAGACCTTGGTGAGAACACTTTCCAAAGGAGCCCTGTCATATCTTTTTGAAATGCTTAGCATTTTGTGAGGGTGCAGAAGATGGGATTCAGACTGAGGCTGTGACAGCCAAGGGTTGCACTGTGTGAGTATTTTTGAACAAACCCAGTAGTCCTGAACTGCAATAATACCTACTTTTTGATTTTTGAAAGTTCTTTTTTTAATAGGTGACAACAACAGAAGAGGCTATTAGCTGTGCTCCAAAGCTTCCCCAATGTTACACTGACTGTAAACATATATGTCAAAATGGAGCATTTACCAGCACAGAGAAGTGCAGTGGCCATGTTGCTTGTTTCTGGATATTCAGAAGCAGTGGTGTTCTGAGTGGGCTGACCAAGGCCCACAGAATCATGTTGTGCTCTGTATGAACTAAAGTTGGCTTCAGATCCATGAAGGTTTCTGCTATACCCACATCACCAGATGCCTGGAACCCAAGTGACCCATAGCCTATGGCCCCAGGCCAGCACCTTCCCTCAGAACAGCCTTGCATCATCCGTCTGTGTCAACTTGAGTCAGTAGTGGTGTAGTAGGTACCTTCTAGATTATTTTGTGAGGGATTAGGCAAAACCAGAGCCTTTATCATCTGCAAAATCCAGAGTGAGTGGAATTGAAGCTCTCTTCTCATGTAAAGCCACATTCAGCAGCCTGACAGCTTCCATCCTGACCACAGCCTCTCATCTTCCCTGCATCTTCCTGCACTCATCAGCCCTGCAAACCCAGTGTGTCACCTACACTAACTACCAAGTCCTGTGTAATCTTTTCCTCAGCAGATGCAGGGTACACTGAATTGAAGTTGAAACATTCTGAAGTATATGGATTAGTTTATGTAGAAAGTCACACTCAGCTTAATGAAATTTAGCAGGTACATTTCCTAGCAAACTTAAGAGAAAAAAACTTATATGGACTTATCATAACACACATTCTACCACTTGAGCTGTGTTGGCGTAGTTAAAACAGTCAACTGCTCCAAGGCTGGAGAATGGAGCTTTGCATCACAAAAAGATGTCCCATGCATGACAGTTTATCCTCATACTATATGCAAGACAGTTGTGACAGTGTAATTCTGTTCCCACTGAGACCTGGCAGATTCTTGTTACTTTCATCCTTTTTTTCAGGATCTTGTTTTCTTTTTTCTTCTTCCTCCCTCTTGCATACCCCAAATATTTATACTGTGCTAACCAAACATAAGCTGATCTTGCAACTGGAGTGGAAACTTCCAAACAACTTTGTTCCTGAAATTATTCCCAGATGAAGAGCTGAGGTGTGCTCCTACTTCCTGCGCTGCATACTATGTGAAGTAAATGTTCTTTCATGCTCTAACACTCTTAGCTTTCTTTGACTGCATGGAGTCTGGATGCACACAGCACCCTCTAAGATAAAGATTTAATATTTTGTGGTGCATTTTGTATGTAATACTTCTGTACAGGCATAGAAACAGTATAAAACCACCTAAATTATTGCACATGAGAAATTTGTAAACCATATCAGATAAATAATGTGATAAAATTCTAGAGGAAGTATTGTGTCTATATACACAAATTCCAAAGAAAAGTCTTTGATATGTTCCATCTCATTGCAGGGGTTCCAGGGATGACAGGCAATAATTACAAGTGATTCCATGTGCATAAAACAATTAAAGCAAAGCCATAATTAGACAATTTGGTAATTAGCTCTTAATATAACTTTGTTATTGGAAAGAGCTATCTGGTTATTGTTTGGTATTAGGTGAAAGCTGAGGAGCTTTTGCAAGCAAACAACCCACTCTGAGATAATGTAAAATGTAAAATCTCAGTGGGTTGTGTTGGGATTTTTCTTTTCTTTGCTCATGTTGTTGATGAAACCAAAACCAACTGCTAATAAAAGTAATTAATAACATCATGCACATCTAAAGTTGTGAGTATGGTATCAATTAACTTGAAACTGAAATTAGTGCCTAGAGTGAAGTATCATGGCTGATTGGCAGGAAAAAGATCAAAAATGATCTGCTAGGTTTGGCAACTGTGCACCTGATAAACCTGGTGAGCCTGAGGATTGACTGCAAAAGGCTATGCAAATCAGGGGAGGAAGTATGGGCATTCTGTTGCTGGTGGGAAAAGAACATGGTGGTGGTGCTTTTCCCTGTCTGAGGAATAAAAGGGTTTTCTAGAGACTGAATCACTGAAATGTAGTTTGATCTTGGACATGATGGGAAGTTGAAGAATGGAGGAGCAAGTAGAGCAGGCCTTTTGGGGGTGAATGGCTTGGGGTGATTTAGTATATTTAAGTGAAATTGTGAGAACCTGTATGGTAGGCAGCAAGGGGACATAGTCTGCCTGTGGAGAAAGTAGCAGTCAGCACCTGGGATGCAGTTGCTATTAAAAGCAGAAGCCTGCTCCAAGCCTGGTATGTATCAAGGAGAGTGTTTCAAACAGGTGCTGTCAAACCTCAGAGCTGTTTACAGGATACTCTTAAGCAATTTCTGTGCACTTGAAACACAGCATAAAATCTTTTGGGGAAAACAGGGTGTCATACAACACATTAATAGAGATCTTTCTTCTAGGTTAGTTATCTTTGCTGATCCCATCAGCAGACCTCCAAATTATTTGTATCGGAAATTAGTTGGGAAAATAGAATCCTTTCATAGATTATTGCTTTGATTTCTCCTCTCCCCCTCCTTGACACCACCCAGTTAGCACCATCAGCTTCAAGTTGGGATCTTCTCTTTCCCCTGCAACTTCAGTTTGCACAGTGATCTGGGACTGTTCTCCACAGTCTTAATTAACTCTCCAGCTTTCACACTGCCCACTTGCTTGATCCTGGATGCATTCACAAGAAGGAAGTAACTCCGAACAAAGGCTTATAACAGCTCTGCAGATGTTGAGGTACATCTTCTTTAGTTCAGTTGGGGTAAAATGCTGGTGGAAACACTCAGTCAATACTAGTGTGAGATGTGACTGCTACTGTGTAGTAAGCAGGTTTGTATGCAGCTTGGAATGTTCCGCATAAACAAAGATTGGAGAATCAGTGCGGAGTGCAGACTTGCTCCTGTTTCCAAGAGACAGGTATCTAATGCAAAATAAAAACACAGAGAAGAAGCAAATGCAGTTCAATTTTCCATGTGCCTCTGACTGTGAATGTTCATGAGAGAGACTTTATTACTGTAAAGTAACTTGTCCTTTTGATATACTTTTTCCCAGTGGTAAGGAATTAAACTCGTTGTCTAGATGGCACAAAGATAAGCTCCATCTGATGTTAATAAAGCAGACAGGATTTTATTTTTACATGCAGCTTTGTTAACATTAAGATGACTTGGGTTGCTTGGTGTTTTCATGTTCAAAGACATGAAAGTCAACTTAAAGTGTGAATTTCAAATGGCTTTGTTAAATTGCAGTAAAATCTTCATGTTTTATCTGACCATAATTAGTGCTGTACTAAGGCTTGCAATGCTCTAATCCTAGTCAATATCCTTGACCTTCCCAACTCCTGTCCAGTCAAACTGAGAAGGATGGAAATCTGTTAGTAGCAGAGAAACTAGAGAGGAAGCTCTGAATGAATGTTGCTCGAGGAGAGCATATTCAAGATGAATGAAAGTAGCTCTGCTGAACCAATTTAGAACATCATTGTGAGGTGGAGAAATCGGTAAAATTGTTTCCAAAAGCTGAGTGAATAAAAATATTCCACAAACCCATAAACCAAAACCAAAAGGAAAGTCAGACTTGTAAAGGCACAAAACTCTTAATCAGTTGTAAAAGCCGCCAATTAGAATAGAACAGAATAAACCAGGTTAGAAAAGACCTTTGAGATCATCGTGTCCAACCTATCATCCAACACCATCTAATCAGCTAAACCATGGCACTAAGCACACCCACACTTCCAGTGATGGTGACTCCACCACTTCCCCGGGCAGCCTATTCCAATGGGCAGTGACTCTTTATATGAAGAACTTCTTCCTAACATCCAGCCTAAACCTCCCCTGGCACAACTTGAGACTGTGTCCTCTTGTTCTGGTGTTGGTTGCCTGGGAGAAGAGACCAACCTCCACCTGGCTACAACATCCCTTCAGGTGTAGAGAGCAATAAGGTCTGCCCTGAGCCTCCTCTTCTCCAGCTCCCTCAGCCTCTCCTCATAGGGCTTGTGCTCCAACCCCCTCTCTAGCCTTGTTGCCCTTCTCTGGATGTGTTCCAGCAAGTCAAGGTCTTACCTAAACTGAGGGGGCCAGAGCTAGACACAGTACTCAAGGTGTGGCCCAACCAGTGCTGAGTACAGGGGGAGAATGACCTCCCTGCTCCTGCTGGCCGCACTGTTCCTGATCCAGGCCAGGATGCCACTGGCCTTGGCCACCTGGGCACACTGCTGTATCAGTCTATAGATACTGCACTGCTTCCCCCTGGAGTAGTTTTGTTGCAGTTTAAAGAGACTAATGTTTCCTAGAGTGGAGAGAAAAGCCTTAGTTAAGGCGTAAAAATGATTTAAGAAAAAAAGTGGTGGTGGTGGATACAGAAGTGATTTGAATAGGACAGAAAATATTTAATTCTCTGCTGTCAATTGTAGATGTGCTGAAGCTGAGTAGGTGTGATAAAAATTGTTGAATAGGTGATGAAATAAGCACGATTTTTCCAATAATTGTTTGCCTAAAATAAAAGTGATATGATTCTCATATTTGAAAAGCAGTTACGAGAGGTTTCAGCTTGCTACAAACTCCTTTATAAATCAGAAGAACAGGAAGTATATAGGTGTCACAAATACTGCCCTCACCTTCCTATTTGTCATGTTTAGTTACCATTCTTCAGGTATGACAGCTGTTTGAGAAATCACTGGCTACAGTGTCAATAATGGCTCATTGCTGGCGTTGATTAAAGAACTGTAGTGCTCTTCTCAAAAAAAAAGGGCCAGCAGAACTTTGAAATTGTAGAGGTGTGTCAGAATTGCTACTGTAGCCTGCTTACTCAGAGAGGTTCAAGTGATCTGCTGATTTTATTTATCAAAGCTTGGAATAATGTGTAAGTTTGAAAGGATCAAAAGAAAACTAATGTTAGTCCAGTATTTAAACAGGTCTGGCCCATGTAATCATAGGTCAGTCATGCATCATGCTTATCCCAGATGGCTTTGAAAGGGTGAGCAACAGAATATAAACAATAAAGAACAATGTCTTTGTGAATGGCAATCTGAAGGACTTTATGGAAAAAAGGTCTCATCACATTTGCCCTGTGGTGAGAAGCAAGTATAGACATTTGGTTGATTAAGCTAACAGTTTGTAAGCTCTTGAAAGCATCTAATTCTAGCAATAGTTAAGTCAAATTTATAGCTGGCCCTCAGTTGAGTGAAGAGAAAGAAGCAGCAACTGAGGTCTGTGGGATGACAGGAAATTTGAACAAAAATGCATCTGCAGTACATTCAGGTTTCATGCATGACTCAATGCTGTCTATAGCAATGATGCAGAAAAGTACTAGAGGGTCAAGGTGAATAATCAGTTGAACACAAGCTCATAGTGTGCTCTGGTGGCTAAGAAAGCAAGTGCAATCATTCAGACAGGAAAATACAAGGCAATGAGGAGAGAATGGAGATGCTGGTTTTTCCTGCACAAGTGATGAAGTTTCTGCAATTATGATTGTTGTTTTCCTGTTCTTTGTGCTCCTTTGACAGCAGCTCAGTTTGTCTACCACATAGAGGTAGAAGAAGCTTTCCCCCAGCATACCCTGTGTTCTGTGGCCAAAGATTCTGTCTGGTCTACAGAGCTCTAGTCAACTGCATAGCAGAGCTCATCAGACAAGGCTTGTATATTTGAATATATATTTGGATTTTCCTGCTGCTATTTTATCTCTTCTTCCCAAGCCAATTTAAAAACTGGCTGGTGTCTAGTTATCAAATGCCAACAAACACCTGTGTGCCAGATGTGTACAGCTGTAAGTTTATCAGTGCTGGTCTGTCATCAGAGCCATAAGCCAATCCATGGAGCAACTAGAAAACAGTTTTTGTTTGCCTTCTTCTCCTGTCGCCTGTCCTCATTTCCAGTCCTATTTTTTCCAGTTTTCTCTTCAATGCTTCCTGCTGCTGCCAGTTGGTAAGGTGAGCCTTGCTCAAGCTTTCTGTGTCTTTCAGATAAGAAAACTACCTAAACCAAAGCTGCAGACTTTTCTGTCTGCAGGGTGGCTGGTTTATAGTGACAAATGTTAAATTATAGAAGTCTAAATGTCAATACTATTTGCCAGCTCAAAAAGGACACCTTGAATATAGAGCAGTGTGGTGAGAGCTACACCAGATAGGATTAAGATTTGAGTTTTCCTTACTCCCACTCCCTGAAAACAACTGTTCCCCCCAGTGTGTTCTGGAGGTACTGACTGTAGGACAAGGAGCATTCTCATGGCCTTTTTGAAAGGCCCAAGTCAGCAGCAGAAAGCTGTTCTTCAGATTTGAGGGACAAAATGGTACTGTGTAGAGGTGAGATACAACAATGCTGCAGAGGTTTTTACTGCAGTTGCTAAGGGCTTGCTGCAAACAAGCTAACGTAAAAAGGCTCTTTCTTATCTTTATTACCTCTGTCTCTACTTTGTCAAAGTTCCCTACTCACAGTTCAGGATTGACTCCTCTCTTCTTTCCCCAGTGTTTTGTAACTGCACTTGTTGGGGAGACATTCCTGCTGGGGAAAAGAGAGAGTTTTGGAAGGCCAAAGGGAAACGTGTTCTTCTTTTCTAGCAGAGGAGATGAGATAATTTTATTTGCTCAGCTGGAAGTGGTAATGGATGGGTTATGTGAAGACATGTTAGGCATGAGGGAAGTCATCTGTAACAGAGAGGATAAGGCAGTGTAGTCTTGCCCAGAGAATGTGTTAGTATGTGCACAAAATAGAAAAAGGGAGGCCACCTCACTGCCCATCTTGCCTTGGATTTTATTTACCAAAACATTGCTTGGGCTGGTGGAGATCTCACCACATTTAAGTAATTGAGATGTCCGTCTTTACTTAGTAAAGCTAACTGATTTTTATCCAGTGGTTCCCATCTCAGTTTGATGGTACTGATTTATAGTCATAGTATGTATCTTGTTACCTTTATTTGAGGAAAAACTCCTACTGACTTCAGTTTATTTGGACATACTTTAACACCATTGCTGCCATTGTAACAGTAACGAGCTTTTTCAACTGATACGGCTCTGGAATGCTGAAAACAGCAAATCTCTGAAATGTAGCCTAAAAGATAAGAGCTGTTTAAGTTAGGGTGCAGAGCCTCTTAGAAAACAGCCCAAATGCCTCTGGAAAGTAAATTTGCAAGCATAATCTATTGGGCTGGAAAGTACATTCTCAAGAGAGATCGGAGAACAGAGGAATGGTTTGTTGTTTGCTGGCTTTGTTGTTCTTGGCTGTTTTATTTTTTTTTGTTCTTTCCTCTAAGCAGAGATCAACCAGGGACTAACAGGATTGTATGTAGAGCAAAGATGTTTGTACAGTCATGGAAAAACATGTGTTTTTTATCAGGGTTAAGGCTTCTCTCCTGTTTCTTAATTAGTTCTTTTACTTCCCACCTGTGGAGAGTAAGAGTCTGGAAAACACACTTCTTCCTGGGCAGAACTTTGATCACTGCTTTTTTCCTACTTCTCCCCTCACCTTATGTGATGGATTACACACCAGCAGTGGTTGCTGCCTGACCCTTTCAGAAACAAAAGAACTCTGAGTCTTGTGAGCATCTAACCTCTGATTTGGTTAATATTCACTGCTTTGCTTTGCTCTGAAGAGCCATGAATAATATTGGTGTTGAAGGATGCAATTTGAAGAGGGTCATGGGATGCATTGTATAGTTATATTTTCTCTGAGGTAGGGTAATGTCAGGGTTATAATGTATAACTTGCAGAGACTATAGTTGACCACATCAAATACAGCTGTGCACAAGTGTACACAAAACTTGAGAGTATGTCCTATATTACTGCCTGCTTGCTCTGTTTGCAAAAAGTAGCATGTGTATCAGGTATTTTTATGTGAATCTGTGATCAGTTAGGTTCCATGTAACATAAAACATTGATCATAGTGTTTCTTGCCTGCCTCTCAGTCCACCAGTTGGGCTTTGCCTGCTTTTGTTTCCATGAACTGTGTGAATGTGTGTGTGAAACTGAGAGTAGTTGTTTCACACAGTATCACAGTATCACCAAGGTTGGAAGAGACCTCAAAGATCATCAAGTCCGACCTGTCACCACAGACCTCATGACTAGACCATGGCACCAAGTGCCACGTCCAGTCCCCTCTTGAACACCTCCAGGGACGGTGACTCAACCACTTCCCTGGGCAGCCCATTCCAATGACTAATGACTCTCTCGGTGAAGAACTTTCTCCTGACCTTGAGCCTAAACCTCCCCTGGCACAGCTTGAGACTGTGTCCTGACTGTTTGTTTTCTCTGAGGAAGATGGGCTAAAAGCTGGGTAGCAGTAAGGAAAGGATTATTGTCTTTGTAGCTGGCTTCCATAGTGGTGCAGTTAAAATATGAAAACTATACATCAAGATACAGATTTACTTACAAAGAGAAACAGAGGAGGATCTTTCTGCATTACTTTACATGATCAAACAGTAGCGGTGCTCCTCCTCCATGAGGTCAGGATTGATCCAATCTCTCCAAGTCCCTCTGTAGAGCCTTCCTACCCTCATGCACATCAACACTCCCACCCAACTTGGTGTCATCTGCAAACTTACTGATTACGCACTATGTGTCTTCATTGAGGTCATTAATAAAGATGCTAAACAGAAGTGGCCTCAATACTGAGGCCTGAGGGATACCACATGTGACTGGCCACCAGCTGAATTTAATTCCATTGGCCACCAGTCTGTGGGCCCTTTCACCCAGCCGCTTCTTTATCCAGCAGAGTGTGTGCTCATCCAAGCCATGAGCAGCCAGTTGTCCACAAGAATTCTGTGGGGAACAGTGTCAAAGGCTTTTCAAAAGTCTAGGTAGACAGTATCCACAGCTTTTCCCTCATCCAACAGTCACTCATCTTGTCATAGGAGATCAGGTCGGTCAGGCAGGACCTGCTCTTCATAAACCCATGCTGACTGGGCCTGATCCCCTGGTTGTCCTCTATATGGCATGTAATGGCACTTGAGATGATCTGCTCTATGACCTTCCCTGATACTGAGGTCAGCCTGACAGGCTATAGTTTCCTGGATCCTGCTTTCTTCCTTTCTTGTAGATGGGTGTTATATTTGCTACTCTTCAGTCCATTGGGACCTCCCCAGTGAGCCAGGACTTCAGGTAAATAATGGAAAGTTGGAAAGCACATCTGGGTGTAGCCCACCTGGCTCCATAGACTTGTGTGCGTCTGAGAGGCATAGCAGTTCACTGACCACTTCCTCATTTACTGTGATGACCTCATTCTGATTCCCCTCCTTGACTCCTAGTTCATTAGGCTGGATGTCCAAGGAACTGCTGGATCCAGTGCTAAAGCCTGAGGCAAAGTAGGCCTTGAGCACCTCAGCCTTCTCTTCATCCTTAGTCACTGTGTTTCCCTCTGTATCCAAGAAAGGATGGAGATTTTCCCCAGTCCTCCTTTTGTTGTTAATGAATTGATAGAAACATTTTTTATTATCCTTAATGGCTGTAGCTAGGTTGAGTTCTAGCTGTGCTTTGGCTTTCCTACTTTTCTCCCTGCATAGCTTCACTACATCTTCATAGTCCTGATGAGAGACCTGTCCCTCTTCCAAAGGCCATAGACTCTCCTTTTGTTCTTGAGGTCCAGCCAAAGGTCCCTATTCAGCCAGGCCAGATGCCTTCCCCACTGACTCATTTTTCAGCACACAGGGACAGCCTGCACCTGTGCCTGTTAGACCTCCCTCTTGAAGTATGCCCAGCCTTCCTGGACTCCTATATCCTTCAGGGTGGCCTCCCAAGGGACTTTGTCAATCAGTCTCCTGAACAGGCCAGTGTTTACCCCCTGGAAGTTCAAGGTGGCAGTTTTACTAACCCCTCTCCTTGTTTCTCCAAGGGTAGTGAACTCAATCATCCTGTGATCGCTGAGCCCTAGACAATCTCCAACCTTTACTTCTCCCCACATGTTCTTCCCTCTTCACAAGATGCAGGTCCAGGAGGGCACCTTCCCTGGTTGGCTCCCTCACCACTTGTCAGGAAGTTATCCTCCACACATTTCAGGAACCTCCAGGACTGTTCTCTCCCTGCTGTATTGTATTCCCAGCAGACATCCAAGAAGTTGAAGTCTCCCATGAGAACAAGGGAAGCAATTGTGAGACCTCTCTCAACTGCTTATAAAAAATTTCACCTACCTCTTCATCCTGGTTGGGTGGTCTATAATAGATCCCAACCACAATATCACTCTATCTATGATGGATCTCTAGAAAAGCAAAAATTCTTTCCTTCTTCTGTCTTTCCCATGTGAGTTTTTTGGTTCAGGACCATAGGTGAAGGATTAGTTACTATCTGGTTACAGTGAAGAAGATGAAAAACTAAACATAGCTGGAATTGGTGTTTACTTGAGCTTGAAAACTCCAAGGTTAATATAAAAAAAAAGCTTCTTGCAACAGAGCTCAGAGTGCACTCTCATTGCTTGTCTTGTGCATTTATGCAGTGGTTTGTGTTGTGACTGATCTCTTGAAGCTTTCAAACCACTTAAATGCCTTCATTTGTTTATTATAGGAACAAGAGTTTATAGTAATGCTGTTTATACTAAAGATGGGTGAACCATTATGGCAATAAGAGAAACCATCATGAACCTTTGCCCTGAACTCAAACCAAACGCTTTTGTGACTTTTAAAGTTCTGTTTCAGTTTTCAGTGTCACTGTACTTTGTTCTGTCAGTACTGGAAATGAGTGCCAAAATATAAATGGTATTTCTAATATCAACCTCAAATTTCACAAGCAAATCTGCTTTTATGCGACAGAGTATGGAGTTTCTTAGACCTCACAAGTTTTAGTAGTGAGTATAATCTCTCCAACTCCTGCTGCTCAGTGAGGCTTGCCCATCACTGTTTCATATGGAATAAGATATTGTATGTCTATAGGACAGAGTATTGTTTATTGAACTAATAAGCATTCCTTGGGAATGTGTGCAGATGATGGCTTGCAGATTAAGTAGTGAAAGAAAATGCTATGTAGCTGCATATCCTTGCTCTTCACGCAAGGATGTAATGACTGACCACCTTTGGCCTCTTTCCTGCTAAATGTTTGCAAGCCTGTCAGCTGATTATTCTGTGAAGTTACAGTGGAGCTGCCCGGTGCAGAATAACTGAGTAAACTCTTTAAGACTTTATCAGTTTTGTTTTGAGAACACAGTGTGAGTGATGTTTCTGGATCCTGAATTTCTTCAAATTTATTTGCTGTCTTGTAGGCTTTTCTGTTTCATGTTCCAAACTTGGATCCAGTGTTGAACTACCTATCTAGTAGAGTCTGATAGGTTAGTAGGGCCACTCTTGGGAGTATCAGTTTAGGTTGTGCCTGTTTTCCACTTTTCTGCTCCTGACAAGGAACAGTCTTCCTTTCCCCCTTCTTCTCTCCCTCTCTGTTTATTGTTGTATCAGAGAATGATCTGATGTTTGTTTTAACACTGAGATGAAGCTGAATTCGCTGCTGTCCAGCACTGTTTAAAGTTGGTGTGCTACTTGAATATTTATATCATGCTGACATTTGCTTACTTTAGAGTGAAAGCTTTATTTCCTTGGAATATTTATCAAGATCAAGGAATTTCCATGTTGAACTGCTGCTGGATCTGAATGTTATATAAAATTACCTGGGTTCAAGCCCAGTTGCCTAGGGAAAGTTAACTTTCAAGAACAACTAGCTCTGTGGCACTAGCTATCTGAAGGAATCTTTTTCCTGGACTGACATGAAGCAGCTTGGAAAAGAAGACTCTGTTCGCTTCATCTATGCAGGTAGCTTTGTCTAGCTCATTATGGCAAAAGTAGAGAGTCCTTTCACTGCATAACTGGCACTGTGGAAAGGGTGCCTAGATCTGATGTGATCTGTTGACCTAGTTATGGTCTGGGTTGGAAAATACGATTTGACATCTCGTGCATCCTCTTTTTTCCCCCTTTATTTCCACCAGTCCCTTTCCCGAAGGTTTTAGGGGGGAGGGTTGGTATAGAATCCAGTTCCTGCCTTTCTGACACACTTGGAAGCTCTGACCCCCTTTGTATATAAAATAGAAATGACCAGCTTGAGGCATGATCACATCTCAGCCTCCTGTTGTTTCCCATCAGCCTATGTGACTCTTGGGCTTCTGGGGCTAGAACTCTCAGCTCTTGTGCTGCTGTGCATAAAGAGGCACCATGATTTATGAATCAATTAATCACAGCATGCTGTGGAGCTGTTCACGGTAGTTAAACAGTGAAAATAAAATGCCTGAGTATATAATAAAGACAGATCATAATGAATATGACCCTTTACCAACAAATTCTCTTCTTCCCTATGTTGTACCCCCTTACCCATTCTTTCCCTTAACAGCCAAACTAGTAAGACATAAAATCTGTCTATCTTGGGTGTCATGGGGTTTGTCAAATAAGGGTGGTGTCTATTTGTATCATTTCTGCCCCCACACTCTTCCAATCCTATTTCAGTTTGCTGCTGAAGTTGACAAAGCCACAAAGGAGAGGGAGGGAAAAAAGAATTCTGATACTACTGTTTATGAATCTTTTTGAGTAGTCATAAGAAAATCCACCAATAGGTCTCCAAAACATCAGGAGAGGAAGGTGGAGTCTGCTCTGCCTGATCTGCAAAACCACAGCAATGCAGTGTGAAATTTCCAAGGAATATTTCCAGCATGTAACTGTTGTTTGCACTGTATAACACACCCAGCATTGCTGTCAGTTTCTAAAACTGCATAATACTGTATGAAATGGCAAGTCTGGTGATAAGCTTCTGTTAAGATGGCTGTTTGGGTCTACGGCTTACTGAACCACTTTGCAATTTAAGCCAGCATTTAGTGTCTGTAGTCAGATCAGCATGGCATTGCTCTGTGGAGATCACCACTGACATTCAAAGATCTACACATGAAATTAAGACATAAGGCAAGAGGTTTTAAACCTGATCACATGGGTTTGTGCTCAGACTATGCTTTTCAAGAGGGAAATTACTCTTTACGAATTACTGACCCTATACACATTCTATTCTTTAAATAATATCATTGTTTTGTTTTATGATGTTAGCAGCTACCCAAAGCAGTGGTAGATCATTTAATGAACAGAAAAGGTTTTTCTCTTTTGTTTCATTGGTTTTGTTTTCTGGCTGAAAAGTTTATTCTTGGTAAGTGAAATGCTGAAAAGGTCTTAAACTTTTGTCAGATATCTGTTTTGAGTTCTGAAAATTATTTTGGGAGAGTGATGGTATTTCTGTGGGTTTAAATTTTTTTTCCTTTCATTTTATTTTTTTTTCCCTTCAGAGGCAGGCTTTGAAATGTTACTTTAAAAAAGTTATATTTTATTGCTGAATATTTCCTGAATTTTCTGAGTACCAAAAGCTGGAATTGATGAGTAGATGAATTTGTGAACCTTGCTACAAGCCACTGGTTTTAGTGGAGTTCCTGTTGATCTCACCTGTGTAACCAAGAATAGATCTCATTCAAGCCAGAAATTAGGTGCAGTGGTGTGAAGCAAGTTAATTTGTTCTCTCCATCATGCATTGAAGCTTGAGGTGAAATGATAATATTTGCCACTTATCAGGAAAAGGATTTTTTTTTTTCTTTCCAACACAATCTGTGTGTTTCTTCCTCCCCCACCCAAGTCTGGTGCTGGCATATGTTGACTGTATCTAGTGGCCTTTGTTTGCATTTAAACTGATCTCCTAAATTGGCTTTTCATTCCTGCTGATTGTGTGCATCATGTATTGCTGTGATCACCATGGTTAAATATTTCTCTCCTTACCCCCTCTCCCTTCTTCAATTTTTTTAAATGTTTGTTTTCTTTTTTATTTATTATTTTCCAGGATCCAGGTTTCTCTTTGATTCATGACAAGCTCCAAGTTCCCAATACCATTCGTAAAGCATGGAATGAGAAGGACAACAGATGTGATGTTTGTGCTGCACACCTGAACCAGCTGAAGCAAGAGGCCATTCAGATGGTGCTGACCTTAGAGCAAGCTGCCAACTCAGAACGTTATGATTTCTCACCAGGCTCTCCTCCACCTCTCTCCAACATCCCCACGTTAGTGAGTCCTCGGCACATGGGCAGCCTGCAGCCCAGGGACTGGGCATACGTGCCTGCTCCTTACGCTACATCTAATTATACGAGCTTTGTTGCAAACAAACACGGTGGAAAACCCAACAGTCTAGGAATTGCCAATGGTGTGGAGAAGAAAAATGGCTCTCCTGGACACCAAGCCAAGGTCAGCTTTCAAATGGCCACCAGCCCCAGCAATGGTAATGTTCTCAACTCTGTGGCTATCCAGGCTCATCAGTACCTTGATGGTACTTGGTCTTTGTCTAGAACGAATGGTGTCACTTTATATCCCTACCAAGTAAGTAAAATAACAAAATGTGTTTTCTTCCCATTGAAGCTTTTATGGTCATGCTAATGGTGCTTGCTCCTGTTAGGTAGAAGTAGAGCCAGTCATACAGTGAATCCTGTGAATTTGTTTCCTTGATAGGAGATTGAGCTGGAGGAGACACAGATCACAAGTATTAATTAGAACATCTTTTATTAATTCAGCTGTTGTAATAATAGAACCCAGCTCTTGTTTTTAATAGTAGATAACTATTCATGCCATGCATGCAATTATTTCCTCACACAGTTCTCACTCCTGCTCATATGTGGTTGGGGCAACAGCTGGGAGTCAACCATACTTGTTTACTCAAGTGGAAATGAGCACTAGTACACCAATGACTTCTGGGTGGGAATTCTGGAAATACCCAGAAGGTCTTTAGGTTCATTGTGTGTGCTTATGATCCTATAGTCTGTTCACATGTAGCAGGCACTACATTCATGGGTGTATTCCAAGTTACATTCTTCCTGATGCTGGTATGTGCTGGTGGCCTTCTGCAGATGCAACTAATTCTTGGTGGTTTGATTTTTTTGGGGTTTCATGGATTCAACAGGTCCACTAATCTCTGCAGATTAGCAGTTCTGGGAAGATTTTAATGTACTTCTCAGTATGTTCTTTTGTTCCTCTTTGGCCTGCTGTTTCCTGGTATGCTGCAACCATAAGTATCTGTAGAATCCATTCAAACCAGATGGCAAAGAAGCAACTTTTTGGTGCACTTAGCTGAAAATGGTGATATTTTCAGAGTGCTCAAGCTCTTGTAGATTGTGATGTAAACCTGTTCTTTGAGTTCTCTATTGGTTTCCTTAAGGAACATAAGTATCCTTGAATGTTGGTCTTTCTGCTATGTTACGAACAGATTGCAACCTAGATCTCTAAATTGCTATTTAACATTTATCAGTATGAGTAACTGACATGCACCAAAGAAGACTTAGAAAACACAGAAGTGAACTACTGTTATTTTATCTGTAAAATAGGTAACTTTATAGCTTTGTGGATTTATGCTCTAGTGAACCTGAATCGCATTTGGGCAGGTAGTGTGTGATCTCATCTTGATCTAAGGAGAGGAAAATAAAAAAGGCAGACCTGAATAAAGAATATACATTACGGAAATAGAATAATTATTTGCATCAGGAAAATCAGTTCAGTTTTATTGCACTCACAATCTTTTCAGCTCATCTTCAATGAAAATGTATTTTTGTTTACCTTTTAATATAATTTTCCTAGATGGTTCATTTTGTCTCAGAAATAATCACTAAGGAGGATGTAAAATTAAAAGCTTTCCATGCTGCTCCTTTAGTTTGTCTCCGGTTAGATTAAGGATTGATTCCTACCATTTCCCTCTCAGTATCACAGTATCACTAAGGTTGGAAGAGACCTCAAAGAGTCCAACCTGTCACCACAGACCTCATGACTAAACCATGGCACCAAGTGCCTCGTCCAATCCCCTCTTGAACCCCTCCAGGGACGGTGACTCCACCACCTCCCTGGGCAGCCCATTCCAATGACTAATGACTCTCTCGGTGAAGAACTTTCTCCTCACCTTGAGTCTAAACCTCCCCTGGCGCAGCTTGAGACTGTGTCCCCTTGTTCTGGTGCTGGTTGCCTGGGAGAAGAGACCAACCCCTTCCTGGCTACAACCACCTTTCAGGTAGTTGTAGAGAGCAATGAAGTCACCCTTGAGCCTCCTCTTTTCCAAGCTAAACAATCCCAGCTCCCTCAGCCTCTCCTCATAGGGCTTGTGCTCAAGGCCTCTCCCCAGCCTTGTTGCCCTTCTCTGGACACGTTCAAGTGTCTCAATGTCCTTCTTAAACTGAGGGGCCCAGAACTGGACACAGTACTCAAGGTGCAGCCTAACCAATGCAGAGTACAGGGGCACAATGACTTCCCTGCTCCTGCTGGCCACAGTATTCCCAATGCAGGCCAGGATGCCATTGGCCCTCTTGGCCACCTGGGCACACTGCTGGCTCATGTTCAGGCGGCTGCTGATCAGCACCTCCAGGTCCCTCTCTGTTTGGGAGCTCTCCAGCCACTCTGACCCCAGCCTGTAGCTCTGCATGGGGTTGCTGTGGCCAAAGTGCAGCACCTGGCACTTGGACTTGTTAAATGCCATCCCACTGGACTCTGCCCATCTGTCCAGTCGGTCGAGGTCCCTCTGCAGAGCCTTTCTACCCTCTAACTGACCAACATCTGCTCCTAACTTGGTGTCATCTGCAAACTTGCTGATGACTGACTCAACCCCCTCATCCAGATCATCAATGAAGATGTTAAAGAGGATGGGGCCCAGCACTGATCCCTGGGGGACGCCACTGGTGACTGGCCGCCAGCTGGATGTGGCACCGTTCACCACCACTCTCTGGGCTCGGCCCTCCAGCCCGTTCCTAACCCAGCTCAGAGTGTTGCTGTCCAAGCCATGGGCTGACAGCTTGGCCAGGAGTTTGCTGTGGGGGACAGTGTCAAAGGCCTTGCTGAAGTCCAGGTAGACCACATCCACAGGCCTCCCCACGTCCACCAGACAGGTCATCTGATCATAGAAGGAGATCCAGTTGGAGAGGCAGGACCTGCCCCTTGTAAATCCATGCTGGCTGGACCTGAGCCCTTGGCCATCCTTCAGGTGCACAGTTATTGCCGCCAGGATAATCTGCTCCATCACTTTCCCTGGCACTGAGGTCAGGCTGACTGGCCTGTAGTTTCCAGGTTCCTCCATCCGACCCTTGTTGTGGATGGGGACCACATTGGCCAGGTTCCAGTCATCTGGGACCTCACTGGTGAGCCAGGACTGGAGGAAAATGATGGAGAGTGGCTTGGCCAGCTCATCTGCCAGCTCTCTCAGCACCCTAGGATGGATCCCATCCAATCCCATGGACTTGTGAGTGTCCAAGTGGCTCAGCAGGTCCTGAACTAATTCCTCATGGATTTCCGGGGCAATACACTGCTCCCTGACCCCATCACCCAGCTCAGGAGGCCACTCGTCCTGAACTCCTGCCTTGCTGTTAAAAATTGAGGCAAAGAAGGTGTTCAGGACCTCAGCCTTTTCCTTGTCTTCAGTCACAGTGTTCCCCTCCAGGTCCAATGAGGAGTGCAGGTTCTTCCTGCCCTTCTTTTTAGTGTTAATATATTTGTAAAAATGCTTTTTATTATCTTTGACAGAGGTGGCCAGCTTCAGTTCCAGCTGGGCCTTTGCCTCCCTAATTTTATTCCTACATAATCTAACAACTTCCTTGAACATACCTCGAGAAGCCTTCCCCTCCTTCCAAAGGTGATACAGCCTCTTTATTCCTTTTAAATCCTCCAGGAGCTGCTTGCTCATCCAGGCCGGTCGCCTTCCCCGCCGGCTCATCTTTTGGCACATGGGAACTGCCAGTTCCTGTGCCTTCAAGAGCTCCTGTTTGAAGTAGGTCCAACCCTCCTGGACCCCTTGGTTCATGAGGGCTGCTACCCAGGGGACTTTGCAAATAAGTTTCTTAAACAGGCTGAAGTTTGCCCTCCGGCAGTCCAAGGTGAAGGTTCTGTTGGTGCTTCTCCCTATCTCCCTGCATATTGAAAACTTCACTATCTCGTGGTCACTGCACCCTAGGCAGCCTCCCATGGTCACGTCTCCCACCAGCCCTTCCCTATTGGAGAACAGCAGGTCAAGCAGAGCCTGTCCCCTGGTAGGCTCGCTTAACAGCTGTGTCAGGAAGCAGTCCTCCGCGCACTCCAGGAATCTTCTGGACTGCCTCCTCCCTGCTGAATTAAGTTCCCAGCAGATATCTGGCAGGTTAAAGTCACCCGTAAAGACAAGATCTGATGATCTTGAGACAGCCTCCAGTAGCTTGTGGAATAATTCATCGGCCTCCTCATCCTGGTTGGCTGGTCTATAACAGACTCCAACCAGGATGTCAGATTTGTTAGGCTGCCCTCTGATTTTAACCCACAGGCTCTCAATCCCTTGATCCTCCACCTCAAGTTCTGTGGCAGAGAGTGACTGTAATATACAGAGCCACCCCTCCTCCTCTTCTCCCTCGCCTGTCTCTCCTAAAGAGCCTGTAGCCCCCCAGTGCAGCACTCCAATCGTGCGTGTTATCCCACCATGTTTCTGAGATGGCAACTACATCATAATCACCCTGGTGGACCAGGACTTCCAGCTCCTCTTGCTTATTGCCCATGCTGCGTGCATTGGTGTACGTGCACTTCAGCTGGGCTCCCAACTTCTCAATTGACCCTAATTTGTGCCCTACTCTTTGCTCTCAGTTCAGTAACTTTGAAATAGAGAAGACACCCCATCCTCCAAAAAAATCCTCAACAAGCAGAAATCAAACAAACAAACAAAAAAAAACCCAAAAAACCTCCAAAACCCTAAAACAATGAAACCCCACACAAACAACACAAAAACCTCCAACAAATCCCATAAAGCCCCAAGCAAAACCTGACAATGGTCTGTGATGGTAGTTAGCTTTATATTCCATTTAATTTTACACTTTGAAATGTTAAAATTGTCACTTTAAATGTCACCTTTAATTGTCCAGTCAAGGAAAAATAATGACAGCTGTTGTCTTTAAGCACGTTGAAAGTATTCTAGTCTTTTGTTATGTGGTATCTGTATCAGACTAGGAATTAGAATAGAGTAAACCAGGTTGGAAGAGACCTTCAAGATCATCGTGTCCAACCTATCATCCAACCAACCTAATCAACTAAACCATGCAACCAAGCACCCTATCAAGTCTTCTCCTGAACACCTCCAATGGTGGTAATTCCACCACCTCCTCGGGCAGCCCATTCCAGTGGGCAATCACTCTTTCTGTGTATAACTTCCTCCTAACCTCCAGCCTAAACCTCCCCTGGCACAGCTTGAGACTGTGTCCTCTTGTTCTGGTGTCAAGTAAGAAGGAAAACTCTGAAAAGCAACTTATTTGTAGTTTGAAGTAGTAGGATGATGCAAGCTTTGCTTTTTCTGCCTTTGTGTACTGGAACCAATCTTACTTGCTACACATTTTCAGAATGTTTTAGATCTCTCTCCCATACAAATATTTTTTGTTTGTTATGCACTTAGAAAACATTGCTGGGGAAGAGCACTAAGAAGATGAATCTCTTATTCTCATCTTGATTAGAAATCTTCTTGATTTGAAGTTGAATTAAAAAGAGGCAGTAGCTGCTTACCTGTGAATATCTATTTCTGAATTAAATTTTCCTTTAAGAACAATGATTATAAAAACTTCACTATGCATTAGCTTAGAAATAGAAAATAGGCAAAGAGAAGGCATTTTATCATAGAATCATAGTATCATTCAGGGTTGGAAGGGACCACAAGGATCATCTAGTTCCAATCCCCCTGCCATGGGCAGGGACAACCCACACTAGATCAGCCTGGCCAGAGCCTCATCCAGCCTGGTCTTAAACACCTCCAGGGACAAGGCCTCGACCACCTCCCTGGACAACCTATTCCAGGGTTTCACCACTCTCATGGTGAAGAACCTCCTTCTCACATCTAGCCTGAATCTCCCCACCTCCAGCTTCATTCCATTCCCCCTAGTCCTGTCACTACCTGAGATGTCCTTCCCCAGCCTTCCTGTAGGCCCCCTTCAGATACTGGAAGGCCACAATTAGGTCACCTCAGAGCCTTCTCTTCTGCAGACTGAACAGCCCCAACTCCTTCAGTCTGTCCTCATAGGAGAGGTGCTCCAGCCCTCTGATCATCCTATGGAGGGGTACAGGGCATAGAAAGCCTTGCACTTCACACAGAAAGGTATTGTATGCTTCTACCTCAATGTTGAGTTGATGTCCAGGGAGAAGTCACTCTCATGGCTCTAGACTTGGTGACATCTGTTGTAGTTGCTTCGATTGTTAACTAGCTGTTGTCAGTCTAGATAACTTGACAGAAGTGGTTGAGTACTTTGAAAACTGATTGTATTTTCTTCTTTGAAGTATCACCAAAAAGAATCTTTAGTTTGGAAATGACATTCTGCAGCTCAGAATTGACTTATCACAAGTTCAGACGCTAAGAGTTACTCCTACTGTCCTAAGCTCTAGGATGTTACTCCCTTTTTAAGGTCTTCCCCTCTAGCCTGCCTAAAACTTGAAGCAACTTTTGTTTCAGTTCTGACAGAAAAAAAAAACCCAAAACCAAACAACCCACAAAACCCACTACAAATAAAATCCACTATTAAAAAAGTGAGTGTTGTGATACTGTAGGGCTCAACTAGTGCAGGTAGTGTAGGGCAAGACTTAAATGACATGTCACTACTCAGCTACCTTTGCAGAAAGAGTAATTGCTATCAGGAGTAGATGAAACAAATCAGAATTTATATACTACCAGATTTAGTAATGTATTATGTTTAAATTCTGAAAAATAGAAGTAATAGTACTGTCTCTCACTAGCTATGTCTGTCAGAGGCTAAAAAGCTGATTCCATGGAGACATTATGGGAGCTCATCAGTAGAGTCTCCTAAGAATAAGTCAAAGAAATAGCTGCTAAGAGTTTAGACAAAACTGTGCCTACCTGGAGATTAGGACATGATGTAGGATTCCTCATCAGTCCCTACTGGCCCTGGTTCATATGATTCGATATTTAGCCACCAGTTAACTAGATGGAAACAAAGATCTAGTTCAAAACACCTGGCTCACAAATGAACAGATGATGCTGTTTTCTGTAAGGGGCTGCATCAAAACTTTGCTGCTAGGTTGTCTGCTTACAAAACAGGGAATTTATTTATTTTAAACAAAGTATAGCAATTAAAACCCTGTTATGAATATTAGAATGCCGAAATGATTATCTGGTCAAGGTAAAACGGTCCCCTTTCTGTTGAGTAAATGTAGGAAAGTACAAGCCAAAATTCAATAATTTGATCCAGAGTCTGAAAATCATGCTTTTTCAGCCATCAACAAGTAGCATTTTTAAACCCTAGGGGTCACACTGTTTCAACATTTGTAAAGGCTTCTGTTAATCTCCTTATCACTCAAGAGGATTTCAGTCCTTACCTGTTCAAAGAAAACCCATTTAAACTGGCAAGGTTTTACCTGAGAAAGGCTGCAATTATTTGTGGAGCTGCTAATGTGAATTACAGGATATTGGTGTTAAATAAGTTTTTGCTGCTTACCAGTTATTATAGAACACTTCTAATAAAAAAGAAATTTTGGGACCTGGGGTACTATTGTAGGTGATGAAAGTCCAAATAGCTTTATGAAATGATTGCTTTTCATAATTTTTATAGAGAATGTGATATGAAATCGAATGAATTACATTTTTATTACTTCAAAGCTGCCAAAGTAGCTAAAATACCTCATTAAAAAGTGTGATAGATTTGTGTTCTTAGAAATTCAGACTAATTGAGGGTTTGCTTTGGAAGAGGAGTTGAAAATAATTACTAGATTAAACTGGTTATGCTAAAACTTTACTAGAGTAAAAGCGTTCCATTATTCAAAAGCAGTTGTTCCTCTTCAGAATGAACACCATCATTTTAACCTAAATTAACTACATGGTTCTTGCGTGTTGATGTGCCTCTAGACCAAAAACAGGGCACTTCTTTGTGAGCTGTAGAACATAACATGGTGGGCATTTCCTCAGTCCTCTAGCTACCTTCTTGGATCTGCATAAGAATCCTTTAATGCCTTTCAAGTAGACTTATTTTTAAGTTATAATAATGATGATGATGATAATAATAAAAGAAAAAGCAGTGTGTTTGGTAGATTTGAGTGACAGGAAGGGAATATCCTGAGAAATGAAAAAGGCCAACTTTTCCAGGAGCAATGTGGGCTATGAAAGGGAGTATGGGTAACAGAATATCTGGCTGTTGGTGTGAATAATCACCTCCTGCTCCAGAGCTGGAAGTTATGAAGCTTGAATTTGATAAGGAAAAAGGTGGTGCATGTAAGGATTTGAGTATGAGTATTGTGAACATGATAATATTCAAAGAAAAAAATGTTCCTTTCTCCCCTGCACTTAAAAAGAGCCTTTGACTGAAAGGTTGGAAAATGAGATCTTAAACTACTGAGAGCCTCTTGGCCCCAGGCATAATGATCTCAAGCCTATTCAGAGACCTATCAAAGGCTTTGTTTGTGTACAATTGATGAAAGCCTACAGTATGTGCTGTTTCCTCTTTATGTATAATGTGTGTTTAGGGGAACACTGTTCTCTGAGAAAGCACCAGCCTGTTCTAGAGTTTTGCAGTGAGTTGTTTGGAGTTTACTTAGGTCATGACTGTCTCATAACACATCAATTCTTCAAGGCACAAGCTTTTAAAAAGAAATGGTGATGATTAGAGTTGGACATACAATAGAGACTTTAGATACAGAGCCAATGTCTGTGTGGGGTATTCTTATCCAGGATTTTGATTCCAAGCTTTATTTCCAAGTCTGTGATGTTTATTTCTCTTCCACTTGCTGTTTTTTCTGTTGCTTCTAAGTGTTCAGCAGGAAAAAGCAAAAATGTTAATGATTGCTACAGCAGTGTCAGGGTAACTTAAGCAGCTTCTGTAGCATAAAATGGGAGATACAGAAATCAAGCTAGCTGTTCCATCTGTAGACTAACAAGTGTCTTCTGTAATTCTTCCATGCTTCCTAGAGCGAGACCTATTTTGCCAAAGCATCTTAGCAGCAAGAGAAAAGGAGATTTGTATCCTGTCTCTTCTAGTACTATGTTCTTATGCAATCACAAACAATTTAGTACAAGATACCTAATACAGGAAGTATTTTGCCTTTGTGCAATTAGATTTTGGTCCAGAATTTTTCCTGTGGCTTGTGTTTCAATAGCAGTTCAGTTACTGCATGTGTGAGATCCACATTTAAGTATGATAGCTCCGTGCACACAGTAGAAAACTTTGTTCCTGCTACTACTAGCTCCTGAATGATGATGCTGAACAAACGTGCAATCATGCACTGATCTGTTTTCTTTAATTTTGTGACCTGGATTCTAACAAAGCAACACTATGGGCAGACTGTAGACAAAATGCAGGAATTTTATTTCCAAAGATTGAATGGGATAAGAAACAGATTGTCAAACAAATTCGTTGGCACTGAAATTATATCCCTTTAATTATCTCTGTTGCCCTCTTCCCCCATGCATTAGTTATCTCGAGACAGCTTTTCTCTAACTAAAAGCCTCAGTAATAATTAGATATGACCATACTAAAACTAGTGTATGTTATCAGCTGACATTTTGCCATGATTGATTGGTTTGTATATCAGAGGAGCTGGCTTGTTTGTATTTTTTTCCTCCTGTCCACCCCCTCAACTAGCAGCCCAGTTGTATGCTGATTCTCTAATATCATCAAGAAGGGAAGCTGAAGTCTGTGTGAACTGTAGAAGGGATTTCATTTTGCATTACATTGGTGTGATTTGATTTCTTGCGGCATTTTTATGCATGGCTTAATGACCTTAGAATCATTATTTTCCCCTTCGTGATACTGGGGTGACCAAGGGAAGAAAGAGGTAAAGGGTATCCCATGGACTAAAAAGAGCTAAGTAGGCTTATCCTATGAGTATGAAAACCCCATGACTCAACTGTGATGTGAGGAAGAAATCTGTGGACTATTAGAGGGGTGAGTTAATCCTGCAAATTAGTGAAAGCCAGAAGATCACAATTAGTGAGGATTTGGAGTCTTGGTTTCCTCCCCTGCTCTGTCGCTTAAGGATTTTGGCCATGTGTGAGACTTAATTTCTTTTCTGATGGTTGCTTACATCATTGAACAAAAATATAAATGGAGAGGAGGAGAGGTGTTTTAATGGTGAGAAGAATGATTCAGAGATGGGATGAAGAGAAGACAAACTGATGCATTGACACAAAGTCATCCCCTTTGTTTCCCCTGCTGCAAATAACAGCACAGCATAAGAGAGAAAAGTGGTCAGCTTCTGCTTTATTTCATAGTTCAGAACATAGAGGTTAAGTTAAGACAGCCTGTTTGGAAGTGAGAAGAGGAAATATGCAGTGTACAGTTCACAGGATCTTAGGATGTTAGGGGTTGGGAGTCCAACATCCCCTGCCAGAGCAGGACCGTAGAATCTAGTGCAGGTTGCACAGGAACACATCCAGATGGGTCTTGAACGTCTCCAGAGAAGGAGACTCCACAGCCTCCCTAGGGAGCCTCTTCCAGTGCTCTGTGACACAGTAAAGTTCTTCCTCGTGTTGAGGTGGAACTTCCTGCGCTGTAATTTACATCCACTGCCCCTTGTCCTTTCACAGGGTGCAAGGGAGAAGAGGCTGCCCCCTCCTTCCTGACACCCAGTCCTCATATGTTTACAGACATTTATTAGATCCCCTTTCAGTCTTCTCTCCAGACTAAAAAGCCCCAAGTCTCTCAGCCTCTCCTCATAAGGCATGTGCTCCAGTTCCTTAATCATCCTTGTCCTCGTTGGACTCTCTGGGGTAGATCCCTGTCCCTTTTGAACTGAGGAGCCCAAAACTGGATGCAATATTCCAGGTGGGGACTCACCACAATAAGTTCTATGGAATTTACTGCTGTGGAAATAGAATTGAGGCTAAGATCTTAGGAAAATTCATAAAGGAATTATGTGTTTGTGGACAATAAAAAGAATCCCTTATTTATGATACTAGGATTAAAAAAGAGGGAACTTTCCATATGGCATAAGGTAATTGGTATCTTATATTCTATGTAGGTTTTCTTTAAATACATCTACTATAGCCAAGGACTAAAATTCCTGAAACTACCACTGAAGCTTTCCAGTGAAGGTCTAACTGGGCTGGCTGGGAGAAGGATACTGATGTATTTAGCTCTTAGACTCCTTGTCCCTCTGTTCTGAAAATGACCCTGGAGTGTCAGAAGGACTGAGAGCCTAGATTGGAGCCTGAACCTGGTGAAGGATAAACACAAGATTACTGATGCTGTGTTTTGGATGGAGGCCTGTCATAAGCAGACCAGTGAAAAGTGAAAAATTTCTAACTGTTTCAACAGCATTGCCAGAGTCCCATGTAAGTACTATGAATTTCAGAATTATTTTTAAATTTTTATTTCATTTCTTACTTCAAGTCTGTGAAGATTTATGGCTTCTAAAAATTCTCTTGGGGTGAATCATTCGTATGAGTAACCTGTTGGTCTTCATCACTGCATAACAATTCAGTCTTGTGGCTGATGTTTCTCCTGTATCTTGCTATTGTTCAACATCTGTTACAAGAGAGAAAATAAAAATATATGAAACCAAGGGTAGCTCATTCTATCTGAGGTGGGAAGGAGGGGATGACAAATGAATTGGAGAACAAATTTGTAGGATTTTCCCTTTAGAATTCCAAGGGATACCATTCAGAAAAGGCAAAAATAAATATATTGTCTACTTGACTGAGCCATTGATATGTCACAGGCTTTGCAGCATAAATGTGACATAGAATTAAGATTAAATTGATGAACAGTATTGGATTTTTGTTGTTGTTCTAAGCTTGGATTTTGCTTAGAAAAAGATTTGGGCTTTTAAATATGAAGAATGGCTTTACTGTGAAAAAAATAATTTGACAAATCCTTTTCATTTGATGCTATACTTTGCTTCTGGGAAGTAAGAAATAAATAGCTGGAACCTGGTGTAACTCTGGAATGCATTTCCACACAGATGTCATGCAAAAACATTGTTTCATTTTTCTCTGAAGTGAAATGATGCCATTTCTGAAATGGCATCAGAAATGGATCATCAAATTCTCTGTTGGGACAGCTCTTTTTAATTCAGTGGATTTTAATTAAAGTGGTTGATTATCCAACTATGTTCCAGAGCACTGCAAATTTGAGAGGTGGGTGTTGTCAGATAAAAATATGTTCAGGGCCAGAGACTCTTCTGTCTCACCTAAAGATAATTGTTTTGCAGTTGACATGGATATATTATTGCAGTAAAGGTAAGAATGAGATCAAGGTCAACTCCATAAGATCTGACTGGACAGGGTGCCAGAACAGCTGTGATGATAGGAGTGAATGTGGTGTCTTGTGCTCTTGAGTTGACTCAGCTTTTCTTTGGGGTTGTGGATGGGTAAGCTTTCTGTACCCATACATGTCTGGTCTGACTCCATGCCTGTCTGTTGGAATGGTGCCTCCTGACAAATGAAAGCAGAAAGCTGATTGACCAGCAGCTTTTGAACTTCACCTTTTACTCCCACCTAACCTCTCTAGTTGAATTCAAAACTGCTCAGAAGGTTGAAGGGGAAGGGAAAGGGAAGGGTAATGAGCTCTCTCAGCTTCCCAGGCTGGAGTTCATTGTACTTAATGTCACAAGCAAATCTCAGCAGGAGCATCTGGAGTTCTTTCAGGCATGGGAGGTCCAGAATCACCATTGCCGATGTTGTTAAGGTATCTGAGGATTTTGGTTTTGTAAACTGATAAAGTCTCAGGTGCGGCTGGTAGATGTGAACTTCTGTGTAAGGGAGTAGTTGTACGGAAAGGAATCCAAGTGAAGCATTTCTGTCGTCACAGCTCTTGGAGTCAAATACATCTGTGCTGCTTTACCTCAAATTGTTTGATATTTTATACTTCTGAAAATGGTTTGTGTGTATGTATGTTTATTAAGTAACTGGCTAAGTTTATGCACAGGTTTTTGGATAATGGGAAAGGCAAAAGAAGAATTAAAGATTGGAACTACACTTGATGAACACTTGAAGTTGCTTCTGTAACTTCACTGGCTACATTGATCTACAATGAGTGCAGTTTATGTAGGAATAAAATTAGGGAGGCTAAGGCCCAGCTGGAACTGAAGCTGGCCACCTCAGTCAAAGATAATAAAAAGCATTTTTATAAATATATTAACAATAAGAAGAAGGGCAGGAAGAACCTGAACTCCCTAGTGGACCTGGAGGGGAACACAGTTACTGAGGATGAGGATAAAGCTGAGGTCCTGAACACCTTCTTTACCTCAATGTTTAACAGCAAGGCAGGAGTTCAGGACGAGTGGTCTCCGGAGCTGGGCGTTGGGGTCGGGGAGCAGAGTAATACCCTGGAAATCCATGAGGAGTTAGTTCGGGACCTGCTGAGCCACTTGGATATCCACAAGTCCATGGGACCAGATGGGATCCATCCTAGGGTGCTGAGAGAGCTGGCGGATGTGCTAGCTAGGCCACTCTCCATCATTTTCCTCCAGTCCTGGCTCACTGGTGAGGTCCCAGATGACTTGAAACTGGCCAACGTGGTCCCCATCCACAAGAAGGGTCGGATGGAGGAACCTGGAAACTACAGGCCAGTCAGCCTGACCTCAGTGCCAGGGAAAGTGATGGAGCAGATTATCCTGGCGGCAATAACTGCGCACCTGAAGGATGGCCAAGGGCTCGGGCTCAGCCAACATGGATTCAGGAAGGGCAGATCCTGCCTCTCCAACCTGATCTCTTTCTATGATCAGGTGACCCGCCTGGTGGATGTGGGGAGGCCTGTGGATGTGGTCTACCTAGACTTCAGCAAGGCCTTTGACACCGTCCCCCACAGCAAACTGCTGACTAAGCTGTCAGCCCGTGGCTTGGACCACTACACTCTGTGCTGGGTTAGGAACTGGTTGGAGGGCCGGGCCCAGAGAGTGGTCGTGAACGGTGCCGCATCCAGCTGGAGGCCAGTCACCAGTGGTGTCCCCCAGGGATCAGTGCTGGGCCCTGTCCTCTTCAACATATTCGTTGATGATCTGGATGAAGGGGTAGAGTCAGTCATCAGCAAGTTTGCAGATGACACAAAGTTAGGGGCAGATGTTAGTCAGTTAGAGGGTAGAAAGGCTCTGCAGAGGGACCTCGACCGACTGGACAGATGGGCAGAATCCAGTGGGATGGCTTTCAACAAGTCCAAGTGCCGAGTGCTGCACTTTGGCTACGGCAATCCCATGCAGAGCTATAGGCTGGGGTCGGAGTGGCTGGAGAGCTCCCAGACAGAGAGGGACCTGGGTGTGCTGATCGACAGCCACCTGAATATGAGCCAGCAGTGTGCTCAGGTGGCCAGGAGGGCCAATAGCATTCTGGCCTGCATTAGGAATAGTGTGGCCAGCAGGAGCAGGGAGGTCATAGTGCCCCTGTACTCTGCTCTGGTTAGGCCACACCTTGAGTACTGTGTCCAGTTCTGGGCTCCTCAGTTTAAGAAGGACATTGAGACACTTGAGCGTGTCCAGAGAAGGGCAACAAGGCTGGTGAGAGGCCTTGAACACAAGCCCTATGAGGAGAGGCTGAGGGAGCTGGGATTGTTTAGCCTGGAGAAGAGGAGGCTCAGGGGTGACCTTATTGCCCTCTACAACTACCTGAAGGGTGGTTGTAGCCAGGAGGGAGTTGGCCTCTTCTCCCAGGCAACCAGCACCAGAACAAGGGGACACAGTCTCAAGCTGCGCCAGGGGAGGTTCAGACTCGAGGTGAGGAGGAAGTTCTTCACCGAGCGAGTCATTCGGCATTGGAATGGGTTGCCCAGGGAGGTGGTTGAGTCATCGACCCTGGAGGCGTTCAAGGGGAGATTGGACGTGGCACTTGGTGCCATGGTCTAGTCATGGGGTCTGTGGTGTCAGGTTGGACTCGATGATGACAGTATGACAGTATAACTTAGGTTGGAAAGGACCTCGAGGATCATCGAGTCCAACCTGTCACCACAGACCCCATGACTAGACCATGGCACCAAGTGCCACGTCCAGTCCCCTCTTGAACGCCTCCAGGGACAGTGACTCCACCACCTCCCTGGGCAGCCTGTTCCAATGACGAATGACTCACTCGGTGAAGAACTTCCTCCTCACCTCGAGTCTAAACCTCCCCTGGCACAGCTTGAGACTGTGTCCTCTTGTTCTGGTGCTGGTTGCCTGGGAGAAGAGACCAACCCCTTCCTGGCTACAACCACCCCTCAGGTAGTTGTAGAGGGCAATGAGGTCTCCCCTGAGCCTCCTCTTCTCCAGGCTAAACAACCCCAGCTCCCTCAGCCTCTCCTCATAGGGCTTGTGTTCAAGGCCTCTTACCAGCCTTGTTGCCCTTCTCCGGACACGTTCAAGTGTTTCGATGTCCTTCTTAAACTGAGGGGCCCAGAACTGGACACAGGACTCGAGGTGTGGCCTAACCAATGCAGAGTACAGGGGCACAATGACCTCCCTGCTCCTACTGGCCACACTAGAGGTCCTTTCCAACCTAAGTGATACTGTGATACTGTGATACTGTGATACAGTTTGGTGTCACTGTGATATGAATTCTGAAATTTCTTCACACTACTACACTGTAAAGTCTACTACTACAAGAAAGGGAAAGCTATTACTAAAAGCAGAATTTAGGCCTAGTTTTCAAAGAGATTTCTATTCTAAAGAGCATAGAGTCAGATAGAACAGACAGGAAAAATGTGCTCAGAGCTTTGTCTATGATTGGACCAGCTTCTATGAAAGTCACCATGAAGAGTCTTGGAATGCTAGGTAGGCTTAACTGAAGCTTAGTTTGCAAGCTTGTGGAGGACTTCTGACTTTTATATTTTTTTTCTTTTCTTTTTCTTTCAAGTTATTTATCCTTTTCAACAAATACAACTATTATTCAGGTGACTTCAGAGAACAACACAGCTAAGGGTTGTTTGCTGCCAGGTTTCTCTGACAAATTACAAGAGCATCAGAGGGTGTCCTAAAGTTTATCTATTTTATTTTTCGTTGTAAACACAAAATAAATATCAAGTTGTTTTTATGTAAGTAGATGTTTTGAAGGGAAACATCTAGTTGTCATGCTACCAGCTTTTCTCTGCCCTAGTCAGTCATCGCAAGGGTCTTCACCTCTAGTCCTAAATGCCTAGAAAGTGCAATTTGCAGCTAGGATTTAGTAGCAATTCTGCTTCTCTCCTGAATTTTGTCTTGCACATCAGAGCTTTTGTAAAGATAATTTTAAACATTGCCAGAGATGAGTCTATAAAGTTTTATTCTTACATAAAAGTAAGTAGAAAAGTAAGTGAAAGGCAGAAATCTGGCATGATGATAGCTAGGGTTAGATCAAGATTTCTGGAAAGGGGCTTGATGCAGGGTTTGTGTATGTGCAGGTTATGTAGCTTATGAGATTTTTTCCAAGTTCAATTATGTGAATGTGAATAGTGGAGCATCTCATTCCTTGTATGTTCCTCCAGCAGAGGTAGTTTCAAGTGTGAGAGTGGAGGGGCTTGTTCTGCCTTGGTTTCCGAGTCTGAAAGAACAAGAGGGAACTGCTTAGTTACAAATGCTTGACAGAATTACTGGAAACCAACCAATTGCTCATGCTCATCCTGTTTTATGTGGTGGACAGTTTTATATCACTCATGATGAAAAAAGGATTTTTATTAATGCTGTTGCTGCTAATAGTCTTGTGCTCTTGTTAAATATGTTGCATAAAAATGCATTGTAACTTCTTGGAGAATCCACAGATGATACTACAAAAAGCCAAAGGGACCTGTCAGTAACCACAGCTCTGCCAGAGAAAGAGAATGGTTTGTGCTTAAAGGATTAGAGAATTTGCTGCTATGACTTTTTAAATGTTGTGCAGACGTGGAGTAGGGAAAAATTAAAGTCTACCAGAAAACATATAATGTAAGCTCAGCTGAAGGAGAGCTGTAGTGGTAGCTGTGTAATATTTTGGAGACTTCGAAGCCTATTCTTATAGAAGAATCCAGAATCTGGAGCACTGGAACAGGCTGCCAGGGAGGTTGTGGAGTCTCCTTTTCTGGAGACTTTCAAAACTCACCTGGATGCTTTCCTGTGCAGACTACCCTAAGTGATTTTGCTTTGGCAGGGGGGTTGGACCTGATGATCTCCTGAGGTCCCACCTCTAATACACTGTGGTACTGTGAAAATACTTCAAGCACTTCAACTAAACGTTGGCAAAGAAACTTTATTTTTGCCTTCTTTACCTGTTAAGAAGATGTACTGGAATGTGGAAGGATATGCCTGAGATCGGTGCTGTGCAGTTTACAAAGAGTTGAGGGAAAAACCCTTTTCTTTTGTTGCACTCAAGAGAGAAAGGACCAACCTCTAATTTCGTATGTGGATGATGGATTTCTCTGTGCTGCCTGGAAGAGGCAATATTGGTGTGGATTCACAAAAATTTGGAAACACTTTGGAAACAGAAGAGACTGACTAAAACTATTTTGATTGTTGATTCTTTTTTAATCTTGAAGCATGCCTTGAGCTGGAATTATTATCAACTGCACAGAGGTCATACGTTTTACCTCTTACAACAAGCCGCTACTGCGCTTTCTGCAAAGAAAAAAAAAGCCTTGAGAACAGGGGCTTTGCTTTAGAGTGATTTACTTGAAAGCATGCCCTTGGGAAAGAGAAGACTATAGAAGTTTTAACTTGACCTCCTGAAGTTTTTAGGTTTTAGCATCACTGAAATGTATTCTTTTATAAAGCCTCTGAGTCTAGGGTATATCATCCTTGTTGTTTGTGCCACCTTAATTCCTAATGAAAGTAGTTCCAGTAAATACTAAAATCCTGTCATCCTCTTACAATGCTGTGCTTCTGCCTAGGGAGCCTTCTACTGGAAAATTGAGCTTTGAAACAGTGACTTTTTTTTTTCTTGTACTTTCATAATCATAATTTCTGTTGGATAGGATTGAACCCTGTGTACATGAAACCCACTCTGTAGGGAACACTATATAGGAATGGGTATTTTTGAGCTCTGGTCCTCTGATTTGGTCACAGGACTAATCTGCACCTGTTTTACATGGTTTCTGGCACTATGACATTGTGAACAGAACAGCTTAGTCATGGGAAGTATTGTGAGAATTGTCTTTGAACATAATAGGGAGGATTTACTGATCTAATACATAAATATTCATATTTTTTTGAGGAGACAGACACACACATATTCTTGGTCTGGTTTCTTTGTGCGTGCATATGTTGATGTACCCACATGTAATATGGTTTTCTTCCAGTTCTGTTCTTCTAGGAAACACTCCATGTTGTTTTTTCAAGAAATTCCTGGGATAAATTCTGATCTGAAATAAAATTAACTCCGTAACATTTTTCCTTTTAGTAACTGGATGCCATTTTGGTGATATTAAGAAAATCAAGGAGTTGGAGTACACTGAATTGCAAAAGCTAATGTTGTAGAAAAGGGACTGTTTGCACCCCTCTTAAGCGGTGAAGTTCCAGAAGTGTTTCAGGCTTGGCTCTTTACTATCTTGCATATGGAATAGTGCTCTACATTGTGGATCCAGTTCATGCCCATCTTGCATTCCATTCTTCCTAGAATGGATGACCGTGTAAGATGGCTTAGTAAACGTCTGCAGTAGACCTTCCAAAGAGACATGTGCGACCTTTCTTTTCAGTTACGCAGATTATGCCACTGCACTTCCCCTGACCTAGAGTCACTGGTCTCCCTTCATTTGGGATGTCACTGTAGAGCAGAAAACCAGTCCATGGTGCTCTAGTAAAAATTTATTATTAGAATAAAGACTTCCTTTCAAAAGCTGATTTTAAAGCAACTTGTGCAATTTTCATATTACAAACCTAGTAAATAAGTTGAAGGAGAAACATTTCATGTGAAAATAAAAATTCTGTGGAGCGCTGAAAGCCAAAATGAAAGCTGAGGATAACCATTAGATATTTATTCAAGTTCAGAATGGCTTGTTAGAGTTTAGGCATGATTTCAGATGATGATCCTATTTGTCGTTGTTATAGTTGAACTTCATTAAATGCTTTTAATTAAATCCATTGCAAAACTGTTTTATTCCCAAAGGGCCACTTAATGTAATCTTGCTGTTTACTCATTAAAAATATCAACCTGTTTATTTTCAGACTGTAGTGCAGTGTGCTTTGCCAGTTTATTGTACAGACTCCTTGAGGCAGTGCTTTATTTATTTATTTATTTGGGTCTCTGCTGTGTAGAAGAAACTATATATCCATTGCTGCTGTGATTGGTTGTTTAAAAAACCCCACAAACAGAAAACCAAACAACAAAAACCCCAACAAACAAACAAAACCAAATAATAAAAAACAAATCATAGAGAGAGTGATTGCCCATTGGAATGGGCTGCCTGGGGAGGTGCTGGAGTCGCCATCATTGGAGGTGTTTAGGAGGAGACTTGATGGGGTGCTTGGTGCCATGGGTTAGTTGGTTAGATGGTGTTGGAGGATGGGTTGGACCCGATGATCTTGAAGGTCTCTTCCAACCTGGTCTGGTCTGGTCTGGTCTGGTCTATTCTATTCTATTCTATTCTATTCTATTCTATTCTATTCTATTCTATTCTATTCTATTCTATTCTATTCTATCGCCCCCCCCCCCCCCCCCCAAAAAAAAAAAAAAAAAAACCAAAACCAAAAAGAACACCTAGAGAAATGATTCCTTCTACAAGGGAGAATTAAGTGTAGCTCTAAGACTTCGCTATATACTTCAAGACAATTTTCTTGTGTTGATATTTTCTCTTAACATTCTGACTTTTGATTGTTAAGATCTTGTCAGTTTAATAAATAGTTTGTTTTGTCTCTCAGACTGCCACAACAGGAAAAGTGATCAGGGTATATAAAGGAACAAGGGCAAAGCTTAGCAATTTTTAGTTGCAAAAATTAGGAAATAATAAGCCTCCAAGGAGGAAGAAAATACGGAAATGACAAGAAACTTGGATGATCCATAAAACCTGAGTCTACCTGAGATTAGTGTGCTACAGAGATAGGCAATTTGTAACAAAAACTGAAAGGACATCCTATGTATGTACTGTGGACAAATTTTGTTTTGAAAGTATACGCAAGGTGTACCTATGAGTGAAAAAGTAAACAGTTGGCAGTACTGACTGTGTGCACTGCATTCTGAAGTTAAACGCACTGGGTAGTAAGATGCACTCTTTAAGAAGACTTTGCATATGACTGTGTGTTACAGCCCTTCTTCTAGGCAGGAAATGGCTGATACAATTGTGTGCGTTAAAGCTGCATGGAGCATACTAATGGTTTGACCTCAGTTCTGTTTTACTGGAAAATGCAGCTTCAATGCACAGAAATGAATGTACAAAGGAATGTGCACTAAATGACCAACTAAAGGTGGTCAGCATGTTTAAAATTCTGTGTACAAGGGCCTTAAGGGAAAACACAGAAATGTGATCTTCATACTGTAAAGTTGTTATAGCAAAGATGGATTATGATGGTTCCTGCAGACCAAAATACAAATTACATATACTGGGGAAAGATCATGTGCACATGATAGAAATTACAGCAAAGGGTGGGAGGTGAAAACATGATTAGTGGGGAAAATAGAAGTAGACTAAGAGTATATGTAAAAAGCTGAGAATGTTTGGTGCTGCATAGAAAATAAATCCTGTTGTGCAGAGTACCATAGCAACTGTGTAGCCTGGTGCTCACAAGTTGATCTCTTTGTGCCACTGAAAAGGTACTAGAAAAGAGAGAGGTGCAGTTCCTAACTGTTCACAGTGTGCTCCAACAGCCAAATTCGATGTTCAGCTGAGGATGTACTCTACCTCCTTTTATTTTTTTTGTTTGTTTATTTTGATTAGCATTAAATTTAGAGTAATCAGAAGACAACGTAGCATAACTGAGCACCTAATCAGCCTACAGAATTCACCCCAGGAAAGCAGCATCCAAGTCAAATGCCTATAGTTGAGTGTGTTGAGGGTTTTTTGTTGTTTGTTTCTTTAATGACTGGTAAGAATAGCTGTAGCTATGCAAACTGGGGTAATAAAGCAACTATATCTGTGCCTTAAGGCATTCGTCTTCAAGGCCAGGAAGGAATTGTTTCTGTCCAGCTGCTTGTCTCATTTGAAGGTTCTTCTGGAACCTTTTGAATTCTTTTCATGTATTCTCATTAAAAATGATGGTTATTGCTGTCATAAAATGATTAAGACCCCAGTAGGACACTTTTATTATTAACATGAAAGTAAGACAGGTGCTCATGTACTGTGACAGATATTAGAAACACTAACTTTGTTGAATGTAGAGGGGTTACTCCTGAAAATGTATAGCTTCTGCAGAATAGCTTGGTGGATATTAATTTTGTGTGTGGGTGGTGGTGGTGTTTGTTGGGTTTGTTTGATTGTGGTTTTGTTTTGTTAATTTAGCAACTGCATACTGACTCCTGGGAAGGAGATAATTTCATGGCAGCTGTCATGGTGGTACCTCAAAAGCAGGAACACCTGCAAGGGACTATTAATAGTAGTGACAGAAAAGGGGAAAGGAGCTATGCAGAGCCAAAGGGCAACGTAATTCAGCATGATTGTTAACACTGTGAGGTAGTGGGTGATTTGTGCAATTCAGAGGAAAAGTGGAAGTTTTCAGTGTAGATGTTGAGATGCTGTTTCCCTGTGGGAATAGGCTAGTGTGCTATTGTCATGCTTGTAGATTTGTGATGTTGGCTGGTGTCAAAGTCTTGCAAGGTATTTGCTTTGATACGCTATTGAATTCTGAAAAGTGTATCAACATCTCTGCTTCTGGGAATGAAATAAGAGTGCAAGGCTTGCACTTCTGAGCCTTTTCCATCTGGAATTCAGTCTCCTAAAAGGGCCTTTCTTGCAACACAACTTGGATACCTCTCATTTCCACTTCTGTGCATCTTCACTGCATTTTTGGAACATGTAATCACCAGTCCCTATGTTCATGTTTAGCCACTCTGAATCCTTCTGAACATCTGGTGTAACTTTTGAGCATCTCTGCATTCAGCCTTGTATAATGGCTCCTATTCTGGCTATCCCAGCTTAATCTAAGTCTTAGGATTGAGATACATTATCAGTTTGATGAATTTTTAGATGGTTTACTAATACGTTGTGAATATATGTTCACAATTTAGAGCAAATTCATGGTAATTTGATTTGGTTTCTTTGGCTTAGTTCAAGAAAAGTGATTGTAAGATAAATCATTGTTACTTGCCCCAGGTTAACTGTATGCACGTGGATAGCTGTTGTGACTCAGCACAGCAGCTTATTTCTCTACCTGAGCCTTCCAGCTTTATCTCCTTCTATGATCAGGTGACCCACCTGGTGGATGTGGGGAAGGCTCTGGATGTAGTCTGCCTGGACTTCAGCAAAGCCTTTGGCACCATCCCCCACATCAAACTCCTGGCCAAGCTGTCAGCCCATGGCTTGGATGGGAACACTCTGTGCTGGGTCAGGAAGTGGCTGGAGGGCCTCGCCCAGAGAGTGGTGGTGAATGGTGCCACTTCCAGTAGGCAGCCAGTCACTAGTGGTGTCCCCGAGGGATCAGTGCTGGGCCCCATCCTGTTCAATATCTTTATTGATGATCTGGATGAAGGGATTGAGGCCATCATCAGTAAATTTGCAGATGACACCAAGCTGAGGGCAGGTGTTGATCTGTTAGTGGGTAGGAGAGCTCTGCAGAGGGACCTTGACAGGCTGGACAGATGGGCAGAGTCCAAAAGCATGAAATTTAACACATCCAAGGCCAGGTTCTACACACTGGCCACAGCAACCTCATGCAGTGCTACAGGCTGTGGTCGGAGTGGCTGGAGAGCAGCCAGGCAGAGAGGGACCTGGGGGATACTGGTCAATGGTAGGCTAAACATGAGCCAGCATTGTGCCCAGGTGACCAAGAAGGCCAATGGCATCCTGGCTTGTATCAGGAACAGTGTGTCCAGCAGGAGCAGGGAAGTCATTGTACCCCTGTACTCAGCACTGGTCAGGCCGCACCTTGAGTACTGTGTCATCAGCTGGACTTGATGATCTTTAAGGTCTGTTGCCACCTCGTTGATTCTGTGATTCTATGATTCATAACCTTGTGCAATGTCAGGTAGCATTTGGAAAAAAACCCCTGGGTTATAGACAGCATTGCAAATGATGGGTTTAGTGGTTCAGCTGAATATGTGCAACTTCAGTGACTTTTAACAAAATTTCATGTAGAATATGGGTACTTTGGAGTTCTAAATTCTTCCAGTGGAATGGAGTCTAAACAGAGGAAGCAGTAAAGATACTTTCTTCTTCAGAAATGAGACAAACTGCTTTTTTGACAATGAGAGATCATATTGGATTCCAGGTAGACACTGGAAAATGTGTTGTAGCATTGGTTAGGTTAAACTGAATTGGAGGAAAGGGATGCATCAACTTAATGACTAGAAACTAAGATCTGAATACAGTATTTCTTTTTTAAAGGTTTCTTTGTAACCTGCACATTTCAGTGGATTTTTCAGAAGAGCTGAGTGTCTTGGAGCTTTAGACCTGTCTTCAGAAATGCAATTTTAACAAAGCATTTAAATGTGCACCTGAAGTTTTATTCTACTTGGATGAATTGGGGTAGATGAGGCTCCTCAGAGCCTTTTCAAATGATAAGTTTTTAATATTTAATTGAGGCAGCAATAGAGAAAGCTATGGAAGCAGCATTAACAATCATGGTGTCAAAGGTTAACTTGTATTTAATAACTTTTAAAAAAATTATTTTTATGTGAAGATGATTCAGGGAAGCACATAGAAAAGAGTTCTAGAGAATAATCTTCAAACTTTAAGTTAAAGATTTCTCAGTCTATCAGCTTAAGTTTCCCAAAATATACCTGGCTTCTAAATTGTCAGTTCTCTGCAAGCAGCTCCTTTGGGGGCTGGACTAGATGACCTTTGGAAGTCCCTTCCAACCCAGACCATTCCATGATTCTGTTTGCACAAAAGTTCACACCTCATGCAAGATTCACTGACTCATGCAAGATGTTACCGACAGTCCTATGACCTAACACAGGGAGGAAAAATTATTTGTATTATTGTGGTATCTGCCAGGACTAATAAAATTCACCCTTTGGCAGCAGTTTATAGAGAAACAAATAATTTCTTTCTGATGGGGAAGCCACCAGGATGGTACTAATTCCTAGACATATTCAAGACATTGCTAGATCCTTGGAGGTCCACAAGCAGCTGGGTAAGAGACCCATCAGATGTGTACCGGTCTTACCCCACAAAAAGGTCAGACCTTGAAGTGATTACATGTGTGGGCTGAAATTGCATTATGCCATATTTTTGTGCAGTAATCTTTGCACAAATATCCAAGCTTGTCAGATATTTTTCATACTGGAAGTGAAAGTATTTCTCTTCTGTATTTTTGTGGTGGGACTTTATCATATGTCTTTTAAATAAAGACTAAAGATCTGATTCATGCACCTGTGCATGGAGAAACTAATTATGTTTTTATTGCTTATTGTTGTGCTAGTACAGAAAGAAGTTGTTTTCTGGGTCAATAATGACATTTAAGTTAAGCCCTTACGCTGACACACTCTGGTAGCTTCTAGGACTGCTGTCCACTGACAAGTGAAAGTACTGTTTGTGATCAGGGAACAGCTACAGTAAGATTTGAACTTTTTATGATGTCTAGACATTGCTGGCAGGTTAGTAACTAATCAGAGAACTGAAAGCTTGTTTTTTGATAAATATATTACTCCTGCATACAGTGACTTGAGATGCTTGTACCTCAGCTTCACAAGTGCAGTCACTTCATTTAACTGCTGCTCATCTTTCACAGTCCACACACTCTCCATTGCTGCACTAGTTATTTTAGGGCAATTAACCTGGCTGCTTGGGTCTTAAAAGGTAGCTGATGCAACAAGGGTTTTCAGTGTGATATCCAAATACAGATATATGAAATCAGCTTTGAGTCACACAAAAGAAAGGCTTTTTCTCTTGTAAAATGATACAAGATAGCAAATAAAAGTCCTAGTAGAAAAAGTTCCAATAAATGATGTGCAGCTGCAGAGATTTATAATGCAGCAGCAAGATCCACAGGCAGTTAAGAGAATTAACAATTTTATGAAGGTAGATTTTAAAAATCTAAGCTTCTGAAAACTAGTGGCAGCCTCAGCCTCACAGATTGCCATGTTGTTGTCTCCTTGATGCAAAAGGAAATTCTTGTTGTACAGTATCTTTATTGCATAGTATCTTTTTGCTGAAATGCCTAGAGACAAAATTGAGACCAGAACTTTTTTTCCTTACTGCTCTTCCTATTTTCCATTTGCAGAGAAGGTGTGAGAATATGCCACCTGGGAACCCTTACAATGTTCACTCCACAGAGACTTGAATGGTGGAGCTTCATGAATGAAAGAGTGTGTTTGGGTCTAGCTTGACTGCTTTATTCACAAGAGATAGCTCACAGCTTTACAGGGGTCTGCCCCTGGGGAGTCTGCCTCACTGACAGAGCTCTAGGGTATGGAAGATGAGCAGATTTGTATCTCATGATGGTAATCCTGCCTGTAGCTTCCTTGGGGAGGAATAGGAGAGGCTGACACAATCCGAATGGACATCAGAAAACATTGAGGCTATTGAGGAAGGTGAATTGATAGCTGTTGTGATTTTATAACATGATAGGTAGAGTCCTTTTTTTTCAGAAAAATACTTTGATAAGGAAGTAGCAGGCAATAAATGAAATTCGCAGGCGATGTCACTCAAACTAAAACACTGCAGACTATAATCTGCAACTTCTGTGTAAGGGTCAAATTCACTCAGAAGATATTTGCTGTCCTTAATGCTTCAGATAATGTAATTTCACTTCCTCTACTTTTTTAAATTCTGTTTGCCTTTTTGCTTGATAAATGTATTGGTACAAAGTGAGTGAGTGAGAAGCAGCTTGGTCAATACACTGATTCCTTTTCATGTAGATAGAATACAAACTGTTCCTTCCACAGATTACTTAATTAAGGAGGGCACTGGCAAACTGAGAAAAATTAACTTACTGCTAAGCCAGATCAAAATGAGTCTATGACCCTCGTGCCTTAGTGGTGGAGGTTGCTTAGAAATGTCCTTCAACTTATATTTAACAACTAATGGTCTGCATGGGAGTTTGTTGATTAAGTAAACAAACCATTGTCATAGTCTTCATAAACCAGATTTCCATTTCTCTAATACAGTTATTTTTGTTACCAATATATTTGTTGTTCAGTATTGGTTTTGAGGAGAGTTCATTCAAGAAGTAACCGTTGCACTATATGACTTTGGCTGTTTTGCTTTGCTATCAAATTCAAAAGCTAGGGCAAGAATGTGCACTGGGTGAATGAGTGAAAGTTCGAGAGATAATACCAAGTGGCTCAGAAAACAGCATCACTATTCACAATGAAAAACAGAGTATAAATAAACTTAAAAATACTTTTGTAAGGCAGAATTCTTACAGTGGAGACATCATCATTATTTGGATATCTAATCAGCTGTTGGATCAACCTTTAAGTAGCTGATCATAAGTCATTCAGTGATTTGTTGTAAAATATTTGATGGGCTTGTGACTGTGATATGGTTCTAACTGTATCATAACACTTTTGATGGAAGAATGTGCTCCTGTGCACAAATTAGAATTTCATCTGTACTGAGTGCACTGGATTGTATTAAATAGCTGTTATGTTTATAGAGGGACATGGGAGATGGCTCCAACAGCCAAAGGTCATCATCTTTGGGACAGCAGGAAGCTGGAGATTGCAATTAAGCTGTAGGTGCTGTCATGGTAACTACTTAATGTTTAAATAAAAGTAGTTTATGCAAAATAGTTTGACTCTTCCTTGTTAAATGTGAAGCATGATCATCGTTCTTGTCATCCCAATTATTTCCCCTTTGAAAAACTTCACTCTTTGTAAGGTGTACTGCTTTGTGTTTAGGCACTGTATCTGTGCTGTTACAGTAACCCCTTCTGTTAGACCAATATTTCAGATTGTGTGTGCAAATTTGATTAAAGCAGCAGCAGAGCAGGTACAAGGTCCCTCTTTAGAGTTTCAGTATTCACAATGAATAGTGAGTGACCTAAGCAGTATTTGGTATGTCCACATCCAAAAAAAGAATTGAATACAGCAGACATTATGCATACCCTTTTCCAGCCTGTTTCCCAGAGAACACATTCTTTTGACAGGAAAGTACTATCATGAGTTGCTGTCATGCTCACATAGTGTCTATATCAGCGGCTGCAGTCATCTTGAGCTATAGCAGCTTAGTAGTCTGCTATGAGAGAAAAAGGGCATGATCAAATGGGAAGATGGTATAAGACTGTCAGTGCCCTTAGCTACATGAACTTTGTACCATTTAATAATATTTTTTTCTAAAGGTGGATTTTATCCTGGAAAATTCCTTAAATGTCACTGTGCTGGGTTACACCCATCCTGGGTGGAGAGCTGAGAGAGCCTTGCTCCCCCCGGAGGATAAGAGAAACCTGATCCAGGTGAACAGAAAGGGACTTGGTTTCCCCCTCCCAGGAGGAGGGGTCCCCTGGGTCAAGGGTGGTCTATTCCCCTCCCCCTTTCCTGTCCAGCAAGCCTATAAATAGGAGGACACTGCTGCCATTTGTTCTCTTTCTTCTGCCTCACCCGCTTGAAAGTACATTAGTGACTGCTGGTTTCCTGATTCTTTTATGGTGTCAGGCCTGGCCTCCCTAAGCTGTATCCACACTTCTCTAAAAGATTGAATCCATGTACATCCAGGGAAATACAAGGCCATCCAGGCTTGGTTTTGTATATTTTCCCTTGTAAAACCATCCCTGTTACTGATATATATATATATATATATATATATATGACTCCTGATTATTTTCTTGTAGATTCACCTCCATCCCTTCTCCCTATGCCCTTCGCCCCCCCCCCCCCTGCCTTTCTCTCCCTTTCCTTATCAGACAAAAGAGGGGGTGGGGGGTAAGGGGGTGGAGGTATTCTCAATTTGCTATCATCTGCACTCCTGAACTCCAGTTAAGGCTAAAACCACCACAGTCACCTCTCTTGTAGTGAGTGATTAGAGACAGATGTGGAGTGTGTCCTTGGTATTCCATGGCATATTAAAGGTGACCGACTCAGCAAATCCCCACAACTTTGAAGCTGCTCTGATTGAATGGTGTAGTTGTTCCTTTTTGACCTGAGAAAGATGTATTAAAATTAATTTGGTAGCTGTGTGGGCAGCACAAGATTCCTCTTTCCCTCTACCCCTCCGCCTCCAACATCCCACTTAGCTTACTGGTAACTCTCAGGAAACCTTCTACCAGATTTACCTCAAAGCATTTGAAGCTGTATTTAACAACGATATTTGAAACTGACTCCTATGTATTTCTCTTTCTTATTTTCACATGCAACTCCCTCCTAACAGCACTAAAACTATGAAAATGAACATGATACATTTCAAATTATCCATATTTCTTTTTTCTTTTTGACACTGAGAGCAGTAGATCCCAGCTCTCATCTTGTTCTTTGAATACTACCATACCTTAAATTTTTGATGCACAGAACTTGATGCTGAACTTCCACATTAGGCAAAAAGGATGAAGTCAGCATTTTCAGGGGGCTCAGATAATATGGCCAAATTGTAGAAAGAGGACCTACTAATTACTGATGCATTCCTTTGTTGTGAGGTCTTTCAAGGTGAAGTAGAACTCCAGTATTTCCTTCATTAACCTCCCCAGGACAAAAGGAAATGGCCTCAAGTTGCACCAGGGGAGGTTTACATTGGATATTAGAAGAAACTTCTTCACTGAAAGGGTTATCAAACACTGGCATAGGCTCCCCAGAGAGTAGTTTGAATCCCCATGCCTGGAGGTGTTTGAAAAACACATAAATGTGGTGTTTAGGGATGTGGTCCAGCGCCAGACTTGATAGTTAGATAATGGCTGGACTCAAAATCATTTTAGTTGGAAAAGACATTCCTGATTCTATGAAGTATCAGTTCCTGCTCTGTTTTCTGATGCTACTTCTGATAGTCAATTTAATGTAATTCTGCTGAAATTCCTAGTGACTGGGAAGCTGGAGGCTTGTAACAAAAAAAAGTTAACAGAAATCTAGTCGCCGTCATTGGAGGTGTTCAGGAGGAGACTTGATGGGGTACTTGGTGCCATGGGTTAGCTGTTTGGGTGGGTTGGATTGGTTGATGGGTTGGACACGATGATCTTGAAGGTCTCTTCCAACCTGGTTTGGTTTATTCTAAATTCTAAGTTTATTCTAAAACTTAAGATTTTTATCTTGTTCAGCAATTCACCACGCTTTCATGAACTCTCATATTGTGAAAGAATATGAAAAAATAATAAACATATGAGAATAAAGAAAATAGAAGATTTCTTTGAGTTTTCAAAATGAATTTGTAATGCAGAGTTCTTGCCTCAGTCTTTAAGAATTGGTTAGGAGTAGTTCCAGGAAAACCAGGTTGCCTACTTCTCAGGAAAGATCTAGTTATCTATACTTGTCAGAGGAAAAACGTTAATAACGTAGTGTGACATGCCTCTCCCAGTGCTTGTTTCATCACTCCCATAGAACAGAAACCGTCTGAGCCAAATAGGAAGAATAACTTTATCTTGTTATGACTAAGAGTGAACTGATGACACAAAAGGAGTTGAGCAGAAGATAAAAACTTCAGTATTTTAGAAGAGCTAGAACACCTGACTGTGTGTAATGGAAAACTTGAAATTAAGCTGCTAAGCCCGTGTTGTGAGCAGGTTTAACAGAATTTACGATGTTTTTGGTAGTGTTAAAGCTGCGAAAGCAGAATCCTTTAGAGCTTCTTTCAAGTCATCTTTTAAAAGAAGGATCTTTAAGAAGAGCCTTTTTCTTGTTTAACATAGATGTTTGCTGTCTAAAATAAGCCAGGAAGTGATTTTGTCAGTATTTATTGGGTGAAAAATTAAGTGCTGCTCTGAATTGAGAGTGTATTGCCAAGGAAATCATTCATGACTCTGTGAGTTTATGAAAAAGAACTTTCTACCTTCACCTTCTTCTTGATAGTGAACTTCTCTCCTGAGATTAGGATCTTTGGACACTGAGAATTGCTTTGCAGTAAACTTGAACACATTTGGCTTCAGATAGGAATACATTTCATACATTTCTGTGCATCCAGTTCATTCATCAGTCACTGATGTTGACTAGATTTTGGGGAAGTTCATGAATGCTTCACTATTTCAAGAGTAAAGGATGTTTTATATCTTTCATAAATGCTAACTTCCATTTGTACAGTAATGTCATTTGGGAATCCTCAGGAAGGATCTTTGGAAACATTAATGAGTTTGGCTGTAAAATGCCCTTACATAAATACAGTTAGCCTCATACTGCATGATGGCAGGTCTTATACACAGAGTGACTCTTTGAGTAAAAGGAGAATCTAGCCTGACTCACAGCTGTGGCTTAACTGCAGAGCAATCTTTTTCTTGTAGATAATTTAAATCATAATTTAGCTTGAGCTCTTGCTGTATACTGTCAAAAAGCAGTGAAAGAGGGTGTTAATGGCTGCCTTGCTTTTATGAGACAGGAGTTAAAAATGGGACCTTGGGAGGGATATCTGTCTTGTTCCATGTGCTATGTGGGTACTCAGAGAAGAGAATGTAAAATGAATTGAAGAATCATTTCTTCTTTTCTCCTTTAAATCCAGAAGCAGTACCTAGTGAGAGAAAGTGATGCTGAAGAGGCATATTTACATGAACTGTGTTTATCTGGCATACAATATTTGGGGCAGGGGAGGAAAGGAGAGGGGGGAAAAAAAAAAAAGGCAGGGGCAAATCAAAAAAGGGCCTGAGTTTGTTTATGTTCAAAATGTAATTTTCAACTATGGTGTTTGAACTGAGATGTGGATAAAAATAAATCCTCTAAGTTCTTTGGAAGTATTTGTATTTTTCCTTAAATGCTTGATACATCCTCGGTGCCTTTGCTCATTTGTTTATGTAAACTTCAATGAGCTGTGATAAAGGAGAAAAGGGAAATTGATACTGTGACTAGAGAACCGAGTAAATGAGACAGTAAGATTATCACCAAGGCCTATTCTTCAGTCTGGTATATTAGTTTAAATTATTTTTATGCTTTTCAATCTGAGACAAAAGAAATGCAATAAAACTGGAAGTCAGTCGTCTCTGGATACATGAATTGTCTGGATTTTGTATTAAGCAAAATAAAGTATGTTCCCATTTTGGAATCCTTGTAATAAGCTGCTACAAAGAAGTGTACCTGCTGAGGCAAACAGTGACATCAGTGGAGTTCAAGACTAGACAGTATGTGCATTTTGGCATTTAGTTCTGAGAGTTCATGCTGAGAAATGGATTTTTGCCCAGGAAGTGTGCCAGTAGAGGTAAGGAAACTGGAGGTGGGTGCTGGGTCCTCTGGATCATGAGAGTGCTGTATGACTCCAACATGCTCCATTATGAGTGTCCATCTAGAGCAACACTGGGAGGGCTGTTTGCACTGGAATGCTGCTTTTCACAGATAATATGTGCTGCCTCTCCAGCAGACTCTGGTGATTGGTACCATACAGATGTTTCACAGCTTGCAGTTTGAACAGTTGACCATCCCTTGTAGTACTTAAGCTGTTGTGTAGGATACATAACAAAGTAGCAGGACTGCTGAAAAGCCTACATTTATATGCAAAGAATCCCATTCTGCCTCTGCCCATCGTATATGCACTTTCTAAATTAAGTGCATATCATCGCTCTCTCTCGCTGTTCTAAGGATAGCGTGGAACAAATACAGAATTTGTAAATATATTTGATTACTTCTGGTTTCTTTGCATTTTTCTATAAGAAAATGTGACTTAAATACAGACTTCATAAGATCTCTATCCCCATTTTTTAAAAAGTGTTAACTTTCTATTTGCTGACTGAAATCTATTTCTCTCTGAGAGCATAGGTGTGGTGGTTTAGGCTGGGTGCTTCTGGCCCGGATGCCACTGCACACACCACACCTGGGAGATCCTGGCTGAAAGAGCTGGGGCTGCTTAGCCTGGAGAAGAGGAGACTCAGGGGTGACCTTATTACTCTCTGCAACTACCTGAAGGGAGGTTGTAGACAGGCAGAGGTTGGTCTCTTCTCCCAGGCAGCCAGCACCAGAACAAGAAGACACAGTCTCAGGCTGCGCCAGGGGAGGTTCAGGCTGGAGGTCAGGAGGAAGTTTTACACAGAGAGAGTGATTGCCCCTTGGAATGGGCTGCCCAGGGAGGTGGTGGAATCGCCATCACTGGAGGTGTTCAGAACGAGACTTGATGGGGTGCTTGGTTGCATGGTTTAGTTGATTAGGTGGTGTTGGGTGGTGGGTTGGACGCGATGATCTTGAAGGTCTCTTCCAACCTGGTCTATTCTATTCTATTCTATTCTATTCTATTCTATTCTATTCTATTCTATTCTATTCTATTCTATTCTATTCTATTCTATTCTATTCTATTCTATTCTATTCTATTCTATTCTATTCATATCCCAAGGGGTGGGCCCAGCCCAGGGGGTGGTCACAGGAAACCAGGTATTCCATTCCCATAATTCCTGCACCACTATAAAATCCATAGCAGGGTCTGGCACTTCCTCTTTCCTTCCTCTCCGCCACCCGGTAACTGGGGAAGATGTCTCCTGGCCATGGACCTGGCTAGGCCCAAGGCCATGGGGGGGGGGGGGGGATGGGCAGTCTCAGATCTGGCCAGCTGAGACTAGCCTAGCAGTGGGGGGAAGGAGGAGCCCTGGGGGTCTTGGGTGCACCCTCAGGTGGGGATGGGATGTTTCTGGGTCTGTTTTGGGGTTTCTCTTGTAACTGTACTTCTGGTTTTCTGTGTGCACTCACTGTTTTCTATTTAAACTTCCCATCACTTTTGCAATCTGTTTTGTCTGAGTCATTATTTCTGCCCGTGGTGGGGAGGGGGGTTTGCCCCAACCCATTACAATAGGTGACAGGGAATGGATTCTATTTATTTTTTTCTAAAAGAATCTCACTTCTCTTTGGTAAGCAAGTATTTGATTCGTTTGGAGTGCTTGTGTTTAATACTGGAGGGTAGAGAGGCTCTGCAGAGGGACCTCGACAGGCTGGACAGATGGGCAGAGTCCAACAGCATGAGATTTAACACATCCAAGTGCCGGGTTCTGCACATTGGCCACAACAACCCCATGCAGTGCTACAGGCTGGGGTCAGAGTGGCTGGAGAGCGGCCAGGCAGAGAGGGACCTGGGGGGTACTGGTCGATGGCAGGCTGAACATGAGCCTGCAGTGTGCCCAGGCATCCAAGAGGGCCAATGGCATCCTGGCCTGCATCAAAAACAATGTGGCCAGCAGGAGAAGGGAGGTCATTCTGCCCCTGTACACTGCACTGGTTAGGCCACACCTCGAGTACTGTGTCCAGTTCTGGGCCCCTCAGTTTAGGAAGGATGTTGACTTGCTGGAATGAGTCCAGAGAAGGGCAACAGAGTTGGTAAGGGGTTTGGAACACAAGCCCTATGAGGAGAGACTGAGGGAGCTGGGGTTGCTTAGCCTGGAGAGGAGGAGACTCAGGGGTGACCTTATTGCTGTCTACAACTACCTGAAGGGAAGTTGTAGACAGGCGGATGATGGTCTCTTCTCCCAGGCACCCAGTACCAGAACAAGAGGACACAGTTTCAGGCTGCGCCAGGGGAGGTTTAGGTTGGATGTTAGGAAGAAGTTCTATACAGAGAGAGTGATTGCCCATTGGAATGGGTTGCCCAGGGAGGTGGTGGAGTCACCATCATTGGAGGTGTTCAGGAGGAAACTTGATGGAGTGCTTGGTGCCATGGTTTAGTTGTTTAGGTGGGTTGGATTGGTTGATGGGTTGGACGCGATGATCTTGAAGGTCTCTTCCAACCTGGTTTGTTTATTATTGTTATTATTATAACTAGTTATTCAAACTCACGAACCAAACATCTAACCAACTTCTGAGGAAGGTCAAGAGTAATACCTTTCAGGCAATGTCTATAATCAGTTTGAGGCTTTTCATTGCTCTCATTGGTCTGTAGTGTTCACATTAACAGGACTTAGGGATTTAGACAGGAATCATCTGAAAGTCTCTATAATCAAGGTGTTGTGGTTTAAGGCCCATCTGCAGCAAGCCCCATGTAGGATGGGAAAAAGAAACTGGGGGCAAAATGCAAAACCTTATGAGTTAAGAGAGTTTAACAGAACAATGCAAAGAATGGCAGCAATAGTAAAAATGTAATATATTGCATGGCTTAGATAAAATGTGATGTGCTAACCCAATGCAGCCCACACTTTGCTGCCAGACACCTAAGGCAACTGCCTGAGCCAGCCCCCTCCTTTTAAGTAGTGGGCATGATGTTTAGGTATCAATACCCCACTGGCTGGTTCAGCTGGCTGTCCTAGTTGTGGCCCCTTCTAGCTTCTTGTGAAGAAAATTAACTGCATCTTAGCTGAGCCCAGGACAAGCAGAAATCATTTAGTTTTTACTTTTACACCTATGTCATGATGTCTATTTTCTGGGTGTCCCAAATTGTTTTGCAGTTAGCTGAAATGCCTCTCTCAAGCCTCACCACCTTGGAACTTCAGGGGATATGCTAACAGCCACAGAAATGTGCTGCACTGGCTGTGGCAGTTGGTATTTAGGACTTCAAATCTTTGTTTGGCAGAAGATGGGGAGGTTATGATTGCAGCTGTGATTGCAACTCACTGACTTCTTAACTGCTGTCAGGTTGCAATGGAAGTGAGTAGAACTTCCTGGTAATAGTCAGCACTGACAGTTGATTAATGATGTGACACATATCTGATACCTGAATTTGGTGGACTAAGGTGAGGTTACATTTATGTGTGTGTGCTCAAGGGAATGCTTTTAAAATGTGTCTGCCTAGCAGTTCATAACATGATAGATGATTAAACTGGTTTTGGAATAGTTTGAAGGGTTAGGGCAGAATCTTATACCAGATCATCGCAAATATAAATACTTGACTTAGCAAAGATTATGGAGCATTTGAGTAATTATTGTTTAGTTAATTCAAGTGTATGGGATGTTCTAAATGGACATATGGGGGTTAGCAGAACACTGAAGAACCAATGTCTGTTTCCCTGAATACTGGAAATGTAGGGAGGTATCCTGGCAGCCAGCCTAAATTCCTGTATTTTAACAGCACTATGAGTCAATTTAAGTCCAGGATTTCAGCTATAGCCTTCTGAGAGCACTTCTCATTCAGTGTGGAGGGTTTGGAAATCAGAAGGAATCTGTGTGTGACTAACATGATAGGGCCACTGTCAGCAGTTTCACTGGTCCCTCATAAAACACAGTGTCTAGTTTAGCATTCCTGTTCTTGAAGTATTACCACTGATTGGCCTAAAAGTATGTAAAATAAGGGCAAACTCTTAGACTGTTTTCTTAGCCATAGAAGAATGGGTAATAATTCTCTATAAAAGATGAGATAGTTTGGTAGTTGCTCTAAAAAAAGTTGCCATATCATGTCTTTCCCTCTTCCAAATACAATCACACTTTGTAAACTTTGTCTTTAACTGAAATGTTTAACAACTGAAACAGAGAAATCAGAAGTTGAAATACGAACCACAGGATGATCTCAATTACTTCTGTGATGTGTCTCACAAAGATATTCTGTTGTATTGTGGTGGTAAGGATAGGCATGAGAACTGAAACTGATCAGATGATAGACTGCATCTTGCAAACTTTTTGCAGGTGGAGGGAAGCTATGCTTTGGATGATTGTTAGCAATAATTTGGGACATTTCTTTTTAACATTTTAGTGACATGCCTTGGTGAACAAAAGCTATTTTGCTTGAAATAAGGGAAGGAGGAAAAGGAAGTTTTGAGGACTTGGCATGGAGTGCAACAGATGACATCATACTGTTGTAAATTCATGAAGAAATAATAGTCAAGAAGCTGATACTAACATTTTGAGAAGGTGTTTCAAAAGAGCTGACTCAGCTTCCTCTGAACTCAATAAAGATCTTTCAGTTAAATTGAGGAGAGCTGGGTCAAGTCTGGTTGAACTCAGTTTCTGTTCCTATATAGCTAAAGGCTGAGATGAAACTTCCTAATGGGAGGAAAAATGTTAAACCATAGGATGTTTAAAACCTTTTAGGAAAGACAATGAAAGTAAGTGGTAACAATCCCAATTTCCAGAGAGATTGGTCTCCATCCCCTGTTGCATGCTGGCTTTTCTGGGGAAAGATAAACAAAAATACTTAATATAATAGTGTTGTGTTATTTTGTAATAGCAAAGTAATGTGTTTGTTTGTTTGTTTTTAAAGTAAAATCTAAATATCTTACACATATAGAAGCTGTCTTGTACACTGAGGTAAAACCAAGCAGAGGTTATGGTTTAACCTTTCTTTTCCATATGGATGGAAAGCAATAGACATTGCTGACATTTCTAGTGATGGGATAAATTGATACCATTGGTTTTAATGCAGGCAAGGTTAGAGCTGACTCGAAGTATTGTAGATTAGCATGACAGAAGCAATGCAACAAAGTGAATGAAATGGCTTTCTTATTCCATCTGCAACCAAGAGGCACTTGAATGAGGAGGGGTCAGTTAGCTTTAGCTGATAACACTTTTGGGTTTTTTCTGTCTTCAGATATCTCAGCTTATGTCAGAGACTAGTCGAGAGGGCCTGAATGAAACAGCACTGAACCGCTACAATGCAGATAAACCCTCCTTGTACAGCTTCCCTGCTTCCCAGAGCACGTATGTTGCCAGTGAAGTATCCACAGGCACCTCGGTGGCAGCATCATTTTTTGCCAGGTAAGAGAGACTTCTCAGATTTTCCCTCTTTCGAAACCTAATTTCTTTTGAAGGAAATGACTCCAGTGAAGAAGAGGGGTTGATAGACTAGAACACATCGAAATGTGGCTGCAGATATAGATCTGTCACAAACTTACAGGAATTACTATGAAAATGTTTAATATACCTGTATGTATTTGTCTGTAAGATGAGGATGATAATTCTACTCTCTTCTGTAAAATAGCTCTTTAATTCTTGATTTGGGTCATGCTCCCAGAATAACACCCAATTTCATGACTTTTTTTGGAGTAGTATATCTCTGAATGAGAAGGGCCCATCCAAGGAATTTTCTGAGATAGGCAATTAATTGTAGATCTAACTGGAGGTGGATGGGTCTGTTTGGTGGGCAGCCTTCACTCTTCTTTATTGAATTTTGTTTCCATCTGGGAAAACTATCAAGATTTCCACTTTCAGATGACAAATGTTAAGGTTTCTGATTTCAGTTTTTCTCCACGTCATGCTGTTGAATTGACCTGAGGGTCTAAACTCAACCTTGGAATGCTTTCTGTTGAACATTCAACCAGTATTTAAAAAAAAATTGATGAGAGAAAGTTCCAGTAAAAAAATCTTATGGTTGTCTTTATTAATTTGTTAGTAAAAATGGTTTGTTAAATGGACATAGTAGTTAATAAATGAAATATGTATTATCAACAACAGAGATATTTTTCTGTGCAGAAACATGGTCTTTGCACATAATCTTTTTAGCTCAGTTGAATCATTATGTAACTTGTGGTGGTGAGAGAAGGCCTAGCTCTCCCTCCCTCACAAAGAAAAGAAACCACAGCTAGCTCAGTTGGAGAAGCAAAGATATATTTACAAGCAAGATGAAATGCAGGTTATATATATACACAGTATACAGTATTTACAATATATACAGAAATACACAGCAAAGAAAGTAATACAGAACAAAACTCCCTCCTCCGGACAGAGGAGGGTTACCCCCCTGTGCCCCCTCTCTCCCCCTACCTCCCTTTTTTTCCCAAAAAGGGCTAGAGAGAGAGAAAAGGTAATTAATAAGGATGAAATTTTGTTAGGCTTCAAAAGTGCATGCAGGGATTAGTTTTCTTATCTCAAGGTCAACTCCAGCTAGTTGCTCAGAAGCAGACAGGCTGGAAAGGTAGAACAGACTGGAACAGAGACAGACTCAAACTGAACTAAAACTTAAAGTTGCATTCTGCCAATCTACCAATGAAATTCCTTTAGAATATCTGAATATATTCAAAATATTCAGTCAGAGTGTTCCAGCAAATGTCCCTTTCTTAAAGGCACAGCCTAAAACGGTCACATAACTGAAGAAGCTGAAATAGTGCTTGCATTTTAATGCATTTCAATAATTAGAAGTTTCAATCTGGGAAGAGATGTGGAAGTAAGAAAATAACAAGGGACTAATCAATTTTTTACAGCACTTCCAATCCAATCTAGTGAGAGATCTGGATTTCAAAACATGGAATGAATTTTTGAGTGAATGCCTCAGGAATATTCAGATTAACTTCCTACCCTTTAGAGTGCCAACTGTTAGTAATTCTACATGATTCTATTTTGTTATAAATGTAAATGGAAAATTTATAATGTTGCTGGGCTCTGTAAATCTGGAAGGAAGATTATCCTCTACTGTTTTCCCTTACAAACATTAGGGATTGCATATATTGAATCAGTCATGCTACAACTGAATCATTAAAAGTAGCTGCTTAGAAGGCTCAGTAAACATTGTTTGGTGCAGCTCTGCCATTTTTTCTTTACAGATGTGATACTGGGATAGCAAATATGAATGATGACAGTGGTCTTGATTTGCTGCCCTTTTCTGTTTAACTGCAGGCAGTTTCAATTAAAATTGCTGAATGTGCTCATATGGTAATGTCTAACCAAAGTACAGATTGGGATTAGCACATATTTTAGCATGAGTTGATTTATGAAGATGGTTTAAGTCATTTGTTCTTCATTGTTTCGCTTTTCTATGCTGAGAGAATTCATTTACTCTTAACATACTCTGCTGAAATGTAGAAACTAATTAAATTTGCTCAAAATCCCCGATGTAAATCACACGTTGTAAGTAGAACTCTGTTTGTTTCTCACTGATGGTGTGAATTCTTGGATGTGCTTGGCCCAGCAGAAATCTCATGTTAAGGCTGTTTCTTTTGAAACTGTACTTGGGAAGACAAGAAAGCCTGGTTTAGTATGGGATATTGCATATTGGATTAATATTACTTACATAAAAGTCAGTTTTGTTCAAGATACACAATCTGCTGTCAGTTCAAACAGCAAATCCAAGTCAGTTGTTCATTGATTGATCTTTTAGCAAGAAAATTCTCAAATTGTGTTCACAATGCAGATCTCATTAATTTTTGGTTTGTCTCTTATGTGTCTATATGTATTCGCATTACCCCAGCAATTGTAAAAGCCCAGATGTGTGTCTATTATTAAATACAAAGGAGAAGGCAGTGGTTGTCAAACTTGTTAACATGGCATTCTACTTGCAGTATTAAACAGTCATTCTAAAATTCTAAACTTTTGCTTTTTCCAGTTGTGAGTAGCACCTGGAATAGTGACTACCAGCTGTGACTGTTTTGGGGTTTTTCTGTTAACATGTGTAACATAGAATATTTCCAGTAAGTAAGAAATTATTACACAGACAGGGAAACTTGTGAATGTGAAGTGGGAAGTAGAAGAGTAGAAAATACTCTTTCAAAATTTGAATAATGTTCCACAGTATTTCACTTGTTGTTCCCTGACAATCAAAGCAAACCGCAGATGAGGCTGAGATATTAAGTCATCCATCATCAGGAAGGAAACCCAATTAACTAAAATGCTACAGTATGGTGGAAATGTTAATGCGTCCGTGGGAACTTTTGGTTGTAATAACTTGAGAAACATCAGAAGTAGAATACTGGGAGATCATAATTTTTCTATTCTCAGGCATGACTAGTCCAACAGTGATACTTGACTGAACTACAACTGGCATTGAGCCATGGAGAAGTATCTGAAGTCCACAGTGACTCTGTCTTTTGAAAAGCCAGGAGGCTTATCTGTCTCAATACTGGACTGTTATGTTTCATGATCTATAGCTGACAGCTAAAAGGGATGCAACTTCTGTTAATTGCCATTTGCTGGAATATTGCTGGAAGAGAACTTGTGTTGGAATTCCCATGGGGCAGTATGTGATTATTTTAAAGGAACTTAAGTTGAAAACTATCCAAAGTGCTCTGCTGGCAGGCTTATGAAAATTAGATGGTCCAGGTATGACTAATAAATGGTGATTCTGACATAAAAAATGAATTAAATCAATTCCACTTTTAATGACAAGCTCCAGATTTTCCTTTCTGTTCAGGACTGTTACTCATTTTCTCTGAAATACCCTCCAATCCACACTTGTCTAGCATCGTTTTTCCTCTTACTAGTACACATTTGTGATGAAAATAAATTATTTAGCTAATGTGAAATGATAAGATTCTTTACACAAAAAGAATAATTTGAAGAGTATTTTAGGATTTTTTATATCAGTTAACTGTTGACTCCTGTTTCAGTCTTTGTCATAGGAGGCATTGCAGTCTAAGCTGTGCTCCCAGCATAGGGTAGAGGTGTACCATATGCATGTGCTAGTGCTGACTTTGCACAAGATCTGAGGGAAGGATATTCTGTCGCTTCTTTCCTGGTGTCTCTGAAGCTCTGACTGATCAAGGAGCTTTACTCTGGACCCCTGTTCCTATCTATGCCAGTTTCTACATGGAGAAAACTTTTGGGACTCTGACTTCAGCTTTGGCCTGACTGCTTCATAAATAAACCTATCCTTCTGAATAAAACTAATCCCTTGTGATGGGGTGGTAGGGTTTTGATAGTCACTCAAAGGGTGATAGCACAGTGCAAGAAGTAGAAGTCAAAACTGGACCAAAGCCTTTCAGTTGTTACAATACCTAAAGGTTTTTGGGACTTGGCGCTGTTCCTTGTGTGTCCTCTTACAGCAAGCTTGCATTCATGATGAGGGAAAACTTCTGTTGCATTAGGACAAAGGAGAAAAATAAAAGCCAGTTCTGCTTTGGACCTCAAAAAGGTAAATTTTTTTTCAGGAGATATTTTTAAATGGACGTCTTGAAAGTTGTTTCTTGTTGCTGGTCACAAAATGTAACAGTGTATCTTGAACAAAAGCTCTCCTCAGTCTGAAATCTTGATAATAGCCTGATAAGCTTGAAAGTAGCCTGAAAAATCTGTTCTAGGGATAATTTTCCATGTCTCTGTACAGCTTAAACACTAAGTAAGGCCACACAATGCTACTCTAGCAAGGTATGTTTTTCATATGAAATGCAGAAATATCCAGATTAAAAAAAAACCTTTCTATTTTGAGGCAAAACAAAAATAGAAAATCTTTATGTATAACTGATGCATAGCTACTTGGCAGGGGATAAGCTCTAGCTACAGTTACCTCTAATTCTTGGAAAAACTGCTGGTGAGCCTTTCCGTGCTCATTTGCCATTCCTGTGTGGTTTGGCAGCTGAGGGAGGAGGAGGTAAGGCACTGCCTTAATGCAAAGGAGTTTTGTGAATGTTGTGTTCAAAACCCTGAATTCTCTATTCCTTTCCAGCCCTGAAAAAGCTTTTTTGAATATTTTTTTAAAATCTGGTACGTATTGCATGAACCACAAAGCTTCTATGAGAACACTGTAGGGCTCTCTAGTTAAAGCTGCTGTGCTCTTTAGATGACTTATCACTCTAGAGACCCTAGAATCTCATGTCTCACTGTTTTTTGCACACATGTGATTAAACTATCAGCTTATCACACAAATGTTGGTTTTCTTTATAGGTGCAATATTGTGTAATTTTTTTTGAAACTTAAAGGAGCTGGTCTGCACAGTCTTTCTACACATGGGAAAAAATTTTAAGGCCCAAAGGGTTAGAACTTGGAGCACCAGGGCTTTTCCTTACAGGTTGTGCATTGCTTTAAAGTAATCATATCGTCTTAAGGTCCTGACTTGGATTTTTCAGAGATCACAGAATGGTAGTTTCTGGGAGGGAACCTCTGGAGATAATCTTGTCCAACCTCCCTGACTAATCAGGTTCACCTAGATCAGTTGCATGGGAATATGTCCCAGTGGATTTTGAAAGCTCACAACCTTTCTGGGCACCATCCATCTGGGTGATCCGTAACCCTCAAAGTGAAGAAATTTTTCCATATGTTTAGATAGGACATCCTGTGTTCTGGTGTTTGCCCATTGTCCCTCTCCTGTCACTGGACACCCTGAGAAGAGACTGGCTTAATTTCTTGCCACCTACCTTCAGATATTTAAAAGCATTGATAACCTCTCTGGGGATCTGGGGGAAGTTCACAAAAAATAACTTTTCCTGACTGCAACAGAGGGTTTGTTGCAACGACATGGACAGCAAAACAAATTAGAGGCAGCAGCTAGTAGAGAAGGAAGTGGTTTGGAGTGGGTATTCCTATACCACAAAGCCCAGCTTTGCCTTGGGAAATTCTATGGCAGAAACATTTAGTTTGTGTCAGTAGTCTAACTGTAATGGGTTTTGCTGAAGCATTGGATTAGCAGAGATGGAGCCAAGCCAAGAGTCTCCTCTTGTTACTTGTGCAGGTGCACAAGAGGATGTGAAGGCCCAGCCAGGGCACTGGGTGCTGCTGAGGCCTGAGGCATCTCTCATGAAAAAATCTGTGAACATTGTCAGAGGGTGAAAGCTGCTGAATGTTTCTAAGTGGTATGAAATGCAGATGATTGAGATGAAATTGCTCATGTTGAAGAATGGCAGATCTAACTGCTATTTCAAGTTGTGCAGCGGTTCAGACACTGCCTGAGAAGTCTTCAATGTCAAATAGCGGTGACCCCAACATCTCTAAGAGAAAATTATCTTCTGAAAGCTAGGTGAAAATGTGTTTCGGTTTCTTGCAGAATTTTCTTTCATTAGCTGAACAAACTAAATGTAATGGTTGACTTGTGGTCAGTCTCTTGGGAATTTTGAAGAGCTATACATAAACAACTCTGATCAGAATTTCTACTCTCTTCCCTCCTCCTTCTTGTATACTGCGTAAGAAATATGTAAACAGAAGAATGTTAAGATTAAAGGTCCACAGGCTGTCTTTCAGTAGGAATGCTGGCAGCAAGTTTAAAAGGCCTGTAAATAATTTTCACAAATATTTCTACCTTCAAAGACTGCCTTGAGGCTAACTAATAGGGGAAATTTCAATCACAATGATCTCGGTCAAGCTGAAAGGCCATGAAAGAAATACTTAAAATTGGCATCTAGGTTTGAGTGCACAACTTCAGGGGCTGATTTTTCATTATTACTTCATTGGGAATGTAAGCAGTCTGTTCACAGTCGCTGCTCTCTCTACTGCTGTGAGAGCTCTAACAGGCTGTTTCTACTTGCTGTTGTTGGTGTTACTTTATGTGTAAATACAGATCAAAAGGGAATCTTGACTCTCCTGAAGCCGAAGAGTGGCATTTGGAGCAAAAAGAATACTCTTTTGATATGGTTCAATGTAAATAAAATGTGCTATCAGGAAAAATGAGTGGCACACACAAGAATAGCCTGTGCCTGGTAATGGAAGCAATGATCTTACATGCAATAAAAAGAAAATAATAAATTAGTACTTAGGAGCCACATCTGGACACAAGTACCAGAACAAGAGGACACAGGCTCATGCTGCACCAGGGGAAGTTTAGGCTCGAGGTGAGGAGAAAGTTCTTCACTGAGAGTTCTAAATCCTTCACTTAGCCATTGGAATGGGCTGCCCAGGGAGGTGGTGGAGTCACCATCCCTGGAGGTGTTCAAGAGGGGATTGGATGTGGCACTTGGTGCCATGGTTTAGTCATGAGGTCTGTGATGACAGGTTGGACTTGATGATCTTTGAGGTCTCTTCCAACCTTGGTGATTCGGTGATTCTGTATTTGAACAATCTGTAATTTTAGATGGTCTCAAAACCAAACCTTGGGTACCAAACAATTTCAAATTGTTTTGGGGTCTTTTTGTTTGTTTTGTTTGCCCAGATGGCAGTTTGTAGTGTTGTTCTCCCCCTGCCCCAAACTGATGTATTCCACTTTGTTTGAATAAGTTCCTATCTTTTGGTTGCAAAAAAAGGTTTAGCAACAAGTTTGCAGACTAGGTCCATTTCTAACAGTAGGTGTGTAGGGTACATGTTGGGAACCATGGTATCTGGATCTTTAGATACTTGCACAGTGGCACTATTTAAACAAAAGCTTAAGTAAATGTTTTCAATCTTAGACCTGGCCTGGAAAGCTAGTTGTGATTTAAATTTGCATTCTGTAAACAGAAATAATGTCAACCTTTATGCCAGTTAGATACACTGTATGTTGTCTGCGCACATGTCACAGCTTAAAATACAGATAATGGACCTTCCTTTTTAAACAGAACTTTGGGAGTAATCCACGGAGTTATAAAAAGAAATAATCTAAAATTATCTTTACATTATCATAGAATACTATACATACAGGAGTGTGTCACCTGCTTAGTCTCAAGCCATGTAACTGTTAAAAAAGAATGTGAATCCTCCTCATGTTCCTAGTAGCAAAGTAATCCACTTCCTATGTACAGGGGCATTCACCTTTAGTTAATAAATACAGTTTTCTGGACTAGGTATGCTTTAAAAATAATTTAGGACAATCTAAAGTAAATTATTATTATTGAGGAGCAATTTACTGACCATTGAACAGAGACATTAAAATTCCAGTACATGAAAGGTATGTAACTTTGATATTATGTCTGTACTGAAATATGCTACAGCTGCCTCTGTGCGCTGCACAAGGTGACTGTTTTCTGACCTATGTATGACCCATGTGTGGTATCATATGCTTTGTACTGATGGTAATGACAATCACTGAGTAATGTTGTTATTGACATGCTCATTGAGATTTGGAGTTTCTTCTGTAGCTAACGTTTTACAGTCTTGAGAAATCCTGTGGAAAGTTTTGAGATGTGTTGTTCCTGTGATGCAATTCCCAATTCCATCTTATGAATATTTTGTTCTGTAAAGCAAAGGGCACATAACCATGAAAGTCTTTCTGCTCAAGAGAGTATTTTAAAATTAATACCCTGTCTCCTAAGTACAATTCATTATATTAATGGTTTCTAACATATATTGTCTGAAAACAATTTTAGTTTTTCTGGTTCTTGTAAGAAGCTGTGGTGTTTAGTTACAACTTTTTGTTTCTGTAAATATGTGAGTACTTCACATAATTTTAATTTTTACTTTAATGTACACAAGTTTCTTAACTTCCATCTAGAATTCATTGTCCAGTTAATTGTAATATGATTAGTTGCATTCAATTTTTAAATTGATCTGGTAATACAGTACACTTACGTGCTGTTTTCCCTCCTTTCCCGCCCCCCCCCCCCAAATCCTAGTCAATAATGCAAGTAATGCAAGCATCTGCATAATGTACTTGATGCAACATACATGCTTTGTAGAAGCTCTGTTATGTAGCCTCTGCCAAGGCAAAAGGAGGTAGCCAAGACACTTCTGATCTTCAGTAGTTTGCAATGGCCTTTAATTTAGCTTAAAGTCTGCTTTCTCTATTTGTCCCGTATTGATTATTGCTGCTATTGCAGAGAGGAAACTTTAGATTTGTAAATGACTGCATTGGCCCCATTCTTGCTATGATTCTCATGTCTTAGATGTTGTGATAAATATTTTGCATTGCTGTGAAGAATATTGGGTACTGATGATATGACACTGAGGCACTATTTTAGTGGTTTGCTAAGGAAGGAGGCAATTCTTCATGGATCGGTATTCCTAATTTTCCTAGGTGATTTGAAGCATCCAGTACAAAAGTACCTAGGTGCATGGAAGCTAAATTTATGGTGCTCTCTATATATTATACACTAATGAAGAGGTAACTTCTTGTGTACTTCTTGCTACGTCTTGTGATTTCCTGTAGGTTTCGACACACCACAAAGAGAGTCTAACTAAGCATAGGTTTGGCTTTCTAATTTCTAGGAGGGCTTTTGGGCCGCCAGAGTACATGCTTTGTGAACACCTGTTCCCAGGAAAACTTGAACTGAGGCTATTTCCTTCCTTTGACACTGCCTTTGCCTGCGCCTGACATGTATGTTGAGAAATTGCTAGCATATGCAGTAATCCTTCAGCACCTGTTACCAAAGACTCCTGATGTTTAATCTTGCCTTTTACTCTTAGGGCAGTGGAAATAAAAATGCTCAGCATTAATCTTTTGGCTTCTAGTGTAGTTGTGACTGCCAACTACAGTACAGGCAACCTCATGTTGATTTACTGTTTTGCATATTTCTTGCTTCTTTTAAACCTTGACATGAGAGTTCTGATTTATGGTGTCTCTATCTTGGCTTGTGGAGAGAGAAAGATGAATTGGTGTAGTTTTTCTGTCTGTAGTAGAAAATTATATGCACCACTAGTTGTTTTTTCCCCTCTGTTTTTTAACACCATCAAACTAATCTTCACTGAAAGACATCGTAAATCCATAGGGACAAGGCTTTTCCCCCAAACACCTGGAAGTTCAGAGTGGCATACTTTTTGTTCTGATTACTGCTTTCCTGTTACAAGAAGTACTGTTACAGTGCTACCCCAGCAGACTTGAAATTCCGCCGGTGATTTACCCTGTCTGTAGAATCCTCCACCACCTGCTCAAAGAGTCAGTGCTTTCTTAACCTTGACACCAATCTATTAAACTGCTTAATGACTTTTCCTTACAATTACCAAGGAAGGCAGACAATTTTCTTTTTTCCTTGTTCACAGAATAAAAAACTCCAACAAGAGAATCAAGGAATATTTTGGGTTGGAAGGGACCATGAAGATCATCTAGTTTCAGCCCATTTTACCTTAGGCACTACCAGGAGTATAAAATATATGTGCAGTGGTGGTCAGGCACTGGAATAGGCTGCCCAGGCAGGTGGTGGAGTCACCATCCTTGGAGATGTTCAGAAAATGCACAGATATGGCATGCTGGGACATAATTTAATGGCAATGTTTGTGTTAGGTTAACAGTTGGCTCTTGGAAGTCTTTTTCAATCAAAACAGTTCTATGATTCTGTGACTCAGCAGTTCTCATCAAGATCCTTACAGTATCTCATATTTCCATCTGCAGGTATTGGACAGAAACTGATTTGTTCCACATTAACCTTGATTCAAGCAAATGTGTTTCTGGGATGGCACCCAGTGCTAGTGGTTTGGATTGGAAGGGACCTTAAAGATCATCTTGTTCTAACATCCCTGCCATAGGCAGGAAAATCTCTAGGCTGCTCAAGGCTCCACCCTGCCTGGCTTTGAGCATGTCTAGGCTTGGAATCTCCACAACTTCTGTGGGCAATCTGTTCCTTTACCTTACTACCCTCACCATGATGAATTTCTTCCAAATGTCTAATCTAAATCTAGCTTCTTCCAGTTTGAAGCCATTACCCCTCATCCTGTCACTGTGTAGCTTTGTAAAAAATCCCTCTCCAGCTTTCCTGTAGGCCCCTTTCAAATACTAGAAATGTGCTATAACATCTCCCCAGAGCCTTTTCTCCAGGCTGAACAATCCCAACTCTCTCAGCCTGTATTGATAGGAGAGGTGCTCCAGCCCTCTGACCATCTTCATGGCCCTCCTCTGGACTTGTGTATTGGTCATCCTCATTTCTTTGAATAACCAGGCTAAAAACTCCTGCTGATAATCAGTGAGGCAGTCCTTGATTTTATTATCCCGATAGTCATGAGAGAAAGCAGCCAAGCTAGTTACTTTTTGTGAGAATTACAGCAATAATTTCTGAATCTAAGAAAGAATGATGAATAAGTGAAAACTGGAAAGCTAGGCAGAGACAGAAAATAGAGTATTAGCAGAAATTCTTTTGTTTCTGAACACCTCTTTATATGCAAATACAGGGACTAATCAGTCAGCCTTTCATTAAAAAGAAAAAAGTATGCATGGAGAGAAATTGGATAGCATTGTATCACTTGTTCAAGCCATCTTGAGCAAGCTGTCCAGGATGAAGCATATCAACACTATATGAATGTTCAAAGTTGCTTATTTCTGCTTTTGCTTTTCATTGGTGAAAGAGGAACAAATTAATGTGAATCTAAGTTTTCTCATTGCAATAGCTATTGCTCTTCCAGCTTTCCTCTTCCATCATGTTTGTCCTTTCCCACAGCAGCATCAACTGCTCTGTTAAGACAGATCACATTCAGCTATGTGATGTTTAAATATTAGATTAGTTGCTCAAGGTGAAAGACATCTGAGTTATGACCAACTATGTATTTCTAAAATATGCAAACTAGCACTGTTCATAGATTCCCAAGGGCCACATGGTCTTAATTTTAGATCAGTCAATTAGCCTTGGACTTCCTGTTTGAGCCTTTACTTTGGTTGTCTCCTTAGGAGACTACACAATGGAATGTGTGCTCCAAAACTGTCATTTGTTGGCTCCAAATATTGCATGTCACAAGTGAAACACAGACCATTATGAGATAAAGCAGAAGATAATATCTTGGATCATTGAGTTGTAAGAGCTTTTAGATTTCACATACTCAGATTATGGGTGGTTGGTTTTTGTTTGTTTGTGGTTTTTGTTTTGTTTTGTTTTGTTTGTGGTTGTTCTTTGGTTGTTTTTTTTCCCCGTGCTCTGCATGCTTGAAAGTCAAAAGTGGGTTTGCATAATGACAGCAGAGAAGAGTAATTCTGGTTCCACAAGTTCAAAGACACATTTTGTGTTACAGATCTCATAAAATAATGTTGAGAACTGGAAAGAATGAGCAATGCATTCATCTTCTGAACTAAGTTATGCCTGAGAATGGGACTAGAAGAAAGGAAAACAAAATAAAACTCTGAAAAGGAAATAGAAATATTTCACTCAGTCATGAAATTCTATGAGTGTTAGTGACCTAATAAGTCGCTATTTAAGGGTTTTGTGAAACAATCCAGATCTCTAGGAACAATACTGGACAGCACATTGATCCAGGGCAAAGAGAAAAGACCTGCGATGGGATACAATTAAAAAAAAAATAAATAAAGAATTAAATATTGGCAATGAGTTTAGGATTATGTAAAACAAGTGTTGGTCATACTAGTTTGAAAATGTTTTTCCTGTGGTGACCACATATTTAGTTAAAAAAGTACAACTGATACAGTCTGTGGATTTCACTGAGCTATTTGGGTTAACAAGCCGTGAATTCTTAACTAATACTTTATAGCAATCGGAAACAAATAGGGAATGCATTAAGTAGACTAAATGAGATGAAATCATGTATTGTGTTAAATGACTGCTCCTCCTGGGATTTTCTAGAGAATGCCATAGAGTGACATGCCATAAAGCACTAACTGGAAAAGTACAGTGAAATCTTTCAGGTGGTGGTGGGAAGGTCGTCAGTAACCAGTTGCTTAGTTATCTGGATCAAAAATAGGTGTTGCAGCGGTGTCAAATGTAACATCACAAATCCAATGGCAAAGACAGGAGATGATGCTTACAGAATAGTGGCCTATGTACTGAGAAGCTCTTGCTGGAAAAGATCTATGTCTAATAGTTAATTAGCTGTGTATGAGCACACAGTGGGACAGTGTGGCTGGGAGGGTTAATGCAACTCTTGACTATCTGTAAGAACACGAACCTATGAAGAGAGACTGAAAAGTTACTTTAACTATGCATTAGGAATGGATGAGGCCACTCTGTCTACTTTTGATATCCACACTCAAAAAAGGTGCTGAAAAAATGCAGTTTTAGAGAATAGACACTAAAGATGATTAAAAGTTTGGAAAGCATGCCTTCCAACAGCTTGGCTTTAGTTTATTAAACAGATTTAGAGAGAGTTATGTTGGCAGTGAGCAGGGGACCTCTGCAGGGAACAGAAACATGATATTAGAGGACTCCAGTCTAGCAGACAAAAGCATGTCAAGTTGCAATGGGAGGAAGCTGAATCTAGACAAACTCAGAATTGTAATGAAATATACATGTTTAGGAAGCATGTTTAGGAAGGGGCAGTGACCTGCTGAAATGAACAGGACTATCAGAAAGTTCTATTTTAGGGTCTGTTTTTTAAATTAAACCAGTTTGGGGTGCTTTAAGAGATTTAACACAGGGAAGATCCATTGCTTTTGTCTATGCAGGAAGTTACATTAAAGAGTCATAACAATCCTGCTTAATCTGGGAAGACATGCTTATGTGTGAAAGTGCAGCAACAAGAAATAGTATTTCTCCTCTTTCTGAGATCAGTACTTTAAAAAAGCACAATAAAAAAATGCCAGGAAGAAATGAGCAAACTATTAATTTTCTTAATTTAGCTGTGAATGAGTAATCCTTAACTTGATTTCTCTTTTTTTCTTTTTAATTATTATTTTTTATTAAACCTCCAGTATCTGGCATTTTCATTTTTGCTTTTTTATGCAAAAAGATGTTGGAATCTTTGGGGGTTTTTTCTTCATGGCTTCTCTGGGCATGCATCTGACATTGTGGTGCATGGTTTTCTGGTTCTTTTGAGATTCCATCCATTTCTTATCTCTTTCAGTCAGTACATCAGTATATAGCATAATAAACCAAAAAGCCTTCCTAAAGCTATAAATGCTGTACTTTTTTGCCTCATAGGTTGAGGAAATTGGTCAGCAAAGGTGATGGATGTTTGTTGCTGACACAAGTAGGTCAGTAAAAACCCTATGACTGGAAAAAGGCATATCCTAATATTTTGACATACAAATTAAGATGAGAATTTAGCAGCCAAAGCTGAAATCAAAAACATATTGTGTTTGAAGGCAAAAGCTTTGGGGCAAGTGTTTGTGCTTTAAAATTACTGAGTTGATAAAACCGATGGAAAAATAAAAATCCCAGCTGTTCCAATTGATGGCTCATAAAACCTTGAGTAAAGTACTTCAAGAATTTTGGTTGTTTGGGTTTTTTGTGGGGGTTTTTTAGCTTTTTTTTTTTTTTCAATAAGGAGAGACTATTTTTTGTATGTGTAATTATGGTAGCATCTGGTTTTCATCTCTGGGCATTCAGAGAATCCGCAGACACCAACATGCTGTCTGCTGCAGAGAAGGTCTACAACACAGATAAATGCTTAAGACAAGTGTTCAGCACGTCATGTAGTTGTCTGCAAGCTGGAAAGATGTTGGAGTTTGCTCAGAAGATGCAGATCTGGATCAGTGCAGCCCTTGCAGAAAATTTCCTTTGTTCGCCTGTGAAGAGTAAACTGATAAGGTAGCAACACCTGAGTCAATTGGTCAGAGAAAGTAAGCAAGGCATGCTTCAGGCAAGAGGAGTCAGTGAGTTCCCAGAGAGGGTCCAAACAGTGGAAGCAGTAAACTAATTGTCAACAAATTTGAGCAGGAAATATAAAGGGCCTTTTAGGAATATTCACATTTGGTTTAGTAACAGTTGGTTTAGTAACAGTGGGTTTGTTGAGTGACAAAAGAAAGCAGAATGTCTCAGTTATTTCTGGCTCATTGGATTTTGTCATTCTAATTCAAGAGCACTGAGATGGGATTGATTCAGGAGTGTAGGACCAATTTTCAAAAATTATCAGAGTTCTTACGAGCTTAAGTAACAGTGACTACCACTGGAACTGAGATCCCTGCACATCTAGGCGACTTCTGAAATTTACCTGTGATGTGATTACAACTTTTCCAGTATTCCCATGAGGCTGTTGTCTGATTTAGATTTATCTCCAGTTATGCTGTAAAGAACTATTCTTTAATTTTGAAAATTAATTCTTAACAAAAAACTGTACTTAAACCCTGAATACGTTACACAATATGTTAGCTCCAAGGGACAATATCCTAAATGAAAACAGATCCTTTTCTTTTTCTTTCTGCCAGCTCTTTGTTTTGCAGTATGGCAGTTGCACATACACGTTCCAGATGTTCACAGAAACAAAATTCCTTTTAAATTTGCAGTAGAATATGGTTTTGTCCCTTACTGGCTTTGTATCTGTCAAAGACACAAATGTGTAAAGCCTTGTATTTAAATATACTACATTAGTATCTTGCATGCCCCTTAAAAGTTAATGTTTAAAATCACAGAATAATTCAGACAGGAAGAAAGACTTGGAGGTCATTAGTCCAACTCCCTGCTCAAAGCAGGTCCATCAGGTATCTTGGGGCCATGTTGCATGGAACTTCTAATATCTCTGGAGGATTTTCTACAGCTTCTGAGTCCCTGTTCCAGTGTTTGGCCATGGGAAAAAAAGTAATCAAATTATACCTAGAGAAATTTTATTTCCCATGTTGCAGTTTGTGTCTTTTTACCTTTCTTCCTGTCCCTATGCGTCTCCAAGAGCAAGTTTGTTCTGTTTAAATCCTCTCATTAGTTGTAGATATCAGTAAGAACTTTTGTGACTGTTTGCGGCTGTCCCCTTTAAGAAAGAGAATATTGTGGTCGGATGTTTGTAAACGAAAGACAGATCTAAACTAATTTCATTGGTAGATTGGGAAGAAGCACCTTCTGAACTGGGAGTACAGCAGAGTATCCTGGGCATTCCTGTACTTTTCTGGTCAGTCTGTCTTCCCCCTTCTTTGGTGGCTTGCAGCTAGCAGCTTCTGGGCTTTCGGCCAGGCTTGACCTTGAAACTGATAAACTGCAAGGCCTGTATTAACCGCTTTCCAATTAACACATAACTGCTTTTAATTTTTTTCTCTTTTCTCTCTTTCTAACCCTCTCTGGGGAAAGGGGGAGAGAAGGGGGAGCAGAGGTGGGGAACCCCCTCAGCAGAGGGGGGAACTCTCATTTCTGTGCTACTTTGTTGTATATTTCTATATACATTGTAAATACTGTAAATTCTGTATATATTTCCCTGCGTTTCCCTACTTTGTAAATATACAGCACCCACTGCTTTGCTAATTCAGCTGTGAGGTTTTTTTCCCCTTACTTTCTGGGGGGAGGAGAAGGCCTGGCCTTTCCCTTCCAACCCTACGACAACTTTCCTTTACCTACTCAAGGCTAAGTAAATCCAGTTGTCTCAGCATCTCCTCATATATTATATGTTCCGTATTTTGACAATCCTGGATGTTCACCTGAGAGACAAAGAGAGCATTTTATCATTGGAGGGAAGATCATTCAGTGAGATAATGTTCTAGAATTATAAACTGCTTATATAGGAAATCTGACTATTGTGCAATTCAGTTTTTACTCAGACTGGTATTAGAGACCACACTTCAAATCTGAACTTTAAGAGTCAGGTTTTAATCTCTGAAGGTGACTTTATTTTCCATTGCTTTTGCTTAAGTGATACATAATCAGGAGAGATTGAACTGATTCTATATTTGGCATATTTTAGATGCAACTTCTATGGCTAATGTTTTCTCTCCTCTTAGTGAATATGGGTAATACTGTGGAACCTCTATGGCAGTTTATTCATACTTGTTATGCAGAGTGTTTGGCTGGGAGTCAAAATGGCGTTGACAGATTCAGCCTCTGTTTCCTATACTTAGAAACTGTTAAATAATTGATATTTTGTAGAAAAAGTCATTGCTGCCAATTGTGCTGTCTGGGCACCAGATGATTGTGTAGGCTGCAAAAGGATTTTTTCCCTGCAGAACTTTTTCATATGGGCTGCTGCTGTGGGCTCTAAGAGGGATCAAGGCTCAGTCACTACCAAGGTCTTGTCAAGTGCTGCAAGGATGGGGGTTCCACATTGGGAGGGTGGTAAGGTAGGACTGGGCAGCCAGTTCTGGTCTCACCACCCAGCCAGGAAGAAGCAAGGGACACCAAGGCAGCCCTGTGCATTGTCTCCTCCCTGGGGACAGACTGAGGGCAGGCTGGGATGTGGGCTCATGAGGAGGCCTGGCTCAGCAGGGCCCATGGCAGGACAGGACTGAGGAGAGCTGGATGCTGGCCTTCCTGGGGCAGTGGTTGATGGCCCCAGGTGTCAACAGGATGTCCTGCACTGTGGGTAAGTTAGGGGAACTCCAAGGGGAATAGGCAGGACCTCTAAGTCCTGTGGGTGCCCTCAGGGCACTGGCAGACCTAGGGATGTTGTTGGGGCTAGAAGGGCAAAATCCAAACCTGCAGTGTATGTATGTGGAAAACAGGTGTGAAACAACAGTGTAAGCTGTGAAAAGGTTTATTCCCTGTGACCTTGCACAGTGCTGGGGCAGCTAAAGCTTAGCCAAGGTTTAGGATTAGGGTTAAAAGGCAAAAGCTCTGAGTTTCATCTGGCATGGGGCTGAAAAGGGGCTGCAAAATCATGGAGAAGTCTGTAAAAAGATTTGTTCATCAGTGATTTGCAGAGAAATTCAGCTGAGGATCTGATTAATGCAGGGGAGGAATTGCTGCATTGCCTGCAAAATTTACCCCATGGTAAGCATCTATGAGATTCTCTCAATCCTGTGTCTGTAGCATGAGAAGCAGGCCAATTAATTAGACTTGTCTGAACTGTAATTTTTGAGCTGCTCATTTTGTTCAGAACTCTCTGGGTTTATTTTTTTTTTACTGGAACTAGTATAATTTCAAACTTTGACTCTCACTATGAAGGCTCAGCAAAGGTGAATGCAGAGTATCAATTAATCTCCATGCACCTTATTGTGTTGGCTACTGACTAGTACTGCTCTAGTTTTCTTACTGCTTCAGCTACTAGTGAAAGAGGGAAGAGAGAAGTCAGGAGACAGCCCAGGCACAATTCATCTTGCGCACAAGCCACCGGAAAAGCACACAGTAATTATGTTTTTTAAGTTGAGCATTTCCTCTGTGTGTGTTTCCGGACAGCAAATTCCTTCCACACCTGCATATTTGGAGACAGGAAGATGATATTGGAGCATGCACTCACATACTTGTCTGTAAATTGATTTTGGACTTTCCTCAGTATATGTATCAGAATAGGAGATTGTTTAACTTGCCCAGGGAGTATTTCTTCAATAGCTGGATCTGCTTAGTTTTACACAACGCCTTCTGGCCTGGCAAACACAGGAAAACAAATGTAAAGTGATACACAAGAAAATATGCTCTGCTCGCCAGTGTTCACAAAACATCCCTGCTCACCCTTAGTTCTCTTCTTCTCTACTTTGGGGAGGCTGCTGTTTCCTGGCACTTGCTTTTATCTCTTTATGAGCTCCCAACTCTTCAGACAGTGGTGATCCACCTTGAGCTGGGAAAATAGTGGGCATAATGTGGTTTAAAATTTCTCTGTGAAGAGAAAAATTCTTCTTTTCCTATTGCTTCAAAGTTGATGTTGCAGCACCTGCTAAATTGTATTTGTGCTCTTGAGACCTGACTGACACCGTTGTCTGCCTATGCCCTGGTTTCTTAGGAAGTGAAGGAACACAGAGTGCTCTACTAGGTGCCTGATCTTGGATGCTTGAGCAAAGGGCTGAGACTGCTGGGTTGGGAAGAGTTACCTGGCCTTGTAGCCAGGTGAATCAGCAGAGCAGCTGGACTCAGTTGTGTGAGGACCAGAGTCTGGTATCCTGCAATGCATGTATTCTCTGGAAATGTGCAAGAGATGTTCTGATTCTCACTCCCTTCCTACCAGGGAGGATAACAGCCCATGAAAAATTGTTTTGTGACTGCTTCTATTTTACCGAAAAGTCCGATAGAAGAACAACGCGTGGTTAAGTAAAAGAGAGCTTTAAAAGCCCTTAAGAGGAAGCATAGGATGTGGTATTTTGTGTTTTGTATGTATGTGTGTGTGTGTGTATATATAAAGCACACAAAATATATATATATATATATGCACATACATACATATATATTTAATCTAAGGTTTGGGAATTCAAGGGCAAAACAGTTCTTTAGTCCCCGACTCCTTTGTCTGTGCTTTGATAGACAGAAAATTAACTTTTTTCCCTTTGGTGATTTTGCACCACTTTCACTACATTGACTTGAAGTTCATAGTATTTGTGGTGATATGGCTAACAGTGTTTCATTAGAACCCAATACAGATGTCTAACAGATTGATCTTTTCTGATTGATGTCATACTCCCATTACATAAATAATTTTCTCAAGAGGATTACCCACCTCTGAACATTTTTTATGGCTTGTGGGGATTCTTCAACCTTTAGTGGTTCCCCAGTCATTTGTCCCATCTCATCTTTTTATGCACTCCTGCTCTTCTGTTACCATTTCTTGGCTATTCCTCCATTGGTGTTTACTTCCATATGGCCCTTAGTTTGTGAACTTTAGAACACTGACAATTAATTTTTGCTGTGCAATGTTAATTCCTGTCCTTCATCTTCTCCAGATGCTTTTGCCTTGGTTTGGCTCTATATATTCCCTTTTCATTGTGCTGTTGAAACTGTGGGTACTGTTGAACAACCAACTTTCAGAATGGCTCTCTAGCAATGCTAAGTTGTTTTTTTTTTAATCTGTGATTATCCAGTGATTTTGTTTATAGCACTCTACTGCAAATGATTGTTTCAGCAAAGCTGAAAGGGTCAAGAGGTTGCAATGTGACTAAAATCAGAATCGTGTATGAGAGGAGTGTTGTCTCTAACTTGATCTTAATTTATGCTCTTGCACCTTTTATGGTGTGATGATGAAGAGGTAGCACATGCCAAAACCACGTATTGTTTCATAAAAGCAACACAAACATATGAATGGGTATTTGTCTCAAAATTTAAATGCTACTTATGTACTGAAGTGCAATTACAAAAATTACTTGGTTGTTAAATTGTTGATGCAAGCTGCACCAGAAAGGATGTTCGCCAGTTGCCAAGCCTCAGTTAAAGATTTGGGATTGTCTGCATCATCAAGTAACTGAGATTTGAATCCCACCATACCTGATAATTTGCATATTTGTACAGAAAAGCTGCCTTGACTGTGCTTGTTCAAAATAAGTGGTAAACCACTGTAAACAATAAAAGAGAGCTGGGGCTTTCAGTCATGTTTAAATTCTTATGAGCTTGCAAATTGTGATTAGCAAACAACTCTAAATGATGGCTGGTGAGAAAGAAGAGTGAGCTAGGACCTTTATATAAATGTTCATGGAGCTTATTGAAATCATCATCACAAATAGTATGTGCGCCAAATATTGAGTTGAATTCATCAGTGAAGGCAGTATTACCCTGACTGTTGCTAAAAAAGCAATGTTTTTAATTTTTCCTGTGATATGCCTAGGTAGCCACAGAGTGTTCAGAGAGGCAATCAGTACTCTGTGGGATCAATTTAGCACCAGAAAGTAGTCTTTTGCTTCTTTTTTTCCCCTCCTCCCCAAATTCAGTAGAGTTACACCCATCGATAGCTAAAGCCTGCTAAAGAGGCAGAGATGACCATGTATATGGGAATGACATCCTTCAGGTCAAATTGTGCATGTGCTCAGTATTCTCGTGGAGTTATTTCTGCAGGTATGAGGCTGGGGAATGGCAATGCTGGTTGTACCTTCATGTCCTCATAGACATAAGAGTACTTCAGCATTCTGCAGACTGGCAGGGATTTACTTCTCTTTGCTTTGGTGAGGCACACTTGCCTGTTCCTCATGTGCTATAAGGATTCTCATTCCAGTGTTTCATCTTCCCTATAGTTCTGTCTACCCAGCAGCCATTTCTTCAAGAAGCTCTCTCCACTGCCAGATGGGTTTGGGTTGTTTTGTCAGGACTGAACAGTGAGCTTGAAAGTAGATGATGTTTGGTTTTGACATGCTGCTTTTGCAATGCAGTTCTTTGGTGCTTTTCTTCAAACATCTCTCCCATTCTGAAAGCACACTGTTGCTCATGGGGAGCCAGTTAGGGACCCTGTAAAACAGAGCAGCATATCAAAATCAATAAAGATTAATTAATAAATGAAGAAGGCAATATAATTAATGCCAATCAACATGAACTTATGGAAAGTAGCTCTTGTCAAAATGACTTGTAATCTCATCAAAAAGAAATATCAAGTACGTTGATTAAATATAATTGCATTTATGTGAAATTTGGTAGTTGAGGACTCTTAAGTCTTCTGGGTGTCTAAAGAAAGGCAATGATGTCTAGGAAATAAAGGCCCAGAATTGAAATAAGTCTTTATTATGAGGACAGTTAACCATTTCAGATTGAAGACTGGTAAGAGCTTAGTAGTGGTGATTTCTAGAAATGGGAAATTCAGATCTGTGGCTTGTTGTATAAGACACCAACCATGATGATAATGATGATTTTTTTCCTGTATATACAAAATCATAGAATGCACTTAAAAAATGCCTTTTAATTACACAGATTCTCAGTTGTAAGATTATAGGTCTTACTCTTCCTCCTACTGTGATGCATAATGCATGGTATTTGATTATTTGACTTTTATTCGTTTTGGGTGATGTTCTTTGTGTAGGAAGTTTCTGCTGAACAGGAACAAGTGGCATACAGTTGCACTAAAAATACAAATGATCATAAATCTAAGTATTTGGTTATTGACACCTTTTATTTGCATTAAATAGCATCTTTTACTAATGCACTGTTTAAGTCTGTGGAAAGACATTGGACTCTGTAAGACATGGTGTTCAAGCTTTGTTGCTTTGAGAACAGCTATAAGAAGTATTTTGCCTTAAGACAGAGTGAAATTGAGCTTGGTAGAGCTATAGAGATCCCTTTAGGGCACAATTCCTTCCTTTCTGTGCCATTATTCTTAGTCAGGTTTACAAGCTCCTCCTGACTAACTTCCAACATCATGTTTTAATATCCCTTAAGCATTTGAGTTGCACTGACTAAGACGAAGGGGATAAGTAGTCATGGAAATAATTCCTTTCTTCCACCTTCCTCTCTAATTCTTGCCTACCTGGTTTGGTACAAAAGTAGTTTCTGATGAAAGGTTTGTGTTTTGTGGGTGTGGGTTTTGGTTTGATTCTTTTTTTTCCAGTGGAGTTTTGTGTTTGGTTTCATGTTTGTGTTTGGTTTTGTTTAAAAAAAACCTTTCCCAACAGAAGTCTCCTGTAATGAATTCCAACTTTGCATCAGCGTGAGGCTAGTTAGATGACCTGTGAAGAGCAAACTCAGCATAATTCCTGCACAGGGTGGAAGTGTTGATCTACTTGAAGGTAGGAAGGCTCTGTAAAGAGATTTGGACAGGCTGAATCTATGGACTGAGGTCAGTTGTATGAGGTTTAACAAGGCCAAGTTCCAGGTCCTTCACTTGGGTTGCAACAACCCCATGCAATGCTACAGGGCACCCAGCAGAAAAGGACCTGTGGGTGCTGTTTGGTAACTGGCTGATCATGAGCCAGCAGTGTGCTCAGGTGGTCAAGAAGACAAACAGCATCCTGGCATAGTGTGGCCAGCAGGAGTAGGGAAGAGACTGTGCCCCTGTACTGAGCACTTATGAGGCTGTCCCTCAAATACTGTGTTCAGTTTTGGGCCCCTCACTACAAGAAGGACATTGAGTTGCTGGAGTGTGTTGAAAGAAAGGAAATGAAGCTGGTGAAGTGTAAGGGGAACAGATCTCACAAGGAGCACTTGAGGGAAATGGAATTATTTTCTCTGGAGAAGAGGTTGAGAGAAGGCCTAATCAACAGTGGAGGGAAGGGAAGCAGTTGCAACAGCTGTTCAGAGAGCAGTAGGAATGCTTCAGTGTCCTGATCAGCTGGATAAAGTGGAGCAGTCTCGTAAGAGTGAAGCTCAGAAGAAGGCTTCACTAAAAGCTCAGCTCACAGCACAACACACCAGAAGGACTTGTATAGAGTGTTTCAGACTGTGGGTAGTCTGTTTTGGAACATTTTCAGTTGCTAGTCAAAACTTCTAGGTGCTTCAGTAAAAATCTGTATTAAACCAGGATCGTGGGAAGACAGAATGAGATTTCTTTGTTTCCTTTATAAATTAATTTCAAAAGGGGATAATAGGAGAAAGTTTATCCAGATATTTCAATAGAATGCCTGGTACATGCAGATTCACAAAGACGACTGCATGAAAGGATGAGGTGGGCATTGATCTCTTCTTCCTAGTATGAAGTGATAGAATGAGAGGAAATGGCCTCAGGTTGCACCAGAGGAGATTTAGCTTGCTTATTAGGAAAAATTTCTGTACTGAAAGAGTGGCCAGGCATTGGAATAGGCTCCCCAGGGAGGTGGTGCAGACACTGTCCCTGGAGGCATTTAAAAAAATGGGTAGATATGTTGCTTTGGAACGTGGTTTGGTGGGATGCTGGTGTTAGATCGATGGTTGAACTCAGTGGGCTCAGGTATTTTCCAACCAAAACGATTCTGTGATTCTATAATTGGGCTACACGGACTGGGAACTACACAAATTGCAGATTGTCTTAGTGTGGCAAGAGGAATCTGAAATATTTCAAAGTGCAAATTGCTAGGCTTGCTTCTTTCTTGTGCTTGATATGATTGCTTTCACTGAAAGGTTCTTAGGAACTGCAGTCAGCTGCATGCATGCTCTGCTATGCACCCTTTTAGGATGCTCAGCACCTCAGTGCTACACCACTCAGGATGGTGGGGAGTTACTTTTTTGTGACCTGCCCCCTGTTGTGATGATAAATATGGCTTCTACTCACCTGTAATATAAACTACTTAATTCAAAGTTTGAGAGAAAATGATGTATTTTTCTTTCAAATAGTCAGTTTTGAATCTAGAAATGGTGCAAAACCTTTCCTCTTTTCTGCTTTTAATAAATCTAACACCTCAGAAGGATCCAGCCTAACTTCTATAAGGCTCTTGTGCTCCTCTCATTTCCAAATGTGGTTGCCTCTTTGCCTTACTCTAGTCCCTGTTTGCATTATCCAGTTGGCAGAATGCATTCTGCAAGGATTGAGTGAAATCACACAGCACTTACAGGATGGCCAAGGGATCAGGCCCAGACAGCATGGATTTAGGAAGGGCAGGTCCTGCCTGACCAACCGGATCTCCTTCTATGATGAGATGACTGCCTGGTGGAGGTGGGGAAGGCAGTGGATATAGTCTGCCTGGACTTCAGCAAGGCCTTTGACACTGTCCCCCACAGCAAACTCCTGGCCAAGCTGTCAGCCCATGGCTTGGACAGGAGCACACTGCCTTGGGTTAGGAACTGGCTGGATGGCCGAGCCCAGAGAGTGGTGGTGAATGGTGCCACATCCAGCTGGCGGCCAGTCACTAGTGGTGTGCCCCAAGGATAAGTGTTGGACCTAATCCTGTTCAATATCTTTACTGATGATCTGGATGATCAGTAAATTTGCAGATGACACTAAGCTGGGGGCAGGAGTTGATCTGTTAGAGGGTTGGAGAGCTCTGCAGAGAGACCTGGACAGGCTGGACAGATGAGCAGAATCCAACGGCATGAGATTAACACATCCAAGTGCCGGGTTCTGCACATTGGCCACAACAACCCCATGCAGTGCTACAGGCTGGGGTCAGAGTGGCTGGAGAGTGGCCAGGCAGAGAGGGACCTGGGGGTACTGGTTGACAGCTGGCTGAACATGAGCCAGCAGTGTGCCCAGGTGGCCAAGAGGACCAATGGCATCCTGACCTGCATCAGGAATAGTGTGGCCAGCAGGAGCAGGGAAGTCATTCTGCCCCTGTACTCAGCACTGGTTAGGCCACACCTTAAGTTCTGTGTCCAGTTCTGGGCTTCTCAGTTTAGGAAGGATGTTGACTTGCTGGAATGTGTCCAGTGAAGGGCAACGAAGTTGGTGAGGGGCTTGGAGCACAAGCCTTATGAGGAGAGACTGAGGGAGCTGGGGTTGCTTAGCCTGGAGAAGAGGAGACTCAGGGGTGACCTTAATGCTGTCTACAACTACCTGAAGGGAGGTTGTAGCCAGGTGGGGGTTGGTCTCTTCTCTGTGACAGAATGAGAGGACAGAGTCTGAAGCTGTACCAAGGGAGGTTTGAGCTGGATGTTAGGAAGAGAGTGATTGGCCATCAGAATGGGTTATGCAGGGATGTGGTGGAGTCTCCATCACTGGAAGTGTTTAAAAAGAGAGTGGATGAGGCACTTAGTGCCATGGTTTAGTTGATTAGATGGTGTTGGGTGATAAGTTGGACTCAATAATCTCAAAGATCTTTTCCAGTCTGGTTAATTCTGTATTCTGTAAAGGACCTCAGCAGAAGTGAACAGGGGGCTTGTCAGTACATCAGAGCATTTCTTACTCTGTGCAGTATGTGGAATTGAGATGAAAGGGGATGTCAGTTATAAATTAATAATAATTAGCAGATGGAATCTTACCCCATTTTGATGTTGATGGGAGTTTTGCCATGAACTTCACTGGCCAAATTTTGACCTAATGAGAGCAAATCCGTTTGCCTGTTATTTCTTAATCTGTGAGCAGATGATTGCTACAAAAGGGTACCTGGCCAAAAAAGGTGACTAATGACACTGGTATCTAAGTGCAGAAAGTTAGTTGTAGGCTATCATTATGGCTCATTCACCATGCTGTGGACTCTGCAGCTGGAATTGATGAGGAGCTAATGGAGCAACTAAGTCTTTTTGTGGTATTACCTCAATTCTCATGCACAAACTGCATGTGTGTCTCTTTCTGCTAAATTTTATACTTGTCTGGATGTTGACTTGCTGGAATGTGTCCAGAGAAGGGCAATGAAGTTGGTGAGGGGTTTGGAACACAAGCCCTATGAGGAGAGGCTGAGGGAGCTGGGGTTGCTTAGCCTGGAGAGGAGGAGACTCAGGGGTGACCTTATTGCTATCTACAATTACCTGGAGGGAGGTTGTAGACAGGCAGATGTTGGTTTCTTCTCCCAGGCAGCCAGTACCAGAACAAGAGGACACAGTTTCAGGCTGCACCAGGGGAGGTTTAGGCTAGAGGTTAGGAAGAAGCTCTATACAGAGAGAGTGATTGCCCATTGGAATGGGCTGCCTGGGGAGGTGGTGGAGTCACCATCATTGGAGGTGTTCAGGAGACTTTATGGGGTGCTTGGTGCCATGGGTTAGTTGTTTAGGTGGGTTGGATTGGTTGATGGGTTGGACACGATGATCTTGAAGGTCCCTTCCAACCTGGTCTGGTCTGGTCTGGTCTATTCTATTCCATTCCATTCCATTCCATTCCATTCCATTCCATTCCATTCCATTGCCATCATTGCCCTGATATTAGAGGACCTCTTGTAAAAACATACTTTTGTTAAAAAGATATGAAACATGCAAAGTAGTAAAATAAGTTCTGAGACTTTTTTATTTCTTTGCTAACACCTTAGTTGTCTCTTTTTAAACTGAGTTAATTAAAATAACCAGCGATCAGCTCGGAATTGTTCATGAATTCAATTTCAATGTTCTTTCATCATCACAAATCTTCTTGTTAGTGTTTCCCAAATACAATCAAGAACACGGATACTTGTGTTGTAAAAGGATTTTTCTTGCAAGTGTATCTGTGGACAGAATTGTACTTTTGCAGTAAATGAAGTTTCTACAGTGGTATTCTGTGCTTGTCTCTGAAGGAAAAAAGCAGAAATGTTCCATCTGGGCTCTGCACTTCAAGAATTGCAATAAAAATTTGTATTGTTCTAACCTCAGTCTGAAAGGGTAAATGTGCTGTGTAGCCCTTCTAAAGCTATTTCTTTTAATCTCTTGGTAGCATATTCATATAGAGATATTTCTGACAGCTGTATTAGCTGCACTTTTTGGAAAATATGAAAAGGCTGACCTTAAAAAAAAACACATTGTACTTTGTTTTCATAAGTAACTTGACTATGGAAATGTTTTTGTCATAAAGAGAGATATTACTAGGTTTAGTATTTCTGTTTGATCATTTTTATTTTTGTTTGAAGGCTTTTGAACCACTTCAAAATTGAGGCTCTAGACCTCTGCTACCAGGGTAATGAAACTGGGACAAAATTTGAAACAAATGTCACTTCTCTCTGCATGGTGTACTAATGCAAGCGCAGACATTTTCAGAGATGATTTATCATCCTGGAGTTCTGATCATCAGAGGGAAGAGGCTGATTCAGTCATTTTTGAATCTCATAGTTAGTAAATGGCAGAACATCCTTTACCACTGCAGCCACCCCAGTATGTTCCAGTGTTACTTCTGCTCTTTAACCTCAATGAGCATTTCATGCTCAGGAGCATGAAACTTCCATCAGTGAAATATGCTCAAGTTAATGTATTGGTGTACATGCTTATGCTGAGGGGGTGAGTGTCAAGGAATGCATCTTGCTTCTGTGAAAAGTGAGTAAATGTCTGTTTACTTGTTAGAGTAAATTCAGAATTTGTAACTGAACAAAGAAACACATCATTTTTGGAAGTGCATGAACAGGTGTTAAGAGTTACGCAGTTCCCCCTGAAAACAGTAACTCTTTAGTATGATGGAAGCTGGGTCAAGTTCTTTGTAAGGTATCTGATCAGTGGTACTTAGCACTTTTAAATTAACATCAACAGATACTTCTTCCTTCTGTTTGAACTTACATGGAATAAGTATTTTTTTACTTTTACAGAAACTTTGTAAAAGAACACTCTCTGAGTCTATAGCTGATAATTAACTAGAGGCCAGACAAGTTAGTTATAACAGAAGAAAAATTAGTAATAACAGAAGAGAAGAGTTAGAAGAAGAGTTAATAATAACAGAAGAAGAATTTGCACTCATTAACTCCATTTTCCTATCAAAATCAAATGTATTTCCTCTCTCACTTTTTCGCATGTGGTTTATAAATTTGACACAGTGTCATTGGCCACTGACAGTCACCTGAGTGCATCTTGCTCTGAATAAATGATACTGAACAGCATTAGGCAGGCCTCATTCCTTTCCTGTGATAATTCTAATTACATTTTAATTGACATAAAACCAAACAAAAAACCTAGTTAAAATTATTAAGAGGTATTTCAGTTAACTTAATCTGTCAGTAGGAAAGAGAGAAAATCAGTCTGGCACCATTTGTACTCATAGCCTTTTTGTAAGGATCTTTATTGACAATTGGAAGGGAAGGAGTTACCTAATCAGTAGTAACAGATCAATCCTTTTAAGCACAGAGAAGTTCTGAATAGTATTAGTGGAGTGCCTTTCTCTGTTAAATAAATGTTATCTCAGTGGTTTTTCTTAATGCATGGTTTTCATCACATATCTTCAATGCTGGTGACACAATTCTCTTTACTGTTCCTGTGTTCCTCCTAAAAGTCCCTGAACCAGTGGCCATGGTAACCCTCACTCAGTTATCTTCAACGCTGCTATAGCAGGGCTGGTTGTTAATGAGCATCATTTGCTGGTTCACTTGTACAAGGTCATTCTTAATTTCTTTCTGGTTTTCATATCAGATCTGCATTGAATAATCTCAGCCCTGTCATCCCTAAGATGTGTTTTTGTCAGGGGGAATAAAAAAAAAAAGGAATGTATTTAAATATAAATAGCACTCTGTTTAGCATTTTGCTAATGTACTATCACTTTGCTATTTATCCACCTTTTCATTGTTGAAATAAGAAATTTTACCAATTCAAGGCTCTGCACTGCATGTCTAGGGCCTCCCAGTGTATATTTTAATTCTGCACATAAGATCTGACAAATGCAATGGATTTATTGCTGTCTGCCTGTGGGCTAATGTATGGTAAATTGAGTGCCATTTGCATATGATTATATAGTTCTACCCTTCTTGTTAATACATTAATTGTACATAATTTTTTCTATGAACTAACAGACTCCAATCTGACTTCTACAACTCCTTCTGCAGGCTGATCTAGGCAGCACTGTCTTCTGTACCAGACTGGCTTTCAGCAAAGCCTCCCTTGCAGCTGGAAGGTGACATACTGAGCAACAAGAAACCATGACCAGAACAGCTGAATTGGTAGACATTGTTTGCCTTTTGAAAATGAAGTATCTTGGGATTAAGCCTAAAACTATTAATAGTTGTCTTCTGCATTGGGAACTCAGTTCTAGTTTTGTGGGCAAGTTTCTTCCTGTTCTCTCAGCCGAAATGGAAGTTATTCCAATGCATGAGAATTTGGGCACACACCTTAAAGGTAATTTTTCCTTCTAGAATCCACAGATTCGTTAGTTGCCAAACAGGAGGTCACTGTAGGAAAATGGCTGTTTGGTTCTTTTCTATCAGTTTAAAATATACAATTTTTTTTTGGGGGGGGGGGGAGGGGTGGAAATGTGGAGCCTGTAGTCTTGATGGCCTTAAAAGATTGTAACTTGCACCAAATGACAAATTTCAGATCTGCACAACAATTATGACAGAGTAGTATTGTTTGAAATGTGTGATAATCACTTATTTTTGAAGTTATGATCAACATATATATATATGGTATATAATGAGGTTGATTGTCCTATGTAAATGAACTGTGCTTTGAATAACCTGTATGCTTGCTGGACTTAGTTGTTATCTGTTTGCTCTGTGCGTATTCCAAAGCAGAGCCATTAGCTATAAAGAAGAAACATATTTTTACAACTTTTAAGTTCCATTAGCATTAGGGAACCAATAAAGCCATTGGAGAGAGAGTTTATTTGGCCCACATGTTCCTGTTTTCCTTCAGGAAGCATAGAACTATGTGCGCGCTCATGGCACAAAGGTAGAAGGCACAAGGCAATTCACCTATGCCAGAGTCCTCTTTGGCACTGAACAAGTCACCCAGAAAGGACATAATTTTCTTTCAGCCTGAGCATTTTGGGTTGGCAATGGGAGAATAAAAACCTTGTGAATTTGAAAGCAGAGTTAATTTGCTTAGGATAATTGAAAGGCAGTGATAAAGGAACCTCATGCTGTCTCTTTTAGCAACATTTCAGAGCAGAAGCAGCTGGAGAGTTCAGGGCTTACCAGTCTGAATGATAAGCAAAGACATTTAAATGGTGCTCAAAACACCCTTCCATTGTACAGGGTATTTGTTTGGAGGGTATTTACTAGGCATCCTTCTCCAGTAATTTCAGCCTCAACTGAAAAATTACTTATATAACCATTTCTTAAAGGGAATCAGAATCACTTTTGTAAATTAAATTCCTAACCAGTGTTGCAAATAGTTGTGTGGGACTCAGTACCCTCTAGTTCTGTCTGGGTTATAAAAGTAATTAACAATTCTCTTGCAAATGACATGTCAGCTGGAGAAAATGGCACTGAGAAGCTGATTGAAGGTTAAATATTTCTTATCCCTAAACATCACAACAAACCTGCAGTAACATGAAATAAACTAGGTTGTCACTACTTTGTGAGACATAGAAATGTGATTTCTGGTGCAAAGGAGAGAAAGACAGATGATGGGTAATGTTGAGACCTGTTATTATTGCATCTGAGGAGAAAGCTGTAATTACAGCCTTAAAGTCCAAATGTTCATGTTAACAGCTGAAACTGATTCATGCTTCTTAGCATGTCTCATAGTGGTGTGTATGCCATGTGTAGTCATCATAGTTTTCAGTCAGTGACCTGTGATCCTTAAAACTAAAAAGATTACATACAAGACAGTAAAACCTGACTGCTTTGTGAAGTCACTTTGCAGAGAAGTGGAAAACTTCATTGACAAAGAAAGGGATATATATGTAGATACTCTGCTCCAAACAAACTAACAAAACACCAATGAACAAACAAACAAAACCCCAAACAAAACAAAAAAGACTGGAAAAACCTGACATATTTGTAAGGATGAGAAGTGTCTGGAATGGAATATCTGAAGTAGTGATTCAATTTTTTTAAAGAATAGGCATAAAATAAATTGCACCATGCTGCTATTTTGTTCTGTTTCCCATAGATGGTGATGGAATATGTCCACAATGTCCCAGTGTTGGTACAGCAGTGTATACTGTCCCATTTCAGCCACCATTGAAATAATCAAAGTAAGCATTGGATCCAATGTCAAGCGACGGTTTGGAAAGAATCTTCTCTATTTCCAGAGGACATCCAAAGATTAGTTTTAGATGCCTACAGAAAACCCAGGAATTTATGAAGGGCTAAACAATAAATAATAAAACCTGTATTTGCTTCAGGGTAGTGAGACTTTTAAAGACAAAAATCACAGAATAGTTGGTTGGAAGTAGAAAGCACTGTGTTCATTTCTCTTTGTAACGGTTGCTGTCTTAGCATGGAGCTGTGTTAACGGAAAATTATTGACTCAGATTGGATTTCATTAAGTCTGTTGGTGATCGTGAGTTGAACAAACACCAAAGTCAGTGCTAGAGAAGAGGAGAAACTGCAGAGATGCAGCCAGGGGAAAGAAGAAAATACTGAAAATTTGCAGTGAAAAGTACTGAGGGCAGTTGTCTGCCATGAAATGCCCAGTGTCAGGTGACTCATAGGCATGCTGTCAAACATGCTATTGCTAGCCTGTGTCTGGACGGCATCCTATGCTTCAGACCTGCTTAGGAGTGCTCCTTGACTGAGGCCTAGATGCTGCTGACTGTGATAGAGGGGCATCTTGCTTGTATTAAGCACCAGAGAAGCATCTTCCTTTTGAGAGCATAGGTTGACTGTCCCGCAAAGGTATCTTTATAGAGTAAGGACTTTGTTCATTCACTTGCAGATAAATAGCAAGAAAGGAGATAAAATGTGTTATAACTGAGATCTTATTTTCTTGCAAATCTCTTAAAGTTAACAGCTTATTCTCTTACTCTTAAGACATAGTTGAAGCTGATGCATTGTGGATGTGATATTAGGATCTTGCTTAGACAGATGCCACCATTTGTCTCTAGCTCTCTAGCTCAAGGTCTTTCATGTATTGATCTTCCCTACATCCTACACTCTGTGTTTGCTGAGGAAAATAACCTGCATCTGAGAAGTTTGGCAGTAGGTAACACCTCTTTTCTCTTGTTCTAGTAAAGAACCTGATGTTCTTTCTGATAGCACCTTACCTCTTTGTTTCCTGCTTCTTGTGCCTTACGGCTTCCCCTGTGGGGTCAGATAAGTTGCTGCCTTGATCTACCTTCATTGTAAAACCAATGAGCATAAAAATAATAGTCATCTGACCACCCTTGATCTTTGCAGGAAAGCCGTGGAGAATAATGTTTCCTGTAATAAATGCACTTCGTACAAAACTGAATTTTAAGGACTGCTTTAAGTATTATGAACAGGCAGGTCTAAAGTTTGAATTTGTGTGTTGCTTTACTTTTGAGTGCTTTACCAGATAGTCTAACTGATTTTAATGTAGTTTGAAGAAAAAAATGGAAAAGAGATACGCTGTACTGTATATTTGGTACCTCTCAATGACAATGGATTCCCAAGACAATTCGACAGAGATGATAAATCATTCTATCAGCCTGCTGCAAGGTGGTGCCTTTGGATATGTGTGTTTTTTACTGGAGTTGGACATTAGCTAGAAGACTTGAACTTCTGCATATGTGAGCTCATGTTCTTTCCGTTGAACAGCTGAAACCAGGGGTATGTATGCACTGCCTCTGCAGTTGTCCTGTGTTCGTGGCTCTGCTATAGTTTCACACTGAGTATCTCTGTTCCTGGTGTTCCCATTCCCTCTGTTAGCATAAACATGTATGAGAGAGAGAGAAATAAACCCCAATTGCCTTAATACTATCTTCTTAGGGAAGCAGACTGCATAACTCAGTAAGGCGCTACTTACTTTTTACACCTCAGACTACTAAGGTGTGGACTTATATTAAGCATTTGTTTGAACTCATAGTCAGACTTTAAAATACTGAGTGTGTACCTCACCAATTTCTGAACTGAGATCCTTCAATATCAAAATGTTTCTTTGAAGGCACAGCACTAAGTGAAAAAGGTATCAAACAATGGTTTCACAAATTGTTAAATTTGGTTTAAGGCCATTCAGAACCAGATGAAAACCACCAGGTGAATATTGCAAATCAGTGACATACCTCAAGCCATTCTGCCAGTTCACATTTAAGGTACACAAAGGGCTGATTTGCCTTTGCAGGCTTTCTTAACTAATTTATACTCAAATCTGTTGTCCCAGCATAGCAATTTACCTAGGTCAGGAGAAATATAATTGTATGCTTTTCTCCCAGTTAGAGCAAATTGTGCTGCCAGGTAAACTAGGAATATGCAGATATGGTATTAATAATTGTAGAATCCTGACTGTACTCTTTGGGGATTAGAGTAAGAAAATATGGACATTTAGTTATGGTGTTTGTTGTATAAAAGATCAAAAACTTTATAAAGAGTTGAATTTGTGTTGTTTATTCATTCCCAGTTGGGACTGCATGCCATCTTGATGGTACGCATCTACACAAGAATCTAGATACGTAGCAAAACCCAGGCTTATCTGTTGGCTTTATTAGCATAGACTCTGCAGTGGCAGCGCAGGAGGGGAGCAGAGGTAAATGGAGGCTGATGAATCAGCAAGATGATTCTTGCGGAATGGGGAAACATCTGTGAAACTTTTCTGTTCTGGAAAAAAAAAAGTGAGAAAACCAATACCGACACAGATATTAGCTGACACTGTGAACTTTCACACACCATTTCATTTTTATTTTGGTGTGGGTCATGGTCTACTACTATCACAGTAGGGATATTTAACAAGTCTTAGTAAATGAGAACTGTTTGTGGAAGCTGTAGTGCAGATTTTGTAGGGATGGGGAAGCAAACCAATCAACACACTGAGACATAACACTAGGCAAAACAAAAATAAACATATTTACTGTCTTTGAATCTTTGTACTGTTGTGCTGGTTTGGCCCTGGCTTGGAGGCCAGATGCCCACTAAAGCTGCTCTATCACTCCCCCCTCTTAAGTGGACAGGGGGAGAAGGGGAAAAAAAAAATATAACAGAAGCCAGTAATAGGATAGGAGCAATTTTAATAACACTAATAAGCAAACAGCAATAGACCATGCAGAAGCAAAAAGCAGAGAGAGAGATGTTAGTCTCTACTTCCCATCAGCAGGACGATGGTCCATCTCAGGAAGCAGGGCTCTCTAAGCATGGTGGTTACTTGGGAGGATAGACACCATGGACGAATCCCCCCACTTCCTTCTTTCACTTCCTTTTTATATCTGAGCTGATGTCATATGGTATGGAATACCTCTTTGGCCAGTCTGAGTCAGCTGACTCAGCCATGTCCTCTCCCAAGATCTTGCCCACCCCTCAATGTACTCTTGGGGCAGGGAAATGTTGAAAGGGCACAGCCTAGATACTTATTCAACAGTAGCCAAACCAATGCTGTGTTATCAACTACTGCTGCAAAAACATAGTACTAGAAAGATGCTGTGAGGAGAATTAACTCCAGCTCAGCCCAACCCAATACAACTGCAGAGCTGAGCTTTTAAATGACTTGCCTTTTACTTCCAGGATAATGTCTACTTTTGACCACAGTGGTTTCAGAACAATCTCCCTAATAAACCGTAAGACACAGTGGATGCGAAGTCAGTGCTGTTGGCCATCCTGTCTGAATTGCAATCCTACAGTGTTATTGGTTAGCACAGCCCTTGTGTTTTACATTTTTTGTTTTTTTTAAATATATGCTTCACTAGCTCTTGAAAAATGTTGCAACACTTTGAAGGTAAGTAATCTTTTTCCCCCACAATTCCTCAAGGCTGCATTGTGGATGTTAGAGGCAATGAAGTTTTGAAGCGGGAAACATGTTTAGTGGATAAATAGGCAAGAGATCTGTCCAAACATATTTCAAAGAGTTGTCCAGAAGAAAGAGGATGCTAATGTGATCTTCTGAGACTTTCATTGCTGTGAGACCCTCACAGTGGCTGTTTGACTCAACCTCATGGTAGGCCAGATGAGTTCCGAATAAGATTATGAGAAAGAGCCTGTACCGTCATATAGCTTTTCTGGTACTCAGCCCTGTGAGTCCATTATAGCTTGTGTTGGCTAGGCAAGATCCTCACAGAGAGGTTGCTGAAGGTTGGGTTAGCAGTTTCAGACTCCAGAACCAAAACTGTGAGATGCAATTTTTCTATTACAAGGCTATAGTGATTTTATTCACAGTTTGGTTAAAGCATAACTTAAAGACTATGCCTTCAAAAGTCAGAGACTAAAATAATGCTTGATCGTTTCATCAATTTGCATGACTATATCAATTATTAATATACATGAAACAGAGATGTAGGCATAGAATAATACACTTGTACACTAACTGAATTATTCCCTTCTGAGTTTTGTTTGGTGGAAAATTATATGAGCTGTAATGAAGTCTTGGAGAGAAAATCAAAGAAATGTCACCTTGTGTGATTGGGTGTAATGGCATCCAGGGATCCTGAAAGTGTTGTCTAAATTTATCATTTCCAAGACAAGCACCTTGCATTTTAAGTGAAGCAAGTAAACTTTCAGAAATGTTCTTTCAAACAGCTTCATTTCTGTATTTGTTATTTTCATAGTGTGTTTGAGCTTTCAACTTTTAAAATATCCTTTTGTTTGCTCTGACTCACTGCTGCTCAGTCACATTTTTCCAGCTAAAAAAGGAAACTAAAAATACCTTTCCCCATTCCCTTCCACTCTCCACCAAATAAAAACCACAGATGAAGTATGTTGGCTCTTCCTTAAGAGTTTTGTCTGACTGAGACCCCTAGAAGAAGGGTTAGCTTCTGTTTTTATTGCCACCTCAGTATTTTCTTATGTTCTCCTTTTGACTGTAGTATTCTACTCTACAGTCCATTATAATAAAAATATTTTAAATTATTAATTCATATACTTTGTACTTCCTTATTTCCTAAGGTGTAAAAAGTGAGCTTTCGTGATTGGTTTTTCCTTCTTCACTCCTGCCTTCACTTGCAGTGCTCTTTATTAATAATCTATTAAAATATGAAGCTAAAATGAGTACTTTTCACTGCTCACATTCTCAGAGGTTGCTCTTGGGTAAAGCTGGGGTAATGGTTTCATGGATTTGAAACTCCTGTGGAGGGCTATCTCCTATTCATAGTCTGCTTAAAAAGCAGCTTGTCCAGAGAAGGGCAACAAAGTTGGTGAGGGGCTTGGAACACAAGCTCTATGAGGAGAGGCTGAGGGAGCTGGGGTTGCTTATCCTGGAGAAGAGGAGGCTTAGGGCAGACCTTATTGCTCTCTACAACTACCTGAAGGGAGGTTGTAGACAGGCAGATGTTGGTCTCTTCTCCCAGGCAGCCAGCACCAGAACAAGAGGACATAGTCTCAGGCTGCGCCAGAGGAGGTTCAGGCTGGTGGTCAGGAGGAAGTTTTACACAGAGAGAGTGATTGCCCATTGGAATGTGCTGCCCAGGGAGGTGGTGGAGTCACCATCATTGGAGGTGTTCAGGAGGAGACTTGATAGGGTGCTTGGTTGCATGGTTTAGTTGATTAGGTGGGTTGTATAATAAGTTGGATGCAGTGATCTTGAAGGTCTCTTCCAACCTGGTCTGGTCTATTCTATTCTATTCTATTCTATTCTATTCTATTCTATTCTATTCTGGGATTTAGAAGGGTAATGCCTCTTTGCTACATAATTCAGTTAGTTACATAAATATATATATATTTTTTTGCATTCTCCTGTGATCCATATGTTATTTAGACTAATTTCTACAGAGTTTGCTTGAATTCTTTCAAACTTTTATTGGTTTCACCCTTATTATATTTGAGGAGAATTTCATGTGAGAAGAGGTTAAAAAAACCCAATGAAGCATTATTTAAAAGAAAAAAACAACCAAAAAAACCCCAACCCTCTAGTGGTATACATTCTTTGTAGAAGAAATGTAGATCTGTGTCCTTAATTGGTAACATAATAAATTAATGTATCTGCCTGCATTCTCTTAGGCTAATGATGTACTTGGGAAAAAATGTGAAATTGCAAATGTTTTTCAAATTATAAAAAGCTTACTAATGATTGAGTAAAACCTATTCTTTACTAAAAAATCTGTAATGGAACACTGAAGTGCCTGCACTATTTTTCTCTACTTCCCTAGGTTCAGATTTATGTCCCGATATTGCACATGCTGGAGTATAAACAATATGTACTTTGTAAGATAAAACATTATGTCAGAGTATGTGAAAGTCAGGAAAACAGCACAGGCTGTAGCACTATATCATTGGAATCACTTAGTGTTTCATATACATTTCATTGTAAATGTAAATATAGAAAGTACCTTTTGTGAGAATGGTGAATTTTGTTTGTTGCACTTTCCTGTGAAATTCTGAAAGCATGACATGCAGTGTGTTATCCAATTTGAAGCTATCACTGACTATTTAAGATCTAGTGAGAGCTTTGGATTACAGGTGGGGGCACAAAGGAAAGCTTTATCATACAGCTCCTTTATCCCTTGATACAAATACACTCCCTCTTCTGTAGTGCTAGCTTATATTGCACTTGAATACTGTGTCCGGTTCTGGGACCCTCAGTTTAGGAAAGACATTGACTTGCTGGAACGTGTCCAGAGAAGGGCAACAAAGCTGGTGAGGGGTTTTGGAGCACAAGCCCTATGAGGAGAGGCTGAGGGAGCTGGGGTTGCTTAGCCTGGAGAAGAGAAGGCTCAGGGCAGACCTTATGGCTGTCTACAACTACCTGAAGGGAGATTGTAGCCAGGTGGAGGTTGGTCTCTTCTCCCAGGCAACCAGCACCAGAACAAGAGGACACAGTCTCAAGCTGCACCAGGGGAGGTTTAGGCTGGATGTTAGGAAGAAGTTCTTCACAGAGTGATTGGCCATTGGAATGGGCTGTGCAGGGAGGTGGTGGAGTCACCATCACTGGAGGTGTTTAGGAAGAGACTGGCTGGGATGCTCGGTGCCATGGTTTAGTTGACTAGATAGTGTTGGGTGATGGGTTGGACTCAAATTATCTCAAAGGTCTCTCCCAACCTGGTCCATCCTATCCTATCCTATCCTATCCTATCCTATCCTATCCTATCCTATCCTATCCTATCCTATCCTATCCTATCCTATCCTATCCTATCCTATCCTATCCTATCCTATCCTATCCTAAAACCTTTGTACCAAGCTAAATCTCTGGAGCTGGAAGTACAGTGCTTTCTGTTAGAGTGTTTTGCATCTATTTGTGCATTCCATCCAGTGATCTTGTGATGCAATAGTGCTTTTTAATTGATCTAGGATATGGTCATATTTTAGATACCATTAACATAGAAGTGTCATTTATATGGTTGTTCTTTGTTTCTAAAAGAGATAATCTTGGGCTGTTGTAACTTTCTTCTCATCTTGGACACTGCAGAGTCAGCCATTTGACACTCTGCATGTAGGCTGAAGTAGAGCTCAGTATGTACATAGTGATGGGTTTGAACTGCAAGTGCAGCTTTCGCGTATCAGGTTTAGAATTTCCAAGGCAAACCTGAGTACTGAGGTTCAAAGACTCAAGACTCCTCCAAGCTGTCAGGACAGTTAGTGGTTTTTGATGCCTTATAGAAAGAAGGATACCTAGTAGAGGAACACACATACACTTTACCTGTCTATCCTGTTTTCTGTTTATGTCAGAACTCCAAACCCTGTGCTTCTCAACATGTTTAACACAACGTGTAGGTAGTGTTTTAACATAATTTACAAACCCTTTAAGTAATAAGGTTGCACTTCATGGCCAGTTAATCTGGGAGGAAAATTAATAAATCTACAGCACATTTAATATGATAAAACTCAAAAAAAAAATCTATAGGTGTAGGATAGCATTAAGATTTCTGAACACAGAAGTTACTAATTTAGTAAAACTGTAGAAAACTGGTTTGTATTGACCCTATGTGGAACAATCAAGCACAAGAAGATCAGGAGTTCAATTTACCCACTTTCTTTAATGGAAAAGATGACATTTCAAAAAATAGAAATGCAATAATTGCAAGCCTACTGATAGCTTAACATGGATCAAATGAGAGACTAAAAGGAAAATGTGCCTGTATCTCTGCTGGTTGAGGTTCTTTTGTCTCAGTCTTTTCCCTTTGACAAGGGTTTTGTTTCTGCCACCTATGGCTTACTCTCAATGCTGCAGTACCACTGAGCATGTGTGCTGTATTCTACTTGGGTTTTTAACCTCGTTATTCTTGTGTGATTGGAGAAGCTAGAAATTGAAGTGGAAATCTCAAGGGCCTGTAAAGTGGAAAAGTCAGGCAGAGATGCTAAGGTTATCACTATCAGCTCATATGCTTAATTAGAAATTCAGTAGAAGATTATAATTTGCTTTACTGGTGACAAAACCTTCACTAGAAATGAAATTGTGATGAAGAAGAATGTGTAGCAAACAGAGTCTGTGAACCATAACTAAGGCATGCTTATCTAGGGCAAATGGTGGAGAGAGGGCTTGGAGAAAAATGCTGGAGCTGGTGTTGCACTGCAGAAATGAAACAGTGAATTTAAGTTGGTACTTCTGTGGAGCTGTTGAAAAGAGGCTTTTAGGGGGTAGGGAGGAGGGAATAGTTTTTCAAGACATTTTGCTTTTTAGTTACTGTCACTTCCTTTTTCTTTAAAACAACAAATTTAAAGGCTCGACAGAAACAATAAGAGTCTAACGTAGAGCCAGTGCCTGGGTACAAACAGTGGGATCAAGGTGAATAATGTTCTGTATCTGTGTACCAGGGATGAGGCTGGGTGATTTTCTCTACTACAGAGGTGCTCTGTTACTTAAGAGCCCCTGTTTTAAACCCGAGCTCTCCAGAGTCCCCACTACTATATTTATAGCTGGCAGCTAATGAGCTCAATCTTACTTATTCAGATATGTTCATATCACTCTAACATGTCCTGTTTCCCACCCCCCAGGAATCCTGAGCTTTAATTACGAGAACGAAGGAGTACAGTGTGTTGAGGCCTGATGTGACAGAGCCTTTCCAAGACTCAGTGAGCAAGTCATCCCAGTGTGTGTGCAAAGTCTTGCAGACAGACTGGCTCTGTTAGCTCTGATAACCACAGCATTTGCATTTTCACCTTCAACTGCTGATTTACTCCAGTGCTTTTACATCACATAACTTATTTAAATAATACTAACAGACAGGTAAGGAGCAGTCACAAAGAAAGCTGTAATGGCTTAGGTGGGCAGATGGAGATTTGTGGGTAAAGATGTTTTAAGCGAAGCAGATCTTAGCTAAAATCATTAACCCCTGGATGCAAAAGAAGTCTATTGCCAGACAGTTTTCATTGTGTTTCTTACTGTCTGTTTTATCTATGGTAGATCTCTGGTGTATGTTAACAGGAGCAGAAGATTTCCATTTTCCATTAGCACAGACAGTTACATACAAAAGCAATTCTGAACAGAAAATGTCTTTTCAAAATAATGAGTGGCGTGTGTTTGGTATATGATTTGGATTTCAGTTCCACTCCTAATGCTAACACTGCTACTAGCTTTAACAGGAACTTTTGTATATAGACCAAAACAAAGGAGAGATGTTGCTTCTCAGTGGAGCAACACAGGTGGCTTAAAGTCTTATGAAAATGTTCTGTGAACAGTTGTTACATAATTGTGTAAAACAGTGTGAGAAGTACTGGCCTTACTCATCACTGCTTGTCCTCAAAACCCAGCATTTCACCTGAATATTGCTGTTGCCCCAAAGAAGCAAATCTGTTATCCAGTGCTGTTTGGGGATTGCCTTTAGTTACCTCCTAAGCAAAGTGCATTGTCCTTGGAGCTGTGGAGATCTAAACTTGCTAATCCCCGCCCCCCCCCCCCCCCCCCCCCCATTGATTGAAGCAAGAAAACTTAGATGCATGAGATCCTTCTCTTACTGCTTCTGTTTCCAGTGCAAGCTTTCCTTACAAATGCGTGAAGAGTATTAGCTGAAGCCTGTGGACTTGCTGAGGGATTTGTTTGTTCCCTTTGGTTTCTGAGAAGAGCTGACAACGATGTGCCAAGCAGGCAAATCCATATATCCAAAATCTGTGTTGTACCTTCTTGGTGCCTGTATAGCAGCAGTGCCCATTGTTTTTTGCAGGTAGCTAGCTGTGGTCTGATGTGGTGGCTATGAGAGTGTTTTCATCCCAAGATCAATCTGTAGGTTCCACCTGTCATTCACAATCCTGACTCGTATCTTGTTCATATAGTGGATGAACATCAGGCCATGTGACTAGGAGAGGTAACAGAGTGGCCAGGAGTTGGTGGTTGATGTCACCACAATTCATCTTCCTACAGCCCACTCCCTGTCTCTGGCTGAAAGCCCTACAAGACAAGAAAGGCAGCTGGAAATAATCTGTAGGTGGATGAATTGCCTTGACAGCTTAACCCTTGCCTTCACTTTCTAGGTGTGTTGCATGATCATACTCTGGGGATCATTAATTTCTTAGGCTTTTTGGACTTTCTGGATTGGTGACAGTCTTGGGATGGTATTAGTGCTGCTGATGCTGGTGAGAGTGAGTGTGTTTTTTGCTGGAATCCTAATAGTGTCCAAGGTAAGCTCAACAGCAGTAGTGAGAATAGTGTCTGGTCTACTACCAGTTAACGTATTGGATGACTTGAGCATGCTGTCCGTGCTTTTTTGGTATTATTGTCATCATCTTATCAAAACTGATACAATTTTCTTTTAGAACCCTCAGCAAAACATCCAGAAGTATCTTCTGGTTTATATCACCATCAAACTCTTTCACAGTAGAGGGAGGCTCCAGCCCAACTCTGAGTTACTGCTGAATTAGAAAAGCTGCTCTTCCATTCTCAAGCATCTGTGAGCTCCTGAAGGTGCATAGAAATACTCTAGCCCCAAGTGATATAGTAAGTAATTGCTTCATGCTTTATAAGCCTGTTGAATGGATGCCAAGGATGTTAGCTTTGCTGGCATGCCCTTTCCTTTTTTCATAGGGCTATTTATTTATTTAGTTAGTTAGTTAGTTACTGCATGCTGCATAATGTGTACACAGCTGGGACTGCTAGCCATTTTCTTTAGTTGTAGCTGTGAAATCAAGCTCTTTAATGAAACTTTAAATTAAATTCTTCCTTTTCCATTGGCAACTTTTAAATTTGTTTTTCATTGAATTGAAAAGGTTCTGTGTGTGGAGGGGAAAACATTCTCCACACAAATGTGCTGAATATGTTTTTTAATGGATCATCTATGGGTGGCTCAAATTATTTGGTTTTTTTGAACACAGATACTTTGTTGTTAAAATTATGATTTTTTTTTCTCAACATATAAAATATTTTAGGCAAATATTTGAGCATTTTATGGTTCATGCTCAGTAAAATTGGGTTTTACAGTCATCTGCATTGCGGTATATACTACTTGTGGGTAGTGTCATATTGTGACTGATACGGTTTGCAGGCATATTAATTAGCTGCCTGGTAACATATGCATCCTGTCAATGTTCTGAGTAACCTGGAAGAGAGTCTGCTTTGAATGGTTTATTATCTTTTCCCTCTTATGTATTTAAACCACTACAGAGAGTATGGGCTCATAGCAGTACTTTCTGCTTGAGTTTCTATGGCCTGTGCTGTGCAATGTGTCAAATAGGATTGCAGGATGATGCTTTTAGTTTTAATACCAAAAAAATCTCTTCCTGTAATAGAGCTTCTTCAGAAACTTACTGAACTCTTCCATTGGCTTTTGCAGAATTTCACAAATTAGGCTTGTATTATTCCATCCCACTGTTTCTATATAAACTTTAAAAAGGCAGATTCAAGCACAGACTGTGCTTTGAAAGGAGTGTTTGTATGCTTTTATACAATTAACAGTTGGCATGGTTAGTTGTTGTCAGTATAACTCAGTTTCTGATATAATGAGCTATTTTGGAAAAAATTAGTTTGCTGCAGAGCATGAGTAGGTCCATATGAGCTTGTTCACACACATGCACACCAGCATATGCCAGCACATGGCCATTTACACCCACCTGTGCTCCTGTCCAGACACCCAGTTTTGATAAGTTCAGTGAACCAGCCTGTTACTTTATCCATGTGTGTTTGGAAACTGTCCCTCTATTACAGCAAGAGGCATTATGTGGTTTGTGACTGTTTCTACCAGCATTTACCATAATTCTGTGTTATGGTTGATTCTCCATTACACCAGATAAGATCTGAAACACTCTGAAAAACCCACATAATGTATTATTAAGGGGAGACACCTGAGTGACCACTACGCACAGTCAGTTTACCCACAACACGGATACCTTTGTCCTGGAGCTACTAATCCAATGCTGTCTTCTGCAGAGCAGATAGGAGGCCAGGGTTACTTGCTCAGCCAGAGCACCTGTGCAGATAGGATGATTTCAAGAAACCTGCAGATCTAGAAAACATTGCCTGAGCAGCTCATGTGGAGTCATGTCAATTTGGGTGTGTCCTGTCTTGTTATCTCCAAGAGTCCTTCCATGACTGGTTCCAGTGGAGATAATGTCTTGTACTGTGCTTCAAGGGCACTTGTAGTTTGGGCATGTGTTTAGTAGATCACCAGGGCTTGAAGCTCAGGTGGGCCTGGCCTGGCAGAGCGAAAAGTCACTTAGGGAGTGTCTGAATCTGCATCTGTTTATCTGACATAGTTAAATTTTCTTGGAATACTGAAAGTTTGACTGAAATTATTGAGTGGTGGACTAAGCACGAGCAGCTTTGTACTCAGAAAGCCCACCTTGTTACTTGCACTAATGGAATTAGTCTATTAAATTAGTAGATTTTAATACTTTGTAAATTCAGTCACTTGAAGAACACGTGCTCTTGCGTGTAACACAATATATAGTACTTAAGATTGTATTTTGGACTTTGTAGCATGTCTTTATTTCCAGAGCAGCTGTAAACAGGGCTTGTCTAAAAAACAAATGTGTGTAAATATTTTTAATGAAAATATGAACCATTTTATTGCTTATAGATTTGTTTAATCGAAATTTTATTACAGTTTTTGTGCTATTTTTTAAAAAGAAGTGGTAATCCTTCCTCTCAAAAAATAAAATAAAGAGAGATTTGGGTCAAGAAAGTGATGCTGGAAACTAATTGGAACTTTGCAGCCTCAGAACTTTGATGTTTAAATTTTATTAATTTTTTCATTAATACTTTTGTGGCCTAAATTCTCCACCTGGACTAGATATTACTGTTGGTACGATGCTCTGTGTGAGTTCTGTGAAGGAAGATTGTCCAGTAAAAGACCACAATGATTTGCATTTCCTTAAAATAAAATCTTGTGTCAGATCTCTTCCATGAGAATTGCTTTTGACCAGCCATGGTTACAAAAGCCATAGGAAAAAAAATTAGGTACTCCCAGGAAGAATTTCTCAGGCATTCTCTGTCTGCAAGGAAAGGTGAAATAATTGTAAAAAACAGTGCACAATTTCCCTATTTTTAGCACTTCACTTCAAGAGTGCAAGCACCCTTGCATTTCAAAAGCTTATAGATGTTACGTCCTTGACACTTCAGATACTCTTAGCAAACGCAGGCTCTTCTGGAGAGCATTCACTCAGAGATAACTGCTGAGGATTCTAGCAGTATTGTTCAGTGGAACCAGGTTACAATTTGATCTGAAATTTAATTTCACTTCATTACTCCATATACATGTTATGGATCATTCCACTGTATTGGTTAATGGTGATGTAATTGGAATTGAGTGTCATCCTCAAAAAGAATTAGAGTAAAGTGGTATTTTTTTCTTGGTTATTCCATTTAGATGTAATGCAATTTCAGATACTTGTAGAATTATAGTGTTAAAGTCTAATATGATAGATGCTGTAAGTGGATAGATTAAGTGCTTAATAAAAATTTGTATTGAGACGGGCTTTTCTTATTTTTATTTTGGTCTGAGGGGAGTAAGATCAGACTTATGCCTGAACATTCCTCAAAACACTGATATTATTACTTCACCAATCATTCCAATATGAATCACAGAGTATTTTAAAATTTGAAAAGTGGAAAGAGTCATAAAACAGATTAAATAAATGTTGGGTTGGTTTTGGTTTTGTTTTTCCACTCTTTACTATTGTGGGGTGTATTCTGTGAGCTCTCAGTATCCATTGTGGCGGTCTCCCACATCGTTAGCATAAGAAATATAAGTTGTCAATCCTGCTTCATATTCTAGCTCAGGTTAATGAAACAGACAATTTTAAAAATAAAAGAGAAGTGAAGAAGCAGATAGTGATGTGCATTCCCTCTATTAGTTTCCCTTGTTCCCTTTCTGCAGTGCATTTGATTGTACTGTCTTTCAAGAATGATATGAGAAGAGGAATAATTGCAAACAAGAGACTAGAAGACCTGAAAGGACTGCATGTGAAGGTGACTGGGAGAGCCAAGGGCAGGGAAATGAGTTCAGTATTTTCTTTGTGTGGTTTCTGTCAAGCAGAGTTCTGCTTAGTAGGCTGCTGTGCTCCCAACAGCTCCCAGGAATCTGTACATTCTCATCCTAAATTGATTTCTGTGGTTACATATCCAAGAAGAAAAGTAAGGCTACTAATTGAATATAAAGGCTTTCTGAGGGGGCTCGCAGGGCTGCCAAGCATCTACTTGCAGGCCATAAGCAGAAATGAGCTTTCTGTTTACAGTGCATTTGGCTTGGCCATTAAAATAGTGCCCATTAAAAGAACAAACCAAAACAAACAAACTCCCAAACAACAACAAAAAAAACCCACCCAAAGCCAACACCAAAATCCCAAAACCCAACCAAAAAAAACCCAGTTGAAAATGTAGTGCCATGACTTATTTGAAACATTAAATGGTATGTAATCCACAGAGGCTACACTGAAGCTTTTACCACAGTAGGTTATGCTGCTGTCTAAACTTTCTGTGCACGTTCCATAGACACATTATCAATGGAAAAGATGAAGACTTTGTTTTAGTCTTCAGAACAGCAACAGTTCTAGGCTTTCAAGATTTATTGTCTGGAAGCTCTGAACAGTGCAGGTAGTGTTTTCAGAGTTAAAACAATAGTCTTGAAAGGATAAGATAACACTACACAAGTGGGAATGAGAAGAAAAATGAATAAATAAAATCAGCAATGAAAAAACCTGAGCAACTCTGATTATAATGTTTTAGCTCCTCCTTTCCTTCATTGAAACTCCCCTGGCTGTCAGTGCCTACTGCTAAGACCCTGTGGGGTTGGATTGGTGGGTGCTGATGGTGAGTGACTTTGCAGGACAGCTGCCCCTGCCCCCTTTTTCAGTGACCTTTCCTACCCTGTCTAACAGCAACTGTTTTCTTCCTACTTTTGGGCAAAAAGAGGCAGTGTTCAGTTCTGAGAGAGACATTCCCTATCCACCAGCTGAGGTAATGCTGAATTGATCTGAATGAAAAGAATTGGCATTTTCACATGTTACTGAACTTTGTCCTTCCTTCTATTTTCAGGTATACATTAACAAATCCTTAAAACCTCCTGTTACCCCATGTCCTTCCTTACTGTAGTATGGCTAGGCACAGGTCTGAGCAGTGACAGGCAATTGCCTCTGTTGTTCAAATGTTAGTATGAGTATTTGGCATTCTCTCAGAGAAGTCCTAGATGCAGTAGCTCACAGCTTAGCAAAAACCAGAGATCTAAGGGCTGAGAATGTTTAGCTGAATGGTGCACCAGGTGAAATTGAGGCCAAAATGCCCATTTTGTATAAAGGTGTAGGCATAGCAGTGTGTTTCAATTATCTAAATGGCAAATGACGCTGAAAAACTTGTGGTGTTGCACCTTGTGCATATACAGCAGGAGAGGACTTTTGCTCTGTTCTTTGCCTGATTTGACTCACTATGAAGACTCTGGTGAAAGTCTTTTTACTTTGTTTGAAAACAAAGTTGTATCGTGTTGTTCTTCTTTCCAATTCGAGGGCCATTGGGTGACAAGTGAAGGCATGAACCCTGTTGCTATATAGCAACAAGATTCCTGAAATGCAGAGCAGAGAATCTCAGAAGTCCTTTATGGTAGCATTGTAGAATCCCCAGCATTACAGAGTCTCAGAGTCCCAGTTACAAAAGTCCTGGAAGCCTTTAACCGACAAAGCAGCAAACAGAAATCCCAAGCATATCCCTTGCAGCATCCTAAATTGTAAGGATAATGGAGCACTAAGGTAGGTGGCTGAGGAAAGTTGTAGTTGCCTTTATAGGATGTATTTGAATAGAGTGGGAAAGCATTTGTCAAAAGCTGCATAGGCACCATCAGCTATCATTGGGAAACTTGAATATGTCGCTACTGAGAAGAATAAAACCTTTTGAGCTAAGTTTTCACAATACAAAATAAATAGATTCTATCCACTGAAACTGTTGGTCATATAAAGAAGTGATAGGAATAGAAAGATATAACTGAGGGAAATATGCTTAATGATGACATTATTGAAGTTTTTATGTGGCTTTGACACTGTGGCTGTCTACAAAGAATTGTTTAGATGATGCAGATAATTGCAAATGGAATTTTCTGCAAACTTTTGGCAAATCCACTCATTCACTGTGAGTAGATTTTGCTGCTGAAATGTTTTTCCCTGTGCAAAGGGAGTTTATGATGAAAGATTTCTGTTTGAAGGACTTTCTGCAGAGGGGCTCCTCTTTCTCTGTTTTGGGAAAGCTCTGTACAGATAGTGTTTTCTGACAGTGAATTGACAGTGGTTGCAATATGCATTAGAATTTCAGCACATAAGTCATTTTGGATCAAGCAGGTAATGTCAGCTCCAGAGGAGAGCAGGCTGCTCAATGATGAATTGCATTTTGATGTTTAGCTCAAGGGCTAGACTCCCTGCTCCCCCAGCACAAAAGTGAGGGGAAGAATAACACACACAACTCAGGGCTGAGATACGAGTTTAATATAACATGAGGTATCATAAGCACAATGCATAATTACCTTAGCTAATAAGTTGCATCTATGTGCCTACTATGATTTATAAATCATGTCACTACACTTCACTTATTGTTCTTGTCTCCTCCTTCTTGTTCACAGTGTAGGAGACTCATTGTCACTGGTGTACCAGATGCCGTGGTGTCCCCTTTTCCTACATTTATGCTGAATGCTGCTTAATTATAGCACTATTGCCTGCAGTCCAAACCTCAACAGGACTGGACTAGGCTGTGGAAAAACATGTACTAGGTGGAGAAGACCTCTATAGTTAGTTCTAAACTTTTGAAGTTACAGAAAGCTCACTTGAAAGTTTATTGGTTAGTTTTCAGTGGCTCAGGAATGGAAGTACCAAGATAAAAATCAGTGATTATGTGTGTTCCTGTTCCTGGTGGGTGCTCTTATGGTTGTCTAATCACAAAACCTAAATATTTTACATTTGATGTGAGCATACATTTGATTAAGGATAGAATAGAATAGAATAGGATAGAATAGAATAGAATAGAATAGAATAGAATAGAATAGAATAGAATAGAATAGAATAGAATAGAATAGAATAGAATAGAATAGACCAGGTTGGAAGAGACCTTCAAGATCATCGCATCCTACCTATCAACCAATTCAACCCACCTAAGCAACTAAACCATGGCGCCAAGCACCCCATCAAGTCTCCTCCTGAACACCTCCAATGATGGTGACTCCACCACCTCCCCAGGCAGCCAATATGGAAGAAAAAATAATTCTGAGTCAGAAAAAGAAAATTACTTTCTTGGAAGAGAGATGTTTTAGAAAAAATATTATAAAAAACAGGAGATAATTAGAGATCCTTCTGTAGTTGAGGGTGTGGAGGAAACCTCCATATACAACTAAGGAGAAAAGTGACAGCCTTGTGGTTTTCTGCAAGTCTCTGGAGGAGGCCATATCAGTTGTACACTGTAGTAATGAAGGATATTCTTGCCAAACTAGCTGCTGAAATTATCAATTTATGGAGAAGCCAAACTCCTACAGGTGTGAGCTTAAAGTAGGAACCTAACTAATACAGATGCACTCAATATCTTTTAGAAAAGATTATATCTCCTTGCAGACTGTATAGCAATGAGAGGTATGATTTGTTTGGACAGCTAAATCAGGTTCACATAGTTCAGCATTTATGTGTGCCCCTAATTGTTTTCTGTTCACTTCCACTCACCGGAGGTGACATAGATGTGAATTTATGTGCAGATCTGGGATGAGAAAAGCAAGTTTCTGCATCAGCATTAGACACTAATTATTTGTCATTGCTGTCAGAACTACCGTTCTAAAAGGAGCCTAACTGACTTTTTGCTCTTGGGCTTCCTTCTGGCTTAAAACACACCTGTGGTGCCTGAGGGATGCTCCGGGGCCCTCTTCTAGTTATACATAAAGCCCTTGCCCAAATAGCACTTTTACCTTTTTCAAACTTGGACATTGTAGTGAATTGTGTAGATGTGATTAATTCGCTAGCAGACCGATCAATGCACAAGCTAGACCCAGACAAGCTAGCTACCATGTAAGACATTCCCTAACGAAATGTAACCAGTTTTAATGAAAACTTTCAAATAACATTCTCCACAGATTATAGTTAGAATAATTGCTTCTAAACCAGTGCCTTCATTAATTGCTGCGACATTACTTATTGTTAAGATTGATTTATTTTCCTACATTTTTTAAAACACTAAATTAATTTATCACAGGATCGCAGGATGTTAGTGGTTGGAAGGGACCTGCTGAGATCAACCTGCTGACTTCAAGCCCCCTGCCAGAGCAGGACCACATAACCATATAATTACTGCAGGTCATACAGTAACACATCCAGAAGGTTCTTGAAAGTCTCCAGAGAAGGAGACTCCACAACCTCCACAGGGAGCCTGTTCCAGTGCTCTGTGACCCTCACAGTGAAGTTCTTCCTCATGTTGAGGTGGAACCTCCTGTGATGTAGTTTATATCAGTTTCTTCCTTGTCTTATTACAGAGTGCAACTGAAAAGAGCCTGTCCCCTTCCTGTCAACACCCAACTCTCATATATTCATAAACATTTATTAAATCCCCTCTCAGTCTTCTCTTCTCCAGACTAAAAAGCCCCAGGGCTCTCAGCCTCTCCTCACAGGGCACGTGCTCCAGTCCAGTAATCATCCTGGTAGCTCTCCACTGGATTCTGTCCAGCAGATCCCTGTCCCTCCTGAACTGGGGAGCCAAAATCTGGGTGCAATATTCCAGGTGAGGTCTCACTAGGGCAGAGTAGAGGGGGAAGAGAACCTCCCTTGATCTGCTGGACACTGTCCTCTTAATGCACCCCAGGATCCCATTGGCCTTCTTGGCCACAAGGACACATTGCTGTCCCATGGATATCTTGTCCACCAGGACTCCCAGGTTCTTCTCCATAGGGCTGCTTTCCAGAAGATTGCCTCCTAAGCTGTACTGGCGCAGTTTATTATTCCTTCTCAGATGCAGGACTCTGCACTCATCCTTATTGAACCTCATTCAGTTCCTCTTTGCCCAGCTCTCCAGTCTGTCCAAATCTCACTGAATGGGCACACAGCCTGCAGGTGTATCAGCCAAGCCTCCCAGTTGGGTATCATCAGCAAACTTGCTGAGCAGACTTTGTCCCCTCATCAATGTCATTGATGAAGATGTTGAACAGGACCAGACCCAGCACTGATCCCTGGGGGACTCCACTAGTCACAGCTCTCCAGCTGGACTTGCCACCATTGACCATCGCTCTTTGCACTCTATTTTGTAACCAGTTCCTAATCCATCTCACTGTCTGATCTTCTATCCCACACTTTCTGAGCTTGCTCACAAGGATGTTACAGGAGACAGTGTCAAAAATCTTACTAAGGTCAAGGTAGTCTTGTGGCAGTTTAGGTTGGGTGCCTCCTGTTACTGCCACATAAGCTACACCTCTGGTGTCCCAAGTGTCTAACCCAGTGGGTGGACACAGGAAATAGTGTATTTCATACCCATAAATCCTGCACCCTATAAATCCATCTGCAAAGTCATTCTCTTCCTCTTTCTTCCCTCTCTGCTCCCGTGGAGGATGCTCCCTATCGGGTAATGGTGGGGGAGTATCTCGAGGCCTCTTAGGCCTGGCTAGGCCTAATACCAGGAAGAGAAGTGGGGTGGGTACAGTCTCAAATGATCTACAATGAGCCTGACGTTATATATACACATATGTACAAACACATGGCTACTTGATGTACACATTTACTTCCCCCCTTCACCAAAACATTACTCTTACCGCTTACCACAAACTGGGGTGGAACAGAAAAGGGGATCTGGTGAGACCTCCTCAGTCCTTCTGGGTTGGTCAATTTTTGTTATTATAATTTGCCTCAGATCTTGCCAGTTAAAAAAAGAAAAAAGATGGAATACAAGTGGTGTTTTGCAAGTGACAGCTAGATATCCTGCATTGCCTTAGGTTGCATTTCTATTTGTTGTCCCAATTTCCTTTGAATACAGTTTCACTTTTCTCTTTCTTTTCACCTATTTTATCTTTCTGGGGGATTGTCAACAGAAAATTCTAACCTAATTATTTGTGCATCATGTTTTTGCCATGACATACCTTTTTTTTTTTTTTTTTTTTGCTACAAAGCTCTTTGATAGGCTCCCTGTGGTATTTCTGGCTGACACCTTCCTAGCCCTGGAGTGTTCCTGTACACATCCCAATCATATTATTGAGGAGAAAGTGTAAAAGCCTTTCACTAAAAGACCCTTAATATCCATACATGTTAGCTTTCATGTGGTTTGACCAGTAAACATGAGATACTACCTGTAGCCCCGTGTAATACAAAATGTCATAGGTCTGCTATGGGCTGTGGCTTAGAACAGCATGTCTGAGCAGCCAGATGGTGGTCACACTGTTGGAGCACTGCCGTGACTTACTAGATATTGCTGAGGTCATGCCTGCCAATTCTAAACTATGTTTTTGTGAAGCAAAAACTGCATCAGCTAATCAACCAAAGGACTCAGTAGACTAGACTAGACAAGACTAGACTAGACTAGAGTAGAATAGAATAGAATAGGTTGGAGGAGACCTTCGAGATCATCGTGTCCAACCCATCATCCAACACCATCTAATCAACTAAACCATGGCACCAAGCACCCCAGGCCCAAAGTAGTGTCAAATGCTAAGAGTTCCTGCAGGAAAAGGTGTATGCTGGCATGTCACCAGGTGATGGAGAGTTGGTGTGTTAAGCAGCAGTTGTTGCAGAACAGAAATAACTTCTGGTTAAAGTTCATACTTGTTTATTTCACTATTCTTTTAATTATGAGCAGTTTGCAGAAGTTCAGTGGGGACCTGTAATAAACACATCTTCTGACTGCTACTACAGTACTATGTGCTTCATTTGATCTAGGACTCTAGAATGTGTTAAGCTGTGAACAGCACTTAACTACCTTTCTTATTATTGTTTCTTAAGATTTAACCTTCATTACTTAATATTCTAGTTCACAATAGGTTTTTTGGAAACTAATTATCCAGAATTTTGATACAAATGTTGAAAAGGAGCTGTGAACATTAGATGGAATAAAAAATCTTATTCTTGGAAAAAAACCATTAAATGTTAAAAAGAAAAAAAGAAGAAGAAGAAAACAAAGCAAAATAACTAACAACAAAGCCCACGTCTCTGTGTCGCAAAGAATTCCTGCAACTATTGCCAACTGCAATAGGACAATTGCTGGAGTACATCACTTGTGTGTTACAGTTTGCCGCCTCATACTTGTAGACAGCTCCAGTCAAATGGGAGAAAAACTTTGCAGACACCAAAGGTAGGACCTAAAATAAAACCTTGGGAGATGTTTTTATAGACTTGCATGTGAAAAACAAAATGTGATATATCTGAAAGTAAATTGGAGGTTAGGGACAGCACGCACAGGCATGGGATGTGTCACTAACATAGACTCATATAACAGTTTTGGTTGGAAGAGACCTTTAAGGTCATCCACCCCAACTGTTAACCTAGTGCAGCCAGGTCACCACTAAACCATATCCCTAAGCACTATACCTAAAGTTCTTTTAAATACATCCACCACTTTCCTGGGCAGCCTGTTCCAGTGCTTGACAACCCTTTTGGTTAAGAATTTTTTCCAAACAACCAAACTAAACCTCCTCTTGTGTTATCACTTGTTACTTGGGAGAACAGTCTGCCCCCAGCCCCCAGCTGCAACCTCCTTTCTGTTAGATGTGAAGAGTGATGTCTTCCCTCAGCCTTCTTTTCTTCAGGCTAAACAACTCAAATTCCCTCAGCTGCTCCTCATAAGACTTATGCCATAGGCCCTATACCATGTTCATTGCCTTTCTTTGGACACATGTTTGAGTACCTAAATGTTGTTTTTTTATTGAGGGGTCTAAAACTGAATGCAGTATTCAAAGTGCAGCCTCACCAGTGCTGAGTACATTGGGACAATCGTATTTGTACTCATGCTGGCCACACTATTTCTGATAAATGCCAGGATGCTGTTGGCCACCATGGCTGCCTGAACACACTGCTGGCTCATATTAAGCCAGCTATTTACCAGTACCTCCAAATCATTTTCTATGCAGCAACTTTCCAGTTACTCTTTGGCAAGCCTATAGTGTTGCATGGGATTGTTGTGTCCCTAGCATTGTTGAATCTTGTACCACTGGCCTTGTAATACAAATTGCCAGAACAGTCGGGTTTCTGCTAGAGGAAGAAAAGTTATGCCAGCAGAAGACAATTTTTGGTTGATCTTTTGACTCAATATTAAATTGTGTTTTAAATGGTAAAAGTGCCAGTAGAAATCAAGTCCTTCACTGCTGGGCTAGTCAAGGTCCTCTGAACTTTATAATCTTCCTGGCATACTCTGTCATAATACCTGGGAAAGGATCTCTTGAACTGTCAGTTAAATTTGGATCCAGTAAGTCTATCCTTAGATAGTGCTTTATTATTTCATCCTTGCCAGAGACTGTCTTTTTACCAGTTATGGACACCTGTGGACAAGATACAGCTTCCACACTCTCAGCCAAAGCTGCTCTGTAAGAATGGGTGTTGTTTTCTGGTAAGTGTTTTCCATTAACCACCAGGGATAGCTGTTCAACAGATGAGTATTTATGTTAGCATCTCCCATCTTTCCAGGCTTATGATTTGCCTTCTTTTGCTGCTTTAGTTGAAGAGGTCTCTGCCTAAGCTTTATTTGTGTAGGTATGGACTGAGGCTATGGGAGGAATGGGACAGGATGATCCTTTACCTTCACACACTGGAAGGAGAAAAGTCAATTCACATTCCCTGCTCCCTCCTTATGTCTCCAAGGGTACAAAGCATCCCAGCAGGTGGAGAAAGGGATAAGGATATGTTCTTCACTCATTCACTCACTTGACATATGCTCTAGTCGCTGAGAAGGATTGATTCTATGGGAGATAAGATGTATCCCATGAATATGTGCTGTACCCACTCCCCAGTTCTTGCCTCTATAGCCATATCCTAAGTCAGTGTGATTCAGAGCAATCTCCTTAGCATTTTGGAGCTTTTAATCATATGAGACAAGGCCACTGATACCATCACTGAATCCTTATTGTTTCATTATTGAGACACTGCCTCACTGAATACTCAAAATCAGTATTTTTATTAAATACTAGCTGATCATTAAGAGCATTGCTTGCAGCAGAGTGAGAGAATCCTCTCTTGAACATGTAAATCACCTTGGGATGTGATGATTACATTAAAAACTGAGTAGGTCATCCTGAACAACCCGCCTGATATGTCATCTCTGCCCACTGAGACAGCAGCTGCCCAGGGGGTGTGGTAGACAGTGGATGGCAAAGCGGGGCAGACACCACTTGGAGCCGATCCCTGCAGACATACAGAAGACCCCCTGGAAATCCACTTATGCATTGTTGATATGAGCCAGACAGAGCTATGGTAAATGAACAGTATAAAAATCCATGAGTTGTGCCTGCTTAAGCAGAGAGAAAAACATCACTGGAAACACTATAAGCTGGAGAGATGCCACTCAGGACATCACAAGCTCAAGCGATGTCAGCAACACCCTCCTCAGATGTCACTCCCCTCCTCCCTGCCAAAGACAGAAAAGAGCCCTGAGGTGGTAATTATCTCTCTCTACCTCTCTCTTTCTCCATTCTCTGTTTCACTCTCTCTCCCTTTTCTTTCTTTCTGTTTTGTTTCTCTCTATTTAATAAATAGTCTCACTATGATATATGACCTCATTTGTGTCGTAATTTCACTCGTGGGAATATTAAAAAAATAACTACATCTCCTTCTCAACCTTCACACACAGGCATTGCTGTTATTTTTCAAAAGTCAGGGTTTTTTTCACACTTACAGAAGGTGCTCATGGTGACACAGCCATTGCATTTCTTAAAATAAAGTAGGGCAGTAGTGAGACAGAATAACCTTTTATTGGAACTAAGTGTATGGCACTGAAGCGTTGAAAATACCATACCTGGAAAGGAAATTGATTCCTAAATATCAGCCTATGAATTGTCTCAAAAGTATTGGCTTGAGCATAATACATTGTTAATAGTATGTAAACCATATTTTAAGTATCCAGATGCTTGACATATGGTAGCTTTAGAGAATACTGAAACCATGTAGAAACCATCCAAAATTAGGCCCTTTTATTACTGCAAAATGAATGCTGTACCTTGCAAGAGAGAGCAATGAATTATTGTTGTTATTATTATTAAAAAAAAAAAAGAGAGAAGTGAACACAGTTTCAGATGGAGGAGAAAGCCAGCTCTTAATCCTCTTTGTGGGCTTTACTCCAGTTGGGCTAGCCATTTAAGTGAAATAGGATTTGGCACAGGCAAGCAATAATGCAGAAGAAGGGGTAGAGAGATGCAATGTGCAACAGCTAAACTACATTTCCAGAAACACTGGGTTGCAGAAAGGAGAGTTCCTCTCTCTAGTGTATGATGCAGGAACATGGGGAATACTGGCTACAGTGTTGTGAGCGAGACTGAGAAATTGGAGGGTTCAGAGGAGGGGATTAAGAATAATTAAGAAGTCCTAATAAAGAAGGAATAAATATGTATAGTTTGGCTAAATGGCGACTAATATGACCTGAGGGATAGAACAGCCCACAGATATTTGAAGGATATAACTCCCCCCAAAAAGGAGAGAAGAATAATAATTTAGCATAAAGGATGAGTTGTAGTTAAAAGTAAACAGAGGAAATAAAACAAAGACAGACTTAATCAGAATATTTGGAACAATTTCCTGAATGAGAGTTCAGTTATTACCCCTTGGAATAGTTATCCCAAAGAAGTGTGGGAGCCTCACTTTTCCACTTGGCTGGAGAAATACCACATGCACAACTGGGGTGATCTTAGAGAGAGAGGAAAGAAGAGGTCTAAGGATTCAGCACCCCTGGGCTCTCTGACTGAAAAGCACATTCCTGGACCTGTTTTCTTTCCCTGAGGTTAGAAGTAATTTTTTTCTCTGAGAAATCAGTTCTGATTTCACAGTATATTGGCAGATATACTTGTATAGATGTAGCTACCCTGGGCAGGATGAAACCCTTAAGTCATGGCCCTGGCTGCTCTGTGTAAGAGGAATTGTGGTCCTGTTGGGCAACAAACAGGCATGGCTTACAGTGTGCCCTGGCAATGAAGGAGGGCATCAGCATGCTGGGCTTTTATAGAGCTACAGGTCAAGGGAAAATGATTATCAGCACTCATTAGGCTGTGTTTAGGTACTATGTCCAGTTTGGGGTCTGCAGTGCAAAAGAGATAAAGAAGCTGGAAGGGAGCTCTGTGGGGGCCACAAAGGCCCTGGTTTGAGTAGGCAGGTGGACTAGAGACCACCACTCCAAACAGAATTATTCTGTGTTCCTATGCAGTATCACTATGCAGAGTGATACTATGCAGTATCGCTCTGGTTTTGCTGGAGACTAGCATCTAGCATCTGCGACGTGCATTAGACAACTTCTAGACGCTTTAGTAAGAACAGTTGATTTCAGTTTGCTTTAGAGTTATGAGATGTTAGACAAGCTTAGGAAAAAGGTTGATATTACTCTGTAGGGTTTTTTAAACCTCATAATAGGTATGGTAATGGCTTTTTTTTCTGTGGATTAGGTCTTCATGTTTTTACTTTGAACAGAGTCTGTACTATTGGGCTACACTGATTAACCCCTCTCCCCCCACCCCTCCCTTTTTTTTTGTGTGTGTGTGTGGTTTTTGGTTAGTTGGTTGGTTTGGTTTTTTGTTTGGGTTTTTTTGTTTGTTTTGGTGGGGGGTTTTTTGGTTGTTTGGTTTACTTTCATTTTTGTTTTCATTTACTCTGGGAAAGAAAGGGGAGCTTCAGACATTGTATACAACATCCAGTCCTTGAGACAGTTCTGCCTAAACCGCAGTTGTGTCTGAAGAGTATGTGGCTTCCCCACTGTCCCTGTGCTCCCTCAGAGAGATTTTTCTGATGCTTCTTTCAGTCACATCCCCTTTATGCTGCTGATAGCACTGCTGATGCCTTCCTTCTGAGCAAGCTGTAATGGGCTTGCTGTACATATTGTATGCAATGTGATGCTACTGGGAATTTATGTGATCCATCTCCTGAGGTTCTTGAAGTTGCAAGAAGATGGTACAGTGTTGCTCAGTGTCTCTGTTTGCTCTGACATTGCCTCTTGCGCAAACATTTATACCCAGGCCAACTGAGTTTAAAATGCAATAACATTTGAATATTAAGAAGGTTCAAACAATGAGTTTGCAAGGTAATGAAAAATCATGCCTAAGGTCCTCAGGCTTGCATGGCATATCATCAACTTTGAACAGGCTGCATCATTAGTTGAACGAGACATGCAGCAGTGATTCTAAAATCTCAGGAGAGTTTTTGCAAACATGCTTAAATCAAGCTTTAGTTAGAGAAGTGAAATGGAAAGTCACATTATGGCAACAGCTAGGAAAATATTAATGGTCTGGGATGAAGATAAAACAAAGATGGTAGCAAAGAAAAAAGAGAGTGGGGACACAAGGAATCACTCCTCATCACACTTCTGGCTACACCTTGATTTCATGCCAGCTAACTGACACCTCTCCTGCTTCTTTCCCCTTGTTGTGCCAACATAACTCTGTGGATCTGTGTTGTAAATTGTATCACTGGTAGGCTATAAAAGCCCTTCGGGGATGTGCTTGTTTTCCTGACATGACAAGCTGTGACCAGCAGGACAGCAGAGGTAAAGGAAGCTCATCCTGGCTGCTGCTTGTGAGCCTTGGCTTTTTTGCACTGAAGTAATTGAACTTGCCTTTTCCATCATCCATTTCAACAGTGTAGATTTACATGTCTAAAAGAGAAATATATGCTATAGCTATTTATATTTATGTGTACTTTGATATGTAAATTATATGTAGCTAATTTAATTACAGGGCTCCAAATTACATTCTCTGCATGTGTGTATAGAAAAGCAGTGTACATTTCAAAGACTTAACCTCTTCATCTCTCTGGAAGGGAATTCTTGAGTTACAGGTTAAATGAGGTTCCAGCATCTCTCTGTCTCTCCTAATTACACACATGCTGTGCATCTTGCTCTTTCACAGCCATGCTCATATGTTGGATACTACAGAAGAGGGAAATGGATGCAGTTTCTTTCAAAAAGCTGCAGGAAGAAGCTTGTAATGTGCTATTCAAACCCTCAAATATATCGCTAGAGCAGGTACTGTGTGGGCTGGGAAGTTACATGAAACTCACTCAAGGTGCCTTGTAAGATGAAGTCTGTTTGGCAGTGATAGCGTGTGCCCAGGGAATCGTGACTTTTACATTCCTTCTGGCTTTGCATCCTTCCTGTGGATCTGAGATCTTTGTTGCTGTCTTTCTTCACCTCCATACTGCTGCATTTCTGTTAGGGAAGCTGCAGCTCTAACCAGGAACATCTGAGCAAAATGTTTCATTATCAGACACGAGTATAAGTTTCTTGCATTTTATTATCTAGCCATAATGTAGTAATTATAATGATGTAATGGAAGGCAATTCAGTGTGATTATAGACATTTGAATGGCAAATTGGAGGAGTTTTATTATCTTCTTTACTTCTTTTGTAACTTTCAATATGCCCTTTTAAAAAGTACAATCAAAACATACATGTTTCCTTGGTTTATACATTATGAAAAGTCCCTACTATTGATATTCAGATGTTTTTTTCATGATGAGAAGGCTTAACATTGCATGTGGAAGATGTGCCTAAATGGATCTTTTTCTTCTTGAATCAGCATACTAAAACCTAAATGAAACAAACAAACCACAAACAGAACAACCAGAAAATAATTACATTAACCTTTAGCAATATTCTGTTGTTAGTTTTAATTTATATTTGCATTATCTGACTTTCCCTTTCTTCTGTTTCCTCCTGTTTTAACAGTGATTTGTGGATTAGGAGGCTTTTAGTTTTGTATCTGATCAGGATAAAGAGTGGGACAAATTACAAGCTCTCCATGAACCAGCTGCTATGAAATCACACAGATGTATGTGGAATGACAGAAACTTAGATTTCCTTAAAATTTGCCCCAGGTGTTTTATACACAGTTATATCTTAGTGCCTATTTGATTTTATTTTTTTTTGTTCTGGAGATTTGCAAACCTTCTCTGTGTGATTTCATTTCTGGTTATGTATTACTTCTTATCTGTACACCTGAGCAGCTTTGGGAGAAGCAGGCAGTGGTTGGTTGGGATACAGCTTCACAAACCTGGGCTGTATCCAAACAATGTCTCCTTTAATTCTCATCAAGTTAGTAACTAAAGCTGTACAATTGTTTTCTAGTTTGATATTGGAAGTGAAAGCAAGAAAATTCTGGTTTGATTTAGATACAACATTCTTTTCAGTCTGATATAGACCATTTTATTTATCTTTACATGTATACTAAAACTTTAAAAACACAATGCATATGTGATTTTAAGGCACTGATACTTTTCATGGGTCTTTTAGAAGTTCTAGTACTTCCCTTCATCCTAAGCACTGTGACTAAAGCTATGAGGCAAATTGTAAACTCTAACCTAAAATCCTAAGAAACCAAGGACCACATCATGCCTTGTGCTAGTCTGTGCTAGTAGAGAGAAATGGTACAGGGAGCATGTTAGCTCACTCCCCCAGCAGCTCTAGACAGTACTGAATCACTTGCAGGCTAAGCTGCAGTAGTGCCTAATGAGCCAGAAGGTACACGAAAATCTTGTGAGACACTTCTAGGGTTCCTTTTAATGTGTACGTAGAGAGTGGATGTGTCACTCATTAGTTTTTGGACAGAAAAGTGCTCCTTTGGCAAGGAGCAGACACATGTCCCCTGCCTCCTTGTAAGCCTATATTCTGCCCTGAAGAATTCAGTGTTAGCAGCTACTGCCTGTAACTAGCCACACAATGACTGTGACCCTGATCTCTGAGCTTACTGTTTTCCAGGAAAGACTTATTTTTCCCCTTATCTTTGGAATGATTTAGATATTACCTAGGTTGAATCTCCATGACACTTTCTTCTAATTCAACTTGTAAGGATTTATGTAACCAACATTATTACAGACTAATTAAATCTAGCAGTCTTCAAATGGCCACACATACTTCTTTATACTTCCTTTGCTCGGGGCGATGTGACAGACGGTGTTCAAGCATCTAGAATAACTGTGCTTGCTCCCTGTTATGTAAGATGACTCCTTAAAATAGACTACTGAGTTGGGGTTTTTTTGGTGGTGCTTTTTGTCTCTCCCCCAACCAGCTTCACAGTATTAACAGCACTGTTCTCATATAAACCAGTATGACTGCCCTTCTGCTGTAATCTCATTTAATCTTTGTGGAAAAGAACATGAAAAAAAGCTTTGTTTTTGTCATTTCACTTTTTCCCATGGCATCAGTTAGAGAAGGGGAGATGGCATGATCACATTCCCTATATTAATCTTCCTTTAATTAGCAAATGTGCTGTTCTTGAACTTCATGTGATAGTGTTTATCTGCAGCAGTGGAAGCCAGCCTGTCCATGCTTGTGGGACAGTTTTACTCATATCTAGGTGTTTAAAAGCTGATGCAGCTCATCCATGCTTGAAAAAATATCTGCGTCTCATTTGGTAAATAATAATAGTGTAATCATGTCTTACCATCCAACATGCACTGTGGCAACCCCAGTTTGCTTGGTTGCCCTACCAACCAGGTTTTTGGAGAGGCTCTTAACAGTTGTATTGACAAAGTCCATTCACAGCCTGCTTGTTTTCTGTTCAGGCTTTTTGTAATCTCCTTCATGAGAATGAATATTTGCTGCTTCTGCTTCCTTCAGCAGCAATTCAGGGCATACATCATGGTGTAGGGTCTGGTCCACTGACAGGAATCCCTTTAATAACTCAAAACCTTCCAGTATCTGAATTTTGTCCATCCCTTTAAGGTCTCATCAGTATCAGTAGGAGCTGAACGCATGCAGCACACACCACAGGAACTGATTAGGTCTTTGCAAAACTGAACTTGCACAAGAAATTTATCATATATTGAGAAACAAGATTGGCCTCAGTGAGCTTCAGAGCACAATCTTATCTCCTGAAGATTCATTGAAACTGGCCCTAACACTATTGATTTGCAGTTAATGTGATCAGAGTGTGTCTCCATGCAGTGTTAGAGATGTGAAGTATAACCATGCAAAAAAAGTCCCAGAGATATACTGTTTTTCCTCATATGAAATACTGCCTAATCATGCCACGTAGCTGATGGATCTTTTTACCATATCTTCCTTTTCAGAGCTAGATATCTAGAACAAGAAAATAAATCCTAAAGGAAGTATAAATTCACTCTAGCCAGGAAATAGGATGGCAAACTAAAGTCTAAATTAGTGCAGTGGGTTGGAACTGTTAATAGAGTAAGGACTGTTGCATCACCCACAAATGGGCATCAGCGTCTTAGTGATCAGCTGAGTGCACTTCATCTGCCTGCTGTGTTTCCAATATTATTTAAGTAAATTAATCGATGGGGCAGTAACCAAAGCAAAAAGTAGTATAATCATAGAATTGTCAGGGCTGGAGGGTACCTCAAGGATCATCTATTTCCATCCCCTCTACCATGGGCAGGGACACTTCATACTAGATCAAGTTGCTCAGAGTCACACATCCAGCCTGGCCTTAGAAAACTCCAGGGACGGGGCTTCCACCACCTCCCTGGGCAACCTGTTCCAGTCTCTCACCACCCTCATGGGGAAGAACTTCTTCCTAACATCCAATCTGAATCTACCCACTTCTAGTTTTGTTCCATTCCCCCCAGTCCTATCACTACCTGACATCCTAAAAAGTCCCTCACCAATTTTCTTGTAGGCCCCCTTCAGATACTTGAAGGCCACAATAAGGTCTCCTCGGAGCCTTCTCTTCTCCAGACTGAATAGTCCCAACTCTCTCAGTCTGTGCTCATAGGAGAGGTGCTCCAGCCCTCTAATCATCCTCATGGCCCTTCTCTGGACATGGTCCAGCACATCCAGATCCTTCCTGTAATAGGGGCTCCAGAACTGGATGCAGTACTCCAGGTGGGGTCTCACCAGAGTTGAGTAGAGGGAGAGAATCACCTCCCTTGACCTGATGGCTATGCTTCTCTGGATGCAGCCCAGGATGTGATTGGCTTTCTGGGCTGCAATTGCACATTGAGAGCTCATGTTGAGCTTCTCATCCACCAGCACCCCCAAGTCCTTTTCTTCAGGTCTGCTCTCAAGCCAGTTCTGCCCAGTCTGTATCAGTGCTTGGGATTGCCCTGACCCAGATGCAGGACCTTGCATTTGGTCTTGTTGAACCTCAACTCATGAGGTTGTCATGGGCCCACCTCTTCAGCCTGTCAGAGTCCCTCTGGATGGCATCCCTTCCCCTTCAGCATGTCTGCCTCACCACACAGCTTGGTGCCGTTAGCAGGCTTGCTGAGGGTCCACTCAATGCCACTGTCCATGTTGCCAACAAAGATGTTAAACAAGACTGGTCCCAGTACTGATCTCTGAGAGACTCGACTTGTCACTGGTCTCCACTCGGACGTGGACCCATTGACAGCCACTCTGGGTGTGGCTGTTAAGCCAGTTCTTTGACAACTGAATGGTCCATGAATCAAACCTATACTGCACCAGCTCAGAGGTCAGGATGTCATGTGGGACATTGCCAAAGGATTTGCTCAGGTCCAGGTAAATGACAGGCTGGACAGATGGGCAGAGTCCAATGGCATGAGATTTAACACATCCAAGTGCCGGGTTCTGCACATCAGCCACAACAACCCCATGCAGTGCTACAGGCTGGGGTCAGAGTGGCTGGAGAGCGGCCAGGCAGAGAGGGACCTGGGGGTGCTGGTTGATGGTAGGCTGAACATGAGCCTGCAGTGTGCCCAGGCGGCCAGGAGGGCCAATGGCATCCTGGCCTGCATCAGGAATAGTGTGGCCAGCAAGAGCAGGGAGGTCATTGTGCCCCTGTACACTGCACTGGTTAGGCCACACCTTGAGTACTGTGTCCAGTTCTGGGGTCCTCAGTTTAGGAAGGATGTTGACTTGCTGGAGCGTGTCCAGAGAAGGGCAACAAAGTTGGTGAGGGGCTTGGAACACAAGCCCTATGAGGAGAGGCTGAGGGAGCTGGGGTTGCTTAGCCTGGAGAAGAGGAGACTCAGGGGTGACCTTATTGCTCTCTACAACTACCTGAAGGGAGGTTGTAGACAGGCAGAGGTTGGTCTCTTCTCCCAGGCAGCTAGCACCAGAACAAGAGGACATAGTCTCAGGCTGCGCCAGGGGAGGTTCAGGCTGGTGGTCAGGAGGAAGTTTTACACAGAGAGAGTGATTGCGCCTTGGAATGGGCTGCCTGGGGAGGTGGTGGAGTCACCATCACTGGAGGTGTTCATGTGGAGACTTGACAGTGTGCTTGGTTGCATGGGTTAGTTGATTGGGTGGTGTTGGATGATAGGTTGGATGCGATGATCTTGAAGGTCTCTTCCAACCTGGTCTATTCTATTCTATTCTATTCTATTTGCTTGTCTTCATCTCTTAATGTTGTGACCTGTAGTAATACAACATATATGTCAAATAGGTACATGAGCACATAATTAAGTGAAAAATTAAGTCAGTAATATTGATGAATGAAGGAGAATGATTTGTGGGACAGTAACTTTGTATGGTACAGTGGTTTGCTGTCTCAACTCACATGTGAAGCAGCTTGATGATATTTGCCCAAGCTAACAGGGAGAAGATAAAATGTAGAAATTCACTGGAGTGTTGTTTGAGGTGTAAAAAGGTTTGGTTATCAGCTACTTTAATCTAAAGTACTCCCCCACTCTTCCTGACCCTAAATATTTGTAGATTTCTCAGTTCTAACATTGATTCTTGAATGACAGTTTGTGTGAGGCTCTTTTAGTGATAATCACCACTTACAGTGATGTTGTAAATGGACAAAACAGGTGATTTACTTAAAATAACCTTGGTTCTAAGAGCATGGGAAGCTGTGTGGGCCGCCCTGTGCAGAAGAATGTCCTGGCTTTTCTATCAGCCTCACTCTTCAATGTGAGTTTGATGAATTTTTTTAAAGCTAAAGGACTGGTTTTAAAGTCTTGCTCAGTGAGAAGGTGCAGAGTTGTTTTTTCGGTTATGAGAACGTAAAGTGCTATGATAGGCTGTTATTTTCAGGCAGCCTTTTAGAGAGAGTTGGCTGCAATACACATTTGCTGGGTATTGGGATGCAGAAGAATTAGAGTGGAAGGATGAAGGGAATGTCTGACTGAGGCTTCGCAGAGAGTGTTGCACAGGCTTGTTTTGAGCCTGGGAGGCCCTAACTGGTATAGCTAGGCACCCTAAGTCTCAAATGGATCAGTATCTTACTGAGAAAAAGAAGTTTTAGTTTTGTTCTGAGGCTTCAAAAGGAGAATTATTTTCTTTGGAGGAGCTGAAGAATTCTTTAACACAAGGGAGCAATCCCAGACATGCCGATCAGTTTGGCAACTTATTTTAGCTGCACTATCCACTCAATAACGTTTCTATTCTGTGTTGTTTAAAACAGATAACAAAGCATTTCAAGTGAGAGCAGAGTCTTCTGGCATTAGAAACTAATTTCCAAGTTTTGTTTTCTGGGTAGCCATTGTGTTAAGGCATTCGTGGTTGTTTGAAATATGCTGGATGTGTCAGGATGATCAAGTTTTTTCTGCAAACAGGGTGAGGGAGCATTTGGATTGTTTGTGCCTTGATGTGGATAGTTGTAGTAGGTCAAAATGTATAAATTAATCTCTTTGTAACCTGATCTTAAAAGAAAAGTATACTCAAAATTTTCTGTATACAGGATGTAGTTTTCCAGATAACCAACAACCCAGACTGCAGGGCATCAACATACACATATGTGAAAACATACACTGCTATAATTTTTAGCATCACCTAATGGATTTGGGGGTCCTTCCCCAAGGCCAAACTGATTCTTTATAGTACTTTTGGCAGTATATGCTTTAGGTCTACTTCTGCAAACTTCGCCTGGAATTGCCCATCTTCTAAGCTTAGGTTGCCCCATATTTCCAAGGAGAGATCTTTCTAATCAAAAGTCTTTCACTGTGGGTCCTCAGAAGAATGCTGGTTCACTTATTTGGTACATTTTTTCAGAATAAGGAAAATACAGAAGAAGACCAGCACAATCCTTGTACAGCAGCAAGGTCTGTATCTAAAAAGAACGAAGAGGATTAATTTTCTGTGTATTTTAAGACAGAAAATATTTTTCTGACTAATATTGCTGCTTGCATTTATCATACCTACCACACGACCATGAGAATCAGAGAGGGCAGTCCCTCTGGTGATCTGGAAGAGCAGACCTTTGCTAATTCCTCTGATTTCTGCTCTCCTCCCTGCCCCCATAAGCTTTGCCTGTGTATTGCAAATGTGAAACAATATTGAACATTAAGGTCACACTTTATTCAGGTGGAACATATATGTTGAATTATCAGCAAATCACAAAAGTGTTTGAGATTCAAGTGCAATCAAACAGCAAATACGTTTTTCTGTCACCTTTATATGTGACAGGAAATGTATGAAAATAGTTGCAGATTAAAGTCTTTACATCTCTTGTTAATTCTACTTGTTGGTTTTTGTACCACATCTGTATAATTCACTTCTTTCTGGCAATGTCTTACTATGGTATAGGGTGTATTCAATCTCATTTTGTTTTTTATGTCACTTTTCTGTAAATAGGAAGAGAAGAATGAAAGGTTTGTTGTAAAAATAACTGTTAATTGCCAAGAGTAATAGTGTTTTCCAGTTTAATTTTTTTTTTTTGGTAACAATTCATCCTGCAGCATGATTAAAGTAGGTTAAATATTAAGGTCAGGTCTCAAAGGAAGTGGAGTCTGAGCTAGCAGAATGCTGAGCATTCCTGCAAGAGGCTGGGTGTATGGAACGTCCTTTGAAAATGGTAGCATAAGAGGATGTTTAGGGTTGTGAAGTATTGCTTCCCGAATCTTCAGTAGGCAGAGACAGAAAGTCTTATAACAAAACATTGAAGGTGGCTTGGGGGAAGTTTTTGTCAATTTTTATGGTTTTTTTTCTCACCAAGAAATGTGGATTTTGTTACAATTAGATTACTTCATCACCTTCTGATGATTTAGCGTATTTGGGGTTGAAATGGACCTCAAAAGACTGTCTAGTCCAACCCCTCTGCCAGAGCAGGATCACCTACAGTAGGTCACACAGGAATTGCATCCAGGTGGGTTTTGAATGTCTTCAGAGAAGGGAGACTCCACAACCTCTCTGGGCAACCTGCTCCAGTGTTCTGTCACCCTCACAGTAAAAAAGGTTTTCCTTGTGTTCATGTGGAACTTCCTATGCTCCAGCCTGCACCCATTGCCCTTTTTCCTATCATTGGACATCTCTGAGAAGAGCCTGGCTCTGTTTCCCTAACACTTGCCTTTCACATATTTATAAATATTAATGAGGCCACCTCTCAATCTCCTCTTCTCAAAGCTAGAGACCCAGCTTCCTCAGCCTTTCCTCATAAGGCAGATGTTCCACTCCCTTAATCATCTCCCAGAAAGTAAACAAGATTCAAGGGTGTTTTGGTTACACCCTTGCAAAAAGAAGCAATTATTAACTATTCTATTTGAAACTGTAGTTTTATGCTTGCTTCAATTATGCGTAAATTACTGTTCTGAAGTGGAAAACACTTATTTTGGACTCAGTAATTTTACTGAGAGTGGTAAGAAATTTTCTTGACACTTTTCAGAGATAGGATATTTTGAAAAAGAAAGAAATCATAATATTGATTTGCTTTCAGATTTATAATGACATTGCTTTCATAGAAACATGGGATCAGAGAGGCTGGAGAGGACCTCTGGATATTTCTACTCCCATCCACTGCTTAAAGCAAACACAGGACTGAGGTTCCACAGCTTGGTCAGGACTTTATCCATTTGGGCTTTAAACCTCCCCAAGGACAAAGACTGTATAACTTTACTTGCTGTCTCAGTATGCAAAAACTTTTCCTTATACCCTGTCCAACCTTCTTGTGTTTCAACATATGCCCATTAGCTGTTGTTCTTCCATGCACTGAAGAGCCTGACTTGTAGGTGGCAGGGGGGTTGATGTTAGGCACCTCCAAACCCACTGCAACTATTTCTATGAGTCTGCTAAGGAGATATAGATTAAATTACAATTAGCTGCCATTCATTACTTTCTTTGTACTTCAGCATATCTCTGTGAAGGTGGAGGTTATACGATTTCTTTCTTTTGTTTGTCAGTTTTGTTTATAAGCTATTGAGGCTGGACTGGTTTCAGTGTATGTGCAGTCTGTTAAGAGGAGGACCTTGGTGTTGGACCTTAGCATATTATATACATAGTAATTCTGATAGTCTCCAGGAGCGAAAACCCCGCCTTATCTCAAAGATTTATCACTATTTCATGATGGTGACTTAGGTAAATACAAGACAAGACTAACAGAAGCTTTTAGAGGAAGTATTTTTTATTATGACAGAAGATTGCTTGTCAGAGCTGGGCTTAAGTGCATGGAATTTCAGTGCATTTGTGTTGTCAGAGTAGTTTACCATTTGTATGCTGGTGTTATTTTAAATGTGCTGTGCTCAAAAATACTGATGAGGCAAATAACCTCTGCAAAGCTTACATGCCTTTTGGCCTTTTTATGGGCCTGTTTAATTGTTCTGCCAACCAGAAAGTTAAACAATGACAAAATGGACTGTGAATCTGTGTGCTGGCTGCTTTTCCTCCTAGTGTTAAAAGAGTTTTATGCTGAATGGGGCAGAGATGAAGCAAAATAGCTTTCCACACTGTGTGGTCAGGGTTTAGCATCCAGTGTAATAGAATAACTATAATCGTATAAACTACATAAATCTTACAGTTAAAGAAATTGCTTTATGTGATTTTAAGGACTGATATTAAATGGCTAGCACTTTGTAGGCCTCTCTTTGCAAAGCTGCTGTTAGTCACATTTTTGAGTCATCATAACTGTCATTACTTCTTGCTCCTGAGGATTCAGCCTGAGGCTGGCTAACCAAGAGTCCCGTCCCATGACTGAGGGTTTGCTAGATTACCTCAGACATGGGGAACATCTGTTTGCCAGCCACCTCTGGTGGTACTTTTAGAAGACAGCATAACTGTACATCTATGCTCCTAATAATTTCCAGCTAACCCTTGAATACTGACAGATTTGTATGTTTCCTGTTTTACACAATAACAGTACAAATATAAATCAGGGCACATCTCCTTATTATAGAGTGGCAATGCCAATGTCTTACAGCCTAAATCTTTAGTATGTACAGGCAATAACACTCAAAGGCTGAGATTGATGAAGCTTATTTCTTGCCTTTCCTTGAAAAATACTGGTGCTCTTGGCCTCAGCTCTGTGCAACTGAAATCAAGGCTGCTCTGGTCTATGTTTGTCAGTCTCCTGCCTATGCTGTTTTCACATGGGACTTGAACATGCATTGCAAAGTAACCATGGCAGTAATTGGTATGTGCTTACATTTGAATTAATTTGAGTTATAGTAAATCTATTTGGTTTTCTAGCCATATTAAGCTGGAGCTAAACATCTGATTTTATTTTATCCAAGTATAGTGGTTCATCTTGCTTCATGCATTGAGCATGCAGTAACACATACCTTGCTCATCCTCAGAGCTTTCCAAGAGCAGGATAATACTGTGAGCGCTGTCATCTGTCAGACTAACATTTTATACAAAATACTTTTCAGAGAGGAAAGTAAAACAACCTCTACCTATTCTTTAAATAAAATGAGTAGTGGTTTGTCTTCTGTGCTTGATTGCTAAACACAGAAAGCAAGCAAACAGAAATGACCTTTCAATAGATAAAGATATTGAGCTATTGAGTCAACATGTAGTTTCCTTGAGTTCTATTGAAGGACCAAGGGTATGATTTCATGTAGAAATTCTAATTGTAATAGTTGATTTGTTATGTTATCTTTTGGTCAACATCATCTCTGTGCATGATCCTGTTGCCAAAGACAGAAGGATGTCTGTCACTGAATGGGGTTTTTTCAGGAACTTCTAATTAGGTAAAAGATCTTTACTGGAATACAGTAATACCTGGCAAAGGGAATCTTGTGTATCAAAAGGTAATGATGTGAGAAGTGGTTTGTTAGGTATCTTGTCATATCCTCTAAAACGGGAATTCTCACCCAAATAACAACTGTGTCAAATATACTTGTGTAGGACTTTGAGGTTGTCATTAAGCTACTCATTGTCAAGCATATTTGTCTTGTCAACATAGGAGAAGCTCTGTTGCTGATGAATTTACACAAATTTGAACTTGATATAAAAGTAGGTCTGAGCTGTGAATTTTACTGAGATTACTTGTGTGTGTCAATCCTCATATTTTATAAGACCTGCCCTGAATAAAGTTTGAAACAGTATTTTGACTCATAGAATTAAATGTTGAAATTAATGACTTTCTGGAGAGTTACAGCACAGTTCCAGGGGGACCATAGTCACAAAGGCACTGTGGCCAAAACCTCTGAATTAGCCACCCAAGAAGTGAAAGATTGCAGCCTGGGGCAGCTTTATTGTTGCTATGAAATTGAATACATGCATAAAAATAAAGAGAACAATAAGGGGCAAGTGTTTTCTGGGCATTAGAGAGATGTTTATTATACCTTCTACAGCATAAACAGAAAGCTCAAATTATCTGCGGATTTTAAAGACATTGTAAAATAATTGCATATGAATACTAAGAATCTTACTGGAACTACAAATCTAGGAAATGTTCCTCTGTGGATTCTTATTTCATTCTTTATATGTCTTACTAGGCTGCAACACCACAGTCTTGGGTCTGGCCACACAGATAATTAAAGTGGGGTGAAATTGCCCTGATTCTCATTGGCAGCTTGTAAGTCTTGTTGAAAAGCAGGGAATGTGGGTTGAGAGGGCATGTGGGAAGCTCACATTCCCTCCTTTCCAAGAGGACAAATGCCATATTTGTCACTCTGTCACTGTGCTTCCCTCTGGGTGAACCACAGTGTTCCATGTAAAGGTGTAAATGTACTAGAAAAAAACCCTTAGAGGTCATTCTTACTCTGCCATGGATTATGCTTCTCAGGCAGTATCCCTAGTTTGTAGAAGCTGATAGAGAGGCAACCTGCCTACTTGCAGCAGAGCGTGGCAGTTAGCTGGAAGGTTAAACATTCTGTAAAGCATCTCTGGTTTCTTTGCTTTGGAAAGAAAGGCATGGAACAAAGGAAGCCATGACTCCTGGACAGATCACAGCCCTCAAACAGAAAGGTGAGATTTTTCATGAAATCCTGTTTAGTACAACACACCTCAGATTTTACGGTTGGAGAAGTGTTTGCCATAGTAATTCAGATGTATTAACTGTGTCAAAGAAGCATGATTTAGAGCAGTCTTTGGCATGATCCATTACAGGAGGTTAAAGCAGTAGCAGCCGAGTCAATATAAATGTGAGGAAAGAATCAAGGAAGGGAAAAGAAGTATGCAGACAAAGCAGGGACAAGTATGGGGCCTTTCCTTTGGAGATAGTACTCAGGTCATCTTGGCTGTAATATGACCTTAGTGAGCCTGCATCACCTCCACAGGTGACTGGGAGGAACAGAATTACTTTTGCTGATGATTCAGTTGAGCTAGTTTATATCCATATAATTAGAAAATGTGAGCATCCCACTTAGTGCCCCATGCTCAGTTTGTATAAGCAGTAGATAAGCAACATAATCCAGTAACTAAAGATCCCAGAGAAGAAACAGCTGTTGAGTGACCCTCAAAAGCCTGCATGGTTGTAATTTTGATATATCCTATTGGTTTTCACCTTCAAGCTTAATGAGGATCTGTATGATATGATTCCTCATTTTATATAAGCATATTACCCAAACCAGAAAGTTTACTGCCAATCTCTATTTGCAAATATTTTGAGTTGGAAGCAATCAAAACTGTGCAAAACTGTGGCAGGCTTCCAGTGTATTTTTGTCTGCCATTCCATCAGTTGTCTAAAATATTATGCACATTACATTTTACTTAGCATGTGACAGTCAAGAATATCTACTTTTTCTACATGAAGAATTGTGGCTGGGGTTTGAAAAATAAGAAATCAAACCCATCTTTGATAGTTTTTTGGTTTTGAGGATGAGGCTTGGTAACAGTGTCTTCAACTTTCAGGTGTGCAGTCTAAGACTGTAGGATATGAACGTCTTGCCTTGAGTAAGCAACAGTGTTGGCCACAAATGCAGATGTATTTTATAACTAGTGATGTGTCTGCACAAATATACTGAGAGTTTGTTAGCTTGTTCAGGAGACTGAATTCTCAGCTAAACTTCCATGCATTTTCCAACCCAACACCAAGATGCAGCCGGCAAGGTATTTTTGGATAAGTGTAGTGTTTTAATTACTAGAGAAGATCATTTACCTCCTTTTGGCTTGTCAAACCAGCAAATTCTCTGGGAAGCCATCTCTTGCACTTTGAACAGTGCATTGAGCAGAGAGTATTTACACCTCTAAATAAAGAGACTAGATTTATATTTTTAATGAAAATTACAAATACTTACATTAAAAGTAGCTGGGTCGTAACTGTGTAGCCTTCATAACATAAGAGGCATTCCTTGTGGAAAATATGATATGAAATTGATCACATTTTAATTTCATTTTTTAAACAGAAACTGATATGCCAGCTCACTGGCCCTAGAATTCTGTTTCCAAAGGTGCTAAGTACTGGATGCATTATAATGTAGTATGAAAATCCAGTAATGAACTATAATACACAGATATGCACCTAAGGAAATGTCTTCAGATGTCAGTGGTGAAGGAGTAGTCATGTACTGAAGCATGAGAGTCAGTGTTACTTATCAGTGATGACCTTTGCTGACATAAATGTGAATAACAGTCTCAAGGTGCACCAGGGGAGGTTTAAGCTGGAGTTTAGGAAGAAGTTCTACACAGAGAGAGTGATTGCCCATTGGAATGGGCTGCCCGGGGAGGTGGTGGAGTCACCATCATTGGAGGTGTTCAGGAGGAGACTTGATAGGGTGCTTGGTTGCATGGTTTAGTTGATTGGGTGGGTTGGATAATAGGTTGGTTGCGATGATCTTGAAGGTCTCTTCCAACCTGGTCTGGTCTATTCTATTCTATTCTAATATTTGAAGTGTTCACTTAAATGTCCGATCTTCTGAATCTAATGAATCTGCTGATCTTACAGACCTTTACTTTAACAGTAAACCCTATAGTTTTAATTTTGCCTTGGAGAATTTATTGGTGAAAAAATAATGTCTTCTGACAAGCTAAGAAGGTGTCTCTTGACTTCCATCAGCTGTGTCTGTTTTCTTAGTTAAACAAGGAACCATATATGCCATGAGTTGGTGTGTTGGGGCATCCAGCCTGACTGAAGTTTGTGACTTTATATGAATTTATGTCAAATGAAGTCCCAGTCCACTCTGAGCTGGAGGCACACAAGCAGTATGTATTGCAGGGTGGCTGTTATAATTGTTAAATTAGAATAAACCTTTATTAGAATAAACCAAACCATGTTGGAAGAGACCTTCAAGATCACCGTGTCCAACCCATCAACCAATCCAACCCACCCAAACAGCTAACCCATGGCACCAAGCACCCCATCAAGTCTCCTTCTGAACACCTTCAATGACGGCGACTCCACCACCTCCCCGGGCAACCCATTCCATAGCGCAATCACTCTTTCTGTATAGAACTTCTTCCTAAATGCTGTATCACACCATTTGTGGTTTGGTGTTTGGGATTTTTTTTGTTTGTTTGCTTGATTTTTTTTCCTATGCTGACTATTGCTTAGCAACAAGTGGATATATAGATTTGTCCTTAGCTTCTGAAGTTGCTTTTTGTGAGCAGCAGAAGTGAATTTAGAGACTGAATTTTCCAACTATCCTTTCCACAATGTTTCCTTACGTATATTTTACTGTAACAATTACCCAGTGACTTCTCTAAGCAAGATATTTACAGAGCTTTCCATAATGTCATTTATTTTGTCTCAGCTGTTGCTGCCAATTTGTTCTTGTATATGCCAATTCATTCTTATATATGGAATGAATAATTTTCTTAGCAGAGATCTTTGCATGACCCCTAGCAGTGCCTTTGTTCTGTGTTAAAATTCGATTATTCAATCCATTATGTTCATTCATCTTTCTAGAGAAGTTTCCAAAAAATGTATTTTACCCCATCACATCTCAGAATGGCCTCTAAGCTGGTCCACTTTCATTTCTTCAATGAATACCACAGAGGATCTTAATTCTTCAGAAATTTCATATCAGTCTTGAGTTGTCTTCCAGTGTACAGGACTTAGGTCTACAATGAATGTGTTTGAAAATCCCAGCATGCCCATGGATAGGTGAAAACATTCTGACTGTCAAAGATATATCTTACAACATTTGTAATTTAAAACCCTCAAAGCAAAGAATGTTCTTTCAGGAAATTACCTCAGTCTTTACTATGGATCAGGTGGACATTCAAAGCACTTGCCCTTTCCTGCCTGCAATCCATCAGTTTTATTTGGATTGAACTTTAATCAGCTTTCTAATGCACCTCCTGCAATTTCAGATCTTGATCTTGTGATTATATCCTCTGCCACAAATATTGTAAGATTTCAGAGTCTCCAGCTCTTTTTTTGGGGACTCTCAGGAAAAAAATTATCCAAATTAACTGAAGGGGTGAATCCAAAGTATGTTGGCTAAACTGGATTGAATCTGCATTCTTTTGGATGATAATTCAGTAAAATGACATTAAAGACCATTCTGTTGTGTGTCCACACAGTGGTCTAAGACAGTTTGAATTAGGCAGTTCAAAAATTCAATTTGCATCAAGTTCCTTGTTTGTCTCTGTGCACACAATCTGTATCACAGCCATAGTGCACACATGGGAAAGTGGTTTGCATTGCCCTGGAGCATGCTGCACATCCCTGCATAGTTGCTAGCTGATGCCACTTGGCTCAAGTGGGATGTAATGTAACTTGGCGTATGATCGGTTTATTGTCAATACATAAAGTCATATTGCCATCATTGCCATTACCATTATTGCAGTGCTATGCATAGTCTCAAGTAGAAATTGAAGTCCTATTATCCTGGATATTAAATGAAAACAAATTATCTGGCTCCGGTACAAAGATCAGAGTCAACAGCTACTGGCTGGGCTGGGAAGGCCATGAGCCACCAAAGCATCAGGTCTCACAGTGTGGCTTGGTGCTTTGTCTGAGAAGTCTGGAAGTCCAGAGAGTTTGCATGGGAGAGCCAGGCCTCTGATTTGCCTTGAAAAGTAAAATGTGAGAATTTTTAATACCCTCTGCTACATCACAGGGTCGAATCAGCATCAGCTGTGTTCAGAGTAATGCTGGCCACCCAAGCTGAATGATTTTACTTGCAGTAAGTTTGCTCACAAGACAGCCACACTGTACATGTTTGTGTCATATTGCAGCCCACATCTGGTTAAAATGCTATGGGAATTACCTGAGGCTTATTGCCTTTTTGATTCCCCTCAAAATTCAGTGAAGTTTGATAGGTCTTGTAAACGATTTTCTAGCCTGCCATGCATTGATTTTTCTCTCCTTGAGGAAAAACAGAAAACCCCATGAAGCTGTGAGAAATAGTTAATTACTTTTTCATACACTTTACCAGTTGCAGGCTGAAAATATAAAAGGAAAATGTGGGTTTTCCCATTTGCCATTTGAATGCAATCTCAAAGGTTGTAACTGTCAAACTAGAATATAATTCCAAGGTTTTGGAAGGCCAAGTACCTATGAGTGCTGAGGGAACTGGTGGATGAGGTTGCTAAACCACTCTCTATTATATTCCAAAAGTCCTGGCAGTCTGGGAAAGTCCCACTGACTGGAAAAGGGGAAACATAACTCCCATTTTCAAAAAGGGGAAGAAGGATGACACAGGAAACTACAGGCCAGTCAGTCTCACCACTGTGCCTGGAAAGATCATGGAGCAGAGCCTCCCGGAGGCACTGCTGAGGCAGAAGAATAATGAAGAGGTGATTTGGTAAAATCGGCATGGTTTCACTAAGGGCAAATCCTGCCTGACAAACCTGGTGGCCTTCTATGACAAGGTCACAACATGAATAGATAAAGGCCGAGCAAATGACATCATTTACCTAGACCTGAACAAAGCCTTTGATGCTCTCCTGCACAACATCCTGATCTCCAAGCAGGTACAGTATGGGTTTGATGGATGGACCATTCAGTGGACAAAGAACTGGCTTAACAGCCATACCAAAAGAGTGGCTGTCAATGGGACCATGTCCAGGTGGAGGCCAGTGACAAGCGGATTCCCTCAGGGATCAGTACTGGGACCAGTCTTGTTTAACATCTTTGTTAGCAATATGGACAATGTCATTGAGTGGACCCTCAGCAAGTTTGCTGATGACACCAAGCTGTGTGGTGCAGCAGACACACTGGAGGGAAGGGAGGCCATCCAGAGGGACCCTGACAGGATGGAGAGGTGGGTTCAAGCCAATCTCATGAGGTTCAACAAGACCAAGTGCAAGGTCCTGTATCTGGGTCGGGGCAATCCCAAGCATTGATACAGACTGGGCAGCAACTGGCTTGAGAGTAGCCTTGAACAAAAGGACTTGGGGGTGCTGGTGGATGAGACGCTCAACATGAGCTCTCAATGTGCACTTGCAGCCCAGAAAGCCAATCACATCCTGGGCTGCATCCAGAGAAGCATAGCCATCAGGTCAAGGGAGGTGATTCTCTCCCTCTACTCAACTCTGGTGAGACCCCACCTGGAGTACTGCATCCAGTTCTGGAGCCCCTATTACAGGAAGGATCTGGGCATGCTGGACCATGTCCAGAGAAGGGCCACAAGGATGATTAGAGGGCTGGAGCACCTCTCCTATGAGCACAGACTGAGAGAGTTGGGACTATTCAGTCTGGAGAAGAGAAGGCTCCGAGGAGACCTTATTGTGGCCTTCAAGTATCTGAAGGGGGCCTACAAGAAAATTGGTGAGGGACTTTTTAGGATGTCAGGTAATGATAGGACTGGGGGGAATGGAACAAAACTAGAAGTGGGTAGATTCAGATTGGATGTTAGGAAGAAGTTCTTCCCCATGAGGGTGGTGAGAGACTGGAACAGGTTGCCCAGGGAGGTGGTGGAAGCCCCGTCCCTGGAGTTTTCTAAGGCCAGGCTGGATGTGTGACTGAGCAACCTGATCTAGTGTGGGGTGTCCCTCACCATGGTAGGGAGGCTGGAACTAGACGATCCTTGAGGTCCTTTCCAACCACAACAATTCTATAATTCTAAGTGTTGCTAGGAAAAGAAAAAATATAGTGCTTTTTGCTATGATTTTGGCCAATGGTTTTTGATTTTTTTTCTAATAAAAAACCCCATCATGTTAAAGGAGAGGGACAGGTTATGAACTGTGGTCTTTACTCCAGAACGAAGGACAAGGAGATGGTATAGAAACTTCTGAGTTGTAGTTCTGTGCCAGGTCAATGAAAACCTCATGGTGTTTTTCTCTTATTAAAAACTAATGTATCTGGAACTGCTTTGCACTTGCCATAGGCTAGAAGAATATATACTGGCAGTATACACACAGTGTGCCCACAACCAGCTAACATGGCAACTTCAGATCCAGCAGTAATTTGTTCATGTGTCTGAGACATCTGATACAAAGACAAGGTACTTGCATACTGAAATGCGTCTCTCTCTCTCTGTATGTGTATGTATATATATGTTCAGTCTTTTTTTTGCTGACGCCTTGGGATAAAATAAAGCAATCACTTTTGTACATCTGGTGTTGGATAATATATATTGTAATGGCACTAAAGCTTCATAAAACTTAAGAGAATTTAGAATTGTTGGTCTTGACTGTCACACTTCAGCAAAGTAAGGATAATAGTCTGTACTGCCAGCACAGATTACTTTCATACCTATCTTAAGGCATAATTTGCCAAAGACCTCACCTGGAGTACTGGGTCCAGCTCCGGGGTCCCCAACACAAGAGAGACAGAGGAGGGCCACCAAGATGATCAGAGAGCTAGAGCACCTCTCCAGTGAAGACAGGCTGAAAGAATTGGGGGTCTCCATCCTGGAGAAGAGAAGGCTCCAAGGAGATCTTATAGTCGCATTTCAATATCTGAAGGGAACCTACAGGAAGGCTGGGGAAGGACTGTGTAGGGCTTGTGGGGATAGGATGAGGGGCAATGGTTTTAAACTGGAGCAGGGCAGAGTTAGGTTATACAGAAGGAAGAAGTCCTTCACAATGAGAGTAGTAAAATACTGGAACAAGTTGCCTATGATTGAGGTCCCATCCCTGGAGACATTCAAGATCAGACTCATAGAGTTGGAGGTGTCCCTGCTGACTGCAGGGGAGTTGGACCTTTGAGAGTCTCTTCCAATGAGGTGCGGTCTGTGAAACTGAACATGAAAGTAGCCTCATGAATTGTTCTTATCCATCTCTCCTTTGAGGTTGTGCTCCAGGTAGTATGCTCTGTTTTAAGTGCTCATTTTATAAAAGGGAAACTGTACAATGGCATGATTAATATTAACACTATCCCTTCACACTGCAGAACACAAGTGTTGGAATAAAACAACTGCGACAAAGGCTGAATGTTGGATTCTCTCAAAATAAAACACTTTGCAAAACAAGAATGTTTCTGTTTCAGAAAAGCTTGGCTTTTTAATAAAAATCTACACCAGCTTCAGTATTTTTAACTATGAATGAATAGAATAGAACGGAACGGAATGGAATGGAATGGAATGGAATGGAATGGAATGGAATGCTACAGTATTAAAAATTTTTAATTTCTTTTTTCCTGGCTTAATGGTTAATGCAGCTGTAGTTGGTGTGACTGTCTCCAAACAATATTGCTACAGCAATATTTTCATTGGTCACCGTTTGTTCAGTTTTTAGACTGGCTTATGTTTCAAGAGGTGCTAAAACTTTAAAACAGGTAATACAAGGCTACACCTGCAGAAGTTCTCCATAGCATTTAATATTAATTAGCAGTGGCTACTTGCATCCAAGCATTGCACAAGTATTCATTTCAAAATCAAAGGCTTCTAAGTGGGAAACAAATCTGTGTGAACTATTTGGTGACTGAACTTAATTTTAGAACAGAAATTGCTGTATGGCTCATTGTCTTAACTAAAGGCTTTGGAGCTTTCAGGCTGAATTGTTTCTACAAATAAGATAGTGGCAGAGGTTTGATTGTGACCCTGCTTAATACATGGTGTGTAAATTTGGAGCAACGTTGTGAAGTCAGTAGCATTAAACTACTAATAATGAGTGAAGGAGAAAAAAATGATATAACTATTGTGATGCATCAGGTCAAAACTAAGATGCTGCATAAATAGTAACCTGATGAATACCTTTATCCTTGTCTGATTTTATTAATGTCTGGCATTGTTTTAGCTTACTCTTCTCATTTTCCCCCTAGAGCTGCTCAGAAGTTGAACCTGTCTTCCAAAAAGAAGAAGCACAGGTCTTCTGCATCATCTGTTCCTGAATCTACTCTCTTCTCTACCAGCTTCAGCAATATCCTTCAGACTTCCCCACCCCCTGCACCACCGTGTTTGTTGAGAGCAGTCAGCAAAGTGAAAGACACTCCTGGTTTGGGCAAGGTAGGCCTTGCAAGTATCACTAAAATACTTGTTTTCTTTGGGAGAAGATTTTATGCTCACAAAAAGACATTAAGACCATATCCCTTCTCTGCTGGCTATATTGAAATTGATTCCTGGATGCACGTACAAAGGCCTAATGATGGAAGTTGCTTAATGCAAGTGAACTTCTAATGGAAATGACATTTTCTTGAGTGCAGACAGACCTAACTACAGCAGTAATACATTTCAAGGGTCAGCCACAATAACCATGGACTGGGACCATGTGCTGCTTAGGTAGTGTTGATGTCCATTCTGCTGGGATTTCTCTGGCTGTTTAAACTGCATAGCAGTTTCTTGCTGTGGCATATTGTGGGTTCCCAATCCCATTGATGTCCAGACTGGTGTCTTGAATGGACACACTATAGTTTGCTTCTGCTCATGTTTCCTAGGTTTCTTCCAGCACAGTTGAGACAAGGCTGGGCCAAATACCTGACCAAAAAAAGAAAGCCAACCCAAAACTGGATAATGATGAATTTTGTCTTTTTCCATCATGATATTTCCTCTCGTTCTTCATAATCATATCCTCTTAAAATGCTGTTTAGGTGCATTCTTAGAATGGAAGATGATTGAAGCAATGGAAGAGGTGTCTATATTTTACTGTTGCTTTGTTGTTTGTCTGAGTGGCCCACCCTTTTTCCCTGCAACAAATGGAGAGCCTGGCATATTAGATTTGGGAATACATGGTGTGCAGTTGCTGAGGACAGCAGTTTGCTTTAATCAAGATAGTTTCTTATGCAAGCGTCTGTGCTTGTGGCTTTTCCGTATTCTTTAATTACTAAGCACTGACGATGCATTCAGTGAAAATCTTTGGGTTTAGAAGAGAAATTATAATGCATGATCTAGGAGTGCTAAGCACAGGATGGGCTTATCAATTTTAATTGCTGATTTTGGGTACTCATGTTATGGAGCTCCAAGTTATTATTAATTTGGGTGTATTGGTTTGTGTGGTTTTGTTGTTGTGGGTTTTTTGGGGGTTCTTTTTTGGTTGATTGTTCCCTCCCACTCCCCCCTCAACCCTAACCCTAAGCCTCCCTCCACCAAAGAATAGTGTTAATACTTTTATGGATGTTTTAATGCCTGTTTGAAAAGGGATTCCCTTTGCAGAGGGCTACGTTCCTTTCCTCTTGCCTGGGAAGTGGAAATACATGTAAAAATGCCAGGATCCTATAAAATTCCATAGCAAAGCATACTCCGACTTTAATGGGAGGAGGAGTGATTTTGAACCTGTTCATTTTGTTAGAAGTTGCTATGGAAACTATTTACAATAGTGGTAATCTCAGGGCTCTTACTTTTCTGGGCTTGGAACAGGTTGCATCTGAATAAAAGTAAAATTCCAGTTTAGAATTACCATCCTACAGCTGTAAGACTGTGTGAGAAATAACTAAGAGATTTTAAAAAAGGTTTTAACATATACTTCTCCAAAGCAGTAAACCAAATGAGGTTAATTCAAACTAGAGAATTCCCCCCCCCCCCCCCCCCCCCCCCCATTTCCATTAGAAAAAATATCTCTATCCTTTGGTTTCTGGAATTAAGTTTCATTTTTCACCTCTTTGCTTTCTTCTATGAGTTACCCTATAATTATGATCTGAAGCTCATACTCTTTCATCAAAGTTTCCCATCAGTTTACTGATATAGCATATTATTAATTTTAAGATCTCAGATATAGGTGCAAGACATAGTAAGTGAATAACTGCATGATAACAATGTAATTTATTTAGCAGACAGGGAAAACTTCAGATGAGGTAGTGGAATTTCCAGCTTGTTTGCTTTTAATTTTTATTGTTGTTATTTATACATGTTCTGTTTACTTTGGTTGGCATATATTTTGATAGGTAGCATAGTTTTTAGCATGCTCCTTTCTCAACATTTTCTCTTATACAGTGTTCTCTGTAGGGGTGTAAATTTATAGTATGTGGACCTGGAGGAAGTGGGCTCAGGGAAGCTCGGCATTATTTTCGGTCACTTAGGTTTTTTTTTTGTTTAAATACTATTTTAACAGCAATCCAGCAAGTGTGATAAAACTATGCTTCTCTTTGAGTTCAAGTGGGCTGGTCAACAGTTTGTTACTGGGAAATCTAGTTCTCTGGAGCTGAAAGACCGGCTGTTGCCAAGGATTCTGGGTTTCTGAGATTCCTGAGGGACAGCAGAGCATGGACTGACCCAGAACAGGCTTCCTGGAAGAAAGGCTCTTTGCTGGGGTCTGGTAGCCTGTGCACAGATGCTGAGTGTCACTGACTTGGTGTCATTTTGAGCGCTATCAGTTTGCCAGGGTAGGTCCAAGATGGTGCAGAATAGGAAATCAGGTACTTCAAAGCTTAGCCTTTAAGGTTAAATATCATTTCAGTTTGTAAAAAGTGCCACCAAATGGTTGCCATTTGTCGAGGGTTAGGGGAAAGGCCGGGCCTTCTCTGCCCCCTGTAAATAAAGGGAAGAAAATTGAAAGGGAAAAAAAACACAGCCGGATTAGCAAGAGGAATGTGATATATATTTACAAAGCAGTTTAGGGAACGCAGGGAAATATATACAGAATTTACAGTATTTACAATATATACAGAAATATACAACAGAGTGACACAGAAATGAGATTTCCCTCCTCTGATGAGGAGGGCTCCCCACCCCTGTATCCCCCTTCTCTCCCCTTTTCCCCAGAGAGGGTTAGAAAGAGAGAGAAAAAAGGAGCAGTTGTTAATTGGACAGCAGTTAATACAGGCCTTGCAGTTTATTAGTTTCAAGGTCAGTTTGGCCGAAAGCCCAGAAAGCTGCAAGCTGCCGCAAGGAAGAAAAAGAAGTGCCGGACTGCCCAGAACACTGCTGTACTCTCAAGTTCAAAGGTGCTTTCTACCAATCTACCAATGAAATTAGTTTAGATCTGTCTTTCGTTTATAAACATTCAGCCCCAATGTCCCCTTCCTTAAAGGGACAGCCTCAAACGGTCACACCATTTTATATTTCCCCTTCTAGAAATTCAGAGATTCTACTTCTCATTGCAGAATTGATGACAATGCTTTATTTACAATTGTGGAGTTTCTCAGCTGTCAGGTGCAAGCATATAAGTTAAACTAGGAGGCTTTGTCTATCAGCAACATACTCAAAAGTTAATGACCAACTCAGTTAGTATGGATGTGGGCAGCACTGAAGAATCTAAACTGACAAAGATAATTAAAAGTATATATTCGGGTTGCATGCTTCACACCTTTTCTTACAAAAGGCCTTTCAAATCAAACTGCACCAGTCTGGAAATTTGTAAGTTAAAGTTTAGCTTCATAGAAGGAGGAAGGTGATATTAATAATGGAATTTTGGGACTGCATAATCACCAGAGGGATCTCAACCAACTGGACAGATGGGCAGAGTCCAACAAGATGACATTTAACAAATCCAAGTGCCGGGAGCTGCACTTTGGCCACAACAACCCCATGCAGAGCTACAGGCTGGGGTCGGAGTGGCTGGAGAGCTCCCAAACAGAGAGGGACCTGGGGGTGCTGATTGACAGCTGCCTAAACATGAGCCAGCAGTGTATGCAGATGGCCAAAAAGGCCAAGGGAATCCTGGTCTGCATTAAGGATAGTGTGGCTAGCAGGTGCAGGGAAGTCATTGTGCCGCTGTTATCTGCATTGGTTAGGCCGCACCTTGAGTACTGTGTCCAGTTCTGGACCCCTCAGTTTAAGAAGGACATGGAGACACTTGTATGTGTCCAGAGAAGGGCAACAAGGCTGGTGAGAGGCCTTGAGCACAAGCCCTATGAGGAAAGGCTGAGTGAGCTGGGATTGTTTAGCCTAGAGAAGAGGAGGCTCAGGGGAGACCTTATTGCTGTCTACTACTACCAGAAAGGTGGTTGTAGCCAGGATGGTGTTGGTCTTTTCTCCCAGGCAACCAGTACCAGAACAAGAGGACACAGTCTCAAGCTGCACTGGGGGAAGTTTAGGCTCGAGGCGAGGAGAAAGTTCTTCATTGAGAGAGTTGTTTGTCATTGGAATGTGCTGCCCAGGGAGGTGGTGGAGTCACCATCCCTGGAGGTATTCAAGAGGAGATTGGACATGCCACTTGGTGCCATGGTTTTGTCATGAGATCTGTGGTGCAGGTTGGACTTGATGATCTTTGAGGTCTCTTCCAACCTTAGTGATTCTGTGATTCTGTGGTTTTACTTTGACATTAGATACACCATTGACCCTAGCAGAAATACAGCAGTCTCAAAATGAGTGCAACAAAGAATCTCATTCTTCACTGTCTTTTATTTCCAGAAAGTTCCTAGTGAAGTAAAAGAAAAGGTTTGTGACTGTGTTACAAATAATATTAACAGTGGTGCTGTTATGGATCACAACATGCACATGAACTCTGAGCTGATCCTGGGTAGCAAGTAACATGATATCCCCAGTTATTTCCTGAAAGCAAAAAGTATTATTTTGGACTGAGTGACAGTTCTGCTCCACAGGCTGCCACAACTTAGCATTATTTTTCTTTCTGTTGTCTTTGAGTTGTCATACTCTGAGAAGGAGAGATTGCTTTTCCTGGGTTTACACATAGAGTGCCACTGTCCTGAACGACTTCATGTGCAGTTGCTCCAAGTCCTATTGTTTTCTTGAACATACTCCTTAAGTCTGATTTGTCCTTTCAGACAGAGCGCCAAGAAAGAGGGCAAAAAGGCTTCCCAAGCAGAAATGAGTTATTCCATGCCTGCACTCAGATTGGCTCGTGCAAGGACATTCTAGTAAAGTTTCCTTAGCTTTGCTTTTCCTTTCCTCTGCCTCCATTTTCTGTGAAACAAAACCAAAACTATACCGCTGGGGCCGTTTAAGTCCACGTGGGAACAGGAATGACACAACACCAATATGATGCGTAAATCATTCCCCTTTTAACTATCAGCTCTACTTATGTATTGTATCCTCACACTATTCTGCAATATGATAGGCTGTTCTGCATCTTCACGAGCTGTCCACACGTCCTTTTGATCAATCTGGTTGGTTGTTGACATTTGTGCAAATTGAATCACAATCCCAGATTCACATCCCCTGTTGTGTTACAATGTCTTCTGATTGCTAACTTTCCCAAAGGTTGTTTATCAGAACAGCAGTTCATATTCTTTTACAAGGCTATCATAATACATATTCTGAACAAAGCTATCATAGAGCACACTCTAAATTAGCTGCTTATGTCATTCTAAATTAGCTGCTTATGCTAACGCTTCAAGACAGACCAGGCCCCAACGCTATACCAAGACTTTTGATGAAAATCTGTAAATGTTCTTTCTGTGAAAGGTGTTTGTTTGTTGAATTCCACAGTAACCATGAAAAACAACTTGCATGAAAAATTTTCTGCCAGCTTTAATAAATTGGTTGGTTTCAGGTGGTACAGAGTTTAGGATGAATGGATGTCATCTCTGTGATTTCTTTCATTTATTATTTTCCTGTGTGTAGTCTTATAAAAATGTGTCATGCAGAGTTATTAGTTATATTTGAGCAGAGATTAGTTTACCTGCCTTATGTATTTTTATGTGAGTTGTTGTTTGTTGGTCTTTGATAATTTGAAAATAAAATGGTAATATTTGTGTGTCAAAATACCTTCATGCAAAAGGTTTCTGCTACCACTGAACCTTCTTAGGGAAGTAATTTCACCCTATTAGCAAAATGAATTGTGATTTGTGATGTTGTGCTTACTATTTATTCCTGTAGTTCCAGGACTCCCACTTGAAGAGCCCAGCCTCCTTTTGCTAAATAATGTATGCCTTCAGATTAAAGCCCCCTGTTTCTGTCCCATAGCACTTAGTACTTAGTATGGGAAGGAAGATCAGACAGATGGGAAGCAGGAAGTAACAATGAGGTATTATTGGTCTTCTTGATAGCAGTGCTCTAAACCCATCAGCAGTCTAATATTAGATATCCCTTGTCAAGCTTTGGTAAGTGTTGTGGAAGAGAAGATTATTAAAATCTTTGAAGGGGGAGTTATAGATTACACTGCAGATGATTCTAAGGAGCCCTTTTCAAATGTGTAGTGCTGGTTAGGAAGCAACACAGAGAGGAGGTTTTGAAAGTCTACTAAGTGAGGGAGAGATGTAGGAGCTGGTTTTCTTGCAGGGGCTGAGTGCAGAATCTGGCCAGGAAGGACCATGAATGGGAGTTGAGCCATGGCCAAATGCTAGAAATGCCTGCAAAATAATGGTAGGAGATTGGTGGTGTGATAGACACTCCTGAGTCATACACCTTTCTTCTAAGGATCTATGTGAAATACTGGAGTTCAGATGAAAATATTTTTTTATGCCTAGCTGTAAGAATTTAATCTTCCATTAAAACACAGTATTTAGAATCATAAAATGTTCAAGGTTGGAAGGGACCTCAAGGATCATCTAGTTCCAACCTCCCTGCCATGGGCAGGGACATGTTGCCAGGCAGATCAGGTTGTCCAGAGCCCCATCCAGCCTTGCCTTAAAAACTTCCAGGGATGGGGCTTTTACCACCTGCCTGGCCAGCCTGTCCCATTGTCTCACCACCCCTACGGTGAAGAGCTTCTTCCTAACATCTAATCTAAGTCTACCCTCCTCTATCTTGGATCCATTCCCCCTAGTCCTATCACTACCCAACATCCTAAAAAGTCCCTCACTGGCTTTGTTGTAGGCCCCCTTCAGGTAGTGGAAGGCCACAATAAGTTCTCCTCAGAGCCTTCTCTTCTCCAGCCTGAACAACCCCAACTCTCTCAGCCTGTCTTCATAGGAGAGGTGCTCCTGCCTTCTGATCATCCTCATGGCACTTCTCTGGACACGCTCCAAAGAATAAGCCTAAAATCTGCAATTCATTTCACATCAGGCTGCAGCTTACCTTTTCTTCATGTCAATTTGCATAAAATTCTATTTAGAAAGATTTTGTCTGACCTGAAAGTGCCTCAAACAAAACAGCAGAGAATTTTCAGGTGCATTCAACTTTGTCCTTGCTTTGACTCTTTGTGCATGTCCGTGGGAGCTGGTATGGACTTTGCTGTACCCCACTGAAGGTTCCCACCATAAAGGCCAGCTGGTGAGTATATTGTTCAGTAAAGAATGCATTTGTGTGGGGAGAAGCATCATACTCCTTGACTCTTTGGAGGAAGGAGGTGGTATGGCAGGATACCACTGATGTCTAATGCACAGTCTCTTATGTCTTTGGCCTCTAAAAGGCAGTGGTAGTATCATTGTTAAGAGCCAAAAGATGGTCTCATGTCATACCTTCCTGCTTTGTATATTGATCATATAATGCACTACTATCCTTTTGATCCAAGCTGTTAGTCAAGATGCAGACTTTTTCCATATAGGAAACAACATTATGACAGGAATGGATCAGGTCTGTTTAGTACAACTCAGTTCCTTTAAAAGGAAACACAAAATACTGAATTCTGACAGAGAAAAGCAGCCCAAGGCAATTTTCCTTCTTACTCCACCAGGTCCTTTCAGCTAGGATTTCAGTCTCATTTCTTCCTTGGTTTGAGTGCTTTTCTGTGTCCTACAGTATGCATGTTTGTTCAAGTTTTTCCTCTCCCTGTTCTTTGTGTCCCTGATTTTTCACTTGTGCTGCTTCTTGTTTATATATGTCTGTGCCAAAAAGTAACAGTGAAGAACACCCTTCTGCCCAAGAAGTTTGAGTTTCTGAGTAGATTCAGGACTGTATTTTGGGAATGTATGCCATTGTTTTGGGCTTACAAACTGATAGTATTTCAGCTATCCATTACCTTAAAGTAATTACTTTTTGCTAATGACAACAATTAATGTACTGGCCTTGACAATCTTAAAGATATAACAGTACAATATGTGGACCACCCCTCACCCTATTAATTTAAGCTTCTATCTTCCACCTGACAGGTGTAGGACACAGGGGCCTCTCAATCCTACTAGCTTGAAGATGGCTTATTTTATGGAAAATCAGCAGAGAAGGAGTTAATAGAAGAGAAAGATACCTTAATGTCATGCTTTACCACACAGTGCCTTGATTGGTGGAGCACTCCTAATAGCATACAGCAAAACTGCTCCATTTTGTGTGATCAGATATAAGGACAGCAATGTTATTCTTCTTTCAATTTTTCCTTTTCAGATGTAATCCTAACTCCTTGGTGTACACATCTATTTACCTGCCTATATCTGCGATGCTCCAGGAAATCATTACACTAGCATCCACATGTCATAAGCTCCTCTCTCGGTTCTGCTTCTTGCCAGCTAAACTTAGGAATCCTATTATCAGGAAAAATAATTTGTCAAGCCAGACGTTGTGGGGTCACTTCCTACCTTGCAGGTGGGCCAAAATGGACCCACTGCCCTTAAACTGGCTTATTAAGAGGTAGGGGACAGACCTAATCTTCTTCTCCTAAAAGGGCTGGCTAGATTATAGAAGCAGTTGCCCTGCTTCTCTACACAGAAATGCTCTTTGATTGTTCACAGAATCAAAGAAGTAAGCAGGTTGGAGGAGAACTTCAAGATCAAGTCCAACCTATCATTCAACACCATCTAATCAACTAAACCATGGCACTAAATGTCTCATCCAGTCTTATTTTAAACACTTGCAGGGACAATGACTCCACCACCTCCCTGGGCAGCCCATTCCAATGGCCAGTCACTCTTTCTGTGAAGAATTTCTTCCTAACATCCAGCCTAAGCTTCAAAATTGGTTTAGAATCATTGAATTGTTGGGATTGGAGAGGACCTCAAGGATCATCCAGTTCCAACCACCCTGCCATGGGCAGGGACACCTCACAGTAGATCAGATTGCCAGAACCACATCTAGCCTGGCCTTAAAAACTCCCAGGGATGGGGCTTCAAAAACCTCACTGGGCAACCTGTTCCAGTGTCTCACCACCCTCATGGTGAAGAATTTCTTCCTAACATCCAATCTGAATTTACCTATTTCTATTTTTTTTCCTTCCTCCTAGACTTTCCTTACCTGACACCCTAAAAGTCCCTCACCAGCCCCATTTTCCCTCTTTTTTCCTTGAAATCCCAGAGCACCTGTGCTCTGTTGGAGTCTCCTCCCACCCCAGGTGTGTCCACTTGGCCCTCCTCACCCGCTCCCCTTTTTAATCTCCCCCAGGAAAAGCAGAAGCCTCAAGCTGAGCCCATCTAGGCTGGAGGATCCTCCTCTCATCATTGGTGAGTGCCTATGGTGCACACTGGGTGGTGGTGATGACAACAAAGGCCGGGGGGCCTGGTGGCCCCCTGGTTAGGTAGGGCAGTGATTGATGATTCCTCCAGCGGAATGGAGGCAACAGGCCAGGTTTGCCCTTAGCAGGCTTGGTTGATATGTGCTCTTAGCTCAAATGAAGTAGCAGCCTTTGCACTTCACAAAGAGTAGGAACGCTGGTTGTTGTTGTTCTCTAAATTGTGACTGTATAAAAATGTCTTTAAAATATGTCTTTCTTCAGACTTTACAGCCAACCAAACTGCAATGTCAGAGGCCTAGTATGCCTGGGTTGGTACTTCCCCATCCAAGATAAGCTTTATTTTAGAAAAAGGCTAACTAGGTGTGCATAGAAAATATGATTGAGGGAGAGATGGGACTCTTGCTTATAGCAATTCTTCTGACTTCTATTAATCTTACCTTTTTCTTAAAGCACCTTGAGGCATCAACACTCCTCCCAGAAAAGCTGACCTAGCAGGAATCTAGTCAAAGGGTATGAAAGCCTCTACCAGGTACAAACAGTTCTGAGCAACTCTGTCTGGAGAGCAAAAGGCCACCTGTATTTCATTCCATGTGAAACTATTTAATTTGTACAACAATCATGTTGACAACAGAAATGAACACATATGTCTCCTTTAAATGCCTCAAGGGATCTTCCTGGTGTGTTGGGTTTTTTTTCCCATTTCAGTAACCATGGTAACTTTGGGCAAAACCAGCTTTCACCTTAGAAATTGTTTTCTGTGACAAAGGTTTCAAAATTGTATTTGTCATCTAACCATTTTTTCCCCACCTCGTACTCTCAAATGATAAAAGAGAGAGCACCTCTGCTCTACAAAAAGACACCCTCTTTTGATTTTTTTTTTTTTTTTTTTGGGAAAAGCCTTCAGGATGGATGGCAGTGAGATACAGAACATGTTTTGCAGGTTGTGATTTTTTTTTTTTGTTTCCTGACCTTAACACAGTTTTTCATACACACATATTTAATGTATTCAACAACAGTACCAAAAAATCCTCACATCCACCAATCAGCTTGTCCAAATGCAAATTCTGGTAGGTGGAGACACACTGGAGGGTTGTGCTGCCATTCAGTGACACTTAGGCTAGAAAAATTGGGCAGGGAGAAATGTAATGAAATTCAACAAGGGTAAGTGTAGAGTCTTGCACCTGGGAAAGAACAGCCCCATGTATCAGTATAGGTTGGGGACTGACCTGTTGGAGAGCAGTGAATGGGGAAAGGACCTAGGAGTCCTAGTGGATGGAAGTTGACCATGAGTTGGCAAAGTGCTCTTGTGGCCAAGAAGGCCAATGCCATTCTGGGTGTATTAGAAGGGGTGTGGTTGTTAGGTCAAGAGAGGTTCTCCTCTCCCTCTACTCTGCCCTGATGAGACTGCATCTGGAGTATTGTGTCCAGTTCTGAGTGCTGCAGTTCAGGAAGGACCTCAGGGAACTACTTGAGTGTCCAGCACCAAGCCACAAAAATGGAGTGGAACATCTTCCTTATGAGGAGAGACTGAGGGAGCTGGGGCTCTTTAGCTTGGAGAGGATGAGACTGAGTGGTGACCTCATTCATGTTTATAAATATGTAAAGGGTGAGTGCCAGGATGATGGAGCCAGGCTCTGCTTGGTGATGCCCAATGACAGGACAAGGGGCAGTGGGTGGAAGTTGAGGCATAAGATGTTCCATGGAAACAGGAGGAAAAAAATTTTCACTGTGAGGGTGATGGAACACTGGAACAGGCTGTGCAGGGTGGTTGTGGAGCATCTCTCGCTCCCTGGAGATGCTGCCTGAATGCATTCCTGTGTGATCTGGTATAGGTGATCCTGCTCTGGCAGGGGGCTTGGACTGGATGATCTTTCGGGGTCCCTTCCAGCCCCTACCATTCTATGATGCTGGGATTGTGTGATTCCCTGCCCTCTTCACCAGCACATCTCAACCCATTAAATTAACTTTTAAATGCATGATAAGAAGGTAAATATAAATCAAGAAAGTCAAGATGAAAGAAACAGAAAATTCTAAGGATATTTCTTAGACAATGCTGAGAAAGTTATTTAAATTCTGAGTTGTTTGCTAAACCTGGATCATGGTGAGTTTTCTGAGATCTTACACAAATTGCAGGTACTGTGCTTTTAGCACACAGCTCTGGGATTTCTATTTTTTTTTCTTTAAATCTTCTTAAGTCTCCTCCAGCCTTTTGCTTTTGTGTTTGACTCCTCTCAGCATGTGTTCAAGAGTGGTGCTCAGTGGTACAGGTGGGATTGGTGACACTGCAGGAGGCTCCATGGTAGCACAGGCTAATGATTTGGCTGAGCCCCTTGATTCAGCTGCAAGGTTATTCCACTTTGCATTATTCTGAAGGTCTGGACTTTACCTCATTTCTCTCATAGAACTTTGACTTAAAATAGGCAAGTAGACCTGCTCAGCTGTGAAAGAGCCTAGATTGAACTGTATTTTAATACTGACAATACCATTAGATATATCTCTTCCATTCTCCTTTTTTCTTTTTCTTTTCCTTTTTCATTATGAATCAAACACATTTTTGGGAAATATCTCTCTGAAGACATGTATCCACTTTTAGTGCTTTTATGAGAATCCTGTATCCCCACAGGCCAAGTCATTATTTCCCTATCTTTTTCCTCTACTCTTTAACAGTGGTGCCACCATTGTTGCACTACCTCAGGCTGCAATTCATGTTGCTAACTTAAATGAACTGATTGCTATCCTTCTGATCTATGCTGGTTGTATGAATTCCTCCTGTGGAGAAAGGAAAGACATAGCACCTATACCAGAATGGGATGACTTGCCTAACAGATGTTCCATTTTCAGCTGCTTACAGAGGCAAGCTAGACACCTGCCTTAGGCTTCTGTTGTCCATCAAAGGGCAGCAAAGCTGGTGAGGTGTTTGGAGCACAAGCCCTGTGAGGAGCGGCTGAGGGAGCTGGGGTTGTTTAGCCTGGAGAAGAGGAGGCTCAGGGGAGACCTTATTGCTGTCTACAACTACCTGAAGGGAGGTTGTAGCCAGGTACGGGTCGGTCTCTTCTCCAAGGCAACCAGCAACAGAACAAGAGGACACAGTCTCAAGCTGTGCAAGGCGAGGTTTAGGCTTGATCTTAGAAAGAAGCTCTTCATAGAAAGAGTGATTGGCCATTGGAATGAGCTGCCCAAGGTGGTGGTGGAATCACCATCACTGGAGGTCTTTAAGAAAAGACTGGATGATGCACGTAGAGCCATGGTTTAGTTGATTAGTTAGGGTTGGATGATTGGTTGGACTTGGTGATCTTGGAGGTCTCTTCCAACCTGGTTGATTCTGTGATTTGGCTGGCTGAAGTAAGATAAAATGAATCTCTGCTTGAGTAAGAACACAGTCTTTTCTTGTGTTCTGCTCTGAATCTTTAACAGAAATATGCTACTGGATGATATAACAAAGTTATTGCAGAAAGTTCTAATACTTGTCTCTTCTCCAGATGGAAGTCTGCATCCTCTGCTTTCTAGTTTAAGAAACTTTGGAGGCTTGCCATATAGCACTCAGGCCTGGTCAAGAAGACCTGCATACAACCAGTCAGGTTGCATGAGGCAAACAGACCTTCAAAGAACAAGGACCGAGCAGGCTTTTGCACTTTAGGCATTATGCAAAGCAAAGGAAATTTGAACTATCTTTTCATATTTTACTTTATGTAAGAACCAGAGATATTTAGCTGTACTTCTGCCATGATAGATCTGTAAAACTGGTCACAGTGTACACACCCATTAAATTAGAAGCCTCTGGCCCATAAATGCCCAGATTCTCTTTGCTATGTAATGTGATCTGTAAATTGCTTCCGGTGTGCACTCCTTACCAGAAGGGTTGGCAGTATAGCTTAGGGTTTGGAAACATTTCATTAGTGGATCTGGATTCATGATACCCAAATGCCATTTAATTTTCCAGATATAAATAGACTTTGTCCTCTATTTTGTTGCTAAAGTAACTAGCAGTTAAAAGATCTTTCACTGGATAGTGAAATATTAAAAGCCATATATGAGTACTTCAACATTCTCATTCTTTATGAAAGAATCTATCTAGTGAATGTAAAAGCAAAGTTTGAAATCACTGACCTATTTGATCTTAAGAATTCAGGAGGTAGGCTAATAAATTTTTAAGGCATGTGACCCTCAAAATCTCTCCTGTAGCACTCAGAAGTGAGAAACAGTGGCTGTACCTGCAGTGGGTGGGTGGATAGATAATTCCCACTATACGTGCAGTGTGTACATTTGTGTCTAGAAGCATATGTAGGTGCATATTTGCAGCAGTACAGTGGCAATATATAGGAAAAAACTATGGAGTTTCTGGGTAAGTTATCTGAAAAAAATTTGGAGGGCTAACTAACTGTAGACTTGCTTTTATTTATAAACTAGGATTTTTTTTTTTTTCCAAGAGAGCTCAATATTTCTTTAAGACATTCCCAGTAACTTCCCATGGATTTTAATCAAGAGTAATATCTTAGATTTTTATCCCCAGTTCTCCTATACATTTTGTGATTTTTATTTTTTTTTTCTCCTATGATTTGATGGAAAGTGCTCATACAAATAGCAGCATTTTACATTAAATTATCTAGGTTTCTGAGAGACTCCACTGCATTTCTGTAGATCCCAGTTGCTCTCATCCATATTAATTGCTACCATTTTTTTTTCCACCGTGTTGGTACTGAAGGGGAGATGCTTAGTGAGAAAAAGATATGGTGTCAGAATTTTATGTGTATTAAAATGTGAGAAGAAAAGCTGTACAATAACCTTTACAGCATTACATACTCCATTACAGAAACCTAGATATGGAGAAACTTAAAAACTCCTGACCCTTTCTTCCCTGCTCCCTATTCCCGCAGAAAATATGGCATATGTATTTCAAACCATATATTGTGAACATAATTATCTTGCTTTCATGATTTTTTCCCCCCTTTCTTTCCACCATTCAGGATTGCTGGAGGCTTATCCAAATAAAAATATTGATTTTAAATTGAAATCTCTTCTTGACTAGCTCAGCTGGAGCACCTGAGCCTAGACTCTGGAAGCAGCATGACTAGAAAAGCTGCCCTCCTTTCCTCACCTGCCTTAAACCTTGATAACTTAAGTGTTGAATTTTTGTCATCTGTGAGGAGCAGTGCTAAGGTATGTGCTGGCATGAGATCTGACAGAGGCATTGGGTATGTGTATTGCCTGGCCACACAGAAAGGAGCATACACCCTGACTGATAGCATATTCAGATGTGATAAAGGCAGGGGAGCCCAGGCTGCTTTTGGGAAGTGGAATAGCAATGCAGAGGAATTCCCCCAGGGCTTTGTACTCCATGGGCAGCGGGAATCATGAATCTCTTCAGACAGGAGGGAGTTATTCATCATGAAGACTATTATGCCATGCAAGCCATTGCTGAAACAGAACACCACCAAGCTATTTCCTATCTTATCAGGGTGTATTAATAATGCAGTAGTAATAATAGAAGTACAAATTAAAAATAACTGGATAAGCAGATAAGCAGAGTTCTTGAGATTAGGGGGATTGGGAATTACTTCAAACAGTTAATTGCAGAGCAACACATAGGGGGAAATTTGCTTTTGCTGTTTTGCCTTTATTATTTTCTTACTCTTTGTCTTATCTCTGTGAGCATTATTTCTAGGGCTTTTACATAGACACTAATAAGGACAATATTTCCTCAAGATTTCAGGCTGTTCTTTCTCTCCAAAGAAATGAAGTATCTTCTACTAATCTAATTCAATAGGGACTAATGCTGAATAAGAAGAGTGTTCTGATTATTAGCCTTCATTTACATAAACCTCTTACCACTTTCTCCTCCCACTCCCAGCCCACAATATAAAGGCAGACAAGGCATTACAAGTGTCAGATATTCAAGCTTTAGGATGAATTGGTGCAGACTGTTCCCTGAAGGTTTATAAGGTCCTTCCAGAATGCAGTAGCATGAAATCCCAGTGTCCTGAGTGTCTTGAGGTGTAATGGCTGGGCAATGATAAACATGAGTCTCTGATTTCTGTCGTCGTATGATTATTCTTCCCCCGGTCCTTTCTTGTACAACCTATGCCTGTCAGGGTTTTGCCTGATTTGAAGGCTCTGCATGGTTCCTTTCAAAACAGAATTCAAATAATGACTTGGAACTACTCTTTGGTCTCCTACTGGGTACCAAAATGGGTCTCACTTAGGGCAAGAGACTGTCACTTTGATTTCAGGTCTTATTTGCTAAGCAATTTTCAGGATACGCACATTCTGCCCTCATGAAATAGGTATTTGAGCTAGTGCAATGTGCAGCCATTTCATATAGCTCCATCCAAGCAACACTGGCCCACTGAGATATAAGATTGTCAAAGGAAGCCCAATGTATTGAATGCCCAATACATCAATGCAGCAGAAGCTTAGCAAAGAGCTGCAGCTCAGCTATTACTCTGCTGTTTTTTCTGGGCAGCAACATAATTTGTGAAACTAGCAACATGGGACCTTGGTATCAAAGACTGTAAATCATACATCATCTTGCTTTTGGCATAGTTTTAGTTGTCTATAAAGCTTTTCCGTGTAATAATTATTGTTTTTTAGTGAATAGGTCAATCTAATTGTGAGAGACTAAAAGTTAGCTCTCCTGGTGTGACTCAACAAAGATAAAATCACTTGCTGCTTGCCCCAACAATAGCTGATATGTGTTGGGCAGAGCCACTGGAAGGAAGGTGCAAAGATCATGTAGGAATCCTGTCTATCAATCCTGGATGCAAGTCACCTTGTGATTGCATTGTGATAACACTGGACTGCAGCTGGCCTACCCAGCCATCACGCCTTCAAGACAAGATAATCTCCACCCATCAAGTACCCTGGGAAGGGTGACACAATGGATTCACCACCTGTTTCCTGATGTGTAATGAGTATGGGGGCATGTAGATGAGGATGGAGGAGGCAGAGGGTCATCCCCTCTCCCCCCCCCCCCCCCCCCAAATCCTTGCCCAAACTCACAGAAATGCCCAGAAAGATTTCTGGGGGAACGATAGCTGGATATTTACCTAAGGATGATTTCCTGGCTCCTGAATTCCTGAGGGACAATGCTTGGACACATACCTAAGGACTAAAAACTGTATAAAAGACTGGAGCCACTACTGGCTATTTGGAAGAAAAATGCAGAAGAAAAATGTGGGGGACTGTGTGTCTACCGGACTGGATGGTTAAAGGAAGGAAAACGCAGGAGAAGGACCATGCTGCTGAGAAGGAAAAGCCCGGGACAATGCTGCTCTGGAGAAAAGAGGCTGCCCAAAGGACCACATCTCTTCTCCAGCCAAAGCCTCAGCACCCTTTCTCTACAGACCCAGTCTCCCCAGAGGACCACAGCTCTTCTCCAGCCAGAGCCTCAGCACCATTCCTGTGCTAACCCAACATCTCCTGCAGCACCTTTCCTCCACAGGCTCAAACTGTCTTGGGGGGGTGAGGGGTGTGGTAATATAATTCCTTTCCTCTTCTCTCTCTTCCTCTCTATTTTCTCCTTCTCCCCTTCTTATGCCCACTTTATTTATGCAATAAATAGTCTAGCTGTTGATATTTTGGCCTTGTTTGTGCCTCTAATTTCACAACACGGGAATATTCATAAGAACTGAGTCTCTTTCCCTCTCCGGACCGAGACACTAATATACAGAATAGTTCATCACAGTTTGTTGCCACAGGAACATCCTCCACAATTTGTCAGATTACAAGTGTGGAGAAAGCTGTTGTATAAATAACGGTTTATTCAGTAACAAGAGAAGAAAGCCATTTGCAGAGTAGGCCATGAGACAGAACTTGGTGAGGGGGCAAGGACAAAAGGATGCATTGTCTACACACTGATCTGGAACTTTCTGTGTCTGTTGTTAGTATTTTAAAGTGTTCAGCACAGTTTGATGTTTAGCTTCTGTAACAGAGTGGTACATCTTTGGCTGGTCATTCTTCATCGTTCAGGTTGTACCTCCACTGATGTCAATGGTGTTGATTGAAGCATCAGGGGTGAATGTAGCAGAATTTACCAGATCCATGCTCAAGGAGAAGCAGTGAAAATAGATAAACTAGGCCAAAGGAGAAGTAAGCACTCCGTTAACCTGTGATTACTCTTGACAAACACAGTGTGTGGAATATATTCATCTTGTGAACTAGATGACTGAAAGTCTCTGAGCACGTGAATTCATGTGGATGATGAAACTTTGAAGAGTTTATAGGCATTTTTACAGAACCTGCCAACAAACTGAGTGTCTGTGATACTTGTATCCATGATACTCATTACTCATGGTAATAGCTCCCATCATGCTATTAAGCCTATCAGCCAGATCTAGGTTCTCTTCCTTTTGTTTTCTTCCCTGAAATTATTCACAGATGTTTTCTGTCTACCTACCTGGCTCTGACATGCATCTCATTGTCCCTAACTGCCCCTGATGTCATCTTTGCTGTTGTACTTCCATTACTTAGGATGCTTTTCTTACCATCAGTACATCTTCAAGTGGCCTCTCTCCTGAACCTGTGATCCTTCTAGCTGTGCCTGCTCTGGTCTGAGCGCTGCATCCTAAATGTCAACATCTCATTCAGGAAAGTGTGCATTTGTTTTATTTTGTTTTTGTTGTGCTGTGATGAAACAATAAATAGTATGGGGTTTTACTGCATCTAAAGAAAGGCAAAGGGGGGAAAAGGAAAGACATGCAATTAGTTACTGAAACCTAGAGTTAAAGTGTAAAATTTGAAACTGCTCTTCTCATATGTCTTAGTCTCTCTTCACTAAGTTACCAGGCAAGAATCACAAAACGATTAATGAGACAATGCTTGTTTTAAGGCATTGTTGGCATTCACTAACTATCTCTCAAAACTAGACTGTGGAGACTTGGTCAGGAGACTAAACAGATTTGCAAAGAGTACTACAGAACAGGCTATTAATATTTTTCCAGTTACCATCTAGATAGAAAATGTAGAAGGTGGCTGCCTGCCCTGCATTAAGTCCCCTCCCTCCCCTCTCACTTTTTCAAGGAAGATTTGTAAGAAGTGAAAAGACCTTCTAGGCTCTAAAAGTTTTCACAGGGAAACTTTTGCATCTCACTGGGGTTTTGGTCATTTTATGGAATTCTTGTGTGTTATGCAATGATTTATATCAATCTGTTTCTCCTACAGGATAGTTCTAGAACATATAGAAACACAGGGAATACACGTTCTAGCTATTTCTGTCATTTACACTTGTCTTTACCTCTCAACCACCATTCCACTTCCAATTAAGTTGATCCTTCATAGCCCAAATATTTTTGCCCCCCCCCCCCCTTTATTTCTAGGATTCTCCTATTGTCTTGGAAATCTTTTAAAATATATTACTAAATAAACATGTCCATTACTTAGTCCATGCTCAAATGACCTTACAAGATGGATAAAGCAAAGCGGTGATAAGATGCACTCTCCCTCTCTTGTTCCTGACACCTTAATCATACAGCACAGCTGCCCACCCATACCACTTGATCATCTTCTTGGAGGAGAACCTTCCTCCTAAGTGGCAGAAACAGAATGCACACAGTCTTACATTGTTATCGCATGTTTATTTGATTCAAAGTAAATGATTTGATTCAAAGTAAATGATTGAAGTCCCAATTATTAACGTTTAATCAAAGATGAGCTCATAAGAAACTCAAACTGAATAGTTAAGGACTGGTAATTAATTTTCTTACTTTGTGGAGACTGACCTTTCATACCCCAAAAAGAGCTATGTTTTAACAAATTGTAAGAGTTCAGAGAAAAAAAAATAATAAAGATCAGAAGCTGTATTGAGTGTTTGTCATGTAAATGTTACCATCCACAGTGACCATCTTTAGAACTAGGTATCAAACCAGACTTCTGAAAGGAGGTCAAAAGGATGTAATGCTCTGTAAGAATGATTGCTTTCTGAAACAATAGGAACTGAATTCATCTATGACTGACAGGCAGAAGGCAAATACTGAATTAAAAGGCTTGTTTCATGAACAATGTGTGTTCCTGCTGCTGGGATTTTTAAGAATGAAAAGATAAATTGTACCTTGCTTTTGCCTGGCTGTGCAAGCCTTAGGGGGGTGTTTGCAAATCTGTTGCACTTGTAACCACACGGTAATACCACACACAGAAGCAACACGTGTGGTAACTAGAGTTCAAGTATTATTTAGGAGAGCAGTCATCCCACAGTTGGGCAGGGGCCCTCTGACAACAGCCTTTTCATGTGTGGAGATGTGCAGGAATTCTGTTATCTGGATTCTCAGATGTTATGCTGGAGAAATGTATTTTTCAAAGAGACTATGGGAGCACATTTCACTTCAATAGTTTACATTCTATCAAAAAATAAAAGCAGAATATTGAGATACTTTATATTTTGAAAATCCAGACAGCTAGAGATTCAGAGCAGTGGAGGGAAGGCTGTAGGTGGTCTCCCAGTGAAGAGACAAGTAGATTGGGAAAACCAGTATGTGAATTAGCAGTTGTGACTGAGAGCCCAAGATTAAACAGGCACAGACACTGAACAATCCTCTTGTTGCTTGAAATGGCCCTAGTCAAGCAGAGCTGAGGTATGTTAATAAGTAAACTGATCTGGATGCGTTTTATGCAGTACCTGGACTATTTAGAAAGCATAGTTGTCACTGTGGCATCCTCTGTAGTTTTCAATTCACTTCATTAAAATAAATTTTTTAAAAAAATCTTGAATTGCACATGTTGGGTAGGGCTACCCCACCAATCATACCTTCAGTTCACATTCCAGCATGTGCTTGCAAAAGTCAAATAAAACCACCTCTGTCATCCAGTGGTGCCTTTTAATTGACACAAATCAAACAGCTGCCAGAGACCAGATCAAGAGTACAGGGAAGGAGTAGGAGGAAGGATGAGGATTATATATTGGTAAGAGCTTCACAGTGAGACATGAATTTGCATTTGCTGATATTTAATTGAGCTTGACAGTAAAGGCTGTTACAACTCCACAGTGTAAAAATGCTTTTGCCTGTCCTTTCCCCCCTCCTCATTAAAAAAACAATTTGTCTGTGTTTTACTGATCTTAACACAGATAAGGAAAGAAGTGAACCTTCCTTTCAATTCAGACTGAAATACTCCTGGTATTACTTCTAGCTCCATCTAGACAGGCCTTTGTCATCATGGTTCAGAGTAGATGTTTAAAATGTCACACAAGAATGAAGGAAGGAAAATAAGAGTGAACTGGAATTTCTTAGACCTGGCCTGGTTCAGATATTTGCCTTTGCAGAATGTACATTAAGTGGTAGATAGTTATTGCAGATTAAGCAATAATTGTTATGTTGTTGTGCAAATTGTTTTATCAGTTATGCTCATCTGTCCTTTTCACTTAGGGATCTGTAAGGCTATCACTTGCAATTCATGGGTATTCTTTCCTTTCAGTTACCAAGCAGCAGTACATGAGACAAGACTGAAAATCTTAAACGATAGTAGAAGGTTGATTGTATAGTTTAGTAAAAATCAGATACAAAATACAGTTCAGAGATTAAAGCAGTATATTGTGGTTATGAAGAGTTCCTTGGAAATAATTCTTCCTTTTGACCCTGTGGGGTTTATTTTCTCATTAAAAATAATTGCAGTTAATAGAGCTAATGAAGTGCAGAGGGAATACAGGTTAAGCAAAGCAGGACTGACAGGAGCAGTATCAAAAATGTACATGGAGATACATGAGGACTGGTCTCCTGTCCTCATCTTCTTTTGCTGTTGTTTTTCAACTACTCCAGTTATTTTTACTTACACCCCCCACCCCCCCATCTCAGAGAGGTTACCAGGATAATTCTGGTGTATTTGCATTGATTCTGCTTTAAGTCAGTGAATATTGTTCTCAGAGGACATTAATAGCTCTGTGCTTCTGACACACAAAGAGAATTAATTTCCAACTGAGAAATTAGGTGCTTCTGAAAACTAGCCTTTTAGAATAGTGTCTACAGTCAGAAAGGCTGATTGTCCAAATGACAGACATGCATAGTTGACTTTCCTCTTTATGTAGCCTGATTGAGACATGATGAGCATGCTGCTGGCCTTTGCAGTGGATAATTTTGTTACAACAACATCCTCTGGGAAAGGCCTTCATAGAACAAGGATGACAAGTGTGGCAAATTGCTTACAAACCCCAGATCTAGAGGCTTCTCTTTCTGAAAGCTGCCAGCCTGCAGTACAGCACTGCTAAAAAGCTGTAATTTGGTAGCTGTTTCTGCTGCTGTAGAAAGGGGCACTACTTTCCTATATTCTTTCTCAGAAGGCTTTTTTTCATAGGACCGACAGGTTTGGGAAGCCCGAAGTATGTGAAAATTTAACATAACCAAATAGTCACAGTGAGGACTGCCTGTTGCAACTCTAATAGCAAGAGAAGTAATCACCTTCTGATGTAGTGAAATAGGGCACTATCCTCTTTCCATTCCAATTCTGACACAGAAATTTTGTCTGTGACAACTGCAGTGTCTTTTCCCCTAGTTTTATTGCTTTTTATCTTTCCTATTTCAGTTGTTAATGGAGAGAAGTTGTCAAAAATAGTATATCCTATTGCATTTCTTACATACTTCTGAGTAGTTGCACCACAAGTATATGGTTTGTAAAGTGCTGGGTTTCTGATCTGTGTATCTTCTGATATATTTCATGGTGGCAAGGGCTATCGTTCTAATTTCTCACAGTCTCCTAAGCAGAAATGGTCTCTGTAGTAACATGAAGAGGCAGGACATCATTGCCACAATGGGTTGACACATCCAAAAGGATTTATATTCTAATTTCAGTTCATTAATGACTGTGATATTTAACTCTTCCAGGCTGCCCTTTTACTAGCTGTGTCTAGTTTTCTGGACTGCAATATCACAGTTACTCAGCAGAATATAGCCCCTGACTACAACTTGCCTCTCATTGCCTTATGTCCTTGCTTCCCAAGAATATGGTCCATCCACATTGTCTCCTGTAGTGCCACTTTTTCCAGCTCCCATGTTCACCCTGGGGCTGTCTTCTATGTTGTCTCCTTTTCTTGGAATCTGTCTTCTCCCTTTAGACCAGTCTGTCTTCACTCCCATTCAGCTTCTCCAGCTGTCCTGCTGACCAACCTTTGTTATGTAACAGAAGGAAGATGCAGCAGAAAATGATTAAATAGATCAGTGTAGAGCTCTGCAAGATCAGCTTTGCTGTTTGGTACTTACTTGCATCTGCTAACAATCTTATACCTAAAATCTTAGTATCTTGCACCTAGTACATCATGTCTTATTTTCCTGCTCAGCTAATGCTACTATTGCTCACTATGTGGACCAGAGTGGAACAACCAGCTCTCCATTTCCCTTCCTGACCTCTCTCTGCTGTCTTCTGATGTAATGCTTTTTACTGCTACTGATGCCACAATCTTTATTGTACCTTTAGGAAGTATTTATATGTTATGTGTTACATTTTACTCCCACAAGGGTTTCTCTTCTCATAAACAAGCCTTACAAAAATCTCTGCATTGGGTGGTAACATACAAATTTGATCACTTTGTTCAGACAGAGGATGAGGTAAATGATGGATTGAATTGATTAAAAAAAGTGTATTGCTGTATGTAAACCAGTCCCTTATGGTAGAGTATACCTCTCTTCAGACTGTATCACTACTGTTTTGAACAAAGCATTCATTTAGGAAGGGGAAAAAATATCACCTAGCATGAAAGTTCAAGCCTGGAGTTAGCACAGTGTGAGGGTGAGTGAAGCATACAGATGCTTTCTTTTTTTTTTTTTTTTTTGAAACAGTGTGCCAAGGGGGAAAAGGCCAGAAACAACCCAGCTGGAATGTGGAAACGTTGGGACCATAAATTAATAACTTAATTTCGCTTTTAACAAAGAGTGTGTTTAGAGGTATGCTCATTATGTATTCGTATGTTCACCCAGAAAGCAGTGCAGTAGCCAAATGACATATTCTAGCTTATGCACACATTAGGACATGACAGAGTTCTCATGATTTCTGTTGAACATAATTGTAGATGTGTCGGGGTGCAAACTAGTAATTCTAGAGAATAATGCAAGCAAATCCTGGTCTCTCCCAGCCCACCCCTCCACTGAGAGAACTGTTGTCATGCAGAATTAAAGTACTTCTGAAATGACTTACCATAGCTGTTACATCATGTTCCTATTTGTAAATCTCTGGAGGTTATCAGCACAGTTAATTCACGTGTCTTGGATATCCTTGAAGTTAACACCACAAATCAAAGTATATTCATAATATTGGTTTAGAAGTCAGATAATTATAAATGTAGAATATTAAAAATGAAAACCCTCATGCAGCCAAAAAAAGTAACACTGGATTTTCTGTAATTAAACTGACAGGATGTTATAACTGCTGTAAATAATAGTGACTGCTAAAATCTCTCAGGCTCCCCAGTGTACAAATCAACCAAACATGGATTAACTTAGCTTCCTCTGATGTGTTTTGCACTAATCCAATATCCTCTGATAAAAGGAGAAGGTCTTTAATTAGAACATTTTGTTTTCTGTATACACTGTGGCTTCTCAGAAAACACTCTTTAGCATTATGGAGTTTGAAGTCAAGTAAACTTTGAAAGTCTATTACCTAAATGATGCTTAGGAACATCTGTGCAGGGCTTTCATTGGGACACTGGTGCTGGATGCACATGCTTTGTTTCTGATTCTAACTATTCTCATTCAAGCCACAAGATGAACATTCTCAGTCCTGTATGTATTTCATTTCATACAGGACTGATGTGAGGGTTAACACAAGCTCTAGGCAGCTCCTGACCTGTTCAGCTCTTGCAAATGAGAATTAAGACAGCTCAAGAGCTGAACAGCTGCAAGGCTGCCCTTGTGTGCTTTTGTTGGCCCTGGCATCAGTCATTGCTTTTCCAGGAGAGTTTTTGGAGTGCTGCATGTTCCTGCAGCATATCCTTTGCTCATGGTGTGCCTTTCCCACACTGATCCCATCAGAAACTGTTCAGATTTCAGGTTTCATTGATATGCTGTTCTATGGGAGCCTTCTGCATTGTAGGTATTGGATGAATGTTGGATTCAGCAGCTCAATTACTTTGTCGAGCTGCTGCAGAGAAATACAGAAACCAAATTGCTCTCTGAGGCTGACAGGAAGACAGACCTGCAGTAGTCATATGAGTTGAATAGTTTCATTTTCATGTTTTAACAAAAAAACAAGAAGAAAGTTATTAAAGGTGACAGTAGTAGAAGACAGGTTCTGTGGCAGTCTCTGCACTCTCACCCTTCCCTAGATGCCATTATGTTCTTGAACCAGTAACCACTTTCTGTTAATGTTACCTTTGCTCAGTTCTGCCTCTTTTGGTCATCAGATTTATAGCAACATGGTTAGGGGTTGGAGGGAAAGAGATGGGAAGGGAGAGAAGGAGAGGCAGAACAGGAGAAGCAAGCTGGTGGCTGAATAGCTTCACCAAAATTTTCTCATAACAAAGCAGAAAAATGCATATCAGCATGGATGCCTGAAATACCTCTGAGTTCTCGCTGAGGATGGAGAAATGTTTAGTGGCTAATAGCTAATATATTCATTCTCAAGAATGTCAGAAGGTGACTCTTATGTAGCTTGCATTTGGATATGTGTGTGTAATTAGCTGAACTCTTCAGAGGTTGGTGTTCTTCCCAGAAAATCAGAGTTGCTCCTGTATAGCAACTCTACAGACTAACAGCTGGTCAGAGGGCACCTTAACATGGCTACAGTGCCAGAGATGTGCCAAATGCTTTTAATGGGGTTTAAGATTTAAGTAAGGTTGTCAATTCTCATGTAATGCATATGAGACCAACTGCAGCTGAACATCGCCTTAAGCTCCTCTACAGTCAAGACTGTATCTCCTGGTTTTGAAGCCTGGTGAAACCACCTTCTTGCTTTTCAACCTGCTGACTGATGTGCTAACTGTGTCTGGTGTATTGGGGCAAGGAGGAGGAGAGGTGCGAGAAGTGTGTCTGAAGCAGTATGTGTTTCACAGACTGGCTCTTCCGCCTTGCGAATGGACGTGGAGGTGTCCCATGTGCACAATGTGCTGGTATGTTACTTGGCACATGGATTTTCATGCACTGGAACAGGAGAATGATGAATCCAACCAGACATCTGTTTTTGACTCCTTCAATAGACACTTTACACTTTCCAGAGATAGATTATACCCATGTGGTTTTCTATTGACTACCTAACTACTCACTCACAGTCCTTCACTGCATAAAGCAGTCCTCCATATCAGTTTTAAATTTGGCTCTACTGAAGAACAGTAATTATTTGAGCAGCTGGGAATCAGAGTAAGGAGGAAGAGTGAGGGGAAAAAAAGTAATTGAGACAGAGATGTAGCTTAAGACAGATACTTTTAAAGACTGGGGAGAGAAATATTTATTTGATATACAGTAATTGTGCAGTATAAACAAGCACCTCAGATGAACTTCTGCTAACAAGTGACCTCTTTTCTTTTTTTTTTTTTTTTACTTTTTTCCTCTTTTTAAAATATGTTTGGAACCTTTTGAGAAGGCTGTGTGTAAAAGTATCAAAACCCACAGCTCAGGGGAGAGAACATTAATTTTATCGTTTTGTGTAGACACATGCATGCACCAACAGAAGCCAAGTCACTGAAATAGCCTGTAACAAATGGATGTGATCCAGAAATGTCTGTGTAATTAGATTAGCCTTTGGCCTGGCAAAAACTTCAAAAGTTCCATTAAAACAGTATGATAGAGCTAGTAAAATAGAGAGGAATTTATCCTGGGCTTAAATTGGGGGGGGAACCCCAAAACAAACCAACCCCACACATGAAAACAACCTTTTTATTTATTTATAATATTTTTTATTTCCCAGTAATGAATCCATTAGATTAATACATTTATCATTTGGTCACAATAATGGTGTTAAACTAGGAATGCTTAACCAACAATCAAAAAAATTTACATCTCTCATGTAAGAGAGACTTCCCTTCCATCATGCACTGAAAACCTGATCTTTAGTGGCAGTTGTTTTTATCTTTGCCGTCAGTTTGCTCAGTGTTTCAGTTATCTTCTCTTCTAATTATCTTCTCTTCTAAATCAGACTGGAAAAACAGCTGACATACAGGACCAAATTATGGACCAAGTATACATGACCAGGGGAAGAGTCTGAGCTGTGGTAGCACATAGGTGAGAGAGCAGAAGCTTTGGCAGAGCACAGCAAGGGGCAAACTCTTGTTCCTATGCCTTCTAAAGGCAGTAGGCATTATATCACTGGCTTCAGTGGCAGCCTAATTAGATCTCAGAAGGCTTTTTAACAGCCCCCACCCCCAAATCTGTTGACTGTTTCCTGTGGTATTAGTGGAAAAGTATGCATCTTCTGCCAGTGCAAGAGATAGCTCCACATGGAACTTTTTTTCCACTAAAAGTTTATATTACAATACTTCTTTTGTCACTGTGAGGCTGAAGTGCAGCCTTGTCCATGAAATACAGTATGAGTTTGTTCCGAATGCAGAGAAATGGCACAGTAGGTTGAAGCAATAGACTAAGTCTAGGCACTTGGGTTCACATCGTTGCTCAGACCTTGTAAAAATGAATTGGTAGTCCCAGAGGACTCTTCAGCATACTTCATTCACAATACCCCTGCAGGTTTCCATCTCTGGCCAGAAGAGGCTTAGGATGAGGAACCTGAAGATATACAAGTCCGCAGGACCTGATGAAGTACATCCCAGAGTCCTGAAGGAACTAGCTGATGTAGTTGCCAAGCCACTTTACATGATATTAGAAAAGTCCTGACAGCCAGGTGAAGTCCCTGGTGACTAGAAGAAAGGAAACCCATTTTCAAAAAGGGTAGAAAGGAGGACCCTGGGAACTACCAATCTGTAGATTTTGCATGTCTGCAGAGAGAGTAATGAACTAGATTAGCTCTACAGAATACTGAAGCTTTAATATATGCCCAGTTATTAGATCTAGTTCTACTAAAGCAATACCTCATTATCTAATGTGGTGGGTTTTGTTTTTTTTTTTTTGGTATTAGTAACTATATTTGGGGGTAGCTGCTCCCTGTCATGTTGTGTTAGTTCCCAATATTCATCTAATCAGATTATTTAAAATCCAAGGGTATATTTCAAATTTCTTCTTGTCTATGTAATGCGTCCTATAAGCTACATTTTCCAACACGTTTGTATTACCAACACAGGCCTATAAAACTAATCAAATATAACACCAAAATTGCTCAGAAAATTTGAGCATTATGGATTTTTGTTTCGATTCTAAACAAAGTTATATTTTGAAATACCAAAGTCTGCGTCCTGACAAAAATACAAATTCTGAGAGTTGGGTCTTTATAGGTGCAATTGAAAGTCGTCAAGTTAAAATGTGTTTGTGATTCCTTGTAAGCAAAGTTGCTTCAACTGCATATGTCGCACCAAGATACAGGTTTTTAATTTCAGGTATTTTTTGAGAGTTCTTTTACCCAGTGAAAAAAAGGAAAAAAAAATAGCAAAATATGCTGGCTTATCTGAGTTTGGAATTTTCACAGCAGTGAAATAAATGCCACATTGCAGAGGCTTGGCAAGACAGACTTGTAGTTCATCCCTGCTGTTTGTGGGAGAGGGGGCTGTGCTTTAATGCCTTTTGTAGAACAGCCTAACAGGCTGAGGTTTGCTCCAGCGTTTAGAGGTAATTAAAGGTGGTTAAAATGTAACTAGATAAGAAGTTTGGGGTTTAAGTGGTTTTTTGAGGTGCATGTTAATATAGCTGTCTAGGTATCTCTTAAGTATTAGAAATAGCTCTCCCATGTGAAGGTTCTATAAAATGTCATGTGAAACAGCAAATAAACCACCTTTTTCTAACAGAAATCACAGGGGAGCCAAGGTAGCTGATGCTTAAAGCAGATATGTAACAAATTCAGTCATTGGTGGACCTTGTTACTGGCAGAAACTCTTTTGCCAGGTGAGCTAGCAGGAGGCATTCTGAGTTACCCTTATCTGGAAGTCATTATAGATTAATAACACTTTCTTCCTTGTGCTTCTATCCGTCTGGTGACTTGCAATATTTCAGAATGTATTTCAGAAGATGCTGCAGTATGAGACACAGTAAATTAGGCTTACTGTGCATGTCAGTGATCTATATAGAAAATATTTGAGGCATAGACCAGAATGGTTTAGAAAGACTTATTGTGGTCTATCAAGTCAAATAATTCATGTTTTGGAAAAGCCCTCAATATAAGTTGTAAAACAAATGGATTTATTTTACAACCTATCAAGCTTTGTAAGGTCTCCTAATGCAGATTTATATAATGTATATTTTTCTGGTTTGACGCAATGAACTGTAACAGCTTAGTTAAAATAATATTAAGAGGTTTACTGAATCTCACACTATCATAGGACATCCAAACAGCCATACAACTGAATATAGAATAGAATAGAATAAACCAAGTTGGAAGAGACCTTCAAGATCATCACGCCCAACCTATCATCCAACACCACCCAACCAACTAAACCATGCAACCAAGCACCCTGTCAAGTCTCCTTCTGAGCACCTCCAGCGATGGCGACTCCACCACCTCCCCGGGCAGTCCATTCCAATGGGCAATCACTCTCTCTGTGTAAAACTTCCTTCTGACCTCCAGCCTGAACTTCCCCTGGTGCAGCCTGAGACTGTGTCCTCTTGTTCTGGTACTGGCTGCCTGGGAGAAGAGACCAACCTCTGCCTGTCTACGATCCCTCTTCAGGTAGCTGTAGAGAGTGATAAGGTCACCCCTGAGTCTCCTCTTCTCCAGGCTAAGCAGCCCCAGATTGTCTTGTGCTTTGTTCTCTCTTGTTATTACAAAGAGAATGGGATATGTCCTGACGCATCCTTACAGAGACTGTGTTTCTTGCAATGTCTACACAAATTGGTAGACACCAGTGACAGCGTGAATTCCCTTTACTTTGACTTCCCATGCAGTATCCAACTTACCAAAACTTTCACCGAATATTAGCTTATGTGCATTCATGTGGCACACAGGTAAGAAATACAGAAGCAGTGGTATAGACAAAGTTTTTTGTGTGAATATGACATATTAGCATTTATTAGGCTTTATGTTACTGAGTAATCTGAATCAAAAGCCAATGTTGGGATGCACACCATCCAAAGTAAGATCAATATCCCATTTTTCATTGTATAGGAAAAATACTATGTAAGAATGAAACATACTTGCTTATTAAAGAGGTAAGCAGAGAGCTGCAAGATGTGCAGACTCAGAGGAATGTTACTGAGAGAACAGAATCATAGAATTGCCTATATTGGAAAAGACCTTTAAGAACATTGAGTCCAGTCACTGGTAGTGCTTAAGAAAGTGAAAGACTAATGTACAGCTATAGTACTGGACTACAAGTGATAAAGGTAGCTTTAGGAGTGCAATTAAAAACTCACATTGTTAATTTTTCACCATAATAGATGTCATAATACCTGTGACTGACCTGAGGCTTCTCAGCGAGACAGTTTTGTGGTCCATTCTGTCTGAATGTGGTGCTACTGTCTGCTCCAGGAACTATGTGGAAGGATTTTATATACTCAAAAAAGTGAGGGAAAACCCAAGTTGATCCAAGTTAGGGCTTTGGCTCCACTAGTTGTGGTTGGCATGACTCTTTTTTTGGATTCTGACCCAACCCTGGCCACACTTGCTTTTCATGCTTCTCACATTTCATACTGGTATATATGACCAGTCTCTATTCAAGCAGTCCCGCTTCAAGACATACCTTTTTCAGGTTTTGTGGTATCACAGTATAACTAAGGTTGGAAGAGACCTCGAGGATCATTGAGTCCAACCTGTCACCACAGACCTCATGACTAGACCATGGCACCAAGTGCCATGTCCAATCCCCTCTTGAACGCCTCCAGGGACGGTGACTCCACCACCTCCCTGGGCAGCCCATTCCAATGACGAATGACTTGCTCAGTGAAGAACTTTCTCCTCACCTCGATTCTAAACCTCCCCTGGCACAGTTTGAGACTGTGTCCCCTTGTTCTGGTGTTGGTTGTCTGGGAGAAGAGACCAACCCCTTCCCACTTACAACCACCTTTCAGGTAGTTGTAGAGGGCAATGAGGTCACCCCTGAGCCTCCTCTTCTCCAGGCTAAACAATCCCAGCTCCCTCAGCCTCTCCTCATAGGGCTTGTGCTCAAGGCCTCTCACCAGCCTTGTTGCCCTTCTCTGGACACATTGAAGTGTTTCGATGTCCTTCTTAAACTGAGGGGTCCAGAACTGGACACAGTACTCAAGGTGCGGCCTAACCAATGCAGAGTACAGGGGCACAATGACTTCCTTGCTCCTGCTGGCCACAGTATTCCTAATGCAGACCAGGATGCCATTGGCCCTCTTGGCCACCTGGGCACACTGCTGGCTCATGTTTAGGCAGCTGTCAATCAGCGCCCCCAGGTCCCTCTCTGTTTGGGAGCTCTCCAGCCACTCTGACCCCAGCCTGTAGCTCTGCATGGGGTTGTTGTGGCCAACGTGCAGCACCTGGCACTTGGACTTGTTGAATGCCATCCCATTGGACTCCACCCATCTGTCCAGTCGGTCGAGGTCCCTCTGCAGAGCCCTTCTGCCCTCTAACTGACCAACATCTGCTCCTAACTTGGTGTCGTCTGCAAACTTGCTGATGACTGACTCAACCCCCTCATCCAGATCATCAATGAAGATGTTAAAGAGGATGGGGCCCAGCACTGATCCCTGGGGGATGCCACTGGTGACTGGCCCCCAGCTGAATGTGGCACCATTCACCACCACTCTCTGGGCTCGGCCCTCCAGCCAGTTCCTAACCCAGCTCAGAGTGTAGTGGTCCAAGCCATGGGCTGACAGCTTATACAGCAGTTTTCTGTGGGGGACGGTGTCAAAGGCCATGCTGAAGTCCAGGTAGACCACATCCACAGGCCTCCCCACGTCCACCAGACGGGTCACCTGATCATAGAAGGAGATCAGGTTGGAGAGGCAGGACCTGCCCTTCCTAAATCCATGTTGGCTGGACCCGAGCCCTTGGCCATCCTTCAGGTGCGCAGTTATTGCCGCCAGGATAATCTGCTCCATCACTTTCCCTGGCACTGAGGTCAGGCTGACTGGCCTGGAGTTTCCAGGTTCCTCCATCCGACCCTTCTTGTGGATGGGGACCACATTGGCCAGGTTCCGGTCATCTGGGACCTCTCTGGTGAGCCAGGACTGGAGGAAAATGATGGAGAGTGGCTTGGCCAGCTCATCTGCCAGCTCTCTCAGCACCCTAGGATGGATCCCATCCGGTCCCATGGACTTGTGAGTGTCCAAGTGGTTCAGCAGGTCCCGAAATAATTCCTCATGGATTTCTGGGGCACTACACTGCTCCCCGACCCCATCGCCCAGCTCAGGAGGCCACTTGTCCTGAACTCCTGCCTTGCTGTTAAAAATTGAGGCAAAGAAGGTGTTCAGGACCTCAGCCTTTTCCTTGTCTTCAGTCACAGTGTTCCCCTCCAGGTCCAATAAGGAGTGCAGGTTCTTCCTGCCCTTCTTGTTATTGTTAATATATTTGTAAAAATGCTTTTTATTATCTTTGACAGAGGTGGCCAGCTTCAGTTCCAGCTGGGCCTTTGCCTCCCTAATTTTATTCCTACATAATCTAACAACTTCCTTAAACATACCTCGAGAAGCCTTCCCCTCCTTCCAAAGGTAATACAGCCTCTTTTTTCCCCTTAAATCCTCCAGGAGCTGCTTGCTCATCCAGGCTGGTCGCCTTCCCTGCCGGCTTGCCTTTCAGCACATGGGAACTGCCAGTTCCTGTGCCTTCAAGAGCTCCTGTTTGAAGTAGGTCCAACCCTCCTGGACCCCTTGGTTCATGAGGGCTGGTACCCAGGGGCCTTTACAAATAAGTTTGTTACACAGGCTGAAGTTTGTCCTCCGGAAGTCCAAGGTGGAGGTTCTGTTGGTGCTCCTCCCTATCTCCCTGCATATTGAAAACTTCACTATCTCGTGGTCACTGCACCCTAAGCAGCCTCTCACGATCACATCTCCCACCAGCCCTACCCTATTGGAGAACAGCAGGTCAAGCAGAGCCTGTCCCCTGGTAGGCTCGCTTAACAGCTGTGTCAGGAAGCAGTCCTCCGCGCACTCCAGGAATCTTCTGGACTGCCTCCTCTCTGCTGAATTAAGTTCCCAGCAGCTATCTGGCAGGTTAAAGTCAAAGTCAAGGACAAGATCTGATGATCTTGAGACAGCCTCCAGTTGCTTGTAGAATAATTCATCAGCCTCCTCATCCTGGTTGGGTGGTCTGTAACAGACTCCAACCAGGATGTCAGATTTGTTAGGCTGCCCTCTGATTTTAACCCACAGGCTCTCAATTCCCTCATCTTCCACCTCAGGTTGTGTGGCAGAGAGTGACTCGCTAATATAGAGAGCCACCCCTCCTCTTCTCCCTCGCCTGTCTCTCCTAAAGAGCCTGTAGCCCCCCAGTGCAGCACTCCAATCGTGGGTGTATTTAAAAAAAAAAGAATTTGCAGTCGAGTTTCCTGCATTTGGGGAAATCGCAGGGGTCAGCACACCCGGAGTGCAACGGATGAACCTCGCCCTGGGAAAACCTCCTGCCTGATCATGGTGTCTCCCCTGCCAGGTAAGTATCAAGTATAAGTATAAGACCATCCTTCATCCACAGGCAGTAGAGATGTCTCCTTCCCTACCACACAGTGCTGATTTAGCTTCACATTTAGATTTGAAGTCTGAATATTTCATCAAACTTCATTCTTGTGCTGCACATTAAAAATCACTCTGTAGGTGTTATTTGCGGTGATATCTTCTCCCTTTTATCATTCTGATGTATTTCACCTTGCTTATTTCTTTGGCCTATGCTCTAATCTACTGTGGGAAGGTGTTTCTTAAAAAATCCCTGAAACACTCCCCTCCCTTCCTCTTCCCCGTTTCATTTTCTCTTCATTAATCTCACTGTTTTGTGAGGAGTGACAAAATGTTACAAGGCATCAAAGATAATTTTTTTCCCTAATACTAAGCTACAGTAGTGACAAGCATGGAGATGAATTAACTTAAAATGAAAGATCCCTTTATTGCTCAAGAGAAGGCTAGTTGCTTCAAACATTTGTGAAACCTGTGCACTGACTGCTGCTCTTACAGCCATTGTCTGGCATGTGGTGCCATCAATGACAAAGACCAGTGTTACCATAGAAATGTTCATAGTAGGTGGAAAAACATTATTAAAGAGATGAATTTACAAACAGATTTATTAGTGTAATAGGATATCTCCAATAACTGTCAGCAGAGATGCAGTGTCTGTGCAGAAACAGTTACCCACACACAAAGCACCAAGGTCTTTGATCAGTGAACTCAGTTTTGGGAATGCTGGCTTGTTGACTCATGGTGACATCATTGTGGCTAAAGTGGAAATCATAATACTTTAGAGGAAATAAACTAGCCAGCTTTGTCACCCACCTCTCAGAAAGAATGGAGCTGTAGAATTGTTACCTGCCCAATGTAATCAAGCTCCTCCACTGGTTCTTTTCCATCTCCACCTAATTTTTTCTGCCTGAATCAGAAAAGAGTGAAATCAAATTGTCAATGTAGTTTAGCTAAAGGCGGAGCCTTCTTGAGCAGCTTTGAAGTGATCAAGAGCTTGATCTTTAGAAAGTAGGCTTACATATCTGATGCAGTCCCATCCCGGTGATTGGTGCAATGGAAGGATTCCTGCTTGGGTATGTAGGGTCCAGATTATTCTTAGATATTTAAATAGCATGCTTAGAAAAGTGATCACAGTAGACATAGGATTTGACAAGGAGGCATCACTTTGGCACTTACAGTGAAGATTTTTAAGACATATGGGACCTAAAAGAAAATGTATTAAACTTCTATTTTAATCATCTTACTCATACTTGTGAGTGGTGATTACAGCCCTTACCTATTGCTACGTTTTTTTTACTGCCAGACGCAAACTATTAGCAAAGGAGCTAGAGTTTCCCTGTGCTTCTCTGTTACATCATCTACTGAGAAACAGAAAATCTTTCCCATAATCAAAACTCCTCACTACTTTAATACATGCTTCACCTGGCTATCAGGAGGAGGTAAAGTGCTTGTCATTGCTTCATAATGTTTGTCTGATTGCCCTGCTAGTCTGAGGTTTTGAAGCCCAGGTAGAAATGCATTTTTGTGTTTTGTTACGCAGCTCAGCCTGTCTAGGGTTACACTAAGCATTGTTCTAAAGGTGTTCTTAGAAACCAAGTTATAATAATCTTGTGTATGTATAAGCTTAGTGACAAAATGATGTTATGGCACAGTTTTACTTTTAGAAAGCCCTGATAATGACCATTGTATTCGTACTCAGTAAGTCCCTTTGTGTGTGTGTGTGTGTTTTGGTTGTGGGAAAAGTTAATTATACTCAATACTAAAACACTTGCAGGACTCAACAGAGTTTGTTTTTATTGTTCTTGTGGACAGCAGCTGCAGGCTATCAGTCTGGAGCCTTGATAAATGTTTTTGACATTTCCTAGAGACACCCCTCATGAAAAAAAAAAAAGCTTTTTCTTTATTCTGAAATGTTGAATTCTGCATTATTGATCACATGCCATTCATTAAATGTGGCTACTTACTGGGAGAATAACGTAATCACTAAGCTACACACAACATAATGAATCATTCTGATGCCAAGCACCAACATTAAAGGAATGTTAAGGTTGCTTGGTTAAGTGCTCAAAAGTCAGGAAATGGCAGTTGAGGTTTTGAAGGCAATAGGAATTTTGCCTGAATTAAGATTGCAGAATTACAGCTGAGGACATGTACGAAGACTACTGATAAACAATGGATATTGTTCTAGGGCAAGTGGTTACCTGCTGTTTTCACAAACACTGCTGTTATTTATTTCAGCTTTTAACAAGGCAGCGAGTAGTGAATCAAAACATTAATGGCAGAAGTCATTAAGTAGATGGGCTCTTTGTTGGCTGTACTTCATTGCTATACAGTTCTATTCATCAAGGGAGAGCATCAGTAGCAATGTTATGTAGTATACTACAGGTGAGGGTAAGACGTTAGTGGCTCCATGTGACGCAAGGCAAGTTTCATTTATCAAACTACTCTCCCCATTTAGTTCTCATCTAGGGACTTCTGTTTGTTTTTCTTTCTGGCTTTTTTTGTTTGTCTGCCTCAGATTTGGTGTAATTTTGCTGTTGCAGCCACTGTTCTGAGGGCAGCTGCTGGATGTGTGCAGAGTGCATGATTCCTTAGCTGACCAATTGCACGCCGCAAAAAGCAAAACAATAATACTCCATGTGAGCCAAGAACAACATCCTCACGTTGGCACCCTTTGATTGGAACATGCTGCAGAAGCCACCTCCTGGACATGCTGGCACCTCTCATTGCAAAAGGATTTTAGCTTATATGTGTGGTTGTGTTTAACTGGTTAAGGGATCGATAACAAAGAATATATAAACAGCCACTCTGAGCAATGTTTACATGCTCTCTCTCACACTCTCTTGGGTTAGGGACTTAGGTAGGAACAGCTTTGGTTAGGGCCGCTAGGGACTTCTGCTACTGTTAGTTGGCTGCTTCTTCTGGCAAGGGCTTTGGTGTAGAGATTTTGTGAGGGATATGGTCAGGACTTCAGTTTGCTGCTTCATCTGTTAAAGACTACTTCTGTAAGTGGGACTCTGAGACTCTGTAATGAGATTCTCTGCTCTCCACATTTCTGGAATCTTGTTGCTATATGGCAACAGGTTTCGTGCCTTCATTTGTCACCCAATGGCAGCTTGTATCGGGGAAGGAAAAACAATATTTTGCTTCTGTTATTTAGCTATTTATGTTCAACACCAAAACCACAGGAAAGCATTACAGTCTTGATATCTTGATTCTGAGATCAGATAGACCAGGAGCAATGCTGAGCATACTGTATAAATGTCCTTGCCTACATACCTGCATTTTTTTCCCATGGGAACAGAGGAAGATGCACCTGGAGTCAGATGCCTGCCCAGGAACCAATACTGTGGAGTATAACACAAAGATTATTTGTATCACTTGAAGGCAACCAGTGGGATGTCACTGGAGCCCACTGTAGTGGGAGGCACACAGGGCAGACTTAGCTGATATATCTGTGGATTTTTCCAAGTACCTAAGAACATCTTTGTACCATCATAGTCTGTTTACTGATCCCCAGCTTTTAGGAACAAGTTTTTGTGGACCTAGGACTTCCTTAAATTTGTTTTCCTTCAAGGGTAAGAGTCAGGTTGCAGTGCCTTCTAGAGGATACTGCAAATCACCAAATGATATTCACTACTAGTTGGAAAGCAGCTGAATGTTAGGCATAAGCAATGTGTGAAAAAACCCAAAAATCGAAGTTGGCTCATTGGAGCCTGTGATGCTCTCCTTATAGTATAAGTTTCCCCCAGTTTGTGTCTTGGTAGGTTGCAAGTGGCACATGAACAATGTGGGTACTGGCAAAGGCACAGCTCTATGTAGGACCAGTGGGACACCAGTGCAGCCCACTGCAGTGGAAGGCTCACAAGGAGGACTGTTTAGTCATCATTGGAGATGGAATATTATGCAGTTTTTTGAACTGTTAGATTTGCTTTGTGTGGTCTTCAGTTCTCAACTGAGGCACGTAAATAATTCTCCTTACTTCAGAGGCATGCAGAATCAAGCTCATCATAGAAATCTGTTCCACAGATTTCTGTAAAAACTCAACAAATGCATTTTTACTTAGAGATAATATTAGCATTAGAAATGGATCTCATTAATTCTAAGTGACTAGCTGCTTGGACTCTGTAGTTATTATGCCTCCCTGTACCACTGCTAAAGACAGAAACATGCAGGTAATACTAAATAAGATGCAACATGAAAGAGAAAGTAAGTTTAATACCGTGTTTATGACACCATAAACATTATATCCTGTAGTCATGGGATAAGAAAGGGAAGAACCAGAGGCCAGGTAGTTTAAGTAAAACAAGCCTTTCCAGGGATTTTTAGATGACTCATTTATTCTTATGACCTTTTTTTTTGTTTTCCCCTGGAGTTAAAAAATGAACATAATTGTAAATATGTGTCTTAATGCTGCTAGAAGCCATTGAAAAGCCCTGTAGGGTCTTCAGGTAAAAAGTTTGCTAACGCTGTAAATCATGTCCTTGCTTGGATCCAGGTTTTATCATTTTTTTCAAGTTTCATTTTGTTGGTGGTTGTTCCTAACTAAGGTCACATTTTCATCTCATATGCTTGCAATTATTTCTGAATTCAGTGACATTATAATATATTAAATTTCTCGCTAAAGCATTTAGTTTTAATCCCTGAAGTTTCTGTTGATTGCTTCTTGCAACTTATGGCACTGGAGACTGGTTATACACCCCTTCTGGAGGCTGCATTTGTCCTCCAAATACCCAAATATTTACTAGATATCTCACCTATACTGGCTAATACGATAATTGTAGCTCCTTCTATTTATATAGACTCTCTTTAGCAATGTGGCCCCTTGCTTTCTTGGGGATTCTTTTCCTCCACATGGATTTCCAAATCTTTTTCCTAGTGAGCAGCATGAACCATCCCTTTTATTTACTGACCGTCATTACCAGCTGACGCTCCAAAGCTTTACACATCTTTTTCCACACTTACCTGCATTAAACTGCAATTTGTCATTTCTTCTGGCTTGGCTTTAATAATGTAAAGCCTTCTTATCCAATTGCATCAATACTCATTATTTATGGTGCTGTGCCATACATTATGTGTAGACTGGGGAATCTTCTTTTGTATGTAGTCATGGAGATCATCTTTATAAATAATGGAAAAGCTTACTGTTGTGATTATACATCTTCTATGCTGTACCTGTATATCCTTTGTTTCTCTAGCACTGAAAATACATCTCAAAGATGTGTTTACAGGAGACTCTGTCTACTATCTGCATTATTTCCTTAGAAATTCTATTTTCTTTAGACAAGAAGCCTAGAGAACCTTGTTCATCTGGGAATTCCTGTTTTCCTGAGAATGTATAATGCAAGCCCTCGGTACCGCTCTTTGTCTAATTAGAGATGAGATGACCTTCCTGCTTAAACTTATCAAACCACATCCTGTGCACCTTCTTCACAGCTTCACAAAGTGGGAACCTGGGGCTCTTAGAGGTGATCTAGCAGACATAATTATCAGTGCATGTGCTTGAGATAATTGCCACTGTTTTCTATCAACACCAGTTCTTGCGGCAGCCAAGGCAGTACAGTCATATCTTACTGGAAGGGCATGTTTCATAGAGAAAAATGTAATGAGTGATGCAAAGCTCTCTTCAGCCATTCTGCACTATAGCAGGATATTAGTGTGACCTATGAGGGGGGAAAAAAAAAAAAGTGACTTGCACTGCTGGCTCCCTGCTGCCTTAGGGGCTGATAGTAACCCTGTGTAGGCAGCAAGAGCAGCAGGCTTGTTATCGACACAAGAGGAGAGAATTTCCTTTAGGGAAGCTTGCCTTGCTGGTGCTGCAAATGTGTTAGATGGGTTTGGCTGATCTGTCTATAGGATCTGTAGATATCAAGCTAAGTTGGAATAGAATAGAACATCACATGCTTGGTATGCCAGTACTGCACCATCTGATTTGTATTTTAACGTAAAGAATGGAAAACAGGTTTAAGCTGTTCAACATTCTAGGCTAGGACCTGTTGTAGTTTAACCCTGGAAAGCAGCTCAGCCTTACAGAGTCACTTACTTGCTCTTTTCATTCCACTGGGATGTGTAAGAGAATTCAAAAAGTAAAAGTGAAAATGCATAGATTGAGATAAAGACAATTTACTAGAAAGGACAAAAGCTGCCTGCACAAGCAAAGCAAAATAAGCATTCACTTTCCATCAGCAGGCTGATGTTCAGCCATCTCCAAGGAAGCAGGGCTCTATCACATGTAATGGTTACTTGGGAAGACAAGTGACATTATTCTGAATATCCTCCCTCTTCCTCCTTTCCCCAGCTTTTACTGCTGAGCACAATGTCATATGCCTTGGGTCACTTGGGATAAGCTGTCCCAACAGTGTCCCCTCACAATTTCTTGTGCACTCCCAGCCTACTCATTACTGGAATGGTATAAAGAGCAGAAAAGGCTTTGATGTGTAAGCATAGCAATAACCAAAACTTCCCTGTGTCATCATGAATCCAAATCATAGCACCATAGAAGCTACTATGAAGAATACTGTCCCACCTGACCAGTACAGATTATAGGCTAAATTACACTGAGAACAGGCACTCCATACTCCTGCATTGTGAGTAAGGCTACAGGCATGGTGTTGGACTACTAGACTGCTCTCCCAAGCAGTTCAGGCATGATTTTTAAATTACCATAGGAAGGAGACTGTCTTGGCAGGCTATTGGATATGATGGCCACACCATCGCAGAGGATGACAATTACAGGGAAGGGTGCTGGCCATTTTGCATCAGGGAGCAGTTTTTGTCCTGTTTCATCTGCTAGATAGATGCTTTAGTATTAAGCAGAAAAATGGAAGGAGGGAACCCTTTTGCTCTGAAAGGTCACTAAAGTAAAGCAGAATATCTATTTAATTTTGAAAAGTAAAGAGATACGATGGCAAGGAAATGAGCAGATCTTGAAATTTGTGATTGACAACTGTATTTGTTACTCAGCCCAGAAAAAGAAATCCTCCTTGAGTTAGAATAGCAGAGCAAATTTTTGCAGGAGTGTGTTAGAGGCTTAAGTAAGATATCTACTGACTGTGCCAGTAGGTGCATGCTTACATAGCTGCTGATCCATTATGGGGAAGACAAGATTTTCTAGCCGATCCCATGTTCTCCAGGCTGGGGTTGTTGCAAACTGTTTTGGTTTGTTCAGTTCTTCTGAAAGTGCCACTAGCAGTGATGTTTAAAGATGTTCTCAGAAGGAAGCAAGCCTCAGATTTCATCCCTACACATTAATTTAGGCTGTTGCTGGCTTGGTGGTAGATAACAGGTATGCTTCAGTGGAGCCATGTGAGGATGTGCAGAGAGTGTCAGAAGCTGGGATATTTTTCTCCTGCTTGAGGCAACAAGCAAACTGCCTTAGCTATGCAGGTCTGAAATTCAAACTTCCCTCAAAGAGATCATAAGGAAACAAAGGAAAATGAGGAGTTCATAGTCTGTTTGCTACATGTGGTGAAGCTTGTGGAAAGACAGTTTCTATGCCAGGATGATCTTCCTGTCGTCTTGTTTGGTTGGTTGGTTTCTAAGGAGCAGAAGAAAGTCACAGTGCTCTATTTTAATCTAGCAAATGCTGAAGTAGCAATGTGACAGCTGAATGTCCTGAACAGTATGGACCCTGATGTCCATACTGTTTTCAAACAGTGTCTATGCTCAGCATGCTTGACTGTACCAAACTACAATGACAAAACACAAAGCTACTGTGGATACAAGCAAGATGAGATTGCTGAGCCATGCCCTGAGACCTGAGCATATGCCACACCAGATTTTACCAATTTATTGGTAAAGTTACATCATTGAACTGCAAAAGGGTACAAACCTGATGAGGACAAGCTTTTCTAATAATGCAGAATCATAGGATTGATGTTTGGGAGCAGTACATTAGTTTGAGTACAGTATATTAACACTATGTCCAATTATTTCTGTAAGTGCAGTTTAGTTTAACTGCTGTACCAAATGAAGTTCGTAAGAAGGTGAAGGTCTAGCAACTACACAAGAAAGAAACTGTGGGGGAAATGAACCTACAAGCCCTAACGCTATTGGGTTTTCAATTATTTCCCAAACAGAACGAGAGTGATTGGGTCTGTGTACTTTCTAATTTGTGCTGAAGTGTAGCACTGAAGCCTAAAAGAGTTACTTTAGTTGCAATAGAAAGAGGGGACAATGAAACCTGTTTATGAAGGGTTCCTGACTAGTTTACACTGGCATAATTTACGCAAGGGTTGTATTGTTTTGGTATGTTCCAAAAGACCAGGACACTTCCATGAAAGCAACATCCACTTACACAGTTCTGTTAGTTGTCTCATTTGTACTCAGTCTGCTTATCTTGACCTTGTAGATTTCATGTTAACATATCACAGTATCACTAAGGTTGGACGAGACCTTGAGGATCATCAAGTCCAACCTGTCACCACAGACAGACCATCATGACTAGACCATCGCACCAAGTGCCACATCCAATCTCCTCTTGAACACCTCCAGGGATGGTGACTCCACCACCTCCCTGGGCAGCCCATTCCAATGACGAATGACTCGCTCAGTGAAGAACTTTCTCCTCACTTCAAGGCTAAACTTCCCCTGGTGCAGCTTGAGACTGTGACCCCTTGTTCTGGTGTTGGTTGCCTGGGAGAACAGACCAACCTCTTCCTGGCTACAACCACCCTTCAGGTAGTTGTAGAGGGCAATGAGGTCACCCCTGAGCCTCCTCTTCTTCAGGCTAAACAATCCCAGCTCCCTCAGCCTCTCCTCATAGGGCTTGTGCTCAAGGCCTCTCACCAGCCTTGTTGCCCTTCTCTGGACACGTTCAAGTGTCTCAATGTCCTTCTTAAATTGAGGGGCCCAGAACTGGACACAGTACTCAAGGTGTGGCCTAACCAATGCAGAGTACAGGGGCACAATGACTTCCCTGCTCCTGCTGGCCACACTATTCCTAATGCAGACCAGGATGCCATTGGCCCTCTTGGCCACCTGGGCACACTGCTGGCTCATGTTTAGGCAGCTGTCAATCAGCGCCCCTAGGTCCCTCTCTGTTTGGGAGCTCTCCAGCCACTCTGACCCCAGCCTGTAGCTCTGCATGGGGTTGTTGTGGCCAAAGTGCAGCACCTGGCACTTGGACTTATTGAATGCCATCCCACTGGATTCTGCCCATCTGTCCAGTCGGTCGAGGTCCCTCTGCAGAGCCCTTCAACCTTCTATCTGACCAACATCTGCTCCTAATTTGGTGTCATCTGCAAACTTGCTGATGACTGACTCAATCCCCTCATCCAGATCATCAATGAAGATGTTAAAGAGGATGGGGCCCAGCACTGATCCCTGGGGCACACCACTAGTGACTGGCCCCCAGCTGGATGTGGCACCATTCACCACCGCTCTCTGGGCTCGGCCCTCCAGCCAGTTCCTAACCCAGCACACCATGTTGCGGTCCAAGCCTTGAGCTGACAGCTTAGACAGCAGTTTTCTGTGGGGGACGGTGTCAAAGGCCTTGCTGAAGTCCAGGTAGACCACATCCACAGGCCTCCCCACATCCACCAGATGGGTCACCTGATCATAGAAGGAGATCAGGTTGGTCAGGCAGGACCTGCCCCCTGTAAATCCATGTTGGCTGGACCCACAGTTAATATACAGTTAATTGTCTCATGATGTGTAAGAAAGAACCTTTAAAACGTTTAACAGACTCTCTTCATATTCTCTGAGCACTGCTTTACATCACAGAATCATAGGAATGTTTAGGCTGGAAAAGACCTGTAAGATCATTGAGTCCAATCATCCATCACACAATAGCATGTATGTATGTAAGTATTTGGGATGCCATAGATTTTCATGTGCTGTTGTATTTTGTGGCTAGCTACAGCAAAAATGCATGCCTGCCACCATTATTTACAACTGTAACAGTGAGAAATTACAAGCCCCACTCTTCATTAACCTCCAATATGGCTGTTCCTGCAGCCAATGATTGCCATTACATTGATGGAGTGCTAATACAGCTCAGTAGCCCCACTGGCCTGTCTTGCCTGTGACTGCACTGCAGCTATTGCCTCCTACCACTACCCAGCACACATCCAGCAGAAGCTGCTTGAATGATTGATGAGAAAAGCAGCTCACAGAGGCAAGCACAGTGCCCAAAGCAACAGCTCTCTAGCCTTATCCCTACAGTAATTAGATAAATGAACCCCAAATGAAATCTTACAGGCAAGAGTAGAAGGAAGTGATAATATCTCTGCTGTCAATCTCCAGTTGCTTCTGTTGCCTCATTCCAGCCTCTGTAGTTTTTGTTGGTTGATACAGATTTGACACAGCTTACCTCTCCCACTTTCAGTGCTTGTTTCACTGCTGGTCCTCCAGACGGACCCCTGCGGGCACAGGAGACATGGGAGCATTAATGGTTGTGACTGGATTCTGCATTTTGGGGGTGGTTTTTTTGTCTTTTGGCAGCACTTATGTTCTGCAGAGGTTGCTGAGCCTTTGTCTTTCTCCACAGAACAAAACATCCATGGTAGGTCACAAATTGAGTTTAGCTGGGGAAGTCCTGCGATTCCCCAGTTCTCTCTTCAGGAAAAAGTTGATGTATGTATATGGTTGTACTAGATTAAAAAAAAAAAAACCAAAAAACAAAAAAGAAGGGAAATGAATGTGCTTTAGGCAGTTGAAATTGTAGAAAAGGTCATTAAAAGGTATTTTTACAGTACAGGAGCATAGTGATATTACAGCAAATCCCCTATATTGTCCCTTGATGCTACTGAATTGTACCCATGAAGGAACTGTTCAGTGCCAGTTATGACCATGCAGAGAGAAATGTATTAAAAAATGTGTATATATATTACATTTATATATACATTCAGAAAATGTACATGCTTTAAGAAAAGTGAAAGAAGTATGTAATTTAAATACACAGATGTATAACATAAATGCATATGCAAGGACAGCCAGTTGAAGAATCCTAAACACTACAGGCTTGATTCTGTTTCCATTTGTGGCATTGCACATTGAGAGTAATATTACGGAATTCAGTGACTGCAGAATGTGTTCAAGAATAGAATAAATCCTTGTAAGCAGGAACTGAAATCCAGAGAAATAAATGGGTAACCTGTTGGATTGAATACTTGTCAAACAAAATCCTGTGATCTCACAGGAGAAAACACATTACAAAATGTTTCCAGCATGAGCAGAATTAAGAGGTGAAGTTATCTCCTAGAAAAGATACAATAATGATACAGAACAAGTGACCTTTTCTTTTATTCTCTCTCTCTACTCTTAAGCAAGAGTAATTCTTGCTGAGTTCAGCTGGATTTACATGAGTGTGAAATTGGATCAAAATTAGGCCCAGATTTTTTGGTTTACCAGCAGCACATGTCTCAACAGACTGCTTTCATGTTTTCCTGTAAAAATGGTCAGATGTGCATCTAAGTCTGGGCTCTGCCAAGACCTGATCATTTGGATTCAAATATAAATTTCTGGCAGACAGAATGGTCCTATTAATCACAAGTGCTATCTCCTAAACCCTTCAATTACAAGAGATTAGTGGGAAGCGGTAGCATTGGACTAAAGGTGTAATGACACATAGGAAGTGAAGCAGAAAACCTGAATTCTTCTTTTTAAGGAGAAGTTCAATTTATAGTGTATTTAAATGTAAATTGCAACCATGAAGTGTTAAGAGTTCTTAAACCTCACTGTTCGGTTAGTTTCAAATTAATTGTACTGTATTTCTGCCTTCCCCAGAGCAGCACTGTGATCTTCAGCTTGTCTGCTCCTTAAATTAAACCGAAGTCTTTTAAGTCCATTAAGATCCTTAGCTATTCCCATAGCTGGCTGACTTACATTCACCCAACCTTGCGCTGCCTCCCCTGTGGAATTGACTGCAGGGGCCTGAGCCTCACCCTGCTTCCCCCAGCTAAAAACTGCATGCAGGACTGTGAAATGGCAGAACAGGAAGCTGTGGTCTCCCATCGTTTCTGCTGCTGTAGCTTAGTTGATACACTGTTGTTGTAGCCACTGTTGGGAAATGCTTTGTACAAATCCTTGCATAACAATGTTTAATAATAGAGTGACTGCCTAATGGCAACTGCCAGTCCTCGGAGGCCTGGTAATGATGAAGCGTATCGTTGTGCCTGGCAGAGAAGTAAACTGTGACCCAGCCTGTTGTACAGGTGGGGAATGTAAAACTAATTCGCAATCCTACTGCATCTGAGACACAGCTGTTACCAGGGGTCCTAGCTTTCCACTCAGCCTGGTTCCCAGATCACAAGCCTGCCTGTCTCCTCAGAAAATACAATTAGGTGAAATGTTTTAAAATCAGTTTTGGTCTGCCTAGCTTATTGTATCAGTTATGCATGCAGCTCTGAATCCCAGTAGGTGTTTCTCAGGACAAAGTTTGCCTGTATCTTGCCTGCTTGGGCTTCTGCTATGGCCACATCTGCCATGGGCATGGCACAGCCACACAGTGGACATGTATTTTGCACAGCTAGGAGTTAATTTGCTTCTCAGTTAATGCAATTTAAATCACTAATCTGAAAGAGTTACAGTGGTGTGAAACGGGCCTGGGAGAATGCTGCATGATCTACAGATTCCCAAATGAGTTCAAATGATCTGTTGCTGCTACTTTTATTCAGTGACCATTGCACTCATGTGCCATCTTTATTTTTACTAGCAGGTGGTTTTAGATCAAGGCTGTTACACAGATTTATATGTGGTAATGAATTTGGCCCAGGTACTGCACTGCCCAGGAAAAACATTCTTCTTATGCTTACAGCAAAAAAGAGTAACTTTAGACAGCTACAATGTAGGCACCTACACATCTTAGGTAATCATTTAGGATGACCATGGTGGTGTAGAGAAAGCAGGAATCATTTGTGTAGTGCAACTCACCTTGTTTGGAAGGCATGTGTTCTTGAAGTGCCTATTTACCTATATTGTCTACAAAGGGGCCAAACAACTTACTTTGGAGACAGCTCCTGCAGACTGGTCTAAATGGAAGTGAGAGGAATTACCTATAGTAAACTGTGACAAGGTGCACAGACATCTTCATGCCAGCTGTAAACAAATGAGCTTTGATGTAAGAAGTGGTCCAGCTATCATGATATCCACATGTAATCAGTACAAAACTCCTCTGCCCTAACACACATGAACATGGTCTTTTCCAACCTGAATGACACGATGTAGATGTGACATGTAGGGACACAGTTTAGTGGTGGACTTGGTAATGTTAGTTTAATATTGGACCTGATGGTCTTATGGGTCATTTCTAACCTAATTCTATGAACCACAGGAAATGCAAAAGCTTATGGCAATAACAGTACTTAGAAATGTCTATATTGGAGAGTGTTGAGGAGCCAAGTGGTTACAAAATGTATGCTGTGAGATAGCTCCTGGGACTTCTGAGTTGAACTTGATGGTAGTAAATTTTTTGAATTTCAGTTCAATTAGTCTTTTATTCCAGGGAAAGAGAAACCTGATCTCTCAGCTTCTATCACTCTAGCTGTAGGAAATTAGGAGGATTTGCAGTATTACTTCAGTAAGAAGTGACAGGTATTAATCTGATATATGTGAACAGGTTTAAATCAGGACCTGCTTCTTTCCCTGCTTACTTGACTGGTGTGTCCCTTCTGGGCTGCTGGGAGACCTAGGGCTGGAATAAACACTCAAACCTTGTCCATTTCATGTATTTCACGGTATTTCACAGTATCACTAAGGTTGGAAGAGACCTCGAGGATCATCGAGTCCAACCTGTCACCACAGACCTCATGACTAGACCATGGCACCAAGTACCACGTCCAATCTCCTCTTGAACACCTCCAGGGATGGTGACTCCACCACCTCCCTGGGCAGCCCATTCCAATGACAAATGACTCTCTTGGTGAAGAACTTTCTCCTCACCTCGAGCGCAGCTCACCACTTCCCCTGGTGCAGCTTGAGACTGTGTCCCCTTGTTCTGGTGCTGGTTGCCTGGGAGAAGAGACCAACCCCCTCCTGGCTACAACCACCCTTCAGGTAGTTGTAGAGGGCAAGGAGGTCTCCCCTGAGCCTCCTCTTCTTCAGGCTAAACAATCCCAGCTCCCTCAGCCTCTCCTCATAGGCCTTGTGCTCAAGGCCACTCCCCAGCCTTGTTGCCCTTCTCTGGACACGTTCAAGTATCTCAATGTCCTTCTTAAACTGAGGGGCCCAGAACTGGACACAGTACTCAAGGTGCAGCCTAAGCAATGCAGAGTACAGGGGCTGACAGCTTATACAGCAGTTTGCTGTGGGGGACGGTGTCAAAGGCCATTCTGAAGTCCAAGTTGACTACATCCACAGGCCTCCCCACATCCACCAGACCGGTCACCTGATCATAGAAGGAGATCAGGTTGGTCAGGCAGGACCTGCCCTTCCTAAATCCATGTTGGCTGGACCTGAGCCCTTGGCCATCCTTCAGGTGCGCAGTTATTGCTGCCAGGATAATCTGCTCCATCATTTTCCCTGGCACTGAGGTCAGGCTGACTGGCCTGGAGTTTCCAGGTTCCTCCATCCGACCCTTCTTGTGGATGGGGACTACATTGGCCAGTTTCCAGTCCCCTGGGACCTCACCAGTGAGCCAGGACTGGAGGAAAATGATGGAGAGCGGCTTGGCCAGCTCATCTGCCAGCTCCCTCAGCACTCTAGGATGGGTGTAGGCTGAGCAAGAGTATTGGCTGTCTTTTTCATAAGTAGAAATCAGCTCTATTTAGGGTTGGATTTAGAAGAATAACTTTGGCAAAATATTTCAAGTGGTTTTCTTCAGTTAGTGTCTAGGTTTCACAAGCATCTCAGCTGAGTAGTTGAGTTCACACCTGAACAGTACTTTATCTCTTTCCTCAACTAATTTTGTTAAACAGAAGTTGTGCCTAGATTTGTGACCATTTCACTATCTGATGTCAGCTTGTTTTCCCAGGGTAAAATACCTGGAGTCAAATTACTGCTTTGATGCATAAACCTATAGAGAAGACATCGCAAAGATACTGAATAGTCTCAATCCCTGGTCTTACCCATCTGTATTGAAATGAGTCGTTTCAAAAATTAATTTGCCCAGATTTTACTTCTCAAAGTACCTGTTTAGTTCCATGTGGGATGAGCTTAGGCCAGATGCCGCAAAATGACATCTACATACAGAGTCCCAGTCTCAGTGAGGCTGACAGGAGCTGAGCCTTGACTAATTTGTAGGCCTACAAGGTTCTCCAAGGGTGAATCTGCCATTGCAACAGAAGACGTGTTTCAACCCTGTGCTGAGGTGAGCTTTTGTGGTCACTTGCATGCCAGCAGTGGGGAGGCTTGATACAACTGACCTACAATTAAGAAACATTTAGGTAAAAGTTCTCTCTAGCTGGTGTGAAAGGTGTTCTGATCTAAAATGAAGGGCATGAAACAGTGCATACAAGATGTGGCTAGAGCTGGCAGAGGAATGATGTTTTCTCTCTAAAGTTGCAGAACTCATGTCTGTGGGTGGTGAATCTGGGAGGAGAATAAAAGCCAGACCTGGCTGTTCTCTTTAATATCTATATCAGTGATCTGGATGAGGGGCTAGAATGCATCCCTAGAAAGTTGGCAGGTAACACTAAGTTGGGAGGCAGTGCTGATCTGCTGGATGGTAGAAAGGCTCTACAGAGGGACCTGTACAGACTGGATCGATGGTCTGAGGTCAACTGTATGAGTTCAGTGAGGCCATGTGCTGGGTTCTGCACTTTGGTGACAATCAAGGAAGTGACTGTCCCCCTGTACTCAGCACTGGTAAGACCACACCTTGTGTATTGTGTTAAGATTTCAGGCCCTCACTACAAGAAGGACATTGAGGTGCTAAAGTGGGTCCAGAGGACAGTGAAGCTATTGACATGTCTGGAAAGCAAGCCTTATGAGGAACGTTTGAGGAAACTGAGGTTGTTGAGTCTGGACAAAATGAGGCTGAGGGGCTGATCTTGTCACTCTATACAACTACATAAAAGGAGGTTGTAGTGAGGTGGCTTTTAGTCTCTTCTTCCTAATAGCAAGTAATAGGACAAGAGGAAATGACCTCAAGTTGCACCAGGGGAGGTTTAGTTTGGATATTGGAAGAAACTCCTTCACTGAGAAGGTTCTTAAATGCTGGAATGGGCTCCTAGGGAGGTGGTAGCCCCCGTCACTGGAGGTGTTTAGAAGGTGTATAGGTGTGGTGCTAAGTGACATAGTTTAGCAGGTAGAGTTAGCAGCCTTGGTAGAGCTAGAAAATGGTTGGACTTGATGATCTTAGAGTTTTCTTCTAACCAAAATAATTCTATGATTCTGTCACGAGTTGTCATCAGTTTTACTTACATCTAAATGACTTACCAGCTGGGATAACAAAGCAGTGTCAACTCAGAGGTATTTTTGTCTTGGGAATAATGCCTTATTATGGAGCCATTTAATGAGTTGTGATCTAACATGTTTTAACAAATCTTTTATTGCTTATTGCATTCTGCCATTAAACCAGGGCTTTTTCACAACTCTTTGGTGAGATTTAGAACTGAACACTTAATCTTTCTGCCTTTGGATTAGAATTGGAAAGGTGTAAATTAAGGATCTGGCTTTTATGTCCTTGTATTGATTACACTGCTTCATAGAAACTGCAGCAACTCTGGTAGCTTAGCAGTTTAGACTACCTTTCAACTTTCTTAACTGGACCGCTGGAGTACAGTTAATTTTCAATTTATATTGAGAGTAAGACAAGGTAATGTAATACCTCATCATTGTACTTGAGTAACATCAACACTAAACCACCATAATGTACCTTGTAATTCTAAATACACAAGTTGCTTGTTGCATTAGATTGCCATGAGCCTATAATGACTCCTGTATCTTCACTGGCCTCCACTGAGGCACTGGCTACCGCAAGAAGTGTAATTTGGTAAAGAGTAATTGGGAAATTCATTCAACATACCAGTCTGGAGCATCAAACAGACTAATCAGAAGTGGCTGTCTTTTTGTGTGTTTGCTGACAGGTCAAAGTCATGGTGCGTATTTCTTCCACGCTTGCCAGAGACACGTCTGAATCCAGCTCTTTCTTAAAAGTTGACCCTCGTAAAAAGCAAATCACCCTGTATGATCCATTGGCCTGTGGTGGTCAGAATGCTTTCCCCAAAAGGGGCAACCAGGTTCCACCGAAGATGTTTGCTTTTGATGCAGTTTTCCCCCAAGATGCGTCGCAGGTAGGTAATATATGGTAATATATGGTCAAAACACTTGTCTAAACAATAGCATGCACCAAAGGCAAATTAGCTTCTGCTGCAACAGTAGTACTTTCAATGGACTTTGACCAGGGCTGAATTTGGTTTGCCACTGTCATCAATAACAAAATCAGTTTACTAAATTCTATCTCAATAATTGTGTGCTTTATTCTTTATTGCAAATAATCACATCTAAAATATGTGCAATAAATATGTTAAATGGTGCTTAGCAAGCAAGTTGCCAATACCAACAAGTTACTATATACCATAAAATCTTTTTTTTGTGTACACAGTGACCTGTTCAGAACTGCAGTTCTCTAAAACAGTCCTCTATTAAGAAGTCAGGAATTATTTATACCATGCTCTATTGTACAGTTTACAGTAGGAGGATGGAGATTTTAGTTCACAAGTCTTTATTCACATATACATATTCCAATGTCTTACTTTTATTAGACATCTTTGCTTTGATGTTACCCAAATGTCATGAGAAGAGTAAAGTAACATTGCAAAGTATAATTAGAAAATAGTCCTGTAAGACTGTTTGTGTACTCATAAACTAAATAGAAGTAGAGGACAGAGCCAGCTAAGGCACTGTTGTATGATGGTATCATTAGGTCAGTCTCTGACCTGGTTCTAGTCCAGGCAGCTATCGCCTCCCAGAATGCACCCCCTTGATGCAGTTCAAGAGCTAGCCTGTGAACAGTCCATTTCTTAGCCCATTTTATTTACTGATCCAAAGACAGTCTAGAAATAACCATAAAATAGGTGAATGTACATGATTCATTATCAGATGTTAAATCCTTCATGTAAAAGCCTAAACTGCAACTTCTGATTTAGTTTCACCCACTGCTGATAGGAGCTTGCTGCAGAAGCACTGTAGATCATTCAGCTTTCTTGAACCTTAAATTAAAAAATACCCTGGGTAAATTCGAGTGTTGTACTACTTAAATTACGGATACAGTCTTCAAGATGGAACCTACTGCTACAAAAAGCTAAAATGACTCATAATAATGTGAAGAAAAATTAAGGAATGTCACCCAGTTGATACCAAGGAGGCTGTTTCCCTTACATCCTTACCCATCTCCTAGTGGAACTGAACTTGGTGTGTAACTGGGCAAGTAGAGCCTGTAAAAATTCCTCACTGTGTGACTGATTTTGAATTAAAAATATATTTTTGCATTCTCTGAACAGGTAATTCTAACCAACCACATCCCCTTACAGTATCTTTATTACGTTTAACACCACAAAGGATGTTGAGGCTTCTGCAAATGAAACTTAACACAGAGCACAAGTCTTGCTCTTGTGCTTCCATAGGTAATGTTATTCCTAGTAACAGCATTGGTGTTTCACAGAAAAGAGACAAGCAGGATTAGACACTTAACTACTTCTGTATACTGTTTTGAGCACTGATAAATGTACAACCATTTCCCAGTAGAAATACTCTGTTGATTTTCCTTATTATTGGTAATGGGTTTATTTTCTGCTTTTTCTCTTCCTTTTTTTTTTTTTTTTTTTTTTTTGTTTGTTTTCCCCATGCCCTTGACAGGCTGAAGTATGTGCTGGGACTGTGGCTGAGGTGATCCAGTCTGTGGTCAATGGGGCAGATGGCTGTGTGTTCTGCTTTGGCCATGCCAAACTTGGTTGGTATTGTCAAATTTCCCTACTCAAGCAGCAAAGTGAAAATTTTTGACCCAAGGTTGATGGTACATTAGATTAGGGCAAACAAACTGCCATTTTTCTGTGCATAATAATTGTGCTTTAAAGTGCTACACTGTGCATGACCTTGTACTGCACCTTCACCTGTCATTTACACAGGTATTCACTTTACATATTGTCTGAATGTTGGATAGCATGCTCTTTGAAACAAAACTTATCTTTGAGTTGCTTCGTTCTGTCCCCTGAGTACTATAGCAATTTTTGTGCTGTCTTTAATTGTTAATGAATGATCCAACAATGAATTGTTAATGAATGATCCATCAGTAGTCTCCAATTTTACAGAAGAGCATGGTATTGCAGACTGTTGGCCAAAATACTGCTTTTATCAAGCTGTATAAGGGCTGTGAGTATCCACTCAAGTACTCGATGTTTGTGATGGCGCTATTCAAGAGCTGTGACTGGGCACTCAAATAGTTTGATTTATATTCTGTTTCCTAATTAGATAGTTCACTTATTATAACCTCTTCCTCTTCTGTCTCAAACAAATCCTATTCTAATGATTAACAGAATGTTATCAGTGGATCAGAGCTCGCTCTTTGCAAATGCATCAACAATAATTCAGGCATACATAGAAAGACACTGAACATTAACACTCTACTTTTGAAATTACTGGATTTCAAGAGTAATCATACATTTTGCTAGTGATTATCTAATAGTATTTTGAAAATACTACCTTTTTAAGGAAGAGGGCCATATTTGATGTGCGCAGTGATCTCCATTCTTTACTGTCTCCAACATGGACATATACAGGAAACTTAGAAGGGTAATTCCGGTCATAAAGAACATCAAGCTGTCTCAGGCCATGATTATCTCACATTAAAGGCAACCAAAGCTATAGAGTACTTAATGCTGCAATTCCACCAGCTCTGGCACAATGAAGAGTGCAGGGCCACTGGTCAGGTAATCACAAAGTCCTTCTGGACCAGACAGAAGTGACACTAGGATAAGCATTTGGATATTAAATCCTGTGTGACCTGTCAAAACAGGAGATTGCAAATGAGATGGAAAAGCAAACCACCAGATAATGGTGTCTCGCAAGTGCAAGAAGTCCTCTAAAGAGGTTGGCTTAGCTAGGACTTATGCTGAAGCACGAGTTTAGTCTCTGCAGTTACTTTGCTAACTGTGTTGCCACCGTTCCCCCTACGGTGAACATACACAGACCTGGCCACAGACACATGCAGAGAAATATATTGTTCACTGATCTTTGTCCACAGATTCAATGTAAGAAATGATACAAGGTAAAGAAGCCACAAAATCTTTTATCATTTGGCTTATAAATTTAGGTGCTTAAAAAAAAAAAAAAAAAAAAAGATGTCAAAGAGAATTTTATGTAGTGATACCTAAAGCTATATAAGCTCTGTTTCTGTTCTTAATCAGCAGACACAAGACAGAGGTATAGTTTCTGAGTCAAATAATAGCAAACCAGGGAAAGGTTTTGACTCAGATAAAATATTTTTTCTTGTTGGCTCACTTCTCTTTCTGGATGAAGTTACATCTGTATGATCCTGGGACCAAGTTTGTGTCAATCCCAACCCCAGCATATAAAGTGTAACAGAGTGCTTTGAATTTAAACAATATTCAAATAGCAGCACAATCACAGTATCTAAAGCAAGGATATTTAGACCATGGCACTTCTCTTCTGCTCATTTCCCCTCCATTATTCACTCACATCAGAGACTGCAGTGTTGCATGGCAGGGACCTGCAGCACCCTCCTTGGGGAATAGGAGATGTCAGGGGAATGCATGAGGTAATGATTTTTGAAAGCAGTTCAAGATTTCATCTGTTGGATTTAAATGCTCTCCATTTTCCACATATTATTTGTCTTCCTGCCTGTCCCTTGCTGACTGTTGTTTTCATGAGGTGTGTGGGTTAATCTCTGTTGGCAGAAGGCTGTGGAGGTCCTGGGAGTGATGTTCTCTTTTTTCCATCACACCATTCCTGACAGGAAAGTCATACACCATGATCGGGAAGGATGATTCCATGCAAAATCTTGGCATAATCCCGTGTGCCATCTCCTGGCTCTTCAAATTGATTAACGAACGCAAAGAGAAGACAGGAGCCCGCTTCTCAGTCCGAATTTCTGCAGTGGAAGTATGGGGGAAAGAAGAAAATCTGAGAGACCTGTTGTCAGAAGTGGCTACAGGAAGCCTGCAAGATGGCCAGTCCCCAGGTGTCTACCTTTGTGAAGATCCCATTTGTGGCATGCAGGTGAATCTGAGGTTCATTTTAAACTGAAACAAGCAATGTGACTTTTTTTTTTGTTGTTAAGCTATTGAGATGGTTCAAATTCAAGAACCTACCCAGAGCATAAAGTGTTTACTTCAAAACAAGCAAGAACTTTATGACCTGCAGCTGCAGGGCCATCTGCTCTCCTGGCCTAAATATTTGTACCACTGATGTTGAGCAGGGGTTTGTGTTTGCAATAAAATATGAAAATGTTCAGTACAAACAAAAATCCACCTCATTCTTAAAAGAAGGAAAGTGTGAGTGGTTTGTTTTTGTTTTTTTTTTTTGCAAAATAGCAAGATGAAATATTTACAGTACTGCACAAATAGCTGGAGGCCATTAATACGGCTGTTTATCTCTTTATAAACTACATTATTTATAGCACTCGCATTAACAATCATGTAGGAAGAATTAATTGCTACTTATTAATTGCTGCCAAGAAATAAATGCCTGAGCTGGGCAAGCCAAGAATGAGTCAAACTGTTCTCAGGTTTGGAGATTTAGCAGGAATGAGGAAATGGCTCATGCAAGTTCGCTGTAACTTTTTAATTACCCCCTTGATTTGTGGGGGTAAGCACCTGTTCTTTCATTTTGCTCTCTGTGGGTGTTAAAACTGTGATTATTGTATGAGGAAATAAAGAGGGAGCAACCCAGCATGATGGTGCTTGAATACATTATTTTAAACTTAAATGCAAAGGCTGTTGCCATCAAGAACGTACACCGAACTGCCTATCCAATGATGGGGAACAGAGGGAGGAGAGAAGGGTCATTTACCCCATTTCTAGCTCCAGGCATCTAGAAATCATGATTTGCATCCACAAAAGTCATGAACTGTGAGATTTTTAAAAAGCAAAGATGTTTTGTGGTTTATCTCTTTGCATTTTAATCCCTTTAGACATACTTAGGTCACAATTAGAGTTCTCATTTTCACTTGACTCCTGGCTATAGTGCTTTATGATACATGGCATCAAAAGAGATCTCACTCTCTCTGTTATCCAATCTGTTGAATATTATATGGGAGACTTGAGTCATTACAGTTCCCATTGGGGTGATAGATGTGCCAGTTAAGATGTGATTTGTCATATCTATGTTTGATATGTTACATAACTGTAACGACTAGCCTCTCCTTAGAGCTTAATTCTTTATTAAGGTATTTAAGCACAATAGAAATAATAATAAATATCCCATTATTGTTGCTTATTTTCATATAGATACAGGCAGAACAGCTGTGTACAAAATGAATTATCATTGTGGCAGTGGAATGAAGGTATCTCCATGAGATGTCTGTGTATCTCTGCAGGGTAAATTATGGAATTGCCAGGAAAAAAAGGCTTTTATGTGTGTTTACAAGACATAGTGACATTCTGGAATCATGTGTCCTTCACCTATATTCTCAAAATCTTCAGGTGAAGGGAGAATATTACATTATAACCACACAGATGCACAAAATCAGCAATGTGTATAGAAAATGAGTAATCACCATATGTCATGCTGTCTTTCATGGGACCTTTCCAATTATGCACATTTTCTTGTTACTTACATTAGTGAGATCAGCTCAGAAAGTGCTTGCCTTGTTAATTCCCTCCTGCCCCTCTTCCCCCTTTCTGGAGAGCTTAGCCTTCAACTGTGTCATCCTACCCTATGCAGAACCTCAGCTTTATCCTTCCTCAGGCTGATGAACAGAAGACAGGAGCACAGCTTTCTTCAGGAGAGCTTAACTTCTACCTATATTATCAAGCAGGGGAACAAAGTCTGAGAATGGGTGTTCCTAACTGGTTTTAAGTCAGATGAAGCAAGTCTGTCCTATGGGCTATGGGCCAGCTCTGTGCACTGCCAAAACTAATGCCATCAGCTTGTGGGGTCACATGTCCCTTCCACAGACAAAATAATCTTAAGTGATGTGAAATATGCATGTACTCCTAATGTTATGGGAGGTTGTTATTTGCCCTGCTGCACTGTCTTTCACTCAGAGATAAGAGGTGGCTGGTGACTGGGATTGAGGCCCAGGACATGTGAATGTATGTACATTTCGTGCCAGGGATTTCCCTGGGTTGTGAACAGGTTCATGAAGTTGTGGTAAGAAGGGGTAAAAAAAAGGCCTCTGTCTGTACAGCTCCCCACATAGTATGAGACTGAATACAAGCTTCAGTTCTGCTCTTTCCCAGACTTGCCTGTGGACTGTCCGCTTCTAATGTTTTCTGAAGGGTAGCGTGTAGTCCTGTCCCTACTAGTCTACATCAGCTGTTGAGTTTGGGGTTGACATGTCTTCCACAACTTTATTGTTACTTCTAACCATCAGAAGGGCACAGTGATTGGCAGAGCCACCAATACCAAGGAGAAAAAAAAGGCAGTAACAAAAATAATTTATGAATAAGCATAAATAGCTTAAAATTCTGGGAAAGTGGGAACAAATTCATGCATCTGCCCAGCTCATAGGATGGTTATCATTTGCTAGGGTTTCTGTGTAAAAACTGCCACCAGAGGTATTCCAAGTGAAAACTCTCAAAAGCCTGGATTCTATTCTGGGGGACATGGTATTGCCACTGCCAGAAGCAGCTCATACCATCAACGTGCACTGGCTGTGGGAGGTTGTCTGGTACTGTTGATTTGTGTGGGAGCTTGTTTCATTCTCCTCTTATGTTAACTGCAGCTTCAGAATCAGAGCGAGCTCCGTGCCCCTACAGCAGAGAAGGCTGCCTTCTTCCTTGATGCTGCCATAGCCTCACGTCACAGCAGCCAGAGGGACTGTGATGAGGAGGATCACCGCAACTCCCACATGCTCTTCACTCTGCACATCTACCAGTACCGCATGGAGAAGAGTGGCAAAGGCGGAAGTAAGCTGTCATCTTTGCTCCCTACTGTCTCCTCTAAGCCTGCCTGGAAACACCCTAGTCGTGAAAATTAGCAGAGTTTTCCATTCAGCATGGGATAGGGCCAGTCATGACAGAAAACTGTCTACTTGCCTGGACCATCACTGGTCGATTTAGTTACCATTATGGACATACTAAGAGTTGATCCTTAGCATTTGTGTGGACCTCTGTAACTAAAAGCTGGCTTGTAGTGTTTTCTTTACTGATAATGTTGAGGTCATGGATTAAAATATTGTTGGGAATTCCTTGCCACCCTTACATTAGCTATTCTTCTTTGGTACCTAAATGTATCTCTGTGTGTGTGTGTGTGTGTGTGAAGTGGATTTTGATAATGCATAAACTTTACCTTTTCTATGAGATGCACGATATTTTAGTTGCTGGCCCAACTACATGTGCACAAAACCCTTTCATGGTTCTTTGTAATGATTCTGAGCTTTTTAGACCGGGTAGTCTCTTTCTTTGCCATTGATGCTTTCACTATCCTGTGTCTTTACTTCCAGATGTTTCAATGTCTCCTTACACATTGCTAAAATTCTAAAAGGTTTTCTTAAACTCACAACATTTTTTATTATTATATTTATCTAATGCTTTAAGTCCCCCAAGCTGTTTATAGCTGGAGATACACAGATAAGTTGGGCTTTTTTTTAGTAAGTTCGGTGATAAAAGCTTTGTATACTACCAGAAACATCCCTGCTGAAAGAAAACACCAAACAAACCAAAAGTTTCACATTATAATTCTTTTTTTTTTTTAAATTAATGATTTTTTAGAGGAGAAAACTGTTTATTTGAAAGATACCAGAGATCTTTACTACTTTAAATTTGTGGTCTTGAGCAATTCTACTGAAACAGCCTGTGCTTCAGGTCCTGGCTCTGCACAGGTTATTTGTCATAAGGAATAAATTGCAAGCTATGATGTGTAGTGGGTGAGCACTGCTGCAGTATTAATGCCTAATGTTTGAATATGCTGACTATATTTATAAGAGAGAAAACCAGAAAGTTACTCTAAATGGAAATGCAGTTTGCATGTGTTTAAGTAATATCCCCTGTGGAATTGGCAGGCAGAAATCTCAATTAACTAAAGGTTTATTAATTAACCACCCTGCGGTGGTAAGGAAGACTGAGTGCTCAGACTGATTCATAGAAGTAAAGATGGCTGATTTTGAGGGAATTTTGATTACAATTACAATGCTCCATGCTTTTTACTGGACACAAATACAGATGCACACAGTCATTTTCCATTATTTTCAAATGTAATTACTAAAAGGGGAAAAAATACTTTCTTGTGGCTGGACTGACTCACTTTCAAATGAGTCATTATAGAAGACACGATCCCATTGGATTACAATATGGCATGCTTTGCCCACTGCCTTTAATTATGTCTTTGTGTTGTGGCCATAGGATCTTCTGTCTTCAAGTTCCCATATCTGAGTGGCCTCACAAGCCAAGCAGGGTCAGATCTCACTGATAATGGAATGAGGGGAGAATTCCAGCTGCTCAGAAAGGGCGCCTAGTGATTATCACTGTCTCCTGCTGTAATGAAGGAATTTTCAGAAAAAAATATGAAGATAGTAGTGATATATAGATTCCAGTAACTGGATTTAAAGAAGGATTGGAAAATGGGGGAGGGAAGGAAAAAGAAAAAAAAAAAAGAGCCAGCTTCTAAAGGATAAGAGATTAAAGGGCTGGCTAACATATGCTTTTGGCAAAAAATGACTGTTCGAATAACACATTGGTACTGTACTTACCTATCAAGCTTTGTAAGGTCTCCTAATGCAGATTTATATAATGTATATTTTTCTGGTTTGACACAATGAACTGTAACAGCTTAGTTAAAATAGTATTAAGAGGTTTACTGAATCTCACACTATCATAGGACATCCAAACAGCCATACAACTGAATATAGAATAGAATAGAATAAACCAAGTTGGAAGAGACCTTCAAGATCATCACGCCCAACCTATCATCCAACACCACCCAACCAACTAAACCATGCAACCAAGCACCCTGTCAAGTCTCCTCCTGAACACCTCCAATGATGGTGACTCCACCACCTCCCCAGGCAGCCCATTCCAATGGACAATCACTCTCTCTGTGTAAAACTTCCTCCTGACCTCCAGCCTGAACCTCCCCTGGTGCAGCTTGAGACTGTGTCCTCTTGTTCTGGTACTGGCTGCCTGGGAGAAGAGACCAACCTCTGTCTGTCTACAACCCCCCTTCAGGTAGTTGTAGAGAGCAATAAGGTCACCCCTGAGTCTCCTTTTCTGCAGGCTAAGCAAGCCCAGCTCCCTCAGCCTCTTCTCATAGGGCTTGTGTTCCAAACCCCTCACCAACTTTGTTGCCTTTCTCTGGACATGCTTCAGCAAGTCAACATCCTTCCTAAACTGAGCAAGTGTTAGGATTCTCTCTTCTCTGTAGTTTCCAGGCATGTTAGTGGAGAACTTGCCTAACAAATAACTCCATTTTCAGATCAAGCAAGTCAATCTGCCATCCTTAAAATGTCCTGCTTTGACTTGGAAATGAAAAAAGAAGGAAATAATAAATACATTATTCTGTATGTCCTCATTTTCTGTAATAGACGTATGTGTGGAAACAATATAAATGAGAATTTGAATAGTAATAATTTCTTTCATTTTCTTCTGTTTCCTCAATGCCTTACAATATTAACAACAAAAATATCTATTACGTACCATTAAGCAAAGTCACCTGCAGTCCTTTTCAGTAGCAACTAAACACATTTCTGTGTTTTTCTAAAAAACTAAATTAGAGAATATTAAAAAAAAATGTAATTTCAGCCTTCTGATGGTAACACTTAGATGACTCAGACTCGAGTGTAAGAATTTTAAGGACGCTTGAAGGGGAGGCAAAAGTCCTCCATGAGCAGTTGAGAGGAAGTGAAGGTGCAGCTTTGTGGATGGTTTCCCAGGGTAGCTTGACTTCCTGCAGCAAGCACAAGAGCCTGTAGCACATATGGATAAACTTCCCAACGAGAAGTTTCAAACCACTGAGAGCACAGTGGTTGGAAAACATGGACATTTTTAATGGGTTGTTGTATAATATGTGGACTTTTACAGCATTTTTAATGTCTAGCCACCAGTGTTAGTTTTAATCAGAGTTATTTTCACATTTATTTCATGATACTCAGCCTGACTCAACCAATGTCAAGTCCGGTGTCACATAAGAGCTTAAAAAAGCAAAAGTTACTGTATCTTAACAGTTGTTGACAGAGATGCTGGCTGCCTTTTTTGAATATTATTCTCAAATCCTATAGCATAGATCACCTTAATAGAAGAAAAGTCTTCTCTCTTCTTTTCTCCTTCCTTCTTTCATTTTTTTTATTTCTTCTTCCTTCCCTGTTTCCCCTTCCCTCTCCTTTCTCCTTATTTATATTTCCTTTTTCTTTTATCATAAAAATGTATTTTCAGTTTTATTGTTAATTTTAATTAGCTATCAATTACAACTTAAACATAATTATAGCATTGTATATAACTCATTTTACAGAAAAGCTATTTTTATAGAAAGTAATGTGGCTTGCAGGACACCAGGCAGTAGGACCAAGCAGTGAGCCTTCTTTTTTGCAATGCTTACAAAAAGAAATACCTCTCTCCTTTATTTTTCAGTGTAGGTTAATATGATTTAAGCTATAGGTAATGGAAAAAGTAGTTAGGCATTGGAATAGGCTGCCCAGAGAGGTGGTGTTGGAGTGACAGTTCATGGAGATGTTAAAAAAGTGTTTATACATGGCATTTCAGGACATCTTTTAATGGCCAAGATGGTGTTAGGTTAGCAATAGGACTTGATGACCTTAGAGATCTTTTTCAACCAAAATAATACTATGATTCTATAAACTAACTCTTGAGATTATAGAGGAGTAGTCAAAGATCAGATGTAAAGAAATCCCAGCTAGGAAATGTGCTGTAAAGGCCATATAGTCCCCACCCTGGATTCATAAGAAAGCATAGGCTTTTAAAGAGGGCACATATCTGTTAATGTTGGTGTTTTAAGAGTAGATAACAGAACAGCCATTAGACATTCCCTATCACTTTTACAGAAGCAATTTTCAGAATGGAGCAGCTTGTCCACAATCCTTTACCTATGGATTGGCATTAGTCCAAATGATGATGTAAAACTATATAGATTTAAACCAAAGTTGAAAGTCCTGTAGATGCCACAAATTCTATTGATAAGTATTCAAGATTAGACAAATAAGAGAAGCTACCACAGGATCACAGCTCAGCAGTAATTTCCAGCCTGTAGTTTTCTGGACAGAGGATCTGCAATGACAGGGACAAAAACAGAACAAACTGAGATACAGGCTAATGGAAATATATTTTAAAAAAGAACAGTAAACAAAGCACAGTGATGATTCCCACAGATTTAAACGTGGAGGGGCAAGTGAGTTACAAAAGCCTTTGCAATTTTTAAGCAAGGCTGGAGTGGACTGCAATGTACAGCAATGAAGGGTGACAATTTGTTAATAGGTCCTCTACAACTTGCTGCTGCTAGTGTGAATTAGGAAAGGTTTCTGAATTGTTTCCTCTTTTCAAGTCATGGTGAGTTTTTTTGCTTTCCTAGGAAGATGCTTTTGAAGGCACATACTAACTGTTTGCTTTTTCTGTTCATGGCAGTGTCTGGAGGTCGCAGCCGCTTGCACCTTATTGACCTGGGTAGCTGCGTGAAAGCGCTCAGCAAAAACCGGGAGGGAAGCTCTGGCCTCTGTCTCTCATTGTCAGCACTGGGTAATGTCATCCTCGCCCTTGTCAATGGAAGCAAACACATCCCATACAAGTAAGTGTTACTCTGTGTTCACCTAGTGAGAGGATGCTTGCAAACAGTTTGCTCACCAGGGCCTGAGGCAGACTTGGAATAAGGAGGGAAACAGCCTACTGGGATGAGTGCAGCCTTCTTGAAGTACAACAAAACCTGCCGGAGGCTTAGTGACGCTTACTCTAACCTTACACGTGGTACCTAGACTGTATCTGACATTCTGATTTCAAAGGGAGAAGCCAGCTGAAACAGGACTCGCATGTCTTAAAAGATCTTAAAGCCCGAAGTGCAGCACATCTTGTTTTCTAGGACTATTCAGAGGCTTTTTTAATATTTCAAGGTATCTGAGAGCCAGTTTCACATTTGCTCCACAGAGATGAACATTGCTGCCATAACGCAGCATATCAGAGTAAATTATTTTGCTGTCCATTGCATGGAATTTAGTTTCTTGAAAACATGTTGCAATGAAGCATGTTTATCATGAGATTCGTTCTGTGATGCAGAGTTGCCCTGCATTTTATTATGTATGGTTTGAATCTCAGAGTCCGCCTTTCACTTGTGGAAAAAAGTAGGCCCTATTTGTCATGCTAGACAAGTGGCCTTTGCTACTGCAGGTAGCTTCTGGGAAATTAGGGGAATTGCTCTTCTAGTGGGTATGTTTTGTACTCATTTCTCTTCATTGTTGTCTCATCTCAGTTGTTGTGTATGCCAGTCTGAAAGCAAGTTTGTATTCATTACCCAGCCTAGATAGTACCATAGCCTTCCTATTAAGAAAATGTTTCTGATGATGTAGACAGTATTGATTTTCTGTAGCCTAAAGCCTAGGGAGTAGCAACTAAGCATCACAGGGATGGCTTACTCTAGCATCTTGTGATCGAACTGCTAATGCATGTCACCATTCATAAAGGACATGCAGATGAGTCTGAAGTTAGAAACGACAGCATGACGTGAAAAATGAACCAACTCATTCACAGAAATATTTCAGTCGACAGAGTTTGCCCTTTTTACCATGTTAAAGGCTGCAAAAATGATTACTTTCATATGTTCATTCAAAATTTCAAGATACTGACAATTTTATTCCTTTGATTTTTGTCTTTATTTTGAAAACTAAAGATTAATTGAGTTTGGTTATAATTTTATCTTTCTTCTGACATTTAGCTTCCCAAATTATTGGACAGTCTAGGCTTAGAACATACTCTCTGGAAATATTCCTGTTCTGGGAATTCACTCAGACTGGAATAGAACCAATGAGATTTCTGTGTATAAATGTTCATGTAATGTTGTGGATCATGCACCTTGTTCTAGTGTGAAAATAGCTCAAACTCTGCACTTTGCAAAGTGCTCAAATGGTGCTTATCAAACTCCTGTCTTCCTTCCTGTCAGTCTTTATGGGAGAGTATAGAAATAGAAAAATTGTTAATGCTGCTGCCTCAGCTAGAGCTAAATATAAAAGAAATAGTTACCAAACAGCTGTCTTTCCTGGCAATGCCTGACTGGAAGACAACTGTTACCAAACATGTCTTCTACTTGCTGCACTACCAAATTTCTGTGATTCCCAGATGTTGCACTTCTGAGCTAACACAGCCAGAGGTGCTGGCACACCTGCTCATCGTTGTTTCTGTGTTGCTGAAAAAAGAAAACAGCTTTCTTCAGGCCAACATCTCCCCTTGAATTTTCTCCTATGAAAGCAGTGTAGAATATGAATCCAAAGGAGTGGTTGGTCATCTGTAAATCAGAAGTAGGAAGACTTTTAAAATATAATTTGAAAAATGTATTGGCATATTTTGGAGCAAATTTTGTCCATTTCTTGCCTAGAAGAGTGAAGAAAGGATTTCTTCCTAAATGTGATCATGAGTAACAAAAATAAGAGTCTTGGTGTCTGGGTGAGCACAAATACTATTTGCTCAGTGATCTGGCAGGACAGGTGTGTGCTGCTTCTTGGTGGAGAAGAGAGGAAGGGAGAAAGGTGGTGGCTGTGCCACATTTTATAAGAGGCTGAGCATTCCATAGGCTAATGCGATATGTATCCAGTAGCACCTCTTCTTTAGAACAGCAGTTAGTCTATTTAGCATATTTCCCTTGCTTATGAGGCATTTTGTTTCATTATTAAGGATAAAATTAAAATTCTTGAGTGGGACCAAAGGAAACCAACAGAAATGCTTTCTTATGCGACAGTAGTGCTCACAGTGTGTGTGGTCTGAGCAAATTTCCATGGAGCAGCAGACAAAATGGAGCATCTAAGCTATTTAACAGCTATTAAGTATTTCGTGGCAGCATGTCAGTAGGCACTTCATGGCTTCCTGAGAGCCTGCTAACTCAAAATTTCATAGGCATTGGGTTTTCTCTTACTGCAGAGATCCAGCTCTCTAAAATCTGAGAGGCTGCAGTCTCTTAAACTCCCTTCAGTCCTGTCAGTGCTGTATCTAGCTTTATCTCTGTAGGTAGCAGTTGTAAGGAAAAGCTTGTTCAGATTCATAGCTGGTATAAGCAGATGCTACTACATTGCCTTTAATGGGTTGGGTGTTTACACCAGGGATAAATTTTATTTTGTGATTTTTAAATTTTCCTTGCCCATAAGGCAAACCCTTTCTTACCTCTTGGGAACATCACCTCCACCCCCAGAAACAAAGATTGCCACTAGCTTTTTAAATTCTACATGGGTCTTAAAAACGTGCCAGGATCTCTATAATAGACAGCCATGTGCAGTGAATGAATGAGAAGGCAGTAATTTTTGGGAGTTTTTATCTGATATATAGTCTGTCTCTGATATCTCAGTGGGCTCTTTGTCACTCTTTGTGTCCAGACCTATTCTGAACCCTGCTAAGCACACCATTCTGTCATATGAACCAATAAATTATTCTAGCTTAGTACGTTATATAAAATTTGTAATTTTAATTAAATACATTGCCTTTTAATGTTGCTATTTGCTTTTGCTCCTGAGTTGCAAGTAAATTCCTCAGAAGACTGGGCAAGAATTATTTTCTCCATCAAATATCTTCATAAAAATTGGAAAGGAACACTTGCAAGCCCAAGGAAGAACAAGGGAGTCAGCTCCTGTCCAGACCAAGTTTGAGAGAGCTCAGATCTGGTACAAGAGGAGGGTTTTGCTAAGCTGCAGTAATTGTTAGTGACATTTTATTTTTGTAACAGCATTTCAACTTTACATTAGTGCTTCGTTATTTGCCTCTGATTTCAGAGATGAATGTGTTTTAAACCCTCAAATGAATAGCCATTTACACAAACTCCAGATACTGGTTTATATAGCTCACTATTCAAAAATTACTCTAGTTGCTAGGCAACAGGGGTGGTGATAATTCATGGTAGTGCTGTTTTGGAAATAATCATTTTTATACATTTTAATGGTTATGATAATGTAAGAAAACTGTTTAGAAAACTGCAAGGCTGTATGAATTTCTCTTTCAGAAATTGTTGCTTGTTTTATTTAATAGGCTTCTTTCTTAATGTGCTGTCTCAATGTGCTAGTGTTTCTGGAGGCATCCTATATTTTGAACTCCATGCTTATGCTTACCCAAGGATATAAAATAGATGGGCATGAGTCAAAAGCATGAATTTTATTCTTGGCACTTCTGCTTCTCTGTCATGCAGTTGCAGTTTCTCCTAGATCTTACATGCTGGTATTGTTTGGGTTTTTTTTTAATCCTATCTGCAGAAAATAAAATTATATTAAGTGACTGGTGCAAGGTTGCACAAGAGCCACCATATTTTAAGATCTGATGTGGTGTTTAAACTGTGGCCTTTCTTTCTGCATGGCCTTTGGGAAATAATTTATTTCTGTATTTGTTCATCTATTCCCATTAATAAAATGAAACAAGAGAGAAAGCAGGCAGGATTTTGTAAAGGGCACTTGCACTTGGCAGAAAGCACTGCTTGCATTTTAATTGTTGCTAGGACTCTGTTACCTCACTTATTGGTTTTTTTTTTTAGAGTTAAGGACTCAGATACTCCTTAGGGATGCAAAATCTGTGGATTTTTTTATTTTGTTGTTGGGTTGTTTTTTTTCAATCAGTGGTAAACTATTATGACTTTTAAGTGAAGAGGAGAAAAGTGAGTGTTGTGTTATAAAGATGAGCCTAAAGAACATGCTGTTAGATTCATAGAATCAAAAAGGTTGGAAAAGACCTCAAAGATCAAGTTCAATCTTCAGTCACCCAAGACCTCATGACTACTAAACCATGGCACCAAGAGCCACATCCAATCGCTTTTTGAACACCTCCAGGGATGGTGACTCAACCACCTGCCTGGGCAGCACATTCCAATGGCTAACAACTTTCTCTGTGAAGATCTTTCTCCTCATCTCAAGCCTAAACTTCTCCTGGGGCAGTTTGAGACTGTACTCGTGTTCTGGTGCTGGTTGCCTGGGAGAAGAGACCAACCGCTTCCTGGCTACAGCCACCCTTCAGGTAGTTGTAGACAGCAATAAGGTCTCCTCTGAGCCTCCTCTTCTGCAGGCAAAGCAACCCCAGCTCCCTCAGCCTCTCCTCATAGGGCTTGTGCTTGAGGCCTCTCACCAGCCTTGTTGCCCTTCTCTGGACACATTCAAGTATCTGAATGTCCTTCTTAAACTGAGTAGCCCAGAACTGGACACAGGACTCAAGGTGTGGCCTAACCAGTGCTGAGTACAGGGGCACAATGACGTCCCTGCTCCTGCTGGCCACACTGTTCCTGATACAGGCCAGGATGCCATTGGCCTTCTTGGCCACCTGGGCACACTTCTGGCTCATACTCAGGCGGCTGTCAATCAGTACCCCTAGGTCCCTTTCTGCCTGGCTGCTCTCCAGCCACTCTGACCCCAGCTTGTAGCACTGCAGGGGATTGTTAGTTATTTATTGGAGTAAAAACAAAAATGAGGTTTGGGAAGATCCAGTAATGGAGATTCTTTCCTTAGTTTAATGGCTGTGTCTGCAGGTGTTTCATCTGTGTAAAAAAAAGACTGCATGTGAAGACAATTGGGTTCCCAGGTGTGTATTGTTTAGATATCTTACCTTTGTGCATATTGTGTGAGTTAGTTTATTTATATCAAAAGGGAGGTCAGTGAAAACTTTTCAGGAAGAGATAAGGGGAGTTATACACTGTTTCACAATACAGTTTTTGTAAAATAAATACTATCAGTGCTGGAGGTGACAAGCTTGTACTAAGTCTTAGCTTTGTGAGACTCACATAGTCATGTCTACTTACTAGGCCTACAAATGTAATGCAAAAATGGAACATCTGCTCAATAGTTACTTCACCAGCACCTAAACCTAAAGTAATAATTTTAAATTCTTTAAAATAAAAGTATTTCAATAACTTTTGCTTTCCTGCTGCATCTGATAGTCTTTGTTCCTTGCTTTGGCTTTTCCTCAATGAGAACGTGCTACAAAGACCAGAGACAGCCTCAGCAAGTATCTGGTGCGGTCTTAGAATATCCAGTATTTATTTAGTAATGAATATATTAGAAGTGGATGAAGAACTGGTTTGCTCTTTTACTTGAAGTGTAAGAGCAGAAGAAGGGGGCATGAAGAATTAAAATGAGGACATGAGTGAAGGCTGAAACAGAATCACAGGACTGAAAAATGGCCCAAAATGAATGGGAGAACTCCAAGAGGCACTTTGGCAACATGTAGAGGAGACAGTCCACTGAGAAGTGGGAAGCAAAAGATGAAAAGAAATAAGCCCATTAAAAAAAATTGAATAAACATAAAAAATACCCTTGGGTGATCCAGTTGTACAAGAGTGATCACTAGAAATTTTGTTGAATATGAAGTAGTTCCTAATTACATATCAAAACTGTGAACTGCTCAGGAACAAAACAGTTTTTTCCATAATGTTGACAAGCTGTATAGACCAAAGCCTTGGCTACCAGACACTGAAGCCACTGGAGCAATGCCATATTAAACCAGCTGAGGACCTGGCCTTAGATGCACACTCTGACACTAGCCAGAGTGATTTGGCAAACTAGGAGAGCAATGCATTTGTCAGCAATAGGTGATGAGTGAAACACAGTCAGTGCAGACACAATGAGGACTTAGGTCATCTAGCAACCACTTGCACCTTTGAGTTCTTTTCTGTTGCTGACAGTTTTAATAGGTTGAATTTCTGACTATTTTCTTCTTTGTTCAAGAGAACTACATCAAATAGATGGAGTAAGGGATATACAGTCTATGCATCCAGGAAAACTGACATTTTATTAATTTACTCTGCAGTTCAGGAGTGTGAGGATAACAGATTTTGCATGCTCCAGCAGTTGCTGTTGTAGTGTTCATCAACAATGTGCTTTAATGTGGGACAGTTTGTACAGCTGATAGTGCAGATTTGAGCTTTATCTGTACATGTCTTACAGAACTGTTTCAACATTAAGCTAATGAGAGATAGGAAACAAAATCCTCTAGGATTTTGAAGCTGTCGTTATCCAACTTTGGCTTTTCAACTTGGTACTGCCAGACTGGCAATGTGATAATTATCGGAGCAGAGGTATCTGTGTGCATGTGGAGCAGATGTAAGCAAGTGTATTGCATACTCTGACCCTGATCCCCTGTTACACCAGTTTTACAGCACATTTTGGCTGACATGCTTCTGTTCTGCATAAGTGTTCAAATGGGAAGAGTTGGGCTTTGTGAGCTAGCTCTCTCAATGGTCTTTGATCTGTTCCGAAAATGACCACTTTACAGATACTGTAGCAAGCAAATAATTATGGACTGCAAAATGAAATGAGAAGGGAAGTGCTTGTGATTTGCAGTCAGATGTAACAGCAATTACTGATAGCCATTCCTATCAGCAGCAGGTATCTGCATCATGGAAAGACACTACTTTGGTCCTGGGCCAGCACAGGCATGACTGGAAGTGAATAAGCAATCCAGTAGCGTGAACTTATTACTGCAATATAACTTGAGTGGGACCAAATAGACCATTGTGGTGATTTCATGTACAAATTAATCTGTACTTCATTAAAATGCCATTTTGAACCTTCAGTGAGGGTATCCAGCAATTTATTCTCACCTATTTCACCACTAGTTCAGGCTCAATTGAACATTAATACATTTTCTCTGGTGGAAATGTGATGATAATGCATTTCATGTATAATTGAACAATTTTTACATAGTCATATTCTTGGAATAACTGGCTCTGGTGCAATGCAGCAAATTATCCAAAAGCTCATAGTAATACTTGTTAGCCTTACTAGTTCACATTTTTGGTTATCTTCATTTTCTTGAATGTTGGTATGATCTGTGAAATTAACTTTCGTTTACCAACTGATCCCTCTTTCTCTCCAGAAAACCAGTGTAACTGGCAAGAGAGCAGAGACATGCTGCTGCAGATAACCAAAGAGAATAGCTTTTCTTTTTATAGTGCCAGTAAATAGCCCACTGTTTGGAGTTGGCCACCTCATTGCTAAGAAGAGGTCACAGTCTGGGGAAAATTCAAGAGAAAAGCAAAAAGTATTGAGATGGGCCTGAGATGAAAGGGTTACTCACCTGCAAGAAATAAAGCTTCATATCTGCAGGGAAAAGGAGACTGCTGAGAGGGGTAAAGGCAATTGCTCTCTAGTATTTCAAGGATGTGAATATGCATAGGAAGAGAGAATTGTTTCTTTTGAGTCAAAGTAGCAGAATGATTTCTTATCTGTAAGTAATAAGGAGAAGTATAAAGTTGAAAGCATGCTAACAGCAATTCCTGTTACTGAATAGAAAAAATTCCCAAGAGCTGAAGTGAATACTACATTGGTAGAATGATTTAACAGCAAAACAAATATGTAACTAACAAATATTAATTAAGAATTATATAATAAACAATTCCAGACTGGTTAGGGACTAGGTTTGTGTAATTTCACTGCAGAGCCCTGGTGCCAAATATTTAATAATTTTCAATAGCTGTACTTCCATTGTGATCATTTATCTCTATCCTTCTCTGGAAAGTGCTTGCACATGGCAGGCAGTTATACAAATAAACAATAAGACATAGTCTAGCGTGTCTGCAAGAATCTCCACTTTTAGGGGTCTGAAAACTAGAAGTCATCTGGATTGTTACTCTCAAGACCCTACCCTTGCAAGGATATAGAATATCTAATCTATTTGTGCCAGATGTTTGAACTCAGTTACCCACTTTTCTTCCCTTACCATGCAGTTACACTTTCCAGTTTCTTTTTCCTTGAATTGCAAAATCAACTTCTCCCAGTGCTTCATCCAAAACTCAGTGTAAATAAATGGAAATCTTTTTATTGGCCTTGGGCTTAAGCCCACAGATGAGAAAACATGCTTACATCTAATTAAATGAGATAATCCTCAAATCCTTGCTAAGGGATATTGTACACCTAGTTTATGCTCAGGATTGTAACAGCGTAGTTGTTGAAAGAGGCAGCATGTTGTTAAGTGTTACTGAGTGTTGAGTTTGTTTGGGATAGTAAAGGATATGATTGATGGGAACTGGTGGATGTGAACACTGGAAATGTACAATAATCTATTGACTGGTTATAAATGGGTCTGTGGCCGTGAATTTGGAGCTCAAAAAGGTTATACAGGAACTTGCCATATAAATACAGATTTGTGACTAGTGAAGCAGCACAAGCAGGACTATTTGTTTTTCCTCTTTAATACATATAAATAGTGTTTGAGACCCTAACTTAAAAATAAACAAAAACTTGGTTTATATTCTCTATGGAAATAGTTGAACACTTTTTTCTTCATGCTCTTTCTTTTCATGGACTCTGTTTACACCGCACCCTCAGTGGAGTGCCAGGCCCTAGAAGCTTTGAAGAGAATTGTGTGAATAGAGAATATTTCATCCAGTTTGTCTTATTCCTTCAAGAGCATTTTAGTGGCATTGCAATTGCAAGGTGTCTTTTTTTTTTTCCATATGAAATTTTATTGAAGTTCTTATTTTCATAACATGTTTGTGAGGAAAGCAATGAAGGCAATCCTCCTGTGCTCTTCTGATAGCTAGTTTCTAGATGATCAAAGTTTTCCAACTGGTGGTTGCCTCCAGGCCTGTACACAATGAACAGACGTGAAATGAATTTTCTAAAATATGCATTGACTTTTTAGAGTTAAGCACACTGGTTAGAACTATCTTCCAAAGTATTAAAATTAGCCCTTTCTCCTGCTGTAGAACAAACTTAGATGGCTGTCAATGGGTCTGTGTCCCAGTGGAGGCCAGTGACAAGCGGAGTCCCTCAGGGATCAGTCCTGGGACCTGTCTTGTTCAACATCTTTGTGGGTGACATGGACAGTGGCATTGAGTGCACCCTCAGCAAGTTTGCTGATGACACCAAGCTGTGTGGTGCAGCAGACACACTGGAGGGAAGGGAGGCCATCCAGAGGGACCTTGACAGGCTGGAGAGGTGGGCACAAGCCAACCTCAGGAGGTTCAATAAGAGCAAGTGCAGGGTCCTGCATCTGGGTCGAGGCAATCCCAGGCACAAATCCAGGCTGGGCAGTGACTGGCTGGAAAGCAGCCCTGAGGAGAGAGACTTGGGGGTGCTGGTGGACGAGAAGCTCAACATGAGCTCTCAATGTGCACTTGCAGCCTGGAAAGCCAATCAGATCCTGGGCTGCATCAAGAGAAGTGTGGCCAGCAGGTCAAGAAAGGTGATCCTCCCCCTCTACTCAGCTCTGGTGAGACCCCACCTGGAGTACTGCGTCCAGTTCTGGAGCCCCTATTACAAGAGGGATATGGACGTGCTGGAACATGTCCAGAGAAGGGCCACCAGGATGATCAGAGGGCTGGAGCACCTCTCCTATGAGGACAGACTGAAGGAGTTGGGGCTGTTCAGTCTGGAGAAGAGAAGGCTCCGAGGTGACCTAATTGTGGCCTTCCAGTATCTGAAGGGGGCCTACAGGAAGGCTGGGGAGGGACTTTTCAGGGTGTCAGGTAGTGACAGGACTAGGGGGAATAGAATGCAGCTGGAGGTGGGGAGATTCAGGCTGGATGTGAGGAGGAGGTTCTTCACCATGAGAGTGGTGAAACCCTGGAATAGGTTGTCCAGGGAGGTGGTTGGGGCCCCATCCCTGGAGGTGTTTAAGACCAGGCTGGCTGAGGCTCTGTCCAGCCTGATCTAGTGTGGGGTGTCCCTGTCCATGGCAAGGGGTTTGGAACTAGATGATCCGTGTGGTCCCTTCCAACCCTGACTGATACTATGATACTACTAGATTATTTTAAATTTTAGGGTTGGTTTGTTTATAAGTGCCATCAGGTGACATGCTTTTTAGCAATATGTGACAAGACTCCAATAAAATTCGTTTCAGATAGCAAGTTTAACTGGTTTAGCTGTACTTTGTTTTATTATGTAACAAAACTGTTCTTCCTTGTTTAAAGTTATTTTCCAATGTGTTATTTTTGAGGGAAGCTACTAAATTGTATCTCTCTCTATTGATTAATTTGAGCTCTTGGGCAGAAATTTTCACTCATTTTGAAAATAGTGACAATACATATGTCCATGACTGTAAGAAATATCATCCCTTCTGACTCCCTTTGGTATGGCTGCTTTCAAAGAGCTGGGTAGCAGAATAATGGTGACAGCTGTTGTAAACCTGGGATTTATGGAGTTACAGTCTCCAGTCTCTATAAATAGAACAAAGGGGAGACAAAAGGGAGCTGTTATAGATGTGAAGTGATTTGGGGGCTTGGAAAAGGACGCACAGTATTTACACTCTTTTGCAGGAGTGGATGCTCTCTCTGAAGTATGTCTCCTACTGCCCTCTTTGTAGGCAGCTTGCATGGCCTGCAGCTTTCCCAGGTGTTTTGCCTGCCTTCAGGGGAAGTTTCAGAGGGTAGAGTTCTCTCATAGCTCCCATGTTGGGTGTGCCAGTCCATTTGGGCAGCTTAGACTGCACTAGGCACCTGCACCACTGAACTTGGAGACAGATGGAGAAAAAATGCCACTCATAAGGTGTGCTTTTAAAAGCATCTCATCATCTTTGTGCAAATGTGACCTGAATCTCCTCAGAGCTGGCTTTCAAGGATTAAACACAATTTCCATGTCTGCCTCCAGCTATAAGCAAAGTAGCAGAACTTTTTGTACTCCTGGACTGCATTTCTGCTCTTGAAAGCAACAATTTTCACAGGCTCTGTGAGATGCACTTTGAATTCACATGCCTTTGCAAGAGGACAGGAAGATACAGTATCTATGTCTGCTACCCCATTGGCATGTACTGTATGACCAAAAAAGGCCAGCCAAACAAACAAAAAGGAAGAATTTCCAAAGCTTGGGACAATGTCAACATGCACCTCCTGGAACCTGCTTATCAACCTCATGTGTGGACATTGGTTCGTGTGTCAAAGAGAATAGAAGGTAACTGATGTGAAAGAGGCTGATGGAGGACCAAAACTGAATAAGATTTGACTCTGATCAGTGTATATGAAAAGAGTGTCTGTGAAAGAGAACCAGTTGTGCACCCAACCACATTGTGCTCCAGGATGGTGTTTTATTCAGCCAAGGACTAAGGCTGCTTATTGTGGAGTGTGTTTTGCAGGAAAAGGGAGGCTGTGCTTTGGTAACCTTTGGATCTTTGTATCATACAGGATATAAAATAAGCCCACTAAGCCAGGAACAGATTTTCATTCTCTTGTTAGGTGACTACTGCCATTTTGAATGGCTATGTGCTGTATAATGGCATTACAATCAGTGGGTTTTGTTGGTTTTGAGCTACTCTTGATTTAAGTCCTCTGTGGGCCTCTTTACCTGCAATCATTTGTGTGTATCAAACATAACCATCAAGTAGATTACACAACTGGTGAAGTCCTTTGTGACCAGAGAACAAAATCTGAGGAGAATAACAACAAAATACCACATCTTTTCAACAGGGAGCATTTCATTGTGGGCTCTGAAGAAAGAATAGTGCAAACTGTGTCTGAAATTATAGTGAGATAATATTCAGCTCTAGCAGGAATAGGGTGGGTATGTGAGAGTTACTTTGACTAGCATTTTATGCATAAAAGAGCTATGTCATCTGCCTTTTGAAACTACCCTGATTATCAGAACTTTCTTAATAATTTTATGTTCATATCCATGTAGATATACAACAACTAAGTCTACGCTTCATGATAAGTATTACCAGTGTATCACTTCACCTTATTTCGTCTCCCAAAAGTATAGAAATACAAGTACTCCCAACTAATATCTAATATGTAATCCATATAAAACCTAATTAATTCTGTATTCTTCTCTATGTATTATCCATTAATTGTGATAGTAACTGAAGCTTCATACTAGTTCCTTTTTAAAACTGCACAATTTGGAAGCACAATTGTGTTGTGCCAGAAGTCATCTAATAAAATTTACTAATGATTATTGTCTTAAACACAGAAAGAGATAAGTATGATAAGTATATGCTTCCTGTATGACCTTTCACTGCATTTTGTGAAACCTGAATGCAAGAGTTAAGTTCTCCTTGGTTAATCTCATAATATGTGATAGGAATAGATATGGTGCTTTTTCCTTCTGGCTCATTTCTTATACTGAATTAACATCTCCCAGCCCCATGTTCTGATTATGTTCATATTGAAACATTTCTGGCAGTTAAATCTGCAAACCTTTGCATATTTAAGTAGATAACATTCTTTTGGAGATCTAGAAAGATGGGCAGGGAGCTGTGAACCTTTAGTCCTTTTTCTGCAGGTTCCAAGAAGGGGAATCCTGAGGGACTCTTGCTCCTTTTGCCCCTAATAGGAAGAAAAATTCCCTACCGACATGTTTAGGAAAAAGGTCAAACATCTTGCAGATCAAGGCTATACACTTACTGTCTTAAGATCAGGGCTAGATGAGTGTTGAGAACTTGCTCAGCATACTGTTTTCTGCCATTATACAAATTTTGAGTTGCACAAGTATAGACCAGCAATGGGTGTGTTTGAAGGAGTTGATTTACTGACATCATTTGCCTTTCAAGTCATTAGTGTGCATTTCGACCGTCTCTATTTTTGACTTAGAGTAGGAGCAAGCATAGGACACAATGTTGATATTGTTGGGTGGATCTCACTGTCTTCAGAAAGAAATTTCAGCGCAGATAGATTGGACGAAATGAGATAGCCTCTAAATGTCATCTTGCGCTGCTTCTCAAATATTTCTGTCATTGCTCTCAAACTATTTAATTGTTAAACATAGAATTGTAATGTTTCATCATGCTCTTAATTAAACCTTTACAGAATGTGGATCAAATATAGTTTCCTACCTGTTCCTACATTTAACCCTTTGCACTCATTAATAAGTGGTAATGTTATGAAACCTCATTTTCTTTTTCTTGTTTATCTCATATATTTCAGAAGTAATTTTTATTTGTTGTATACTTCTAGCAAATAACCGTGAAGCAGTCATCGTTACTGCTGCAGTATCTTTAGTCTGTGGTATTCAGAATCTGAATTCTGTCTGCAGTTTCTGAAATACTTTTAAAATCTCAAGCATGTGGGGGAGAAGGAGACAGACAGAATTGGAAGCTACATTTCTTGTTCTGGGGCATTCCAGTGGCCCAGAGCCCCGTATTAAACCTCCTGGAGGTTTACCTGGCATCAGGCACCCCAGGATGCTTTTTGGGCCATCCTGCTGCCTGACATCTTCACAGTGCACAGCATTGTAACCCTGTCTCTGACATGATGTCACTACTAGCAGCAGTCACAGTCTTGGCAATGCACTATGGTAGGCTTGCAAAAGACCCCATGAAAGAGCATCTTGTTTGCCGTCTCAGTGACTGTGCTCCTAAACATTCTCTGATATATGATGCTCTTTTATGTGCTGAAGAAGGTCTAGAGATGTGTGAAGCTCTCATCCTTTTCAGTTTTCTATTTGCCAGGTCTGAAATGGAATGGTATGTTCTGCTATGCTAATTGATTAAACGGCATCTATCATGACATAAAGAGATCAAACAGAATTCTTGTTTTCTCCCTTGTTGCCATTTAAAGCTCTCCATTCTGTTCAGATCATTAGCATATAATTTTCAGAGAAGCTGGCCAGAAAGTCCCTAAATAAAAATTAGTAGAAAAGATTAGCTACGAAAACTAGATTGGTAATGAGCTGATGCGCTGTGGTAATGTGTTGTAGTTCGTATCTAGCCTAGTGATAAGTGCAAGTTGTCAGCATTTGGTAGCTAGTTGGTGTTTCTTGGAATTACACTGCATCAAAAACACTAACATAAAAAAAAAGCTTCTCTTTATATATGACAAGTTAAGAGTCAATTATATATGCTTGGGTCAAAACCACCTCTTAGCTACATTATATGCAAATCTGCTGTGCTGAGGCAAGATTCATGCCTTGTCAAAACTTGCTTGGTTCCTTTTGGGGCATTATTTTATTTATGTATTATTTTAATTGGTACAGGTAACAGCTTTGAAAACAGAGCAGGACCTTTAAACTACTTATTAATTATTTAATATGTCATACAGTGCAAAAAAAAAAAAAGTCTGAAGTACTGGAAAATATTGACAAATGATGATTTTAACTCTTATTTGTTATTGATTGTATTTAGTCTGTGTTCATTCAGGAACTGCTGTTCTCCCACAGAATTAGTTTGACATATAATCATAACACGTATCTGAAAAATTATAAAGCAGGAATAATCTAAGCCCCAGGACATAAGAGACTTTAAAGCCTGGCTAACTTGACATAGTTTCATAGTTTCATTCAGGGTTGGAAGGGACCACACGGATCATCTAGTTCCAACCCCCCTGCCATGGGCAGGGACACCCCACACTAGATCAGGCTGGACAGAGCCTCATCCAGCCTGGTCTTAAACACCTCCAGGGACGGGGCCTCGACCACCTCCCTTGACAACCCATTCCAGGGTTTCACCACTCTCATGGTGAAGAACCTTCTCCTCACATCTAGCCTGAATCTCCCCACCTCCAGCTTCATTCCATTCCCCCTAGTCCTGTCACTACCTGAGATCCTGAGAAGTCCTTCCCCAGCCTTCCTGTAGGCCCCCTTCAGATACTGGAAGGCCACAATTCGGTCACCTCGGAGCCTTCTCTTCTGCAGACTGAACAGCCCCAACTCCTTCAGTCTGTCCTCATAGGAGAGGTGCTCCAGCCCTCTGATCATCCTTGTGGCCCTTCTCTGGACACGTTCCAGCACCTCCACATCCCTCTTGTAATAGGGGCTCCAGAACTGGACACAGTACTCCAGGTGGGGTCTCACCAGGGCTGAGTAGAGGGGGAGGATCACCTCCCTCGACCTGCTAGCCACACTTCTCCTGATGCAGCCCAGGATCTGATTGGCTTTGCGGGCTGCAAGTGCACATTGAGAGCTCATGTTGAGCTTTTTGTCCACCAGCACCCCCAAGTCTCTCTCCTCAGGGCTGCTTTCCAGCCAGTCACTGCCCAGCCTGTATTTGTGCCTGGGATTGCCTCGACCCAGATACAGGACCCTGCACTTGCTCTTATTGAACCTCCTGAGGTTGGCTTGTGCCCACCTCTTCAGCCTGTCAAGGTCCCTCTGGATGGCCTCCCTTCCCTCCAGCATGTCTGCTGCACCACACAGCTTGGTGTCATCAGCAAACTTGCTGAGGGTGCACTCAATGCCACTGTCCATGTCACCCACAAAGATGTTGAATAAGACAGGTCCCAGGACTGATCCCTGAGGGACTCCGCTTGTCACTGGCCTCCACTGGGACATGGAGCCATTGATAGCCACTCTTTGGGTGTGGCCATCAAGCCAGTTCCTTATCCATCTAGTGGTCCACCCATCAAACCCATGTGTCACCAGTTTGGAGACCAGGATGTGGTGCGGGACAGTGTCGAAGGCTTTGCTCAGGTCCAGGTAAATGACATCAGTTGCTCGCCCCTCATCTATTAATTTTGTCACCTGCTCATAGAAGGCCACCAGGTTGGTCAGGCAGGATTTGCCCTTGGCAAAGACATGCTGACTGTTCCCAATCACCTCTTCACTATTCTTTTGAGCGAGTAGTGACTCCAGGAGGATCTGCTCCATGATCTTTCCAGGCACGGAGGTGAGACTGACTGGCCTGTAGTTCCCTGGTTCCTCCTTCTTACCCTTTTTGAAGATGGGGGCAATTTTTCCCCTTTTCCAGTCTGTGGGGACTTCACCAGATTGCCATGACTTTTGAAATATAATAGAGAGGGGTTTAGCAACCTCATCTGCCAGTTCTCTCAGTACCCGTGGGTGTATCCTGTCGGGTCCCATGGACTTGAACACTTTCAGGTTCTTCAGATGATCACGAACCTGATCTGCACTTACAATGGGCAGTTCTTCCTCCCTGTCCCTGGCTTTGACTTCCATAACATCAGGAGTGTGGCTAGAGGCCCTTGCAGTGAAGACTGAGGTAAAGAAGTTATTAAGTACCTCAGCCTTTTCCTCATCACTTGTGACCATGTCACCATTTTCCTTTCTGAGGGGGCCCACACCTTCCCTAGTCTTCTTCTTCCCATTAATATACCTGTAAAAGTTCTTAGTGTTCCCTTTAATCTCCCTGGCTAGATTCAATTCAAACTCTGCTTTGGCTTTCCTAACCAGGACTCTTGCTGCTCGGGCAGCTTCCTTATATCCCCCCTGTTCTACCTGTCCTTCTCTCCACTTCCTGTAGAGTTTCCTTTTAAGTAATAGTGTGTCCAGTAGCTCCTTGCCCATCCAGGCAGGCCTCCTAGCATTCTTACCTGCTTTTCTCTTTGTTGGTATACAGAGCTCCTGGACACAGAGGAGGTGGTCCTTGAATACTGACCAGCTGTCCTGGGTCCCTCTTCCCTCCAGGGCTTTGTCCCACGACACTTCGGCTATCAGATCCCTGAAGTGATCAAAATCTGCACGCCTAAAGTCTAGGGTCGTGAGCTTGGAATACTTCCTCCTGATTGCCCTGAGGATGTTAAATTCAACTGCTTCATGGTCACTGCAGCCAAGGCTGTCTATGAGCCTCACATTGATTACCAGCCCTTCCCTGTTGGTGAGGACAAGGTCCAGCATAGCACCATTTCTTGTTGGTTCCTCTACCATTTGGAGGAGGAAGTTGTCTTCTATGCATTCCAGGAACATCCTGGATTGCTGGTGCCTTGCTGTGTTGTCCCTCCAGCAGATGTCCAGGTGGTTGAAATCACCCATGAGGACCAGGGCATGTGACCTGGAAGCCGCTTCTATTTGCCTATGGAGGGCCTCATCTGCTTGGATCTGCTGGTCAGGTGGCCTGTAGGAGACCCCCACAGTAATATCTCCTTCCCCTGTCCTGCCTTTAATTTTAACCCATACACTCTCAACTAGCTTATCATCCCTCCCCAGTTGGAGCTCCACTGATTCCAACTGGCTATTGACATAGAGGGCAACACCTCCTCCTCTCCTTCCCTGCCTATCCTTCCTAAAGAGTTTATACCCATCTATCCCTACATCCCAGTCATGGGATTCATCCCACCAAGTTTCAGTAACAGCCACTATGTCGTGGCATCCCAGCAGCACCGTGGCCCTTAACTCATCCTGTTTGTTGCCCAAGCTGCGCGCATTCGCATAGAAGCACTTCAGCTGGGCTGGCCCTGTCCTCCTCTTGTGCCAAATCCCCTCGGTTTCCACAGAATGTCCTGCTGGATCATTTGTGGCTTGCCTCAGGGCAGCAAGTTGAGAGCCCTTATCAGCTCTCCTTCTCTCTACTGCTGGTGAGCTGCCCCTCTGTTTGTCACCAGCCAGCAGGAGACTATTAACCCCTTCCCCCTTCAAATCTAGTTTAAAGCCCTATCAATGAGCCCTGCCAATTCCTGCCCCAGGATTCTTATCCCCCTCTGGGACAAGTGTGTCCCATAAGTTGTTTTCAGCTCAGGTGCCTTGAAAACCAATCCATGATTGTGGAACCCAAAGCCCTGTCGATGGCACCAGCCCCTGAGCCATGAATTGATCTGTCGGCCCTTCCTCAGTGTGTCCTCATCCATTGCTGACGTTAGAGGGATGGCAGAGAACACGACTTGAGCCCCTGATCCCTTTAGCATTTGCCCTAAGGTTCTGAAGTCTTTTTTAATAGATTGTGAGCCTCTCATTGTTACATCGTCACTGCCCACCTGAAAGACCAGCAGTGGGTAGTAGTCTGAAGGACTCACGAGGTTGGGAATTCTATCTACAACGTCTTTTACTTGGGCACCAGGGAGGCAGCTGACCGCTCTATGAAATTGGTCTGGTCTGCATATTGGGCCCTCTGTTCCCCTCAGTAGGGAGTCTCCTATGACGATGACCCTGCGAGGTTTCTTTTCTGGGTAAGTTTTGATGGCTGGCCTGAGGCAACCTGTCATTGGTGCAGCTTCTGACCTTCTTGGGTCCTCGACCTTACCAATGACCTGTTCCTCCTGCAGAGCCTCATACCTGTTCTGTAACTGCACTGGAGGCAGCGTGCTGCTCACAGGAGCAGACTTCCTTCATTTGCATTTCTTCCATCGGGCAGAGACCTGTTCCCATTGGCCCTGCTCATGTGGGTTACTACAGGGAGGTTGAGGATCTTGCTTCTGGGAAGGTATCAAACTCCCTGTTCCCCTAAGTGTTACCCCCTGTTCTGGTTTAGAAGAGATTACATTATGGGAATCGTCAATTTTCTGCTCGCCATCTCTTCTAGCTCTTAGCCTTTCCACCTCTTCTTTTAGTTTGACCACCATGCTCATCAGATCACTGACCTGCTCACACCTGAAACAGGAGCTGCTCCCTCCAGCCTCCATATCGAGTGCCAGGCTCCAGCACTCACTGCAGCCACCTACCTGAACATCTGCATGCTTGTGTGTGGTCTCTGTTTGGGTGCCCACTGTCCTTCTGTTAGCCTTTGCTCTAGTGGTGACCATCTTGCAGTAACCACCCTCTCCACACGGCTTTTTTTTTTTTTTTCCCCCCTGTCAGTGCGAAGGCTGAGCTGAGCTGAGCTGGGCTGAGCTGAGCTGCGCTCCTCAAGCTGCCTCCTCTCTCTGCAGCCACGCGCTGGGTTCTGTTTGGTTTGCGCGCGGTCTCCGCGGCAACCCCTCCCCCAGCTACGTCACTGCCCTCCGACAGGTATGCAATCCGAGCCCCCTGCCCCTCTTCCTCTCTTCGGGAGGTCCCGAGCCACCAGCCCCTGACCGCCTGAAAAGCAAGGGAATCAAAGCCAAAAGCCAAACTCCCAGAGCTGCACTCCTCAAGCTGCCTCCTCTCTCTTCAGCCACGCGCTGTTAGCTCAGATTTTGTCATTGCATAGATATAATTAGGTGACTTTAATTACTCTCATAATGCTGATACAGGAAATGTCCTGTCTGTCCTCAGTAGCTGATAGTGAGAATGACTGCCATGCACAATGTTGTTCTTCAAAACCATGAAGCCCGACATGCTCCATGAGCAGGGCTTGCCCTGGCATTCGTGCTTTAAGAGATATTTAGCCACCTCCCCAGAAGCTGAAGCATACATGATCACACCATCTCATTGCCAGTCATCTAAATACATTTTCTTAATTCGACATTTAATTGGCCATTTCCAATTTGATTTAACATAGGGAAAGTCCAGACTGTAATAAGTACAAGAAAGATAGGCATCAGAAGCAGAATAGCTTCTTATATGAGAAAAGATTTGATTCAATTTGTCTTGCATACACAAATAGATACAGGGAATTGAGCAAGTGTGAGAAGGGGAATGTAAGTGGTGTCTCTACATGTGGCAGGAGCATTCTCATCATTGGGGAGTGAGTGCAATGAAAATCAAAGGGGAGCATGGCTAAACAGGAGAGTAGATGGCTTCTGGTGTGCTGCTTTGAAATGGAAGTGTGTGAGAGCAGTGCAAAGAAGACCTAATGTTTTTAAGAATTTTAAAGGAGGAGTATATAATTCTCTGTACTGGGTAGGGGCAGCAGCTAGTACTTCACACTTTCACCTCACCCCAAGTATCAGTTTCACTTTGATGACAGTCACAGCAGGGGTAAGATTCACACAATCGAACAATGTGTTTTTCTTTTTTCCTTCTTCTGTGATTGCTGTCCATGCCCTCTTCTTAAGAGAATGACTGTCTGTCTTCTTGGCCTCTCTTGTGTCTCCAGACACACCAACCAGAGTTAGGTTCATTGGATGCTGAGGTACGCTTTTCCTTATCCTTAAGAGAGCACAGCAAGCAGGAAGAGGAGATTTAGGAAGGAGGCTAAAGAACATTGCTGTAAACCACTGTAAGCTAACACTAAGAATGTAAGAATGACCATACTGATTCAGGCCAAATGTCTTTCTAGTAGTCTGTCTCTGTCTAAATTCAAGAGCAGATGCCAAGAAGTGAGTGTGAGACTAGAATGAGTACTTTGCCAAAATATTCTTGCAGCCTCAGCTATTTTCAGCTACAGGAATTTCTGACCTTCAGCAGTGCCTTTGTAAACAGAAAAGAGACCTACCAGGAACATTATAAATGAGTCCAGTTTGAGACTTTTTAAAAGACGGTTGAAGGTTGAAAGGAGCTTTTTATGAAAGACTGGCTCAGCTTGTCTTTGAAAATTTTAGTGCTTCTGAACAGCTAACTCTTTAGTAGATGTCTTTTCGTAATGTAGAACTAAATACATACAAGCATCAGCAGTCGTGTACTGTTTCTGAGTATCAACCTCGTGGAGAGGCAGCTATTAATGTAGAAATACATTTTCAGTAAAAATTGTTGTTTTTCTGCGCATAATAAATACCTGCAGAACTCTACAGCATGCTGTGGTTACCTCACGTGAAAATGCAAGCTGTGTAACAATTAGGAAGTTTGAGTTCCTCTGCTGTCACAGGCTATTAAAAGATCTCTGAAGTGTTGGAGATATTAAGAGCCTACTGAGGAGCTTGTCTTATTAATGCTATTATAATAAGCAAGATAAACAGAAGAATCCATTTAAAGGGGGAGCAAAAATTCAGATAGCATAAAAAATGTATGAACATTATTAATATTTTAAATTGCTGCACAGTATAAATACATTTGATCCAATATATCTGCAAGTGATTTAAATAGGAAAAAAATATATAGAAAATAATTACATATTAATTTGGCCACTTTTACTTACAATACATAGTACTTGCATGAGGACTAGGCTCCCTTGGGTCTTATTTGCAGTCCTTTGTGAATAAAGTATGATGGAGTGTGAGAACCAAACAGTATTCTTGTGCCTGTGTTTATAGATGACAAAATTCCCACTGCCCTACAGTAGTTGCTATGTTTGCCCCTGTGCTGTCAAAAATGTCATCATAAAACCACCTGTGCTTCCACATTTTAGCTTCATTGCCATGTATTTGATTTCAGAGTTAGTATTTTATTATCTAGTTGCTACATCTGTAAAAGCCTGATTCAGGCCCCCTCCAAATTTACTATTGTGTGTTCACCAGGGCAGCAGCCAAAATGCTCACCTTGCTGCCTGGGAGTGGGTGACACAGCAGTTATGGTTGTCTGATAAGCAAGTGTTTGTGCTGAAAGGGGAGTTGAGGTTGCCACTGCCCTGCCCTCTCTGCAAAGGCTGTCGCAAATGGTGTCTCTTCAGCGCACGTGAACCCAGCTGATAACACTGGCAGCTGCTGAGCTGCATGGGGCCGAGGCCTTCTGAAAAATGCTCTGCTTCCTTAGACTCTTGAATGCAGAGTGAAGAGCCCCACTTTAATTGCCCTTCTGCTTGACCCTGGGAGGGCATTGGGAGCAGCGTCGTTGCAAGCAACCATGCTGAGCAATGGGAGCAAATTGATGCTAATGGAGGGTTGGAAATGCCCTTTTTGGGTGTTGGTTTGCTGTGCTTATGCCAATATTAGCCATCAGAAGGGCTGGTGTGAAGATGGTTTCCAGAACATGGCCTCAGGATGTTTTCAGGGGATCTTTCCTCATGTTTCTTTCTTGCTATGTTTTCTCCTATTGCTGCCCCACCAGCAGAGTTGCTGATCAGCTGCTCTCCACACTTTGAGGGCACAGAGTGCACTGTCCGCAAGTTTACTGATGACACAAAAGTGGGTGGAGTGGCTGACACACCAGAAGGTTGTGCTGCCATTCAGTGACACTTAGGCTGGAAAATTAGGCAGGGAGAAATGTAATGAAATTCAACAAGGGCAAGTGTAGTCTTGCACCTGGGAAAGAACAGTCCCGTGTAGGTTGGGGACTGAACTGTTGGAGAGTAGTGAAGGGGAAAAGGACCTGGGGGTCCTGGTGGGTAGAAGGATGACCATGAGCCAGATCTGGTATAGGTGATCCTGCTCTGGCAAGGGGGTTGGACTGGATGATCTTTTGAGGTCCTTTACATCCCCTAACATTCTAGGATTTTGTGATTCTTTCTCTTCCCAAACCCCTGGCTGTGCTGCCAGAAGCAGGCAGGCAGCCCCAAGGAGAGGCAGGCAGGCAGGCTGCTTAGCTGTTGCAGTCACTGTTCCATAGCAGATACAACTGTTGCATTCTCATATGAAGCAATCAAATGGCTTCACAGAGATAAGCTGAGCCAAACTTGTGATCGTTGTAATGTTTCCAAGTAAGGGAACCAAACAAGAAGGGGCATGGTGGGAAGGAAGCCTTTTTCCTTCTGTTTCTCAATGTACCTCAGTAGAAGTTATCACAAAGTGTGTTAAAAGTCATTAAATTATTTAAAATTTGGATCATCTGGTTGTGAGATTTTTTTTTTTTTCTGTAAATCAATCTATTTATTGTGTAAGTTTTCTTAACCAGTGGCATTGCTGATTTGGAGGAATCTGGCTGCAACTCCAGCCCAGAGCTGCTGAGCCTAATTGGTTTCTGGATTAATTGAGCTCCTGTTTTTCAGTTAGAATTTACTGGGAGCTGGCACTGTAATGATACAGGCCACTAGGATCCTTTTCCTTTTTGATTGCCTTTGAGCTTTGTTTGTGTATTTTTAATGGTTGCTTGTGAATAATGTTGGGCTTTGTGCTGGGAGTTGTAGAACAGAGGAGAAATGGATCATTTTGCCTATTTTCATTGCAGTCCTCTGTCTTAAAACATCTTCCATCCACCTCCTGCCTCTCACCCCAACACTTGCACTTGTGACTTTTAAGTACATCTGTGTCTTTGATCTCTCATTTGGATAGTATTTGGCCTGCAAATTAGGGTTTATGGCTTCAGTTTGTCATTGCCAAAGTGAGAATTGCACCTGTACCAAACCACATAAGTTCTTGTAGCTGGGACAATGACTATGAGGAACATTTCTTTCTTGGTTGAATTATTTAAATGAAGCTCATGCTGCTTTAAGCCCACTGGTTACTCAAGGAAGAAATCAGAAGACAGAGGAGGCATCTTTCTGTGTGCTTCCCCAAGAGTAGTACAGTGATGTGCAGCTCAGACCTGAGCTGGCAATGTCAGAAATCGTGTGTTCCTTAATATATAGGTAGAAGCAGACGTACCATATGATAGCAGCTGCTTTATTGTGAGGTAGTTCTACAATGGATCAGCTTGAATTGCTGAAATGAGTCGGACCTCCAAAGAACAGGCAACTTTTATGTAGGTTTTGGATAACAGGATACATCTTGGCTGTTTCATAGATTGCTTGGTAACAACTTTTATACAAAAGCCAAAGCTCTTGAATGAGCCCCTCCTGTGGTGAGAGGGCCAGTTCAGTTCAAGGAGACAGAGTAGTTGCAGCCATTTGGGCTCTTGTGCTGTCATTAATTTTCTTTCCTATCTTTGGTGCCACATGCTTTTATGTTGTCACAGACAAAGATTGTTCTGCAGTATAAAATATGCATAGTTTGGTTCTTAAGACAGAAATTATAGAGAGGAACTCCCTACATTTTATACATATTTGGTAATGTTAGAATTCAAGTATTAGTCCCCATTATCCCATACTCACTTGCAGCAATACCTTTGTCCTGTTTTTGCCTGCTGCAGTGTCACATCCCTTCCAGATGTGGTGGTGATTTTCCCCATACACAAGCCCCACAGTGTAGTCCTTTCAGCTGATTCCTACTTTCCCTGTCCAGTGAGCACAGCTCTTTGGGTTGTACTGGTGTACCTCATACCAGATAACTAACTGCAATGGCAGTAGAGATTCCCACTTTGCTTTATTAGTCAGCTTCCACCTGGAACAAGTTCATTATTTCCCCAATGCCTCATTTCACCAGGTGAAGGATTCCCCAGGTTAAAGTTCCAACACCTTACCCATCTTTCTTCAGCTGACTCGCTTCATTCTGCTAACAAAGCTAGGCTTACATGGCTGAACCACCAAGGGCTTTCTTACTCCAGATGGCCTCATTTTGCCTGTGCCTACACACATTTCTCCCATTTCCTCTATCCTTCTATCAAAATTATTAACAAAAAGGAAAGATACAGCTAAGCAAACTATACTGGTTCATCATGAACTCAGCTGTTACACACCTGTAACATCCGCTGTTAGGTTTGTGCCTTTTAAACTGTCTTCTGAAGAGGTTATTTGCAAGCAATATAAGCCAAAACCAAATGGAGTATTCATGTGGTTCCCTTGCTATGCAGGCAGGTATTACTATGAACAAAGCAGTGCATCTGCAGAAGGGAGCAAAGCTGAGACCTCATGATTGAAAATAACTGCCACAGTTATTTAAGATTTTTCCTTTGGCATACCTCCGTAAATATTAGATTACAAGACACCTGAGGGCATACATCATCTGATCCTGTAACAATAACACCTTGAGGGAGTTGACAACTTACTCCTTTTTGTCAAGTGCCTAGGAAGACACTGAGGCATACAATTAATAGAGAGCACAAACACATGCTCTTGCATGTCCTAAGGCTTAGTACTGGATTGTATCCCTCATGGAGCGCTGTTATTTCTATTCCTGATGGTGCTGATATTGCCAACTGAATGGCCAAAATCCTTGTACCAGTGGGGTGAGAGGAACGGGAAGACAAAGGAAATGTTTATTGTTAAGGTGGAGGAAAAAGCCAAACCAAACCAAACATGTAATGGATTTGGCTAAATAGTTCCACAGAAAAATAATTATTCCAAGGCTTTACCTGGATCTCCTTTCTTGTTTTGTGTAATGGTTCTGTGTTTGCCTTTCCCATACAGAGAATGAGGTGCTGCACAATGAAATCTCCCACAAATTTCCCTGTCATAATATTTATTGTTTCATTTTTTATGTTAATGAATTTTCTATTTTTCAGCACTAATCAAAAGCAGTCACCATTTACTGATTTTCTGTGTAGCTCACTTCAAATACATTTCTTGCACACATTCTCAAAGCTGAAGGACCTGACAGAGGAAGATCCAAAACAGCACTGATCATGCTATGCCCCCACACCCTCACCTGAGCAGCATGATGCAGTCAGCTATGCTAAATTATGTTGGGGTTATGGGTTCCCTCAGTTAGGTATTAGCTGGGGGAAATCAAGTGAGGAAAGGGACTTTGGAGGTCAGGCAGTGACACTGGTGGATGTTAGTGATATCAAGAGGTGAGGGAAAAGGAGATTAATACTGAGAGTGGCTAGCAGTGAAACTGGAGACTAGCAAAGTGTGGTGTAGCTGGTTAGAACAACCACAGCAGGATGAAAATGTCACTCTGCTGGGCTGTTTATATGAGGCACTGCGGATCAGAGTCATATTACGGGAATGAGAATGAGTAAGAAGGTTGGATGAGATTGGATGAGAAAAGCCCAAATTAGATGCTGGTAGACAAGAACAGGATTGTCTGAGGACAGAGAGCATGGCCAAAAAGATCTGAATACATGAGAATGCAGCTGTCCTACAGCTCAAGAAGGATTGTGATGTTCCTGATTCTCATTGCTTTTCTGTAAGCAGCAAATAGTATCACAGTATGAAAGTATAACTAAGGTTGGAAGAGATCATGAGGATCATCGAGTCCAGCCTATCAACACAGACCTCATGACTAGACCAAATACTAGCAAAATCTCATGATAAATTGTGAGTCATGTCCTCCTTCTCTACTGCTTGTCCATATAAAAGGTGACACTCAGGTACTGCCTTCTGGTAGTCAGCTAGCTCAGTAGTTGAGGCTGTTTAATACATAGGGAGGCTCTGGGGAGGCTCCAGGCTTGCCGATGTCTCACTGAAGTGCAAATACAATTTTATACAAAATTACATTAAATATATGTGATAATAGCATTCAGATTGTGAAATCAACCACTACAGGGGTCAGAAACTGTCAAAATTAAGGTTGACCTGGCAAACTTACTTTGGCCACATGTGTTGTTGACTTTGCAGGACAACCTCTCCACCCCCCACCCCCCCCATGTTGTCATCTTTTTCAAGGCAGATAAATAACATACTTTAGAAATGAATCATGATTGTACTGTGATGTGGTCATTGTCAATAAATTACTTCCCTAATTTGTAGTAGAATTTGAAAGGTGTATGGAAAATGAGACTGAGGGCTGAGAAAGAGAAGGGAACAGGTTGCCTAGGGAAGTAATTGAGACCCAGTCCTAGGAGATAGTCAAGGCCAGGTTTGACAGGGCTCTGGGCAACCCAATCTAATGGAGGATGTCTCTGTTCACTGCAAGGAGGCTGGACTAGATGACCTTTGGAGGTCCTTTCCAACCCAAACCATTCTATGATTTCATGAGGTACTCTGAAGGGAGCTGGTACCACTTTTAGAACTAGCTCTACCAATCTATTTCTAAAAATTTTAGATGTGTTATTAAATATATTTTCCTCTTTTTCTGGGTACCCAGACTGAGAACCAGCTGCCCCATTTTCTCTGCAAGAGAAGTCTAAGTTAGCTGTAGTTAGCTGTACTTTGAATACAAAAGACCATATAATGCCCCATATTCTGAAAGATCAGTACTTCAGGTCAAACACCCATACTTACTGAAGTCTTCAATGCTGCAGGTATTATCAGAGGATTATAAACATCATCTCAGAGGCATTCATCAGATACTGCATTGATGAGCTCCACAGGAGAAAAAAAAAAAAAGTCTTTGAAGAAATCAGTGACTCTGGATTCAGAGCTGAGTTTATGTAGTCCAAACAGTAGATGAGGCACAGGTTCACACAGTAAAAGGTCATTAAATGAAAGACTGAATAAATTCTTGTTCAGTGAGCACTACTTATACTGTACAGTGACTGAGGCAGAGGTCTAGCAGAAGAATAGTATCCAGTCATGAAATTAAAGACTTTGACTTAGTGCATATAGGCAATTGGGATTTATGCCTTGTCCAAGGAAATGTGTCATGATCATTCTTCAGTGTAAGACCTTGTGTTGTTTGAATCTGTGTATAATTAATCATTCATGAGGAATCATTTTATTCAAGAGGAATAAAAATACAGATGTGTAGAAGAGGAACATGAAGAGACACATTTTTCCTTTTTACTGGGCTAGTGGAAGTACTAATTTATACTGATCCCAGTTTGCATGGGAAGGTCTCAGAAGAGAAGAAATAAACGAATACAGTGCTCACTGAAGCACTGCCACACGTCTCTCTTGCAGAGGTGTGCAAACCAGTCTCTGCTTAAATACAATGAGCAGCAACCATCCAGCAGCAGCTTTCAGTGAGCTTCTTCCAAAATTTCCCGTGTCTTATATTAGTTTACACAGCCAGAAGATCAACAAAAGTCTTCTTTCTCTTCCAGTGCGGAAGTGCAGATCTTTTCTTTGTAAAACTTCCACAGGAAATTTTGCTTTTGCAAATACCAGCTCATGAATCACCTAATGAAACAATTCAGAGCCCTTTTTTTTTTTTTCCCACCATGCAGAAATGTCATGTCAGCATTCATAAGAACAAAGCATCTATTTTATATCTTATACTGTTGGTCAAGCAGATTTCAGTGACACATCCAGAATATTTTACCAATATTTTACTTGATGAGGATAGGGTGAGTTAAAAATTAAGCCACACATTTTGGTGTGATTATGCTCTCTTTGATTTTCTTTCTTTCCTTTAGAAGTTAGGCTATTGTGAGAGATCAGTGAACATGTGAACTTGTCTTATGACAATGTCCAGAACTGACAAAAGTCTGTGCTTACAAATTGTCTTCCCACCCCCACCCCCCCCGCCCGCCTTTTTCAAAATCAGTGTGTAATACGACATGAGGCTAGGTATTTTATCTAAGTGCAAAGTGAAGTTGATAGTCATGGTACAGACTGTGCTGAATGAGCAAACTCTGAAATTAGAAATCAGTATTGGCTCAGCTCTTTTGCTGCTAGGTTTCAGGGTTTAATCCTAAAAAAAATCTCCCTTTTAGTTCTTAACTAATATAGGTCAGAGGATCATTTGAATGATAGAAAAGGTATTTCCTCTGTATCGCCATTCTTTCTGCAAATGTGTATTTCAATACAAGGCAGATGGCCCAGATTGTTTTATATTCATAATGCATCTCCCTCCAGGAGAGCCATGCCGCAGTGTGCTGATGCTGGCTGCAGGGTTACGTATTCTCAGGAGACCTACACATTCAGAATGGATTCTTTTGCTCTTACCTCTGCCATCTCATGTTTTGCTATGATAGAAGCACTAGCAAATGAAAGGCTTGTTATTGATTTTTTGTGCAGATGTTAATAATTTCCACATAACTCTGCATTGGAGTGGCAGTAACTGATGTGCAAAATTTGACATCTTAATTATTTCTTAATGGAAAGGAGGGCCACTAACCTGAGATAGATACAGCAGCCTATTAAATCTGGAGCTGTGGATTCAAAGCAGCCTTGGGTCACAAGTGAAATGAGTGAGGCTGTTTCAGTATAGGCTTTATGGATCTTTGCTTGTTAAAGACACCAGACTGACTTCAGAGTGTCTGAGGCAGATGGAGGCAGAAATCCTGAAACAATCTTGCTAGCCTAGCTGAACTCTCAGTACTGGAAATCTCAGAAGCACAATTTATGAGCTCCCTAGAAAATTTGCTAGATGCATCAAAATATGCATCCCAAATGCTGTTGTTTACTCAGTCATAAAAACAGAGCTTCAAAAATTTTGGTGTTTGTCTGCCAGCCCCATCCAGTAGGCATAGATTCAGTTCCCAGCAGCTGCAGCTTTATGAAGAATTCCTGTGAGCTTTAAATGTTAAGTGGACAACCAACGGCACATATGCACCATAGGTCATTAACAAATATCAAACCATGAGCCCCCAAAATATGATCCCCAGCCACTGAATTTTATCCTATCATTACAGCAGTAAAAGTAATGATTTTAGCAATAGGTAAATATCAGCCTGTTGCTGTCTTTGCTTTTATCCATACGTAATTATTATCCACAATTTTTAGTGTGGGAGAGATTCTCTTCAAGAGGATGCCATTTCCCAACTAACCATCCAGCTGACCTGTGCACCTTGTAGCTAAAGCTTTCTTTAAAAATTGCATTGTGCGTTTCTGACTACAGGATCAGACCACTCCTACAAAAATGTTCCCTGTGCATCATTATGCTGTTAGAAGTAAGGTGCTTAGTCCAGTGACAGACAGCCCTACAATAAGGCATCAGAATTTCAGTAGCTACCCTATACTGAACAATAGAGTAAATGACAAGAACAGTATATTTTATTTCTGTCTCAGTGGAATAGAAGATCTAAAATGAAAGAACAATTGTGCAGTGTCTTAAGGGTTGGTTGTTTTGTGTTTTGTCAGCATCATTCAAAATTAATTTTAGTGATTTAACTATTATTATTGAATTACACAGTGACCTAGAAGGAAAGAAAAATTTTGGGTCCTGTAATCTAACCTATTGCCCTTTTGTCCTCCCAAGCCTTGCCAGAGCTTGCTTGCACACTGTGCACGGAAGGGTAGCAGTTGATGTTTGTTGCAGTGGCTCCTTGACAGTTAGTCTCCAGTGCTGGTCTACATCTCTATATTGGCAGTGGTAACAGTGCAGAAGGACTAAGGCCAGAGGAAAGCAGAAAGAGGGAACTGAGCAGAAGGAGGAAGTTTAAACTGTAGTCCAGGGTCTTTCAGCATGCTCTGCTGCAGACACAAAAGTGTAAACTGAGGAAGGAAACTAATTAGGATTCCATTAAAAAGAGGATAAAAAAGTCTTGCTGAGACCCAAGTCACATCATGATGGTCAAAATGAAGCCTTGCTCGCTAATGTAGTTTTAATTCATTTTATTTTGCAGAGACAGCAAGCTCACCATGTTGCTTCGAGAGTCCTTGGGGAATATGAACTGCCGCACCACAATGATAGCTCACATTTCAGCCGCTGCAGGGAACTACACTGAAACACTGTCCACCATCCAGATTGCATCAAGGGTCCTCAGGATGAAGAAAAAGAAAACTAAGGTAAGACAATGTATAACTCTGTTTTTTGTAATGGTGGAGGAAGGAGGAAGAATCACCCTGAAAGATCCTTAGTAGGGTAGAGTAGCATGTAACAAAATAATTTGTCATTTCCAAGGTACGTATGTATATACCCTGTCCTAGGCAAGTGGCTTAGAGCACATAGCAGAGGCTAGGAAGGGTTAATGCCTCAGCTTCAGACAGAGGAGTCAGTTCAGACATATGTGCTATAGCAGATTTGTAAGCTGGCCTCATTTAACAATATAGCTGTCCAAGAGCATTTATTTTCAGTTATGCTCTTTGTGCTAATGAAATAATAAGGGATGAAACTGCTGTAGAGTTAAAGGATGCCCCTTTTATTCCCACTGCTTCTAAATACAGGTGATAGATTCTTCAGGAAGTAGAATGAAGATGGGCTTGTATCCACCTTCATGTTTTAGAGTCTGGGTTCCTTCTGTACGTATTATGGTGTGAGCTGGGCACAAGTGAATTTTATGCATTCCATTTGAATTGATAGCCTCTGGATTGACAAAACTGTTTTTGTCAATGGACTGAGGAGAGATAAGTGATGGGATTCAGTCCATGCACCATCACAGCAGTGTGTCTCCAGAGACCTCTGAGTGCTTGTTATGCAATTTCACACACTGGTAGTATGACCAAACAGTGATTGTCTTTCCTTAATGAGTTGGACTCCATGATCTCAAAGGTCTTTTCCAACCTGGTTAATTCTGTATTCTGTATTTTCTTGTCCCTCTTCACATACACACAAAATCACCAAAGTCTTTGCCAAATACCTGGTTTCTTTATCCAGGCTCAATTAAGGAAAGGATCCTAATCCATTCAATCAATAATTTTTTTAGAAGTCTCATGATTTCAAGTGGGGCACAGGGTTGGGGCATTGGATTCTCCTTTGAACACTGTGGTGTGTTTGCTGTAGTTCTGTAGGTAAGAAGCTTCAGAGCTCTGTGCCTTAGCTATTTTACCAGTTCAGATGTGACCATGACCTTTTGCTGTACGATCTTTGTGCAAGGAGTTGTTTGCAATGCGCAAATGTCATGGTTTCTCTCTTTTTCATATTGCAGTATACATCAAGTTCTTCTGGAGGAGAGAGCTCTTGTGAGGAGGGCAGGATGCGGAGGCCAACCCAACTGAGGCCTTTCCATTCTAGAAACGCTGTTGATCCAGACTTCCCTATTTTGCATTTATCAAGTGATCCTGATTATTCATCCAGCAGTGAGCAGTCATGTGACACGGTGATTTATGTTGGCCCTAATGGCACTGCCCTTTCTGATAAGGAACTGACAGATAATGAGGGTCCCCCTGACTTTGTCCCCATAGTTCCTGCTCTGCAAAAGACTAAAAATGAGAGCAGGTTGGAGGAAGTTAGTGAATCAGGGCCCAGCACATCTGAAAGAGACTGCCTGAAGTGCAACACCTTTGCAGAGCTGCAGGAGAGGCTGGATTGCATAGATGGCAGTGAAGAGACTGACAAATTTCTCTTTGAAGAGATGCCTGTTCAATTTAGTTCAGACCAGATGTCGAAGTGCTCTGTCTCAAGCCAGCTGGCAGAGCTTAGCCACTTACCAGAGTCAGATAAGGAAGATACAATGCCAGAGTATCGGTATCCTGATAGAGAAGCCAAGGAAAATACAAATGCAACACCCAGCAAAACTAAGATTAATCACTCCCCTGTTCCTTCTGGAGCTGTTACTAATGTTTCGACTCCTTCTTCACCCAGGAGTGTAACAGGCAGCTGTAGTAAAGAGCTTAGCTCTTGTCAGTTAGCACACAGCACCAGCCTGCAGAGCAGCAGAGAAGGTCTCAACACCTGTGGATTTGTAGAAAGCAAACCTCGGCCAATGGGTTCACCCAGGCTTGGCATTGCAAGCCTCTCAAAGACATCTGAGTACAAGCCACCAACTTCTCCATCCCAGAGGTGCAAGGTCTATACACAGAAAGGAGTTCTGCCTAGCTCCACTCCTCCACCAGCTCCCCTGAGGAAGGATAATGGGATGACATCTAATGAATCTTTAGTGCAGCCAGAAATCCGGACCCCACCTGTAGGCATGAGCCCTCAGATCATGAAGAAGTCAGTGTCCTCCAGCAACGAGGATTTTGAACAGACCATTCTCGATGAAGATCAGCAACAAAGCATTTCTTCAGAACCCAGGAAGGAGATTCTGAGCACCACCATGGTGACTGTGCAGCAGCCGTTAGAGCTGAATGGAGAGGATGAGCTTGTGTTCACCCTTGTAGAAGAGCTAACCATTAGTGGGGTTCTTGACAATGGGCGCCCAACCAGTATAATCAGTTTTAACAGTGACTGCTCTGTGCAGGCTTTGGCCTCTGGGTCAAGGCCAGTCAGTATTATCAGCAGCATATCTGAAGATCTTGAATGTTACTCCAGTGCAGCTCCTGTGTCTGAAGTCAGCATCACACAGTTCCTTCCACTTCCAAAGCTGGGCCTGAATGACAAATCCCAGGATGGTGGCAGCAGGCGCTCATCCATCAGCTCATGGCTGAGTGAAATGAGCACAGGGAGTGATGGTGAACAGTCATGCCACAGCTTCATAGCCCAAGCATGCTATGGGCATGGGGAAGCAATGGCAGAACCCCCTGTCTCCGAGTTTGCAAGCACCATGCAAAGTACTAGCATGATTTGTGTAAGTGACAAACAGAAGCCAGTGACTGACAACATGCTTATACTATCGGAAATGGGGGAGGAAGCTTTTGGCAAAGTGCCACCCATCAAAGGCTGTAAAATATCAGCTCTAGGGAAAACTACTGTCACAATCAAGAACACTGCAAGCCTCAGCAGCTATGAAGGCTACATCCCACTGAAGACAAATATTGCGGTGTATCCATGTATTGCCGTTAATCCCTTCAAAGCACAAGACATTGATGATACTGTACTTACAGTAACTGCCAACCCAAAGGTTGCTCATCCCAACAAAGGGAAAGAATCCAATGCTAAGAAGGATATAAAATTTGAAGACCCTTGGCTGAAGAGAGAAGAAGATGTAAAAAAGGATGGCTCTGGTAGCAGTAATGGGCTGAGGTCTAACACAGCCACAGTTTCAGCCAAGCCTGAGCACAGCACAAAGCATCCCATAGAAGACAGGTTTAGCAGCAGCAGTGGGGATGCTCCTGTCTCCCCAGGCTCTGACAGTCTAAAAAGAATTGTGGATGGGTGTGAGGTGTCAGTGTCTGGCTCTGCAACCCAAAGCCCTGTTCATTCCAGTGATAGCTTGAAGAATAGCAGCCTCCCTCAAGGGTTTCTGAAGACAAGCAAGCTGGAGGAGCCTGACAGTCATCTCCATCCCGCTGCATCCAACAGCAGTGGAGCTGGCTCTCCTGCCCTCCCCCAGTTTTCTAAGCCTAGCCTTGACAAGAAAATGGCCTCACCCAAACACTGTGTCCTCACTCGTCCCAAAGGGACTCCTCCTTTGCCACCAGTGAGAAAGTCGAGTTTGGATCAGAAGAACAGAGCCAGCCCCCAGCACAGCGCAGCCAGCAGCGCCACAAGCAGTCCTTCCAGTCAGCCTGGGTGCTTCCTGGCCAGCTTCCCTGAGGAACCGAGTGCCAAACAGAAGGGCCCTAGCATTGACAGCAGTGGCAACAACAGCAGTAGCAAGCTCTTCAGTGCTAAATTGGAGCAGCTTGCCAGCAGGACCAACTCCCTTGGGAGGTCCACTGGAAGCCACTATGAGTGCCTGTCACTGGAAAGAGCCGAAAGCCTGTCCTCTGTGAGCTCCAAAATGAGCCCTGGCAAAGATAGCACCATGCCGAGGGCTGGAAGGAGCCTTAGCCGCAGTGTCATGTCCTCACCCACCAACTCAGGCCTCTCCCATTCGGCAGGTGCCTCTCCAAAAGCCAACCAGTCTAAGATCTCTGCAGTCAGCAAGCTCCTGCTGGCAAGTCCCAAGGCCCGCAGCCTGTCTGCCTCTGCCACTAAGACACTCAGCTTCTCAACTAAGTCTCTGCCCCAGTCTGTAGGTCAGAGCTCCAGTTTGCCTCCGAGTGGGAAGAACATGTCCTGGTCAACGCAGTCCCTCAGCAGAAACCGAGGCTCCAGCCTTGCTTCCAAGTTTCCCCTTCGGGCTGTCAATGGGCGGATTTCAGAGCTGCTCCAAGGGAGCACCAGCGCCAGGGGCTTACATCTGCGGGGAAGCTCAGAGGCAGATGAACGTGGGGGCCCTCCTGGAGATGAGAAGCCAGCTGTTCACATCCTGCCTTCACCTTACAGCAAGATCACCCCGCCTCGGAAACCTCACCGCTGCAGCAGCGGTCATGGGAGTGACAACAGCAGTGTGCTGAGCGGGGAGCTGCCCCCTGCCATGGGGAAAACAGCCCTCTTCTACCACAGTGGGGGGAGCAGTGGGTATGAGAGCATGATGAGAGACAGTGAGGCGACGGGCAGTGCCTCTTCAGCACAAGACTCCATGAGTGAGAACAGCAGCTCTGCAAGCAGCAGGTGCCGAAGTCTCAAAAATCCAAAGAAACGATCAAATGCAGGTAAGATTGCTCACGAGGGGATGAAAAGTAACTGTTAAGCACTTTGGACACAGACTCCCACCTTGGTATGTGTGTGTTTCACCAGCACAAGACCAGAGTCTTGCTGAATAGCGCTATCTGTTGTGAACCCAACTTTTGCTTCTTGTGTGCCCTGGGTGCCCAGAGGTGCAAGATGCCTTGCAGCTGAAATCAACACTGAGTTCCCTCTTCCCACCTAGAAGATGGAGCAAAGTTGTGCCCATGCCTCTTGAGTGATGTTATTTTGCTTGTGAGAGTCTTAGTTTTTAATTTTCAAGTTATGAGTCCTTCTTTTCCCAGTAGTTTATTGACAAAGATGAATAGATTATATTAATAATAGTATACAGGAACTACGGCACTGAAGCACTTGCAAATCTGAAATCTTTTTAGTGATCACAGGAAGGATCAGAAAAACTTCATCTTTGTTTAGATATAATCCCTGGTAGCTTTCACAGTACACCAGGACTTTTTAATTAGATAGCAAGGGCCTGCTGGGATAAACCAAGAGTCTGTGCAGCTACAAGTGGTACATCTTTCCACCAGAAAGCGTTTTGGACAATTGCAGGGCAGGGATGAGAAGTATCCATCATCTAGTCATTTCACCTTTTTCCTGGGTGATGTTTTCCCAGCCCGAAGTGCGAGTCCTGCCTAACCTACTTCTGAAAACAATGCACATTGATTTTGGAACTGGTGTGCACAGGCATGCAGAGTATTGTAAAACAGTGCTGGCCATTCAAATGGTGTTATTCTCGTAGCACTCCTGATTCACCAGCCATTCCACTTGCTGGGATACTCACCTCTGGGATTCACTTGTAATGAATGAACTGAGTAATACATAACTCTCCCTCTCTTTATCCTCTTGACTGCTAGCAGGAAGAACATGTGCAGCACAGATGTGAATACAATAGATACCATATTCATAAGTGCATGGCTGATTGGACCTGTTCAGAGGATGCATCTGAAAGTGATCACTCTGTGATGCAAGCACAGACCAAGTGACAAAACAAATTTTTTTCTGAAGTTCACTTTGCATCCCATGAGAAAAACCTCTTTCCTATCCCTTCAGTTTACATGGTAATAGATTTTGCTCTTTCTGAAGGCCTGTTCTTTTAATATCTCCTTTCATATAGAAACTTGAATAATAACTTGCAAGAAAAAGAAGGATGATTTGTATGTTGTGGAATAGGAAACCAAAACCGTCTAGAGAGATGGCACTCATGGATGTGTACTAGCAACTGGATCTTGTGGAGTAGTTGCCTTATATAATAAGGATTTTTTTTCCACAGGACATTTAAATGCAAAAATGTATCAAGGTCTGTGAAAACAGGCAGCTGTGCAGATGAGGGTACAGGGAGAAAATGGCAATGTAGATTATCCTTTTTAGACACTGGAGAACACCCCACCTTCCCTAGGGGAGATAGTAAAAAGAAATACTTTGAGAAAATCTTCAGGCAGAGACTGTGAATTCTTTAGACTCCAGAGTTCATCTGAAACCTGAGCAAGTAGAAGACTAGGATTTGTTTACTCTGTTGCTCATAAAAGCAGTTGTTTCATTTCACTTTTTTTTCCTGCTTTGATAGCACACTGGAGGCTGGACAAGGCTGAACATAAAAGAAAAACATTGTATTGTAATCACAGAAGAGTTTCAGATCTGTTGTACTTTGTACTAGACTTATATTTTAGCTAGGAATTTTCATGTTTGATAACCCTAGTGCTGGCCAGAATGTTGGGTCAATGGCCATGAAAGGGAGTTTTGAAGGAAGGACAGTTTGATATTCAGGTTTCAGGTTGGTTTTGTAGCAGGTTGGAAAACACACCTGGAGAAGAAGAGGCTTTTCAATAGTCTTGCCAGCCTTGAGCCTACCTGGCAGAGCAGTGACACTGGTTTGCTGTCCTGTGCAGGTGTGCAAAGCAGTGAGTGAGAGGGCAAGCAGGAACCCTTCCTAAGTGTGGGACATGGGATGTCTGAGCTTTGCAGCTTGTTTTCAATGTGGTGTAACATCTGAAGTCTTTTTCAACAAAGACAGCCTTTTGGGTTGGCCAGCAGATGAATCTCTTTATTCTAATTTCTTGTGTGAATTAGATCCTCTCTCCTTGGTCAGCAGTGTTGCAGTTATCTACCTGTTGCTAGACTTAAATCTCCGGGGTGGAGAGTTTTCAGTGGAAGTTGCATGCCTTGGAAGTAGGCTCAGTGTAGCCCAGCACTTTGGCCTTCCTCAAAGTAATTTACAAAGCTTTTCTCATAAATAAGTCTGTCAGAAGATGTGGAGGGGTTCTGAGTGTATCATCTCTGATACTTTACTTTTCAGAGTGATCCCCTGTATCAGCAAGTAATTCCTGTACTGTTTTGAACAACTTGTGTTTGTGTATGAGTACAACCAGGCATTTTATACAAATTAAATAAAAAATAAATCTTCGCTATCTTCCGTATCTCTAGCAGTAACCCATGGCCCAGAAATTAATAAGACTTCATTTTCTTATAACCCCATCTCCTGTTTGCATTTGGTCCTGCAGCAGTGAAACCATAATTCTGTTTTGATGTGTTTGAGAATGGTATAATTTTTCACATGTCAGCAGATTTATGATGGAATAAACTCAGGATTATTACTTCAGTGCAGGAGAACATGAAGGAGGAGCTGAGGTATAAGGGAGAATAGAGCCGTTCACAGATACATCTTTATTGCATAATAAACACAAAGAAATGCAAAGGTTTTCAATCTCATCTTTTGTAATATCTCCTTTCTGTATAGGTCTGTTCTAGTGTGGATGTTCTCTTAAGGAACACTTTTGAATGAAAGATAGGAGACAAAGGTTCTGAGCTCTGCAAAGATAGATTTTATTTTAATACATAGTGTCAAGAGCGTTGGACCTTTCCTGATTTGCGGTCACAGATCCACTGTGCTGTAATGGATATGGCACTGTAGATATGCTCATTTCAGGTCAGGCAACCTTGTCCACTTTATTTATGATTATTATTAACAGAAATGCTAGCTGTCAGACACGATCAACATGAATCAGCCCAAGGCCCCTGTAAGAAGGAGCTATAAAGAGACTTTAAGAGAATCACCAGCAGCCCTGTCAGATCTCACAATTACTTTGAAAGTTCTGACACATTGGAGAGACATCATTTTTTTCTTGAGACTAAAATCATGTCTTTCCATGCTCTTAAGTGCTTTATTTGTGAGTGTAGTTGCTTTTGCCCTGGATGTCATACAAGAAGCACCAGACCTACATTGACAGCTTTTGAAAGATAAAGGATAAAGCTAGTTCATATCCTTCAGTGTTAATCTTAGGTTAAATTTTGGAGTCTGTCTGGGTACCTGTGCAGTTCACAGACAGCCTATGTGTACAAAATTACAAGGTTGTGGTTTGTTTGGGGTTTTTTTTTTCTTTTAATTGCCTCTTGTGTTCTGGTATCTCTGGAAAAATCATATGTTTACACCATGAAGCACATCAAGCACCTGAAGCTAACCTATTAATTCAATAAACATTCCAATGTTTCTAGCATTTAACATAGTTCATACAATATCATGTCAGTGTCTGTTTCCCCAAAGTGAATGCTTATGGCAGACAGGGAGCTATTTAGCCCTGATCTCGTCTGTATGTTTCAAAGCTTTGTACAACTGCTATTCAGTTCACCCTGTGGTGTAGGTATTATTCCAGACCCCATTTTACAGATGGAGAAGTGAAGGCAGAGAAGTTTATTGACTTGTCCAATGCCTACAAATAAGTGAGAGCCAGACTGAGGGTTAAATTACTGGTACCCTTGACTTCTAACCTCAGCCCCAACTTAATTGCCCCATACCTTCCTCTGCCCTTGCTGAGCAGTGGAGAGGAGGATTTAATTTGTGATTTTTCTTTCTGGGGAAGGTCCTTTCCCCCTCTCCACACACAAGCATCTGTGCAACTATGTTGTCTCTGATTTCTTTGCTCACTGGATAATCTTTTCTTTGTAAGAACCAATTGGTGTCTAAGCCATATTTCTGACACTGGCTCTAGGCTCCTCCCCATGAGGTAGGCAGTGCTGCCTTGAGCAGGGCACTGAAGTGTCAGGGCATAGTTTGTTCAGTCGTCTCTAGCACCAGTTATGTATTACTTTTTAATTCCTCAGATATTTCAAGTGCGTTGCCCCGGTGTGGATCCATTGAAAGGCAATTGCAAGGGTGCTTTTATAATATGTGTTTCAGTATGTGGTCTGGAAGTGAATTCCAGCTGAACTCCCTTATACCAAAGCCTTTTTTTGTGTCCTGGGAACACAACAGGTATGAGAGGGAGGCAGTCAGGCAGGCTGGCAGATTAGGACTTGCGAGATCGATGTTGTATTCTCTGCTGTGCCACTGGTTCTCTGTATCACCTTGGGCAACTCATGTAGTATCTGTGTCTTCTAGTTACAGGCTTATAAAACTACATAATGGTGGTGTGAAAAAAGTAATAGCAGGATCCATAGATCAGAAGTGTTACCTACCTGCTTTTTGCTCTTCTCCTTTGATTTTTAGCATCTTTTCCCAAGTTTAGTTTGAATGTATGTGGGCATCACTTTAAAACAATTTTCAGTGCAAAACATGGCAGAATGATTTCAGAAAAACAGCTTTGGTGCTGGCTCCATGTCCAACCCACTGTGAGCTAACAGCAAAGCAAGGGTCCAGGCTCTAATGAGATTTACTCAGTAAAGCCAAGTCCTGTTTGCATTCTTGTGTAATGTGCATGAATGCCTTGTTTCTGCCTTTTACCACCCTCCCAGCAGGTTTTGTTTACTGGATCCTGTCCTGTACAATGTTTCAAAGCTGCCTATAAGGAGACTTTCTCTGTGGACAGAACAAGAGGGGCTCTGAGACAGTTAATTATAGACAAAGCTTTTCATGGAGACCACAGAGCTCATCCTGTTCCTTTTAGGAATAGGGTTGGGCGCCTAAGACAGTCCCTATCCCATGTCACATCTAGTTAGATGAGACTAGATGTCACATCTGGTTAGATGGGACAGACCTTCTGCTGAGGAGTTCTTTGATTTTTCTAGTTGAGACATTTTTGGAGCTAAGTCTAATCCTAGAGTTCTGCTGTGGCTGGGACCAGGGCTGGGGCTGGCAAGGGTGAAACACTCGGGACAGCTCTCTGGGCCCAAGCAGGTGTAAGGAACAGCAGTTGTGCAGAAGTTGTAATGCACTGTTGGAGACCACTTCCTCTTGGCTGATAGGCACAGACCCACTCACCAGCATAACAACCCATGACATGGTCATGAGATTAAGATGTGAAAAGGAAGGATACAGGCAAAGGGATGAGGCTTAGCATCAAAACCCCTTACCTTTAAAGTGCTTTCAAGATGGGTCAGTTGGTGCCAGTTCAGCCTTCCTGAATGTTGAGTATGAGTGTGCATCAGAAAACAAAAATCTAAGGGATGCTAATGAAAGTAAGGCCAAGTAGAAACAAGACTAGGCAAAAATTAAGCTTTCCTGAAGTTCAAACCTATTCCCTGGGATGGAGTTGTGTATCTCTGCTTTTGGCAGTTCAGGATGGGATAGGTGTGAGTGTATGTCTGTGTGTGTTTGCACACACATATTAATCTTCTGAATTAAAGATTCCTGCTGCAGCATTTTACAGCTTTTGCAGTAAAATTTCATGACTCATTGTGGCTCTTTTAGCGCCAAAGCAGAGCAAATTGCTACATTTGAACACTAATAAAAAGACAGAATGTTAAGACATTGCAATAATTATCTACAATTAGAGTCCATTTTCTTCTCTTTTGTGCTCTGGTTTCCACTGATGGGATAGTCTTAAAGATGGGGATTTAGAAAGAAAAGACATTCCTGGAAAGCCCTGAAAACTACATTAGAACATATTCACTCTCCGGAAGCATCTATCCCTGCTATGAAAGCAGCAGAAAAAGCCAGAGGCTGAATCCGCAGGCTGTAAATTATGAAAGCCATCTCCAACCAATATTGCAAAGCATCATGTTTTGAAATGTGGCCAAAATTATAATGATGAAACAAAATACCAATGAAAAGAGTCTGAGCTTTTGTTGTTGAATCCAAGTGAAAAGGAATTTGGTTCTTGTTTAAACTGCCTAAGCCACGGTGTGGGGAGCTGAGAATTGCCTTTTGTTTCACAAAGCCTTAGGGCATCACCAGCGTTTCTACTTTAACTTGCTTACAAGTGATGGTAGCTAATTGATATCCTGCATTATATATTTACTGTGACAAAGGATGTTTAGTATTATGCAGGAAAAAGCTGTTTGCATGCAATCGACTACTTTATGCATGTGACTGCTGACTGGACAGCTCTGGGGGGAGCAGAGGGAGGGGAAGTGTTGCCTTCAGCTCTAGGTTTTTTTGTTCATTAAAACAGCAGCATTGATTTTCCCAGGTCAAAGCCAGGCCATTTCATGCAGCAAATCTGTGTTGAAAGGGATCAGAGTAATCATTTTTTACACGCTTGACTACTGCATGCCCGCACTGAGCTTTCAGCCACATGAACATAGGAATGATTTAATAGAGGAAATGGCAGCAGGCTATTGTGCACGGTGAAGACTCCATGGAACATGCATGACTGAATCGCACATCATTAGGCTGGGTGTAAATAAAACCTGCTCCTGACACTGCCACAGAATTAGCTCACTGGAATGCCTCCACTACTGTCCTGTTGGGAGCTAACACTGTCTGCTGAGCCCCTTCCCCCTCCAGCCTTTGCTGCCCAAGTGACTGGCACAGGTAGTTAGTGGAGCATTGCAGTAACCAGCTCCCCAAATAATGCCACAATGCTGGCAAATACCTGTTAAATCAAAATTCAGTGCAAATGGATGTAAATGTTTAGAAGATACTGTGGTCATGTTTTGCTGAGGACTGTGGGTGCTGAAAACTCACCCCCTGTGAGGTACATCTTCCCTGGAGTGACTCCCAGATTACTTGTCAACTTGCCACACTGCAAGACAGCTGCTTCCTGATCCAGTTTGAGCAGTGCTAATTCACCAGCTCTAAACTGCCCTGAAAAGCTCCTTTTAAAACGAAGCAGTAATTCAGGAAGCAAAGTTAAGAAATTAACTGGGTGGATAGGCTGTACCTCGGCATGTTTCTTATACCAGTACTTAAGCAACATATCTAGCATAGGTATGAATGGAACATTCTAAACAAGGGTTGCTTTATGCCTGTGTACAAGAAGCAGTGATTTCTAGCCTCAAGTGCCCTTGTTCTTATTGATTCACAACAACAGGATTACACATAAGTTAACACAGAATATGGCTTTAATTTTTTACATTGAGGTGGACATAGAAGATTTTCTTCTGCATAATGAATTCTGTTTTGTATTCCAGATATTCAGGTGAAACATGGTCCTTTTTATGTAATCTTAGTTGCCAGGATGAGTGAATGTTGTTTAGGTTTTGTGGCAATATATGCTTGAGTATTTTGGGTCTTGTAGTACTGCCCTCAGGATGGACACCCAAAATATCTCTGGTAAAGTCGTTTCTACACCATCAGAGGGGCCTTCCACTTGAAAGCATTGGCACTGTCTTCAGTAATCAGGAGGGGAAATGTGCAAACTATGAAAATCTGAGGAGTGAATAGCTGTGTGGTATGCAATGGGGAGAGTGCACTATAAAATAAACCAGGAGAAAGGAGGTCAAAGGAACGGGGAGGAGTTGGTTCAGTCATGGACAATTGCCCATGAGGGCAGATCCCATTAGGAAATTGGAATGAGAGAAGTCAGCATTGTTTTTTCAGCTCAGACAAAGCAGGAGCCTGTTGTCAGACAGTGAGGAGCAGCAGGAGGAACAGGACAGATAATCTCTACTAGTAAGCAAACAGTTTGATGCCACATTTGAGACTGGTATTACTGCTACTGGAAGCACAATATTTCTTGGAAATGAAGCCAGAAAAACATTGGTGGGAGCTTAGAGGTACTGCTTTACTTAGCCAGCATTATTTCTTGTAATCATCTTGAGTGGAAAAAATAAAATGCTGAAGTACAGGTTTTGTACAGAAAGGCAGTTTTACCTCCCATAACACTAATTTGCGCTGAGGAGTAGCTTTGGCTCCACATCCTGCGTTTGAGCACAGACTATAAGCTTTGGAAATTATGATATATTAAATTGCAGTTTCGTTTTCTGTTTGAAACACCTTGACATTTCTGGGGCATTAGTGTTGCATCCCATTCAGATATAGTCTGCTTTGAAGAGATATGCATCAGTCTTCTTTTCATGAAGATTTTTTTTTTTTCACAGAAAAGATGCTCAGTACAGAATGTGTTCTTGGAAAGAGAGAAACACTCCAAAAGATGCAGTACTTCAGCAAAACCAAATCTCTCAGGGTTTCTGCCCTGGTCAACACATACTTTTACAAGCACACATCCTTATGCAGGAGGGCAATTTTGCCAAGGTCTATCAGTCTTCTGTCCTTAAAGTTCCCCTTGTGTACCTAGCTGTCTTGGTCTGTGTTTCTAATATCTTGAGGCTTCTCTGGGCTTATCTTTGCTGAAGTATGTTGTAGTTTCAGTGGCACTGTTCAGTTAGATCTACTCTTAAACTGCATGATTTCACTGCTGTGTTACTCCCTTTATTGTAATTTTAACCTGACAGCAAGTTATACGTGGGAAAACAATGTGCCCTTGTGGCCAAGGGAACCAAAGGCATCCTGGGGTGCATTAAGAAAAGCATGTCCAGCAGGTCTAGGGAGGTTCTCCTCCCCCTCTGCTCTGCCCTGGTGAGACCACACCTGGAATACTGCATCCAGTTTTGGGCTCCCCTGTAACAAACATTTGGGCAGCTCACCAGAGGCCGAGGCAGGGAGTGCTAGCAAGGGCTCTCCACTTGTTGCCCTGAAGCAAGCCAAGGACGAAGCACTGGGACACCCCAAGGGAATCAAGGGGGATTCACCTAACAGGGTGACTCGGCCAGCCCAGCTGAAGTGCCTCTATGCAAATGCACACAGCTTGGGCAACAAACAGGATGAATGAAGGGCCACTGCACTGCTGGAATGCTATGACATGGTGACTATTACTGAAACGTGGTGGGATGATTCCCACAACTGGAATGTAGGGATAGATGGGTACATGCTCTTTAGAAAGCATAGGCAGGGGAAGAGGGGAGGAGATGTTGCTCTCTATATCAGTGACCAGCTGGAGTCAGTGGAGCTCCATCTGGGCAAGGATGATGAGCTGATTGAGAGCATATGGGTAAAAATTAAGGGGAAGGCAGGGAAAGGTGATGTTACTGTAGGGGTCTGCTACAGGCCACCTGACCAGCAGAACCAAGCAGATGAAGCACTCCACAGGCAAATAGAATTAGCTTCGTGTTCACAGGCCCTGGTCCTTGTTGGGGATTTCAACCACCCTGACATCTGCTGGAGGGACAACACAGCTAGGTACCATCATTCCAGGATGTTCCTGGAATGCATAGATGATAACTTCCTCCTCCAAATGGTAGAGGAACCAACGAGAAAAGGTGCTATGCTGGACCTTGTTCTCACCAATAGGGAAGGGCTGGTGACCAATGTGAGGCTCAGGGATAACCTTGGCTGCAGTAACCATGAAGCAATAGATTTTGAGATCTTCAGGGCAACTAGGAGGATATATCCCAAGCTTGCCACCCTGGATTTTAGGCATGCAGACTTTGATCACTTCAGGGATCTGCTAGCCAAAGGATCGTGGGACAAAGCCCTAGAGGGAAGAGGGGCCAGGACAGCTGGTCAGTGTTCAAGGATCACTTTGTCCATGTCCAGGAGCAAAGTATATCCACAAAGAGGAAAGCAGGAAAGAATGCTGGGAGACTGCCTGGATGAGCAAGGAGCTTCTGGACATGGTGGCACACAAAAAGAAACTATAAGGAGTGGAAGGAAGGACAGCTGGAATGGGGGGCATATAAGGAAGCTGCCTGAGCAGCAAGAGATCTGGTTAGAAAACCTAAAGCTGAGTTAGAATTAAATATAGCCAGGGAGATCAAGGGAAACAGCAAAAATTCCTCTAGGTATATTAATGGTAAAAAGAAGACTAGGGAAGGTGTGGGCCCCCTCAGAAAGGAAACAAGTGAGCTGGCAATGAGGGGCATGGAGAAGGCTGATGTTCTCAATGACTTTTTTACCTCAGTCTTCACTGACAAGGGCTCCAGCCACACTCCCAGAATAATGGAAGATAATGGCAGGGGCTGGAAGAAGGAGCTGCCCATTGTGAGTGATGATCAGGTTCATGACCATCTGAAGAACCTTAAAGTGTTCAAGTCCATGGGACCCGATGGGATACACCCATGGGTGCTGAGGGAACTGGCAGATGAGGTTGCTAGGCCACTCTCCATCATATTCCAAAAGTCCTGGCAGTCTGGGGAGGTCCCCAGTGACTGGAAAAGGGGAAACATAACCCCCATGTTCCAAAAGGGAGAGAAGGATGACCCAGGGAACTATAGGCCAGTCAGTCTCACCTCTGAGCCCAGTGAGATCATGGAGCAGATCCTCCTGGAGGCAGTGCTGAGGCAGAAGAATAATGAAGAGGTGATTGGGTACAATCATCACAGCTTCACCAAGGACAAATCCTGCCTGACAAACCTGATGGCCTTCTATGACAGGGTCACAACATTAATAGATGAAGGTCAAGCAACTGATGTTGTTTACCTAGACCTGAGCAAAGCCTTCAACACTGTCCCACACCACATCCTGGTCTCCAAGCTGGTGCAGTATGGGTTTGATGGATGGACCATTCAGTGGATAAAGAACTGGCTTGATAGCTGCACCCAAAGAGTGGCTGTGAATGGGTCCATGTCCAAGTATAGGGCAGTGACAAGTGGAGTCTCTCAGGGATCAGTACTGGGAGCACTCTTGTTTAACATCTTTGTTGGTGCCATGGACAGTGGCAGTGAGCACACCCTCAGCAAGTTTGCTGATGACACCAAGCTGTGTGGTGCAGCAGACATGCTGGAGGGAAGGGATGCCATCCAGAGGAACCTTGACATAGGACAAGGAACAACAGGTACAAGCTAGAGTACAGGAGGTTCCACCTCAACATGAGGACACACTTCTTAACGGTGAGGTTGACAGCACTGGAACAGGCTGCCCAGAGAGGTGATGGAGTCTCCTTGTCTGGAGACTTTCAAAACCTGTGTGTATGCATTTCTGTGCAGCCTGCTCTAGGTGATCCTACTTTGGGAAGCACAGGTCAGACTCAATGATCTCCAGAAGTTCCTTCCATCCCCTACCATTCTGTGATTCTGTGAACAAGTCTTAACTGCAAGGCAGAGCAACAGATCTGCTGCAAAGGCTTAGATTGTAGTCTGTGCATTTTCAGGGCTGATTATTCATACTCAAACTAGACTCAAGAGTGTGAATAAGTTCAGACTAAATGAAAAGCATATCCTTCAAGATATTCGGCAATGGCATGTTGCTCTACATGCTGTATGATCATAAATGAAACTCATTATTCTGTCTTAGGCTCAATTTACTGAGTTTCAGATTGATTTTTGGTGTATCTGTATATATAGTCTTAATTATTTTTTTTTTTAATGAAGGAATGAATCCTATTTTGTGTGGCAGAAAGGTCAGCCAGTTTGCCAAGGTGCTGGGCACGGAGCTGGTGTCCCAGCTGGTGGGACAGAGGCAGGAGGGACCTGCTGAGAGCTGTTCCTACTGAGCTCCCCCAGTTGCCCACTGTTCTTGTGGGGAAATAGAGGAGTGATGAGATGCAATTCCTACAAAGCGTTTTATTTATTATACAGCACAATTTATGAGATCCTAACCCCATCAAGTGCTCCCAATAAATTTGAGATTTCAGATGGGTATTTTGTATGCAAATAGAAAACTGTATTCATTTTATCAATGTAATTGTTGTGTCTGCTTGTGGATATGGGTGAGCAAGCCATCAACTGCTTTGTGATACTCAACCCAAAGCTTTTCTTTGGCTGTATCTCCTTACTGATCTCAATTAAGTTGAAATCAGAAAAAACAGAGGGAGAGGTCAGTGGCAGGAGTTTCCTGTCAACACACTATTATTTTCTGTACCTGGGCTAATAAGCAGCCTATTAATCAGCATATGTTTATAATACACTAGATTCAACTTTGACTCACTGCAAAGATTCAGATCTTTCATTTAATTTCTCCACAAAGTGTTTTAAATTTCAGATAAATCTGCTTGAGTCATCATTCAAGGCTCAGATTAGAAGACATCCCTCTTTCTTTTCTATTTTCTCCTATGGAGGTGCACCAGGTGCAATGGGGCAGGGAGACCAGTGTGGGCAGCCCTCATGTCCCATAGGAGTCCGTGAGTGGAGGGCAGCAAGTCTGCCTGCCTCAAGTGGATTTGCCCTACCACATGGCCACCAGTGTGCCAAAAGCTGACAGTCTCACTTTACACTGATAACCCACAGGCTATCCAGGCAGAAGCTCTGGCTAAAAGTTCATGTTAGAGTTTCTTTTGTTGCTACTGTACTGCCTTTTCTTTGAGGGGTAAGAGCTATGATCTGGACCCTCAGCTCGAAGCCCTCCTTCTAGACCACAGGCTTTTTTTCTCATTGAGCCAAATGAAGATGAATGAGAACTAAAGGCAAAAACACTTACCATCATCCCTGTATTTCATATCCTAGTGACATCTACTTTGCTTTTCTCCAAATAACAGCCTCACATGGCAAAGTGAATTGGAGTGCTAAGAGGATGATTGGTGGATGTGTATGTCTCTCCTATGAAGAGAAACTGAGAGATCTGGGGCTGTTTAGACTTGAGAAGACTGAGAGGGGATCTTATCAATGTGTACAAATATTTGTGGGGTGGATGTCAACATGAAGGTGTCAATCTCTTTTGGTGGTGCCCAGTGATAGGACAAGGAACAATAGGTACAAGCTAGAACACAGGAGGTTCCACCTCAACAGGAGGAGACACTTCTTAACGGTGAGGGTGAGAGAGCGCTGGAACAGGCTGCCCAGAGAGGTGGTAGAGTCTCCTTGTCTGGAGACTTTCAAAACCTGTGTGTATGCATTCCTGTGCAGTCTGCCCTAGGTGATCCTGCTTTGGCAGCTGGGTTGGATCTCTGGTGGTGGCTTCCAACACCCAACATTCTGTGATACCCAGAGTGTCTCACAGCTGGGCTTTGGGTATGGTCAGAGAGGCAGTTCTTCCAGTAGGGATGGTGTAAAAGCACTCTGTTACACAAGAAGGTGATGTTGATGGCCACAGTTGGGAAAAAAAGGAAAAAAAGGAAAAAAATTTAAACATCACAGAAAAAGTCACTAACTTGCTCATAGATCAGGCATGCATAGAAGAGTTGGACGGAAAGAATTTCTAGTATGCATATCTGCTTCTTTGAAATGCTAGAGCTAGTCAGTAGGCATGGCATGAAAGATGTGGCCATCATGCAAGATGCAGAGTAAAAAGAGCAGCACTTAGCTGCATTACACAGGAAGTCAAATCTGATGCTTGCAAGTATTGCTATCTCTGAAAGTGGATGAGCAGCAAAGGTAGGAAAGAGATTACTTTGACACTCAGACAGCATTTGAAAGACTGCTCCGGTGACGCAGCATGACTAACAGCCTAAAAAGTACTTTTTTCCAGTTTTTAATGCCTAAATCCTTTTGGACTTGAGTGATGCGAGGGATGTACTCAGCACCCTTCAAATCTAAGCAAGGGGAGAGCTTGTTTCCCAGGAGGGGCTGAGCAGTATCTCTTCCTGTGTGTAATAACATTTAATACTCCCCAGCCCTGTCTCTGCTCCCTTCAAGTATGCAGCTGCTCTCAACATTTGGTTGCTTTTCTCCAGCATCAGTGACAAGGGCCACACTTCATATTGCAGTTTGTTGGCTGTGTCTGTCTCATTGGTGTTACTTTTTAGCTATGATAATGGGTCAGATCATGCTTTTCCTTTCATCAAGCTGACATGCTTCTCTTGATCAGGCAGTTTAACCTACAGATGAACTGACACTACATTCAAGGTAAATGAATGCTGACACTGAGTTCCACAGGTCTAAAATAACCCCTACTTGCTGGTATTTGTAAGGCCTCATTTTTTCTCTGGTCCTTTGTTGGCACGTGTGTATACACTGAACAATGGAATCAGTCACAAACTCTGGGAAGTTTAGGGTATGTATGCCCTCTGAGAATCAAATCCTGAAGTCAAGCACCAATGAACATAGGAGGATCTGACACATGGTGAGTGGATCATAGAATCACAGAATCAACCAGGTTGGAAGAGACCTCCAATATCAACAACATATCGCAGCTGCAGCTTGCCTCAATTTCCATGTCTTCCCTGGGTTTTCGTTCCATTTTCTTCTGTGTGTATGGAGGCTGAATACATATATGGGTTTTAGACGTCTCTGCAGAAGTAGCAGGAAGGGGAGGCAATAACTGACACTAAATGGCACTTTCTGCATTTGCAGGTTCACAGAGACGAAGGCTTATTCCTGCTTTATCACTTGATACAGCTTCCCCGGCAAGGAAGCCTGCCAACAGCCCCGGGGTCCGCTGGGTGGATGGGCCCCTGCGAAGTGGGCAAAGGGGCTTGGGAGAGCCCTTCGAGATCAAAGTTTATGAGATAGATGATGTGGAGAGGCTCCAACGACGACGAGGTGGGGATAGCAAGGTGAGTGCAATCCATGTGATGTCTCCCTCCTACTGGAGGGTGTAAAAGGGGGAACTAAGGCATTCAGATTATGCAGTCAGAAATGTACAGTATTGTATATGGTTATTTTAACAGGCAGCAAAACCTATTATGTCATTTAAAAGTAGCTATGATTCAAGGCATGAGTTTTTCCATAACACCTAACAGATAATGGTATCTTGCAATTCTTTCCCCCTTTGCTTATAGTTTTGGTGGTTCCTGTGCTCCAACATCTTGTCACATCTGTCAAGGCAGCAAGGGTGCCTCAAGTGCTTTAATGGCATTGTTTTCAGGATAGGCAATGTCTTTTCTCTAACAATGTTGTTCTTGCCAACCTCAGGCCTTCAAGGCAACCAGCAACAGAACAAGAGGATAGTCTCAAGCTGTGCAGGTGGGAGTTTAGGCTTGATCTTACTTCTTCACAGAAAGAGTGATTTGCCATTGGAATGGGCTGCCCAGGGAGGTGTTTAAGAAAAGCCTGGATGAGGCATTTAGTGCTATGGTCTAGTTGATTATTTAGGGTTGGGTGATTGATTGGACTTGCTGATCTTGGAGGTCTCTTCCAACCTAGCTGATTCTGTGATTCTGTGAAATATATCAGGGAGGTATGACTGGGAAGAGTGCTTGAGGGTGGTAGAATAGGACCAGTTTTAAAATTACTGTGGATATAAACTTCATTATTTGAAGACATCTTTTGTTCCTAGCCACTGTCACTTGGTTAGGCTGTTTGTGGTGGTGTTCTCTGATATGATTTAGTACAGAGAAGGAGGTCACTTGCTGAGGTGAGATCTCACCCACTCATCATATTCATCCACAGGGCAAAAGGCAGAATAGTGTGGAAATCTTAACAAAGGGTTGAAGTAGGATAGTCGTGGTGTTGGGAATGCTCCCACACTAGCAAGGGTAGCAAAACAGTCACCGTTGGCTCCTTTAATACACATCTTGATGGTTGCCACCCCTCAGAAGTCATGCAAGGTCAGGCTGGATGTCTCCAGACAACACTGCACCCTGTGCAGCTACTGTGCCCCATGCTTCTTTATTAATGATTGTGAATTAGCAGAGCTTCTTATGACACATGTCCTTTATTTAAGGATGTTTTAAATTTGATATTGCTACCAGTTCTCGTATTTTATAATATGACTATTGCATTTGTTATGTACCAAGCAGGAATTGTATTTAGGATTTTAATACAGCAAGCCATGGATTTCCTTCTCTCAAGAGCTTAGATTTTTGTTAGCCAGAATTCTGGTGGCAAAACCCAGAAATGTTTTGCTACAGTTAACCTGATTTCAGGATGCTGCCTGTTATTAATTATTATGGTTTATTATTAGTTATGATTGCAAAGTCTCCAAAGCTCATGGATGGAATATATAAAAACCAAACAAAAGCAATAAAAATAAAACAGTTGGTGGATGAGTTCCTGCAGTGATCCATACGCTTCCAGACTAAGTGTCTCATTGTCTGTATTAGTGATTGGAAGGCCATTTGACTGAGTGAATCTGGGTATTCTTTCTCGTCTTTACCTAATTCCTTCCCTACTCCTTTTTCCTGATTGGCAGGAGGTAATATGTTTCAATGCCAAGCTGAAAATCCTGGAGCATCGCCAGCAGAGAATTGCTGAGGTCAAGGCCAAGTATGAGTGGTTAATGAGAGAACTGGAGGTGACAAAACAGTACCTGATGCTGGATCCTAATAAATGGCTCAGTGAATGTAAGGATATTGTTTTATTGTGTGGAATCATAGGTGTCCTTTGGTTTATGTGGGTGAGGGGTGGGAATGACACACACACACATATGACAGAGGAGAGCAGATATGTTTGCTAAGAATTAGATGTGAATTCGATGTGTTTGTGAACCAATAAAAACGAACCAACATGTGACCTAAGGGTAGGTTTTTAGATTGACTGTACGTCTACAACTGGTCCCTGTAATTCTTATTAAATGTTGACAGTAGAACTGAACAATCCTTTGTGCCTGAGAGCTGAATGTTGAAATAGTGTGGTGTTGTACTGGTGAATATTGCCATTGGTAGATTAACGTTCACACGTTTCAGTCCACAGCTCCTGAAAATGAGATATTTCTTTTTGGCCTCAGATCACTCAGATATATGAGCAATATTATAAATCTCTTCTTCTACCACAAAATAACACTCTGGAGCAAACTTTTCCCTTGACACCAGTGGGCTTACAAGAAAAATGAATTTAGCCTATTTTTTTTTAATATAGATGTGTAAAGTTCAGAGAGCTTAAAGGGCATTCAAATGAAGAAGGGCCTCAGTACCTCAAAGGAAAAAACCCTAAAGAGTAATGCAGTAATTGTACAACAATTTTTAGCACTAGCAAGCAAATAGGTTTGGGAAAACAAGTTTTGAAATTTATTTAGAGTAATTACAGATGGCAAAAGAAGGTTGGCTGGTGTGTTCTAAAGCATCCTAACTGTTTGGGGGTTTTTGACAGCTGCTGTAAGTTAACACTAGATTAGTGTAGCTGTCAAAACAACCAAGGATATGTTTCAGGAATGCTATTAAGGAATAAAGGAAAAAAAAATACAGATTTAAAGGGAGCAGGTAATTTGCTATACATTGTGATCCACCTTCTGTGTGATGCCTTTGCTTCTGGTTGTGATTATGATAAATGCAAAATGTCTCAAAGATGGCACACATCTCGGGGACCTGATAAGATGAGAAGTGCTGGCTCAGACATCTCACAATCAGCTTCCACAGAAGCCGTTGGTCTCTGACAGCATATGGGCACCTACATTGGACTAACTGATGTGTATGCTTTCCCTTACCCTCTAGTCTAGTGAGAATCACATGGAATAAGGAGAGATGCAAGGAACAAGGAATTTGGAAGGTTTTTTTCTATCTCCAAGATAGAGCACCTATTTAAATCTCTTTCTGGTCAGCAGAATGTGTAAGAGTCAGTATATGCTTGGAATTCAACATTTGACCAAGGATGTTGGAGTGTGGCAAAAGGCATCTGTAGTCCTGGAGTGGATGACAGAGCATATCACTCGAGAAAGCATCTAAAGCAATCTTAACAGTATTTTTCACTCTCAGCCAGCCACTGTGCCATTTTTATGGCCATTGAACAGTAAAGGCAAATTTCACTGACAACAGCAAGCCACAGATGATGTTGTATACAGTACTGATGGGTTTGACTACTTGAGTGTCTGCCCCAATAACCATCACTGGGTTTTGCCTGCTTTTACTATTTGTGTATTTTCTTTTCAACAGTTGATCTGGAGCAGGTATTTGATCTGGATTCTTTGGAATATTTGGAGGCCCTAGAATGTGTGACTGAGCGTTTGGAAAACCGTGTCAACTTCTGCAAGGCCCATCTCATGATGATCACCTGTTTCGACATCACCTCTAGACGCCGATAAAGGATGAACCTCAAGAGAATTTCAGTGTGCATCTCTGCCATCCTCCTTTTCCCTTTTGAATAGCATCCCAAAGACAACAGTATGAGGATGAATGTTGGAGTCAAGTCTCAACTGTGTGTATGAGAGATTTGCTATGCTATACAGAAGAGTAGTATTAAAAAAACATGACAGTACAAGCATGAAAAATGAAGATACAAGGTCATTGATTCTCTTAGCCTAAAACAGCACTTTGAGGAACCTTTGAAGACATGTCTGTAAATAAGAACTGTTGGCAGAAGACTTCTTTCCTTGCATTAGCTTAGGGAGGAGGAGAGGTGGTTGTAGGACTTCCATTGAGAGGTTCATTAAAAGAAAACCTGTCCAGAAAAACTGTTTAAGTGCCTTGCAAATCTTTATTATCCAAACATTTATGTTCATACTTTGTTGTGTACAGATGGTGCTAGTCAAGAAAAGAAAAAGGAAAAAAAAAACCAACACATTTTGAAATGTATTTACAGCTTGTTTTTCTCTTGGTGTTTTCTCCTATTTCAGACTTGCTGTTTCTAAGTAACTTGTGTTTGTAGAGAGGTTTCCTAATCAGTACAACATATGAATAAATGTTAACTGTCTTTTCTTATTACCAGAGTAAGGCCACTCAAAGAGAAATTCAACTTTCCCAGGTCACACAAAAAGTATTTCTAGCAGTAAGGTTTGCTTATATATTCTTCTGTACTATTTTATATCCTGGAGGACACAGTAATTTTGCCAGCTTGTAGGTTCTGCAGCATGTGAGAAAGAGGAGATGTGGTGATACCATGAAATATCTTTTTCATGCAATCCAGCACCCATAACTTGTTTTCTTTTTCATGTATTTTTAGCTTCAAGCTAGCTAGAGTTATCAAAGAAGGAGCATTTTTATCCCAACTCCTTTTTGTGGTGCTATTAACTTGCTGGAAAATTACTCTTTAGGCTGAGGGCTCCCATGCTTATCAGTCCAAAAATGAGTGTTTTATTCTGCCTTTCTTGAGGCTGACTGATAAAATTTAGCTTCACCTCTTTTTGACATACATCACTGCAAAACATTCTGAGCAGCTTTTGGTTGCTGACCCAGTCTGTCCATAGCTACAGACTAAGAAGCGCAGACTCTGCTCAGCTCAGCACATCTGGAATAAATGGGAGTCATGATCAAGTGGATATAACACTTCAGACATGTTTACTATGGTATTTTCCTTATCAACCGTCCTGCACTGAAGCCATGGCAAAATGCACATTGACATCAAAAGGACAAGGACCTGCATCTCAGTGCATGTTCAGAAGTTCTACTTTGCCTCATTATCTACAAAATACTATGTGGGGAAGAACATCCTTTGTGTTTCTTAGAGAAATGTGTGAAATCTGTGTTTTAATTAGGGGCGAACATGATGAATTCTTTTGTTGATTTAGGTTTCTTCTATATTGAAATAAGCCCATTCACAAAAATTGCTCTCACAGTCACTTGGCACTTCCCTCCTGTTGCTTGTGAAAAAATAAGAGCATTAGTTAACATACAGTCAATCTGCATTGATTTTCTGCTGTAATTAAATGCAGCTCTTCTTTTACCTGCACCTTCTTATTAATGGCATCTTACAATATCCCAAGCAGCAAGTCCCAATAGAAAAATAACCTTTCAAAAATACTGACATATTTTGCAGTGGTTAGCTCAAAACAAAACAAAACAACCAGACAAAAGCTTTTTTTTTTTTAAGGTACAAATAACTTCAATACTTTAAAACTTGTAATAACAAATCTCATTAATTCTTTTAACCTTGCCACTAGATTTAGTGAAGATACTTCTTACATTCTGTAGGATTATTTGCTGGGAAAAAAGATCCTATATGAAAATGTCTTTGTAGTCTATTTCACATCATTATCCTATCATGAAGCTCATATTCCAAGTATTAAAGACATAGATCTGATACCTCTTCCCTTCTCTCTAAAGGCAAAAAAACCCAAAAGACTCTGAAAAAAAACCCAAACCAACTAGACAATTGGATTTACCTAATTTTTCCTCTCTTTGTAATGATTTCAGTAGCATTTGTTACATATGGGTTCTGTTGAGTCCATCTCTTCTCTGTGGAGCCCCATGACTTCAGTACAGCTCCACAGAACTATGGGAATGGCCCCAGCAGTTTTGTGCTGGATGAAGCCTTGGGATATGAAGTGCATCTCCCTTTCTGGGCTTAGTCTTGTGGAGCTCTACATACACAGTGCCAGGTCACATACACAGAGACTAGGGACATTCTGAGCCAGCTCTCATCTCTTGCTTGCCTGTGGCCCTAGGTAGGCCTGTATCACTCACACTTGTCACACCATGCTAGGCCTGTCTCCCAAGCCATGCCCCCACATTCAAGACAGACAACCTCCCACACACCCTGCCCCCCTGCCAATTTGTGCACATGAAGTTAAATGTTGCTTTCTTTAAGCTTAAGCATAGCTGACGATGTTTTTCTTGGAGGGTAGTCACTGGGTAATTGGAACTCATTGCCCTTCCTCTGCTGAAAACAAGCAGCCCAAAATGGGCATGTTTGGCTCCTTAGGGACCTGCTCTGAGACGGTAAATAGAAAGTAAAATCAAACACACTCTTGACAGAAAGAAAGTTAAACCCTAGAGAATGGTGCATGTGCAGAGCACATTATTAACAAGAGATGCCTTCTCACATAGTCTGGGACTTCTGTGGAAGTTTGCTCTGCTTATCACAATCAACCAAAGCTAATTCCTGAAATTGAATGGATTATGCTAACGCTGGATTTGGGATAGTAAAAATTAAGTACTAACTGACCAGAGTCGCAGTCTTTGCAAATACTTTATTTCTGAGAACTTTAATTACAGTAGTTGTTAGTGCTTCCATTATATACTAATATTCATATCCTAAAACCCATACTCACCTTCTCTTTTTTGACTTTCTGTCAGTGCATTTCAGAATTTGCCACCATATATTTAGGAATTCTTGTGACTTAATGCATAAAAGGGAATAAAAATTGATGGGGATTCTGCATCTATGAAATGTTTCTTGTTGAAAATAGCATTTTACTTCAGAATTAATAGTATTATTTGATTCGATGTTAGAAAATTCTTCACCATGAGGGTCATGAGACATTGGAACAGGTTGCCCAGGGAGGTGGTAGAAGCCCCATCCCTGGAGGTTTTTAAGGCCAGGTTGGATGTGGCTCTGAGCAGCCTGATCTAGTGTGAGGTGTCCCTGCCCATGGCAGTGGGGTTGGAACTAGATCATCCTTGAAGTCCCTTCCAATCCTGACAATCCTATGATTATACTTCAAGTATTTGCAAAACAGGCATTTCAAAGCATCAGAACCTTCTTATGAAATTGATCCCAGTCTACACTAGCCAGCATTTTACCAATGACGCATGCACTTCTGCAAGTCATCCTGGAAGTTCCATTCTTTAAGCAGTTGCCAGCATTCTAGTTTTACACTGAGTTTTTGAAAGGCATCAAGTTGCCCAAACCACATAAGAGCAACATGAATGTAATGATTAAGCATCTGCATATTCAGAAATCAATCTTATTTCCCTGGGACAGCTTTAGTAGGAGATAGCATTGTTAACATAATTAGGTGTGAAGATTAATTTTTCATTTGCATGTGTACCAGGAGATCACAGTTCTTCATTGCTGGGTTTTGTAATGGCTGAAGAATACCACCAGTGCTCTGCATATGCTCATCTTGGCATATGTGAACTTTATTTATACAAGGAGTCTATCTTGCTGTATTGCCACAAGTTCAAGTGAAACATTAGAATGGAAAGTTTGTCAGCAACCTGGAGTCTGACATCCTGCTAGCCCACATGAGATTTGTAGCCAGCAGGAAGCCTTGTGTCACACGCCCACCAACTCTGGGTGCTGAGTCACTTCATATCCTAGAGTGTATGGCAAAGGCCTAATTCATGGAGCATTTGTCATAATGACGTACCTTCTCTTCTTCTGTGCATGCCCTCTATTTGCCTCAAAATTATTCCCTGTCAATTCATTCTCATCTAAGGAGTCTAAAGTATTATTTCACAGAAAGGTGGAAGCAAACCAGTGCTCATGACCTCCTTTCTTAGGTATTTGCCAGGCCTATTCTCATCTCACCTGAGGCACAATAGCATTAAGAGTTGGGAGAGTTATAGCAGTTGAGAGGAAAATCAAAGTACATCCACCTGCCATTTCTTTGGGTATTTGCTGTGCTGCTAGTTACCTGTTTGAAGAATATGCTCCTCTTTCCTACTGGATAGCCTCTGTTTTGCATGAGGGCCATTCACAGGGATATTGCTCAACATCTGCTGGCATTGATCCAGTCTTGGAAGACTCCTGCTACCATACAATGTAACTTCTAAAACCTGCAGCTCCATGTAGTAATAATAGCTGCTAAAGAGCGATGGCATGGTCCTCTGACGTGAAGCAAGCTAAGTGAGAGCAGCAGATAATGTACAGGAAAGGACAAAGGTAATTTTTCCTTTCATCTTTGGACATGGCTATTATAGAGGCAGAATGCACATCAAGTCCCAGGCTTGCTCACAGGGTAGACTCAGTGCATCTTGAAGTGATGTTATTTTCTCTCTTTTTTTTTATTCATCTGTCTTGATAATATGGCTTGTCTTAAAATAGTGACTATCACTGCTGGCATGGAATTAAAATTTTAGGGCAGCTGAAGGATGTACACAAAAATCACTTATTACAAATGCTTGTGATTTTGTTGCATCTTCTGTTTTTTTTTCCTGAGGTAGAAGTCATCATAAAAATAAAGTATATATACATGGAGACAAATGTTTATGTTCACAGCCCGAGATAGAATCCCCATACACACTACTGTGGGGAAGTAGTATAGCTGTTCACAAATGGCAACAACATCACTTCCCCTTCCTCCTTCAAGGAGAAGTACTTTTAAAACCTTTGTCCTTGCACTCACCAGTGTGCAGTTGACTTATGCCACACTATGGGGAAAACTTCTGATTGAAACACTTTTGAAGTTTTTTTTAAAGGTCCTTTCTTCCTCCTGTTCTTCAGCCAAGTTGCTGCAGTTGCCATGTAGAGCCTGTCATTGAAATCTAAATCTAAAGGAACTACTCTATATTTCACGGTGTCATGGGTTGAAGGGAAGGTATTTTGCAATCACAGGTGTTAAATACAACAATTTCTGCATATATATGAGGCATGCAGCATAGTTACATCAGTTGAAAACCTGGACTCAGCTGTCTATGAGATAAAGCTTTCTGAGATTTCTGTCTAGCTCTAATAGCTTTAAAATTGTAACTAGTAGAACAGAACAAACACTATTTTCATAAGCCAGTGATTTGAGCAACCCCCTGATGCCAGATCATGTAGGAGGGACAGTTGTACAGCATTAGGGATGCACCAGCTCACTGCAGAGATCAAAGCATTTTTATCACTGAAAACAGATAGTAGTGAATGATGACCATACAGAGAGGCACTATTTCTCAGATCCAGTGATGAATAACATACCTTGCGTAATCCTGATGTCTCCACAGTCTTTGTTTTGTTACTCCACTGTATTTTGTATTGACAATACCCAGCAGTTTTTGGAGGCACAAGGCTGGCTATCACAAGATTTGCAACACATTGCCAAGTAAGTATGGCAAATAAAACTGTGAATGATTTGTCGGTGCAAAGTTAATAATCTCTATCTCTTGCATTTATTGTGCAGCCATTCCAGGGTTATCTGAGCTTGCATGCCTGCTCTTGGAAATAATAAACCATTTTATTATTGTCTTTATCTTTTTATCTTTTCTTCTCCTAACTCCACTGAAGTCAATATGGATTTTGCCACCAGCTTCATAGACAGCAGACTTGTTCTCACTCATGTGATGTTTTGAAGCTCACAAAGGGCATGATGATTCTGTAAAGAATGGAGGTGCCGAAAGTTTTAAAACATCAGATCCATTTCAACCCAAATGCCTCCTGGGCAGGAAATAAACCACAACCCAAACCATCTTACTTTGAGTGGTCCTACTTAAGTATTGAGCAAACTTTATAATTATGGTAATAAATTGGTGCTTGAGGCAGTTTCAGCTATATTACATATTCTTGATATACTATAGATATGGATGTATTCACCCTCTGTATTGTATATGTATGTGTGAGTATTTGCATATCGCACACATACATATATGTTTTATGTATGCAGAGATCCTAACTTTTCTAAGTTTTACTTCTTTCCCTCCCGTAGCTGAAACTGCTGGTTACTAACATCCACATCATATTCTGTGTGTGAAGGATATAATTTATTTGTCAACTCAGGATGTTCTTGTTTTATAGAGTTGCTTGTATTTTATAATTTATTTACACACCATGGTTGGAAATGAGTATCTAAGTGCTATACATTGAAGTGTATGTTTGCTAAATCCATTTCACTCTGTCCGTGGCTATGTTCTTTCGCATTATAACAGTGGTATAAAATTGTAAGGTTGAGACAAATCGATGACTATAGAACTTATGCTGGTTCCACCAGTGGGCAATTTGAGAAGAGGATGCATCAGTAGTAGATATATATATATATATTTTATCAACTAAATTTTATGAAGAAAAAAAAAAAGAAGAAAAATAAAGGAAAGATAAAGAAGGAACAGCATAAGGACAAGTTCAAAATGTGGAACGTCACAGCCATTTGTAAGTTGGTCAACAAATGCATTGAGCCTTTTGCCATTAAAATTGTAAATTTATTGTTTGCTGGCTAAAAAGAAAAAAATAACCCTTTTGTGGTATCTGAGGTGTGAATCATTGTCAAAAATATGATGTTTGGGAAAAAAATATCAAACTATAGTGGCATTAAATGTTTACTTTTATCTTACCAATATATCTGCCTCCTCCATCTGACTATTTCACTTTGGATGACAGCATTTATGAGATGCAGAGGAGGTGCTTCTGACCCAGGGGAGAATGTACTGTTATAATAGTGAAAGTGAGCAATATCAAGTCTGAAAACAAAATAAATAAAGGGGTTCTACCAAGCAAATATTGCTGAGAAAGAAATTCACCAGAAACCAGTAAAGAATTGCATAGTTTAGTAGCAGTGACAGAAATATTACAACCAACCATACCACCATTAACTTCTCCTCTGCTGTTATCCATAAGCAGAAAGAAAACACAGTCCTGGGGCCTGAACTGGTCAAACCTTTACATGAGCTGGTTATTCATACCTGCCTCCCTGTGTGAGCTGGGATTGCTTCATCTGTATCTGTGAGGAAGGGAAAACTCTGAAGAAAAAAAAATTGATGAAAATGTGTTTATAGGTATAATTTTTTGGTCATCTCCAGCGACTGTGTCAGTTTTCCCTTGGCCACCATGCAGGTATATAACACAATGCAAGAGTTAAAAGAGTGTGTCCATTACTAAAGAGATGCTCCTCTCTCACAGAGGCAATGGTAGAAGGTTCAGCTGATACCTGAGCTTTTGGTAAGTTGTGCACAATATCTGCTTGCCTTTGGCTCACATTTGTGGTGTTCCCTGTTGATAATTAAAAGAGCACCTAACTTGCAGGGAGAGATGTGAATTACATGTGTTCCTTGACACAAGTAAGCCTTGATAAAGGCACTGTGCACGTCCCAATGGAAGAAAACAGGTCTTCTTGTGGGGATGTGAAAAAAGGAAACTTTAAAATCTATAAGACATGTCACGTGATTCCTTCATATGGCCCTGTTTTAGGAGGTGCATGCTAGCATCCTACCTATTGAAACATTTGGTTGACAGTCTGGTGTGCACTTAATATAGTGGTTTTTCTTGTTTCTATACCAGCTCAGTGGCACAGACAGCAGTTGCAGTGGTAAGGCCTGGAGTCAGAGGCAAAGTCTGGCATGTAATAAGATGGCGTGGAGTAGGGGGAGAAGGGAGTGTCTCCTCTCCCAGCAGCAAACCCTATGACTCCAGCACCATCCTAGCTGTTGCCCCTGGGCCAGTGAATTTGCATGCTGGTGCTTTCCCACAGTAGCTCTAAATGAAGATAAATGGCCAGTTATTTCATCTGTGGGCTGTTCAGAATAGCTCTGATTTGTTCTAAAGAGCTAAAAGGCTTATTGCCTATTTTTGAGGTAATTTATCTTCATTGCTGTTATCATGCAGCTACATCAGTATTACAGAGCCTGAAGTGCCTTACAGTGACAAAACCAAAGAAAAATGGGTTAGTGCAAGTCCTAGACTCTATCTAAGACAGAACTGATGGTGAGGATCTCTATATGAGTTGAAAACAAAATCAAATCACTTTTGGCCAGTTCTGAAGACTTACAGACCTTGATGATGCACACCTCCAGTTTGAGACATAAAGGCAAGGAAAGGTTTCAAATGCAGAACAAGAGTCAGGGCTCACACCTAGGAAAAGGCTGGTGTCTTTATGAGGCCCGCTTGAAGTTCTTGGCACCTCTTGTAAAGTAATGCCCCAGCTATGACTAAGAATTATCTTGTCTTTAAAACCAGTATCTGGTCAGGCTAAAAAACAGGAGAGGGTTTAGTGTGGGAATGTGAAAGCCTCCATCTCCTTCTGGAGTCCTGAACAAGCCCTTGAGCTAATGACAAACAAAGAAAAGAGAAAGTAGTTGCTAAAGCTGTCCCACATCTACTGGGAGACCACTGGGTCTCCTGGGACCTCACTGTCATTTTGGTGGGCCACACTAACTACCTGGAAACATCTAAAAATGGAGGGGAGCAAGAAAATTTTTGTCACGGTGTTTCAGATGGATACAAAAATCAATGTTTAGTTCCTCTAGAAAAAGGCCATCTGTGAGTGGATTTTTTTTTTTTTTATGGTATCTGTTAGTATTCTTGACAGTTGTCAGTCTGGCCGTTTTGGAGGCTGACATCTACTATTTAACCACCAAAGCTATAACACTGTGACCACATGCATGCTCTACATTGCTCAAAGACAGCTTTGATAACTTCCAAAAGCAAATGGGTTGCTTGGAGGTCCTATCCACTCTCCCTTCAAGAACATCCCTGGCAAGTGCTGACTCAGGAAAAGCTCTAAGATGCCCCAAAATAGTTAATTGCTGATGGATGCTTCTCTAGGGAAAACACCTGCATTCATTTTCATATGTGTTTACTTGTGTTTCTTCTGTGGGCACTTACTGCAGAGGTTTTGGCACCTATGCTTTCGGTCAGATTGTGGGTTTCCTGCCACCCAACTAGCAGCCAACATACACAGCTCTTTGTGTTTGGTGCCCATCCATATTTCCATTTCTATCCTCTAGAGGCCATGTGCAGCCAAACATTTGGGTGCAGTGTGGGGGACTGAGGACTTGATGCACCTCCTGTGACCTTTGTCATTCTAGAAAGGGCAGGGACTGCCTTGTTCCTGTCTGATTCCTGCTCTTCTTCATTTTCTGAATGACAGGAAACCAGTGATATTGGAGAGACCCAACTCAAATTGCTTGTTGTAGTTACAGAAAAGCAGAGAAGGGGAAGAACATGAGCTACCCCACTCGCTGAGCTGTGCTTTGCAAACTCCTCCACACCAATGCCTGTGGATGCTCTGTGCCACTCAGCATGGTCTCTTGCAAATTGACCCTTGGAGCTTCCTTGAAACAGGAGTGCCCAGTGCTGCCAAAGAACTAGCAGTGCTTTTACCCACCTTGTATTTTGGTACCCGTCTATGCATAGCAGCCCAACTTGTTCACATCTCTGCACTTCATCTGGATGCCCAGGGACACAGTTACGAAGAGAATCATGGCAGCTGCAGAAGGATTCATGGCTCTGGTTTTATTAAAGAGCAAGCTGCCTGCTCCTAAACCATATTTGGTGGAAATCTCACAACACCCAGCAAGCAACACCACAGAAGCCAAGCAAGACACTGTAAACACAATTTTCTCCTAATTTTCAAGGATAATGGAAGGCATGGTAATGACACGAGTAATGAGAAAGATAACAGTTCAGCTTCTTGCCCTGTGGCTGGTGACTTGTGCTGCCCCAGGAGGCTGGTAAAGCTGGGACACATGCCCTAAGTTTCCAGAGGCTCAAAGAACATTTCTGAAGGTTATGTGTAAAGCCATTAAGACACTGTGAAATCCACAGAAAAGCGCCTGGACAGCTTCAGCATTGCAGACTTTATATCTTCTGGATTCTATTCTGTCTGCTGACAAGGCCGAAACAATGAGAACACAATCCTAGTCTGCTTGACAGTGTTGCAGTGGCCTGAAGTGATCTACAGTCAGTCACAGGAACAATCTATGTACATACCAAATATACCTCTAGCCTAGCAAGAGGACTTTTTGCCTGAAATATCTGATGGGGATACAGCTAGTGTGAGAATATTAGGTCCCTGAAATACTTAGTGAAAAAAATTGTTCTGGGACTGATTTCTCTACCCAGTGAATCACCTAGGTACTGTGACATTCATTTATTGCTCCTCTGAACAATTCCTGGCTTGCTTTTGTCTCCTGTTAATAGTTTGCTTTCCATTTTTTTGTACACATTTGCAACATACACTGGCACAAGAGGCAGGTTTCTCATCTCTTGGTGAGAAGTTACTGTAGACGTCACAGTCAAGTCTCGTGAGCCTCCCTAGCAGGAAGTTTCTTCCTAAGGAACTTTAAGGCTATTCTGAGCTGGCCATTTTCACCCCTGTGTATCACATAGACACCAGGATGGTGATCTGCCTGTGCACAGTGCTCATGACATGCCCCAGTTACTTGGTTATGGACTTGTTCTCCACTCTGTAACTGAGGTTGGCTCTCCTGAAGTGAGGACAAGGCAGCACTGCACTCCAGGGAATTAAGGCTGAGGTGAGACAAAGATGAGAGAACCAGTCCAGGTTCATGGAGGTGGTTGGACAGTCATAGACTTGTCAGCAATGTAAGAACAGAGCAATACGAGAAGAGCTGCAGAGAGAATGGAAGAGATGGCATTTTGCTTGCCTCTAGAAAGGCACAGAGCATGCAGTGGCATCATCTGGCCAGAGGCCTTCAACAGAGACACTCTCTCATTTGGGCATTACTTTTGTTGTTGCACTGGAAACAGAAAATCCACTGGGCAAGGGGTAAAAAACTCAAATCTCTACAATCTAACAATTATGTCTAAGTTAGCTATGAAGATATATTTTTACCTTCCTCAAACAGGTACTTTGAGTAAAATTGACCCTTATGCTAAGCCATTTTGACCTCTTTGTAAGCCAGCACCATAAAGTGTGGAGACTGTTACACTGCCTTATCTTGCTGGGATTGTAAACCTTTGAGCTTTAAATTACCTCTATGACCCCAGAAATTCTTCCCCAGGCAAGACAGGGTAAAACTTACCTTTTTTTTTTTTTTAGCACACACTGAGATGACTTGTAATTAAACCCAAAATAATCAAAGTGGTATAGATGGGAAAGATGCAAGCCCACTTCTCTGAGAAATAATATACCTGACCACATCCTAGAAGCTTTGCTTGGCTGCAAGGACATACTGGCTGGCCTGGAAGCAGCTCACTCTCTGTCAGCTGCTTCATGTAGTGAGATTTTTCTGTGAGAAAGTTCATATGGTGCCTGAGGTGTATAGCAGGGCTGGATGAAGGCTGGCAGGGGAGCACGGGTGCCCAAGCTGGGCTTCTCAGCCTGGGACCATCTACCAGCATGAGACAATTCAGGCTTTCCACCATTTTCATCTGGCAGACTGTGTAAGTGTTTCCTGAGAGTTGCAGGTGGTAGAGGGAATTCAAGCCTAATGACATGATTCACTTTCCTCAGGTGGCTTTTGCAAAATCCCATTCTGTGGATATCACCAGGCTGCAAAGCCCTTCTCCACAAAACAGTAATGGCAGCTGAGCCCAACCCACTGCAACTCCTATTGCAGGGCTTTAGGGGAAGGCAGATGATGCCAGTACTGGCCAGGCTTAGCCAGCACCAGGAAGCAATGGGTGAGAAGAAGCTGCCATGATCCAAAGCCAGTGTGGTAGCTGAAGACTTATCCTGCTTCACTGTGGCTCTCTGACACTCTCCAAGAGTGGACCAGCAAGCTAAATATCTCCATGCCACTTAACAAATTATTATTTTTGTTGGCTTGTTGGTTTTATAGAGATTTTTGTTCTCTGTTCTCTTTGTTCCCCCCACCAGCAGAACCTGGACATGATATCTTTTCAATGGCAAAACCTTAATGGCTTCAAGGGTGATGGACCTGACAAAAGGCTCCATCACTGGCAGATCAGAACACAAACAGGGTGGTGAGGAAGGCACTAGATTTCTTCCACTGCAGAGTCAGGTAGCAGGAAGCTCCCTGTGGCTCATGAAAGGCTTACAACCACATGAGGTGGAGGGCTTGAAAAAAGTGCCTAAAGGTATCTTTATTTGTACTGTGAAAAACACAGTATGCTCTAGAGTGGGCTTTGGAACATTGCCACATTCCCACACATAAAGGAAAGGTGTTCACTGAAGGAGTCATATGAGGCAGAAACAAAATCCTTGCCTTTGCACTCCCTTGGCACCTCATTTGTCTCTGTTCTGAACTGGCTAAATGACTGTCTGACAGGGCTTGATGAAGAGGGAAGAGGCCCAGGTTAAAGCCTGTCTGGGTCATGGGCTAGACTTAAGCAATCTGTAGAGCTCTAAATCTATGCAGGCTCTGCAGCTTCACATGGAAGCCATGGGCTTGACAGCAGATAGGCCTTTTCCCAACTCACAAGCAGGACAAGCTCCCTGCTTCCACACCCAATAAGCATGATTTCTTCAAAGGGCTTTTTAACACAGCACAGAATATGTTTGTCTATTAATGAGCTGCTTCACCTCCTTGGAAAGACATGTTTTGCCAAGGCTTTAGATTTGAATGGTGAAAAGAACAGCTTTGTGCCCTGGGTGTACCACAGTCACATCACATGGATTGCACAAATGACTTTGGGGCTCTGATGAGATGAACTTGGACAATGCCTATCTGAGTCATCCTTGCCTGGGAGATGGCAAGCTGCCTGATCCCACACTTGGGATTAGCATTCCTCTGGTCCTTGCAGAAAATAAGAAATCAGATTATTTGTCTGTTTTTCATAAATTATGTAACAGTCTTCACAGAAAATACTCATCAAGGGTGAAAAAAAACCCAAATCCAAAATAAAAACCAGCCTTTGTATATCCTCATTACACTGATCCTTCGAAATACCATTCTTTACCAGGATATTCAGCTGCAGACGCTCAGAAATTAACAATCTCAATTTGTGATAAAGCATTGCCCTCATCCATCATTCCAGTTAGCATGACAGGGAACATCACTCCCCAGTAATGGTATCTTGATCTCATTCCTATATAGGGTACAATCTGGATACAAGATGTTAATGACATTAAGGAGAACAGAAATCCACACATTGCCAATAGATCACTGAAGACTATTCCCAGAACTTGATGTGACTTTGAAAAGGAGAGTGTAGTACAACAAGGGTCCTGGCCTCCAAATGGGAGAATGGGTTTACCCAGGATAAGCAGAAGCAAACTCTCAGCAGCAGCTGCTCCCTTTCATGCAGTCCCCATCATTGCTGCTTCCAGATCACTGGCTGTGGAGGCTATAGGTATGAAGAACACTTCCACCTTGCAGCAGCAATGAATGATGCCTACAACTTCCTCCAAAGACCACATCAGCCTTTCAAGAGAATAGAATTAACTAGGTTGGAAGAGACCTTTGAAATCATCAAGTGCAACCCATCATCCAACACTATCTAATCAACTAAACCATGGCACCAAGCACCCCAGCCAGTCTCTTCCTAAACACCTCCAGTGACAGTGACTCCACTACCTCCCTGGGCAGCCCATTCCAATGGGCAATCATTCTTTCTGTGAAGAACTTCTTCCTAACATCCATCCTGAACCTCCCCTGGCACAGCTTGAGACTGTGTCCTCTCATTCTGGTGCTGGTTGCCTGGGAGAAGACACCAAGCCCCTCCTGGATACAACCTCCCTTCAGGTAGTTGTAGACAGCAAGAAGGTCTGCCCTGAGCCGCCTCCTCTCCAGTCTAAGCAACCCCAGGTCCCTCAGCCTCTCCTCATAGGGCTTATGCTCCAAACCCCTCACCAACTTTGTTGCCCTTCTCTGGACACATTCCAGCAAGTCAACATCCTTCCTAAACTGAGGGGCCCAGAACTGGACACAGGACTCAAGATGTGGCCTAACCAGTGCTGAGTACAGGGGCACAATGACGTCCCTGCTCCAGCTGGCCACACTGTTCCTGATACAGGCCAGGATGCCATTGGCCCTCTTGGCCACCTGGGCACACTGCTGGCTCATGTTCAGCCAGCTGTCAAACAGTACCCCCAGGTCCCTTTCTGCCTGGCCGCTCTCCAGCCACTCTGACCCCAGCCTGTAGCACTGCATGGGGTTGTTGTGGCCAATGTGCAGAACCCCGCACTTGGATGTGTTAAATCTCATGCCATTGGACTCTGCCCATCTGTCCAGCCTGTCGAGGTCCCTCTGCAAAGCCTCTCTACCCTCCAGCAGATCAACTCCTACCCCCAGCTTGGTGTCATCTGCAAATTTATTGATGATGGACTCAATACCCTCATCCAGATCATCAATAAAGATATTGAACAGGACGGAGCCCAGCACTGATCCCTGAAGGACATCACTAGTGACTGGCCGCCAGCTGGATGTGGCACCATTCACCACCTGGCTCAGCCCTACAGCCAGTTTCTAACCCAGCACAGAGTGTTGCTGTCCAAGCCACGGGCTGACAGCTTGGCCAGGAGTTTGTTGTGGGGAATGGTGTCAAAGGCCTTGCTGAAGTCCAGGTAGACTACATCCACAGCCTTCCCCACATCCACCATGTGAGTCACCTGATCACAGAAGGATCCCTCTGGGCTCCTGTAGTGTGCTGCAGTTAGTGGGAGACGTGCAGCTCTGTGACCTCACAATGCATCACTTGGGTGTCCCAAACTCAGCAAGAGAAAGCAGGAGGGGGATCAGGCCAGACATCTCTTCTATCTGTCTCATCACAAGATGCTCACCACCACACCGGGCACCGACTACAGGAAGAATACAACAATAAAAAGGCTTCATTTAAAAGGAACTTCATTAAAAGTAAACAGGCAAGTACAGCATGGAGCAGAGCACAGAGCCTGGGGAGGGGAAGAGTGCTGATTTTTCTCATCAGACACCCTTCTCTATTATCGTCTCCTGACTCTTGCTCTGAAAGTCAAGTGGAATTGTCAAGAGGAATCACCTGTGATTTAAAATGCTGTTTTCCTCCAAGAGGTATGTAAAATTGACACCTTGCTGTTCAGAGCCTCTGGGAATTGGGAATCAGATGCTGAATTGGAGGGATTGAGGATGAAAACACTCTCTCCTCCAGACTCATCAGCCCCACTAGACCAGCCCTTTGCTGAAATAGATACAGGGCAGCCAGCTCCTTAGCACCACGTAAGGAGACCAGCAAGTGATGTCTGCCTGAGCCCAGGAGATGGAGAAGGACTTTAAGAAAGAGCTATGTCATTATCCCCTTCTTCTTGTCCTGGGGGCAAGAAAATTAGAAGAGGAGGTTGTGCTTTGTCCTGATTGAGGCATCTTTGGAGTTAAAAAGGACTCAGAAGGGATACTTCAGTCCTGCTCTTTTACTGTAAGCCCCATCAGAATTTGGTTAACAAGGAGCTGGAGCATCTGAGACCACTGAAATCTTGTGTGTATGTGCGTTTCTCTGCATGCCTGTCTCTGTAGTTATATAGAGATATATTTAAAAGAAGGTTAATTGGTCTCCTGGGAACTATAAAGACCTTGTTAGGTTCCTCTGTGCAAGTGGTGGCTGCATGAAGCCTAATTACTAAGCTTCAGTTATTTATTTTTTTTTGAGGGGGAAGGAATCTCTATGGTCCTTATTAAAACCTACAAAAAGTCTAAAGAATGACAGAATTAGAATTGATTTGTCCGTGTTGATTGCAAGTGCAGAGCAAATAAAAACATTGAACTTTCCCCGTGAAATACTAATTGTGGGTCGTATCAGCAGGCCTTGTGCATCACTGCTGTGGGGATAAACAGAAACCACTGTGCTGAATGGCAAGAGCAGACTGCAGATTCTTTATGCTTAAGGCAGGGAATAAAAGATACATTCTTCTAGGGAGCATTTCACAAAACAGCCATCTCAAATGTGTTTTCAGGTTGGTTAACTTGGTAATATCAGAAATGAAAAGGACCTCTGCATGGGAAAATGTGTATTTATAGGAAAGAGAAAATAGCCACTTAAAAAGAAGAAGGGGGGGGCAGGAAACAAACAAACCCAAACAAGCCTAATGTGGATTTGGTCTGAAATACACAAAAAACCAGTTTCTTAGGATTTTTTTTTATTATTCTTCAGACTTTGCTGTGAGTGGAGACCACAGCATTGTCTGTGTGGAGCAGGCATCATTTAGGCAGGGGCAGTTCACAACACCCTACCCATCTGTGGCAACTCATTTATGGATGAAAATTCAGGCCATGACTGCATGAAAGTATGATGATACCATTCCATCCTGCCCATCCTGCAACCAGTGATGGCAGGACTGGAATGGAGACATTGCATATGGCTACAGCTGTCACCAATCTGGATGTGCTCATTTGGGACATTATTAGTGTTTGCAAACTAACCTGGAAAGCAGATGTTTGCTGCTTTTCCCCAAAAGTTAGGTGAGAGAACTACTTCCCCCCCCTCCCCCTCCCACCTAATTAGTAGTGTCTTTAACTGCTATTTTGTGCAGTGGCAGCCCTCTCTGTAACTCTGTCCCTGAGCTTGCTGCTCTGGTGTACACCTTGTTCTGAGGGAAGGCACTGAACCACACCCCGCCAACACCAGCTGCTGCTTGGGGGTTATTTGCAGTTCTGTCCTGAACTTGAGCATGGTTAGTCACTTTTTTTCCCTCAACTGTGAAATAATACTTAGCCTCTTTAAAATAATCAGAGGGATTTTGAGAACTTTCTCTTTTGCTCGTACCTCTCCTGCTGTCACAAATAATGCACTAAGGGAATGCATATAATCCTTACAGGTAGGAAAGTAGAGAGGCAGATGTATGGATAGTGTCATATCCAGTTCCCTTCTAATTTTCCTTTCTGCTTGTTCATTTGTTTTGTTTGGGCTTTTTGTTTTTAACAATGGTGAGAAATTCCCCAAGGATCAACAATGGGAAAGCCCAGCTATGGATTTCTGTGTAGCCCTGGCTGATCTGCCCAAGGTCAAACACAATTTCTGGTGCAGCAGAGGCCAAGCCAGAACTTCACATCCATAACTGTAAGACCTTCCTTCTTTGCCTAGTCTTATGAGAGAATTAATTTTCAATCAGGAAAACAAACAAACAAAATCCTCAAAACTGGCACAATGTCTGTGAAAACCAGAACTCTGTTCCTTAAGAGCCTCACTGCGGCCAGAGACTGTTTGGAATATACTGTGCAGGGAAATAGACTCTCTGCTTCATAAATGTGTTATGCAAAAATAACAAGTCTAAGGAAAAACAACCAACAACAACCACAAAAGAGCCATCAGAGAACGGTGTGACAGTGAGAAGCACAGAAAAGGGCTAAGTAGTGGGTGAGTTTTGTTGGCATAAACCCATGCATGATAGACTCCACACAGAAGTTGATAAACTCAAGCAGGTAAAAGCTAAACAAAAAATGGTTCACTGCATTTTTCTCCCACTGCATTTTCCCCCCTCCCCTTTCTACAAGCTGTGCACTGCAGGTTCTGTTTGCTTGGGGCCCACAGAGTTTTTCCTTGGACCATCAGGTCAGCACACCTTGAAGAGTATTCATAGAGAGATTCTCACCATGCTTAACAAAAGTGCACAGTTTAGCAAACTAATTTTTTTCCTTTAAAGACAGATATTTTGTCCAATTTGAATAAATTATTCTTAGCAAAACTGTATAATCTCCCATGCGTTCCCCCTCCCCGTCTGTTCATACTGCTTTTCTTCCAATCATATACTACAATGCAGTTCAATTTCCTCTAAGTGCAATCTAACATTGTTGCTCCTGTACTTATTTAAAGGATAGTGATAAATCAAAAGGGACTCAAAATGTATTTCTAAAATTTGAGATTAAATCAAATTACCATTGCCTTCCAAAAGACACTGGAAAAGTCTCTGACTTGCTCAAAGCAAGCAGTAAGCCCACAAGCATTACAGATAATTTTGCAATTTGCCTCTTTCTCACTTTAGCATCTTCATCTTAGCAAGCTGATACCACCTGAAAAATGTGACAGATATTATTTGTGAAGAGTGAAACATGATGTCCGCACAAAGACAGCTGCAGGTACTTTGAGTTTGAGCTGAAAATACAAGATTATTTGATTTGAAATGAGTGCTTATCTAATGTTCCTTCCTTGCTGGCATGCTTGCTTGCTACCACACTTTGAAATGATGCATTTAAATAAATCTCTTCACAGTCGCCAGCCAGCTTTCCTCACAAAAATAGGCTAGAGAGAAAATCTGCCTGCAACGAAACCTCCTCTGCAGCACCAGTGACCCTCCCAGCAGTGGTAGGTAGTACATGTGAATCTTCAAGGTAAGCAGCTCAGTAAATGACTGAAACTAGCTGGAGAATGTCGCTCTTTCCTTGACTAAGCTGAAAGAACATTCTGCATCAACATATGAATATATGAGTATAAAGCATGAATTACACCCCTGTGCTAAGGAATCTCCAGAGACTGGCTCAGAGAAGGCCAGAAGTGTTTGCAATGCAGTAGTGCCCTCAAGACACTGAGCCAGAAACCTGAGCCAGAGACTATCCTGGAACCAATTTGGTTTCTCTCATTGTTCAGTGGGCTGCAAATCCATTTCCCAAAGCCCTATATAGGTGGCAGCTTTGCTGCTGTGCTGCTGTGCAGCCCACATGGCACGTTCTTTCTGCATTTCCCAATAGTCTTTGCCCTGTTTCTCATGTATGTTTTCCCTAAATGCCTGCCAGAGACTGCTGCTGGAAACAATATGCCAGTGTAGACAGATTCCAGCTTGGTGCAATGTAGCCTTTTTCATCTGTAACTCTGCACCTCCCCTAGTGCCCATCTTTGTCTATTGTTGCATTTGGACAATTGAGGCATCCTTGTATAAGAAGCCCCTGAAAATGGTGCTGCACTTCATACATACAGGAGTGTCTGTATACACGAGAGCAGTAGGACTGTCTCCCAGTATACACGGCAAAAACTAATGCAACATCTTACCTTACCTTCTGAAGTCCCTTCCATCTACATAATAATGAGATAGCATGAGCCTCATTGTTGTGCAAAAGCACATGACAAAAGACTGGGTACCCCTCCCAGTTTTTTTACCATCCAACAGTGATGCCATTAATTTGCCAAATATCTCAAAAAGTACAAAGGTCTGACCTTTTCCCCCAGATCACTTCCTTTTCATAGAATCAAGAAGACACAACCAAACAGTGTATTTCAGCGACAATTATTGCACTTCCTGGGTGGCTGATAGGACGTGGCCTCTGGCATCAAGTCATGCTACATATTCCGGAAACACACTGCATTTCATAGGTTATTCCTTGCATATTAATGCCAGGCAAGTGAATACTGGGTTAGGGTTAATTGTTAGCATTAGTGTTCAGGGTTAGGATTAGGGTCATGGTTTAGGGTTAGGGTTAGAGTTTAGGGTTAGGGTTAGGTCACATTTAATATTAACAATCGGGTTAGGGTTTTGGTTAGTGTTATGGCTTAGTGTTCATGTTAGGGTTACAGTTAGGTTACAATTAGGTTACTGTTAGCATTTAGAGTTAGGGTTATGGTCACGTTTTAAGGCTAGGTTTATTGTTAGTGTTAGCATTTTAGTGTTGGGTTAGTTGAAGAAATTCAAATGCCTTGAAATATCTTCCTCAGTGTTGGTGCTCATGTGCCACGATTGTAAATTATTCCCAGAGAGTTCATGTTCTTCTAAATGTGTTCTCATATCATAATTAATGTTGTCAAGTTGCTGGTGTGAAAAAAGCCTGACTTTACAACATCAATGGATTAATGAAATATCAGTCATGGCTGGAGTAGCAGTAATAAATTGTTAGAGTGACACACCTGAAGTGAAGGTTTCAAAGGCCTTAAATTATTTAGTTTTCAATGTTTCTCATTAATATTTGGCTTTTGTTAACATTTGTTTCTGCGTTAAAATGGAAGTCAGCAGCTCTGCAAGAACAATTTCTTACTGATGAGTGTGGGAAAATTCTTTTCAAGGCATCCTGCTCTCCCCAGGGTTAATCTCCTAATTCAGTGGTCATCTGTAGCTCTCAGAGTTTCACTATTTGAGGAAATGAAATCCAAACCCCACAGGCTCAGAAAGGTCTAAAACCCACCCCATTGACTCACAGGTCCAAGTTTCATTTTATAACCTATATGAACTGAGAAATGCTTGAAGCAGTTGAGGGGAGAAAACCATGTAGGCAATTTCCATATAGATACATGCCCTGGGTTAACACAGCCCACTCTCACAAGCCCCGCTCTTTAGAAACAGATGGGAGGGAAAATAACACACAAAAAACTCTGGGTTGAGATAAAGAGAGTTTAATGAGATGCTATGAGGCACAATTACTTTAGCCTATTTGCAGTAATGTGCAGCAAGCAGCAGCAGAAGCTAGTGACCTCTCTGCACTCCCTGACCTGCAGCCAGCCCAGAAATGTCCCTAACCCAGAAACCAAAAGCAGCAACCAGAGCAGAAAACCTTTCCTGTTACAATCTGAACTTCAAGCCCCATAATACTTTGCTCCAGTCACCACTTTCATTTTAATGCTGGCATGACAGCTGCATGGTATTGATTATTAGCAGCAGATTTAATTCACCCATGACAGTACACTTTTGATGAGTTTTTTAATTACATCTATTTTAATATTCATCATTGTAGCACATGAAATATGAGAAGAAGAGAGACAGAGCCCGGAAGAGATACTGAGAGGGAGAAAAATCTCATTTAGAACATTGGGAAACTTATTTCATGTCAAAGAGCACTGGGTTAGGCTTTTGGAAGCCACACCTAAGAATGAGGTAAAGGCTGAAAATGTATTTTCTCTACTTACAATGTGTCCAACATGAGATCCTTACTTGCTGGCATAAACTGGTATAAAAAAATTTACTTCTGATACCAATGGAATTATAATAATTTGTAGCTTATGAAGGCACTGTATGCATTTCCCAATATTTATTATTAATTAAATTACATGTTGTAAATTAATAAGTAGCTGTTGCCAGTTAGATTAGTAGGGGGAAATAAATCCTCTGAGAACTGCAGGTATTCCTCCAAATATCAACTCAATTCAGATCATACAGAAAAATTAGTAAATGTTTCTCTAAATCAAGTAGGACCTAATGAAAAGACACCAAAATCATCAAGAAGCTTCCTAATGCAATAAAAAGCATTTTATTTCTTTTCTCCTTGAATATTTTGCTTTCCAGACTAGACACCATCTTCACTGTGTTCTTATGATGGCCTCACACTGTTCCTTTATTTCCATCAAGGCTTGCATCAGGCTGTGTTCTGTCCCATGAGTCACCTTCATAATATTATAGGCCTTGTTGAAAGAAAAAAAAGGACACATTAATCATTGGGCAAACCGTGCACAAGGGAGCAGAAATATTAGTACTGGTCCTCAGGGGGCTGGCAGCAGAGAGCTTGAATGTGTGGCACAGAGCAAAGCATCTCAAAGCATACAGTGATTTGCCCCTGAAAAAAAGAGGAGGCACTGAAACATTGTCCTTAGGTATTAAAGCCCATGAATATGTTGTGCAGGTGGATATTTGGAATAGTAGAGGAAGACACTTTTGCACTGAGGCATGCAGGCCATTTTAAGTTTGGTCAACTACAGCACCCAAAGTTTTGCTAATTTATTTGAAAGATGACTATTCAAAGTCCTGTAAATAGAAAGTGCTCTAAGTGTATCCAGAGAAACTATGCATAGCAGCAAACAAATTATCTTTAATAGAATAGAATAGAATAGAATAGAACAGAACAGAACAAACCAGGTTGGAAGGGACCTTCAAGATCATCGTGTCCAACCCATCAACCAATCCAACCCACCTAAACAACTAACCCATGGCACCAAGCACCCCATCAAGTCTCCTCCTGAACACCTCCAATGATGGTGACTCCACCACCTCCTTGGGCAGCCCATTCCAATGGGCAATCACTCTCTCTGTATAGAACTTCTTCCTGACATTCAACCTAAACCTTCCCTGGCGCAGCCTGAGACTGTGACCTTAATAGTTTTGCTCTAGAAATGTATGCAGGGAATGGGTCTTTGCTGCTTTTTTATTCTGTGTGGATATCTTCTCCTGGTGTCTGTAGTGTAGCCCATTCCCTGCCACAGATATGTCTGAAAATCCCTTTGTCCATTTCACATTTAAATCATCACTTTTCATATGATATTTATGCTTCCTTCCCCTAAATTCCCTCTGCAAGGAGAAAAGTACCAGATAGAAATGGCTTCAGCAGTCCTGATGGAGAACAAGGGAGCTAGAAGTGTACTGGCAGGAGAAAAGACATCAGTGATTTTAACTCATCCCAAACAAGAAATTGACAAAACAAATGTGTCCTTTGTTTCCATAGGTTCCTGCTCCAGTCAGCTGAGAAAATCCAGTTAATCAGGTTTGGATTGCAGAAAAAAGATCCTTCTGGAAATAAATGTTGAAGACTGGACCACATTAAAATTGGAAAGATGAAAACCTTTATTAGAATAAACCTTTATTAGAATAAACCAAACCAGGTTGGAAGAGACCTTCAAGATCATCGTGTCCAACCCATCAACCAATCCAACCCACCCAAACAGCTAACCCATGGCACCAAGCACCCCATCAAGTCTCCTTCTGAACACATTCAATGACGGCGACTCCACCACCTCTCCGGGCAACCCATTCCATAGCGCAATCACTCTTTCTGTATAGAACTTCTTCCTAACATCCAACCTGAACCTCCCCTGGCGCAGCCTGAGACTGTGTCCTCTTGTTCTGGTACTGGGTGCCTGGGAGAAGAGACCATCATCAGCCTGTCTACAACCTCCCTTCAGGTAGTTGTAGAGAGTGATAAGGTCACCCCTGAGTCTCCTCTTCTCCAGGCTAAGCAGCCCCAGCTCCCTCAGCCTCTCCTCATAGGGCTTGTGTTCCAAACCCCTCACCAACTTTGTTGCTCTTCTCTGGACTCGTTCCAGCAAGTCAACATCCTTCCTAAACTGAGGGGCCCAGAACTGGACACAGTACTCGAGGTGTGGCCTAAGCAGTGCAGTGTACAGGGGCAGAATGACCTCCCTGCTCCTGCTGGCCACACTGTTCTTAATGCAGGCCAGGATGCCATTGGCCCTCTTGGCTGCCTGGGCACACTGCAGGCTCATGTTAAGCCTACCATCAACCAGCACCCCCAGGTCCCTCTCTGCCTGGCTGCTCTCTAGCCACTCTGACCCCAGCCTGTAGCACTGCATGGGGTTGTTGTGGCCAATGTGTAGAACCCGGCATTTGGATGTGTTAAATCTCATGCCGTTGGACTCTGCCCATCTGTCCAGCCTGTCGAGGTCTCTCTGCAAAGCCTCTCTACCCTCCAGCAGATCAACTCTTGCCCCCAGCTTGGTGTCGTCAGCAAATTTACTGATGATGGACTCAATGCCCTCATCCAGATCATCAATAAAGATGTTAAAGAGGACAGGGCCCAGCACTGATCCTTGGGGCACACCACTAGTGACTGGCCGCCAGCTGGATGTGGCACCATTCACCACCACTCTCTGGGCTCGGCCCTCCAGCCAGTAATAAAATAAAAGTAGGTATATTCTTTGGTGGTCTGAATGAAAGACTATTCCCAAATTTTAGAGACTGCCAAGTATATGGAAACTCTAGCACAACTTTTTTGTCTTTTTCTTCAAATGAGCTAATTCTTAAAAGAAGAGGGAGACAGCAAAAATTGAAAGAACAAGTTCAAATAGCAGTCAAAACAAATCAGAGTGTGTAAAGAGCTCTAAAAACATGTCAAATACATTCTGAGCTACCACAATGCCATGCTACTAAATGATAAAATACTCAGTTAATCAGAACAATGGAAATGCTTTCACCACCATTAGAAATGCTCAAGAAATGTGAAATAAAATCGGAAAGCCTAATTTTTTTTTGCATATTTCTATTCCAGCAGAAACACAAAGCTGGTTGTGCATTTGCAAAATGTTTGCAAGTTAGTCATAATTGTGCTCTCTGAGAAGACTACCTAATGTGCTCTTAGTGCTCTGCTTTTCTTCATTTAACATATTGGGGAAATGTTGTAAAGAACAGATAATAGAGATATTTCAGCATAGTGAACTGCAAGGTACTAATTTATATAAGAGGGTTTTTTCCAATAAAACAATACTTGAAAAAGTATTACAAAAAGAAAGAATATGAGCCAATCCACTCTGGCTGAGACAGTGGGATAAAGAAAGATGAACACTGCATGGTACAGGAATCCCTGGGTGGTATGAAGCAGGATAGCTCCAATGCAATCTTGGGTGCATCACAGTGCAGCAATACATAGCTGTGCCTGGGCTGAGTAGGAGAGAGCAGGATTTCCCTAATGGAAATTCGCCATGTGAATTGGTGCACAGCATTTGCATGACCTGGTCAAGAGAATGGATAGATTTATTGGGAATGACATATATTAAGAGATGTGCAATGGGTACAAGCGGAGTCCCTCAGGGATCAGTCCTGGGACCTGTCTTATTCAACATCTTTGTGGGTGACATGGACAGTGGCATTGAGTGCACCCTCAGCAAGTTTGCTGATGACACCAAGCTGTGTGGTGCAGCAGACACACTGGAGGGAAGGGAGGCCATCCAGAGGGACCTTGACAGGCTGGAGAGGTGGGCACAAGCCAACCTCATGAAGTTCAATAAGAGCAAGTGCAGGGTCCTGCATCTGGGTCAAGGCAATCCCAGGCACAAATACAGGCTGGGCAGTGACTGGCTGGAAAGCAGCCCTGAGGAGAGAGACTTGGGGGTGCTGGTGGACAAAAAGCTCAACATGAGCTCTCAATGTGCACTTGCAGCCCGCAAAGCCAATCAGATCCTGGGCTGCATCAGGAGAAGTGTGGCCAGCAGGTCGAGGGAGGTGATCCTCCCCCTCTACTCAGCTCTGGTGAGACCCCACCTGGAGTACTGTGTCCAGTTCTGGAGCCCCTATTACAAGAGGGATGTGGAGGTGCTGGAACGTGTCCAGAGAAGGGCCACAAGGATGATCAGAGGGCTGGAGCACCTCTCCTATGAGGACAGACTGAAGGAGTTGGGACTGTTCAGTCTGCAGAAGAGAAGGCTCCCAGGTGACCTAATTGTGGCCTTCCAGTATCTGAAGGGGGCCTACAGGAAGGCTGGGGAAGGACTTCTCAGGATCTCAGGTAGTGACAGGACTAGGGGAAATGGAATGAAGCTGGAGGTGGGGAGATTCAGGCTGGATGTGAGGAGGAGGTTCTTCACCATGAGAGTGGTGAAACCCTGGAATGTGTTGTCCAGGGAGGTGGTTGAGGCCCCGTCCCTGGGGGTGTTTAAGAGCAGGCTGGATGAGGCTCTGTCCAGCCTGATCTAGTGTGGGGTGTCCCTGCCCGTGGCAGGGGGGTTGGAACTAGATCATCCTTGTGGTCCCTTCCAACCCTGAATGAAACTATGAAACTATGAAACTATGAAACATCTAAGTCTCAGTCCCAAGGTCGCTGACCTTGATCTTCAGGTCACCTAAAGGACACAGGTCAGTCAGGCAGTGATGGTCCTGGACACCCTGATACACAGCCAGAGATGTCCATATTGGATACACCTTTGTTAATTGGAAAAAACCCCTTAAAATCAAACCTAACCTTGAGATAATGCTACCTCTGCTGACTTCTCTCTCATTTCCAAAATTTCCTTTCCACATCCTTTTTTTGTCTTGGTGTAGCAAATGAATGCACCAAGTCTTTCTCCTTTTGTTTCCTCAGGGAGAAAATAAGTCTCATACAATGTACTGTCTCACACACTGCAGTATGAGTCAGAACCAGCTGCATCAAAGTTAGAATAGCAATGACTTCTGTAATCCCCAAATTAAACTGGCATTAAGTTATGCAGCTGTTTTTCTAAGGTCAGTGCAAAACTGGAGATAATTTCATCTCCAAAGAAAGGAACTGTTTCACTGGGCAGAATCAGGAACACAGAGGCTCTCTGAATGCTCTCCTGCTCCACTAAGTCACACATAACCAGCAGAGGCTGAGCAGAGACTTGTGGTCTGTGTAGTCTTCCTCTCAGCTAAAAACAACTGATTATGAAAAACTTTAGTTATCACAAGACACAGACAAGTGTCACTAACCACACACTGTCTCCCTGAAGAATATAAACCCCATCAGACTGACTATTGCTCCATGAATGCAAATGAAATGTAGTGCCTGATTTGCACAGGGGTGTGACTGGATGCCCATTGCCACAGCTGCAGGGAACTGAGCAGATGCAGGACAACACTGCTCTGTCAGAGGGAAAGCTGAAAGCAAATGGCCACATGCCAAAATGGCTTGAGATGAGGGCTAGCATTTCAGAGGCAGTATCTATGTTTTTCTATCATTCTTGACTGAAGGGGACACTGGGAGAGATTTTACTCCAATTCCTGTGTGTTTTGCCTCCACATCAGTGATTACAGTAAAAAAAGAAATTATATTGTACCTATTTTCACCTCAACACAAGGAGACACTTCTTTATGGTGAGGGTGAGAGAGCACTGGAACAGGCTGCCCAGAGAGGTTGTGGTGTGTCCTTTCCTGGACCTGCCTGGATGCATTCCTGTGTGGTCTTCCCTAAGTGCTCCTGCTTTGGCAGATGGGTTGGGCTCAATGAACTCTAGGGGTCCCTTCCAGCACCTAACATTCTGTACTTCTGTGATTGCAGGTCTTCATGACACAAGACAGCTACACCTATCTGCTGTGCCACAACTGTGCCAGCTGAGTTCAGGCGCTGCAGGGGGAATGTGGCTGGTCAGTGTTGTACATGTGTTCGTACTCCGGCCTGCACCTGTTTGCATGAGACATTGTTTATCTGCTAGACACCACTGCCCTGCTCAGAAAAGTGCATGGGTACTGTCAGCCCAGAAGATGGAGAAGCATCTGAAACAATGTGCTGAATCAGCTCTCTTTGAGGAGATGGTGTTTGGAAACAAAGTCATTGCCTTGAATCCAAGATTTCTCCTCTGAACCCCTGCAATAAAATGTATACTTTTCTCACGGCTCCTTGAGCCGGTTTTGCTGCGTCTTGGTAGTTTTTCTCCACGCTGGGATAAGCAGGGCTCGGGCTCCGGCATGTAACTCTTGGAGCTTTGTTTGGCTTACAGGCTTTGGCAGATGTCTTTCCTTGGGCACTCTTGGGGTGAGCAGCATTTCTCTTTGTTCTTGGGTAATCAGAGTTTCTCTCCCCTGGTCTGTGGTCCCTGGAACAGCTGCTTTAATGTTTGTTACTTTAAAGTTCTCTCCATGCAGTCGCAGTTCTGGCTGCCTGTAAATGGGGAAGGTTGGCAGCAAGAATCTAGCCACATCACATTGTGCTTTTAAAGCTTCAGCCAGTTTTTTGCTTTGCATGGTATGGTAGTTTTAGGCTATGCCTTTAAATTTTTGTTACCGATTTCGAGCAGAAAAGTAGAAAAATATAAATAAATCATTATTGGGTATGTTGCAGTGGCGGCGGCCCTGGCCGTGCACTTGGGCTGCGGCGGGGCCGGCCCTAGTCTCTTCCCCAACCTTTTTGAGCGAGTTCCGAAAATGGCGCCGAGCACCCGGCTCCACCTCCCTTTTTCTCAGTAGGTTGTGGTGCAGCCCCTCCCTCTTCCGGGGGAGGGTTGTGTTGTTGGATGCTGTCACGCCTTGGTACGTGAATGCCTAGTGGGAAGGCGGTGTACTGTGACATGCATCTGTACAGCCTTGGGCCGCGGCTGTAAGCGGTCAGCACTGGGCTTGGGATAGGTCTGTGCAGTATTGTGAAAGGCTCAGCGTGCCGCTTTCCTGGAGGGGTGGAGAAGCAGTTAGAGCCTGAGTGTTCTGACTGGCTTGCCCCAGGGGTGGAAATATGCCGCTGAGTAAATAGAGATGGAAATAATGGTTTGGTTGAGAAGTTGTGAGGTTCTTTCCAGGTGACCAGGATGTCCAATGGATCCATGAAGAGATTGCACCACAGAAGAGTGAACTCTGCATCGCCGAGAGGTTCCATTAGATGAGAGAAGAACTGGAATGGACTGACACTTGAGCCTGAATGAGAGACTGTTTGGGTGGACGCCCAGATGAAGATAAGCACTTCGCCAGACATGTCATTGGAAGATTTCTGATTTAATGATGTGTTTGGGTGCAAAGATTATGGTATGAAATAAGGGGTGGTGTGTTACAGTTTGAGCTGGGTGCTCCCCTGCAATGGTTACTTCCTGTGTCCAGAAGTCCAGCCCAGAGGGGTGGACACAGGAAATTATGTAGTATTTCCTACCACAATTCTCTGCACCACTATAAGATGCAATGCGGGGTCTAGCACTTCCTCTCCTCTTCCTCCTCCGTCAGCCGGTAACTGGGGGAGATGTCTCCTGGCTTTGGGCCTGGTTAGGCCCAAGGCCACGGGGGGATGGGCAGTCTCAGATCTGGCCAGCTGAGACTAGCCTAGCAGTGGGAGGGGGAAGAAGGAGCCCTGGGGGTCTTGGGTGTACCCTCAGGTGGGGATGGGATCTCTCTGGGTCTGTTTTGGGATCTTTCTTTGTCACTGCGCTTTTGGTTTTCTGTAAATGTTCACTGCTTTCTATTTAAACTTTCCATCACTTTTGCAATCCGTTTGTCTGAGTGTTTTATTGTTGCCAGCGGTGGGGAAGGGGGCTGCCTCAACCCAGCACATTCTACGAAAAAGAAAATAAATATAATTCTAAACTATTCCATTGGAGAAATATCTGCCATAAGACTGGCTGCACCAAAACCTTCTGGGGGCTTCTTTTCTCTACTCACTTTGCTCGGGAGAGATTAACCTGCTTCTGCTGACCTTGGCTGCATTATTTTGGTTAAGTCTAACAGCTGCTTTCTCTCTGCTCCTTTCTCCCTTTTGGACAGGGGATGGGAGGGAGGCAGAGGGACAGCTTCCCGGGTGTTTTTGACCAGAGTTTTTTTCATGATGTTTTTCAATTGCAAATATCTGTAAATGGCATAAATACTGTATATTTTGTACATATTCATTGCATTCCATTGTGGATTGTAGTTTTGCCTGTAAATACAGTTTCCATTTGCTTCCAACTGAGTTGGTCTGGGGGAGAAATGATGGGGGGAGTAAATCTTAATGATGGGCGGGAAATCTCAACCCACCACACATGGCAACGGAATCGTAAAGTCTCCGGGTCAGTGCCCTTTCATCTTTTAATTATTTTTTCCAAATAAAGAATCTTTTCATTATAGGTCTGAGCCTTTTCCTTATAATACTGAATCTTTTCCTCATAGTTTTTCAATTCATCTAGTGCTGATACTATACAAGCACCCACAATTGCAGCATGTTTGCTGCCTGGCTCATTAGAGCTTTCAGCCAGTTTCTTAATAATGCAATTTGGATTTTTGCAATTTTCTTTCACCCATTCCAAATCTGAGGCCATAATTACACAATTTATCTTGTGAAGGTATCCCACCATTGAATACCCTAGGTCTCACTGCACCATTAACGTTAAAATATGTATATTTTATATTTAATATTTCCTGGTGGTGGTGCCTTCAAACACTGCTGTAACTGCTACTGCCATGGGCTGGGGGCCTCTCTCCTCTTGTGCCCAGTTCATGGTCTGGAGTTTTCCCTTGGCTCAGAGAGGGCTAGGGGGCCTCTCTCTCTTGTGTGCTCCATCACTGGGTTGTAGCCTTTCTGTGGCTGCTCTGGGATTCAGTTCTCTTGGAGCTTTTCCCCTTTCTGCCTTGGTCCAGGTGCAAGGCCTGGGTGTAGTTGGCCTGCTAGGGCAGGCTCTTCAGCTGCTACTCCAGGAGCATTTGGATCTTGTTGCCTGACAGGAAGCTTTTCCTCCTCTCAGTTCCGCTCCCAGGGAGTGGGTGAACAGGCACAGATACAAGAAGATTAGTTTGTAAATGGTCCTTGTGGACCACTTGGAGACTACAGTTACAGATACACTGAGGTAGGACATAGAACAGTAAGAAGCACCTTATTCTTCCTTTTTAGGGCAAGAGGAGATCCCATCTTGAAAGAAGTTCCTGTGTTAGACATTGCTCAGTATTCAAAATATAATACAGTAGTAATCTGGATTGCAATGGGCAATGTGTTCACTAAAACCATGCAAAATCCCTTCAAAACTTCCACTTTCACTGATGAGGAGCATTCAGACATCCCTAGGGGAATTCTCTCCAGTTTAATGCAGTATCATATTAGAACTACAATTAGAAGACTGCCTGTTGATATATTGTGGCACTATTAATGAAAATAGAGGCTCCTCTGACTGGGGTCTCACTACACCTCAGGAAAAGGAAAGTCAATGTTTGGAAATGATAAAGATTATGGGGAAAATAGCAGAGCAGATTACCTGCTACATGAGAGAGATACAACTTACTTCTGAAGAAGTAAGAAAAAAACAGAATTGATTACTCAGAAAATAGAATTGATTACTCTTCCTTTTTTTTTCCAATGATCAGAATTGGCCATATTTTAAGTTAATACATCAAGTGAAGATTTATGTTACCAAGATTTAATAAGACTGACATTAAATATTAATGAGTTATTTCAGCTATTTTGGTTGCATAATAAGATGTTAGAACCAGATATATTTGGGGGTCCAAAAAATTAAGTACAAATACTATGTTTTCTAGAGGAAGGCTGAGAAACAAGAGGGAGAACCACCACACAGAGCATGTGGTCTCTTCAGGCCAAGCTGACAACAGGATAATCAATAATATAAGGGAATAAGTGTAAGACCTCTTTGAGGGAAAGTGGAGGCAGCTTATATTCGGGGGGGAAAAAACACCCTAGCAGTAATTGAAGGCTTGAGATGGGAAGCAAGTGAGAGCCTATGTCCAGGGCACATGGAAGAGGATTCTTCAATACATTTGTGATACCAACAACAATATAACAGCAGGACAAACAAGAAGTAGGAGGAAATTAAACAAGTCAGCTCAGGTAAAGACAGATGAATGGAAGATGAAATTATAGAATCACAGAATCATACAATCCTTTTTTTGCCTGGAAGAAGACCTTTCAGGTGATCAAGCCAAACTGTCAACCTAGAATTAGGGGGTTGGACTAGATGACCTTTGGAAGTCCCTTCCAACTCAGCCCATTCTATGATTCCGTGATTCTATGAACAACCAAGGATGTAATGAGCACAGCACCAACAGCAAAATCAAATCAAAGATGATGAATGATGTAGAAACATGAGGGATTAAGAAGCATGCCTGTTGATGTGAGTGTACTCACAATAAAATACAAACAGAAAAGGCAAATTTATCCAATCTGAAACCACAGATCCTTGATAGGTAATAAGGAAGGTACAGACCACGGCTCTACCCTGGTTTGTGTACTTTTAAAGTGCTCCCAGATTAATTTTGGTATAGTAGGAAAGTGATGAGATATTTTTATTTCTTCAGATCTAATAGTAGTTTTTCATTCAGACATCCTTGAGCTATTGAACTGTAATTATCAGTAACAGATACTGGAGGAAGTCAGTGCCTGAAACACTAAGCAACAGTGACCCATCACCACGTTTAGCTGCAGCCTGGAGAAACACCACTGATGGAAAAAGCGGTGAGGCATGAGGTGCAGTCAGAGCAGAAGAGGGAGTATACATGTCAGGTTAGGGGGAGGTGAGGGAGTGGGAAAGAGAAATGCTTCATAATACTGACCTGTTTCAAGGTCTCCAATGCCTGAGGAAACATGTCTTGACTGTACTGCAATTTGCCCACCCGCATCAGCTGGACAGCCCTCAGTGGATGAAAACCAGGATAATACAGTCTGCAGAGAAAATGAGGAAAATGTCACTGTCAGCTCTCACCTTCACAGTCATTGCCTCTGCAGAGAGCTATTAGGGTGGGACTGTAAAGTCATTGTGAATGTTAATAAGGTACTCAGAGAAAATTAGCTATGCTACTGAGAAGCATGAAATACTAAGGGGAATTAGCAAATTATTACTCTTCATCTCAAAGGAATGCCTTTAATATTATCCTGTTAGAAAGTGACGGGAATGGGATTATTTAATTCGCTGCTGTTGGATAATACAATAGCATTTACTGTACTTAGTCTTGCAAAAGGAGGTTGTTCACAATCTTGGGTCTCTGGAGAGGTATAATTTTAAGAGGAAACTTCATCAGGGAACCTAGTCCTGGATCCTCCAAGGTGAAGGAGAGAGACTACAGACAAAGCAGGTATATAACATGGAGGCCACCATTTCTGAGGGTTTTCTTGCTGCTCCTCACTGCAGAAAGAACTTGGACTGTGCATCTAGGCAAGATAACTGCTAGTGTGAGAATACTCTCCCATTCTTACTCAATTAATTTAATAGAAGCAAAGCTTCTCCATCAATCCCACTGAAGATAATAAAAATGGAACTATGTTCTCCCTTTTTTCTAGGAAGCAGATGGAGGGCAATGCCATTATTAATTCCTCTCAAGATGCTCTTGAAATGTCCATGCTTTTATGGTGGTCATCCTGCATTTCCAAATCCTGCCAGTCCTTGGTTCACAACACCTGGATCCTCTGTGGATCACCTGTGTTCTAGATGTGGAGAGCATGGCACCTCAGAAGAGCAACCTGGAGGGCTGCAGAAAGCTGTGGATGTGACTTGTCTGGAGCTGGCCAGCAGGAAACACAAAGTGCAAGGACCACACTTGGAAGATAAGTTACCTGCCAAAGATCTTAGATTTTTTTTTTTTAATAACTACAGAAATGAAATAATAAAAGCCTTCAGCACGACTTACCAAAGTCAAACATCCTGTTTGACCAAATTGCATATTATTTCCTCAAATATACCAGTGGTGTGTTTGAAAAGTGTCTAAAAAAATACAAAACTTGTCCCAGCTGCAGGAATAAGATACAATAAGCTTCCTAAAATCTACATTTGCAAGAATTATTTTATGTGTTTACATCAAACCTATGATCACCACAGTTCAGGGGAACTGATGATAATGAACAATAACACTGCAGCCAGAAAGACACATCTGCATAACGATGTTTAAACGCACACTAAGACATTAAATTTCCACAATGTATAGGAATAGTCTGACAAGTCTGGGTGCAAATGAATTAGTTATCTGTCTCCATTAATTTTCACCATTAAAAATGCACGCTTAATTAAATACAAGTAATTGTTTAAAAGGCAGTGTATCTAGCTGTCCTTACAAATGTCAAATGAAGATGTATAATGGAAAATGTCTCCACACCCAAACCTCTCTTTTTGTTTGAACACACAGGAAGCCTACCTGGCAGGGTCTCAGGAGTAACAGCTCCTGATCTGCCAAAGCATTTCATGATGTGAGAGAAAGTGGAAACCAACTCCTCAATAAGCATGATCTATAATGAATTGCCACAAACACCACCTGCTCAGATCCCTTGTGGATTGCAGTCCAAAAAGGCTGTAGAGCCAGCAGACAAGAGACAGGGAAAATTATAGCACTTATCTCAGTCCAAAGTGACCACCCAGGAATTGCCAGGATCTGGTTAAACAATCACTATTTATGTTTTGTTTCTGGTTATTATATCGACTAACATGCTACTATGTGCTACAAGTTAAATAGGGAGAAAATGCAATTAGGTGAGAGATGTGTGTGTTTGTGAAGAGGAATAGAAATTGCAGCACTTATACAGCACAGATGGGAGTAGAAAGCAAATGCATGACATTTTTTAAATTGCAAAACACTGATGCTGATATGGCTGCATACTTCAGCCCTCATCTGTGACAGGAAGGACTAAAAAGGTCATTCTGTCTCTGCTGGACCACTGAAATGCCAGGATGCCTGGGACAAGGATCACAGCCACAGAAGGAGCCAAGGAGACAAATAATTTTGCAAGAGATGATAATTCATCTTTGCAATCCCCACTACACTGTCTCTGCTGCATTCTGTATTTCCCACTGCTCCTTCATGGCCTCATCACATCTCCCTTGTTCCACACTTTTGCCTTTCATCCTTTCAACATTTTAATGGTTTCGCCTCCCTCATAAATAACCAGCCCCATCCAAAGTACCAACCCGAACAGGGAACTTGAGTCCTGCTTTGCCTGCAGCCACCACAGGGATGGCAGCTCAAATGCACAAATCCAGGCCATGCTTTAGTTCAATGTGCTACCTGCTAAGTTTCACAAGATTCCATCAGAATTCAGAATCCACCCCTCATGCAAACAGGTTTCTTTCTATAGATAATACACTCACCTGCAGTCAGTAAAGATTTAGTATTGTGGTATTAGCAATACCAGAGAATGCTGGTAGCAATTTAGCAATGTCAGATACTCAGGCCAGACTACCAGACATAAACTAAAGCAAGTGAAAATTTAAGATGAGGACATGGAAGAATTCCATCTGAAATGAAGAGCCTTGTGCTCATAAATATTTACAAAGCTGTTTTACTGAGCTGATTTATGGTCTGATCTTATGCATGTACACAGTTACATTTCATGAGCCTTAAAATTGACATTTGAAACAACTGTTTATTATCATATTCTGGAATAAATCCATTAAGCTATTTGAACACCTTTTGTGGAAACACATCAATTGAGTAAGTTTACTGGAGAAATCTAGACAGCTTGCAGCTATTTTGGAAGACATGTAAGTGGGAAAAATGCTCCTGGCTTCTTCCAGGCATTCCTAAGATTCAGTATTATGAAAAACTGGCATGGCAGAAAGAACTAAGAAGCAATGTCATGTACTTGAAAGCCAATTTATTATCCCCACACATTGCTCTGAACAAAACAAAGTGGATAAATTTACTAGCCAAGGAACAGGTATCTAAAGACTGCCAACAGGAGACTAAGACAACTATATAGAAATACATACTGTAAAGCATGTTACAGCTTTGAAAGAATAGGTTTTCAATCTGAAAAGGATTTTATGAGATTTACAAAGGCCTGAGGTACAGGAAGAAGAACAGTAATGCACTGAAAGCTGAAATAAAGATAATTCTGAGGAGTGATGTTTCCTGGCCCTAGGGGCTGGTCAATGCCCAGTAGTTCACTTGCAAAGAGAGATTAAATAGAATATAACAAGTATAGCTGTGCTGTAAATAAGAGAACTGGAAGAGGCCGAGAAAGATGCACATTTTGTATCACAGCCTCTTATACGAGACAGCACAGCTTTGTCCACATCTATGACCAACAGAATTCATGCTGGCCTGTCCCTCCAGTCTAGCCTCCCACCTGTGAACTGGGTTTCCCAGTTAGGCATCCTCACAGAAATGCCTTCTTTTGCCCCCTCCAGGTCATTGATAAAGACATTAAACAGGGTGAGTCCCAGGACAGCCCCCTGCATCCCAACAGGGCAGGACAAAACAGCAACATCCTCCCACCTCTAACCACTCAACCAATTTTTTACCTACCTATTTCGCTACTCATCTGGACTGTAAAATCCTAACTTGGATGTTAACTCCCGTGTCTTCTTGACCTTGCAAAGCTAATAGGCCAGCTCTCAGAACTTTAGCTGAAAGTAGCCAATGGGTCTGATGTGTGTGTAGGGATCACACTCACTCAGATAATCCCTGGCTCAGCCTTGTTCTGGGATGTGCCTGGAAGACTTTGTAAGTGAACTGTGAGGCAAAGAAGGCACTGTCTAGCTTACTAGTCAAAACCTCAAATGAGAAGTATTCCCTAGTCTTCAGCTGGCTTGCACCATCAGTTCCTGCATTTCATTCACAAAACAGGGATATCAATTTTAACTAGGCCCATACTTTGGAAAGAAATAGTTGCTTCTAATACACCGTGGAATCACTAGCTCCTATTTGTAAATCAGCCACAAGATTTGCCTTGATTAACCCCTAGAGCAGTCACTGGTCATGTCATATACTATTTCATGAAAAAAAAACAACTTTTCTCCATTTTATATAGCGGCTCTGAATCTCTCCAAGCAATCTCTTGTGTTCTCGTGTAAAGGACAATACATAAAAAGACAACCCTTGACAGATCTTAGTCAATTTCTTCTATTTCTTAATATTGCAGTTCAGTACTTCCAGTCAACTTATTTCCCATTGCAGAGTAAATAGTCAGAGCATTTGTGTTCTCTTGTGAATTAAATCCTAGTATTAAAGAAAGAGACTATGCAAAATCACTGCCCTTTCTGATGCCTCATACTTTAAAATAAATAGACTCCTACTGTTCCTTGGGTTAACATTTGCACTGTCTTCATCCTGATGTAATCAGAAGCAGGCAGGATTTATAAAACCTGAAGTAAGGGTTTAAAATGAAAATGTTACTAGGTTCTTTAATTTGGTGACATATAAAAACGGGTGCTATATACAATGGTAAATTGGTCTGCAGCACCTTTTAGTGCAAGTAAATATGACAGCATAAAAGGCATAAAGCAGTTTTAGGAGTCCCAGAAACAGAGAAGGAATTAAGAAGGTACTCCTGAGCTTCTGCAATGCTGATGACCGGAATGCAAAGAGGAGAGTGTCAGCTTCATGAAACAAATGTAATTGCTACAGCTGGTGGAAATGTTCACCACAAATATAGCACCCAGTAAGTTCAACCTTCTCTTCTTCCTCTGGCTCGTTCTTGACTTCTGAGCTGCCCAGCATTTGAGCATATTCATTAAAGCTGTTGACTGAACTGCAGCCTTGTGGTGAAGGCACATTATGCCCAAATATAGACTCTTGTCCCAGCATGTGGACAAGTTCCCCCTCCTCCAGGATGAAGACAAAAGCCAAGACATTAGCCAGGCCAGCACGCACCCAGCGCATGCGGTGCTCGTGCAAATACCAAGTATGGGCATAATTCTAGCTTCATGCTTTCTATAGGCTGAAGCCAGTTGTTTATGAGAGTGCCCATTGGTCAAGCCCAGCCTCGAGGAATCTATAAGTATCACCCCAGTTGGTAAACAAGTAGTCCCCTCATTCACTTTGTCTCTGTGCTTGCTTGAGGGAACAACTCTCGAGCCATAGCCTCTGCCATTGAGCTTATTGTTGTTAGCTTCTGTTATACATGCACACATACTGAAAGCCTCTGCACTGTGAGAAGCAACCGTGAGGATCATCTCCAGAGGGAGGACCTTCACTGAGCCTGAGAAGCCCAGCGTCATCACAGCCAGTCCAGGACTGGGACTCCCGGGTCCGGGAGAGCCCACTGTGCCACTGGAGGACTGGACCAACCCCCGAGGGTAAGATCTGTCCAGTTGCTGGAGAAAAAGGACTTGATCGAGACCAAGTCCACATATGCCTAGCCCCCCGTAGCGGGAGAGGAGCCGCTGTGTGCTGCTCTGAGCCCTGTGAACCTCAGGGAAGACTAAAGCATTGTTCGTGCCTATACTGCACCGAACCCGGGACCACTCTGAGCATCCCGCTATTCCTGTAAGCTCAGTAAACGAGAATCCACTGCTTAATGCAGCCACATTCTTTCCCCGAGGCTGTTTACATCAGCCCCGAGAATCGACGTAGCTGGGCCGACCCCATAGCTTTTCCTGCTGCCGTGTCCTCCGAGCCCGCCTACCGGCAACCATCGCCCCACCCTGTCGTGCGAGCCGACTCTGAGGGCTGACCCCACGGGCCTATCCTGACCAGGGGTCTGGAGGGAATCGACCGAGTGCTGAAGGAAACCTGCTTCCGAGCTAAGTCCAGGTTCCATTATTCCCTCTCCACTGCTGTGGAGAGAGGAGACAGTAACCCAACGCCGCCATCCAACTCAACTAGGAACCAGTCCAGCGACAGTCATCTGCCAGGCCTCCACCTTGCCACAAACAACAGCTACAGAGTATCTTCCACGTGCTTTCCATCCACTAGCACTCAGTTCAAAGTATCTGCGTCTAGCAGAGTAAGCATTGACGCATGGAAAGATTATGATACTGCTGTATGTAGCTACAACCACCCGCGTCCCGCCGAGTCGCCATCTAGTGGCCAAGCGGCGGAACTGCGCCCTTCCTTATATAAATACAGAAATGGTCTCTTTCAGTATTTCAGTATTCCTAAGGTTGGAAGAGTGAGCCACCTGAGGGGGTCAATGGATAGTTCAATTAAGTTCTAATCATAACACTAAGCCACTTATGGAATGTATTTCACGAACGTGCACTAGAACATGTATATAAGTTAGTGATTCATCAGTTATTAATAATTTTATAATAAAAATGATATTTTCATAATTAATATTTCATATTAATAAATTTAATAACCTCTTCACAACAAGCCTAGAAACTATTTTTGTATTGTCCAGTTATTTGTTTTTTTATTGTTCAGTGGTGTGTGGTGTCATCTAATTCATATGATATTACTTCTACTCCTAGGCTGGGATGATCAATGGGTTCTAAATATTGGAATTATGAGAAAGAGTTTTAGGACAAATTTAGGGACAAATGATTAGTCAAAGAAATCATATGCCTCGGGTACACATGAGAAATAAACTAACTGTGCTCATTTAGCTTACAGATCTTAATGCCAAAGGTGCTGCAGCTGTTCAGTCTGATCTATACAAGACTTCACCTAGCAATTCCTGCTCCCAAATCAGCAATTTGAGGCTAAAACAGTGCTTAACAATGTTTTATTTATAGAAAAATCATCTTAATTAGCTCTATATACAATTTACTTAATAATAGTATTTTTTCATATGCACAAGCCCTCTGCAAGCATTTTGCACAAGCCTGGTGCAAGCATTTTGCTTGGAATGGAACAAGGTTACAGGGTTATTTTTGGAGAAAGTGGGCACATGTTATCAATACTGGCCTGAGTGACTGTGTTCCATGTTAAGTATTAGAAATCTAATTGAAACCATAAAATTTCTAGGGGCAGTATATCTATATTAACCTGTGTATAATCTTTAAGGGTCCTAGTGAAAGCCTTCCAAAAGAATATTGGCCTGGGTTTCATGTTGATAACACGTTTTTTCTTGAAATAAGACTAACATTAACCACTATTTATTCTAGCTTCTCCTTCTCTGTCTCTTTCTTCCTTTTTTTTTTTTTTTTTTTTCCCTTCTTTTAACACTTCTATTTATCATGGATAATAAGGTAAGTTTAAATCGGTTTAGTACTTTACAACTCCCCTTCTACCTTAAGGAACAGTCATGTCATATTTTGAGTTGCAGACCAAATCCTTCACCTGTAGCAGACTTGATAATATTCCAGCTACCCTGAAATGTTTATTATCCATTTTAGTGTCTTTTCATAGTTTCATAGTTTCATAGTTTCATTCAGGGTTGGAAGGGACCACAAGGATCATCTAGTTCCAACCCCGCTGCCACGGGCAGGGACACCCCACACTAGATCAGGCTGGACAGAGCCCCATCCAACCTGCTCTTAAACACCCCCAGGGACGGGGCCTCGACCACCTCCCTGGACAACCCATTCCAGGGTTTCACCACTCTCATGGTGAAGAACCTCCTCCTCACATCTAGCCTGAATCTCCCCACCTCCAGCTTCATTCCATTCCCCCTAGTCCTATCACTACCTGAGATCCTGAGAAGTCGTTCCCCAGCCTTCCTGTAGGCCCCCTTCAGATACTGGAAGGCCACAATTAGGTCACCTCGGAGCCTTCTCTTCTCCAGACTGAACAGCCCCAACTCCTTCAGTCTGCCCTCATAGGAGAGGTGCTCCAGCCCTCTGATCATCCCTGTGGCCCTTCTCTGGACACATTCCAGCACCTCCACATCCCTCTTGTAATAGGGGCTCCAGAACTGGACACAGTACTCCAGGTGGGGTCTCATGGAGAGAATCAAAGCAGCAGTGAATAGTTCAATGCTGACATCACTCTTTTCTGTTTTACCCAGACTTGGCCTCTCGCTTTGATTTTGGGATTGGCTCTTAAGCACTATCATGGAGGTTTTTCTGGATGTAAACTACAGTGCACATACCTCGGGCATTACAAAAAAAAGGTTTAGCAGTGGTGAGAAGCCTCATGCTGGAAAACCTTTTACAAACTAAAGCAGGAAAAGTTACCTTGTGTTACTATTACATGAAACTATTAATTATCCCTAAGAGATTTACTTTTCTTCTAGTTTAACCAAATAACAACAGAAAATCAGCATAATTTTCTGAGAGAGCTGGGGGTCTGGTATCATTAGAGGTGTGTACAGCTAACATCTCTGATGAGAATTTACCTGGAAGTCTCCATACACCTACAATATATCCTGGCTGTGCATTTTTGCAGTCTAATTTACATATGCTCTCTATCTGTATTATTGTGGGGAAACTCTCAGTACCCCCAATATTGAAACACTCATCAATGACCATGCCTCATGTATGAGCCTCATTATTCTAAGCACTAAACAGCATGGCATGACAGCCTTTGGTTTGCACAGGAAAGGCACATCCTCAGGCAAATTGACTGCTTTGTGCAATGTTAGAACAGAAAATCTCCAAGAAACCCAAGAGTTGAATGTAGATCTCATTGTAACTTTAGGATATTTTTTGGTTTGTTCAGAGCCTAGTTCTTCTGTTCGTGCTTTCTTGTGTACCTGTCTCACCCTGCCAGGCTTAACAGGCCTGTTGTATTTTGCAAATGAAATGTAGATACAGTACGTAACCTTTGTTTAGAAACTTTTGTGACAGACTGCCAATTTATTTTTATCTTTGTTTATTCTGTCCTCACTCAAGAAAAGGCCTGTTTCTGCAGTGAAACAACTGCCTCTGGAAACAGCTCAGGATTTAGATCTGTGATATTGTGGCTCAAAATATTTTTCATCATATCCGCATCTCATACTGTTCATCACTGTTTCTTTCAGTAATTTAACTGATGTGATCAAATAAGCAATTACACTTCTTAATTGCCTGAACTCTCAAGAAATGTTAGCTATCCATCTCAGAAATAATTTTCTCTGGTTCCTCATCATTCTGCCATATTCCTTACGGTGATAATTTATGTCACGTTAAAATGGATATTGTTCCAGATGTTGGCTCTGACAAGATTTGAATGATAACTTCAATAAAGTGATGAAGTGGTATAAACTGCAGCTTTCATTTTGGCTCTCAATTTGTCTAACCCACCTACTTCAAATGCTCACACACTCTGAACTGGCCACTTCAAATGATCTGTCCTCTGGTGTTAAGAGATGTTAAGGAAAGAAAGAGTGAACAATTTGGAATGGAAGTAGGAAAAGATTTTATATAGATTGTCTCTGTGTCTTAGCTGATCTTCAAAACAACTTACTGCTCTTCGTTTTTTTGTCATGAGTTCACCATGTTTACAGCTAAAGATGGTCGGATGCACTGTCACTGCAGATATGAACATACCCTCTCAGTTCTTGCATAACCGAAAGACCAAGAGATTAAAGTCAACAGTTTAGTTCAACAGATTTATAAAAATATTTTAGAAGTCATATAGAGTACATCAGAAGATGGACACGGCTGGTAGTACTGACATCTTCAGTGCAAAATGTCTCCATTCACTAGTATCTCAGATCACCTCAGAAGTCTATTGCAATACAAGATGGACAACATGTGAGTTAGATCACTAGTTTTAGCAATAGTGTCAAACTCCCTTGTTCCCTAATCTGTCTCATCTCCAGGTAATTCTCCAGAGAAACTGCCAGGTGCAGTGTAAGAAGTCTTTCACTAGAGAGACTATTGCAAATACCAATTTCAGACAGGACAGTACTGGAGAGACAGTAATTTTTCTCGTGGCAAGTGTTGGTCAGGAAACAATCAAAGTGGCTGTCACTTTCCACTTCTGAGGATTAGAGAGTTGTCATTATTGTTATTGGTTATTTTACACACATAGATTAGTGATTTAGTAGGCATTTATACATACAGTAAGTATACATGAGAAGTCACCTGTTTAATTTGCCATGGTTTAGTTGTTTAGGTGGGTTGGATTGGTTGATGGGTTGGACACGATGATCTTGAAGGTCTCTTCCAACCTGGTTTATTCTATTCTATTCTATGTAATTTGGGAAACAGATCTTGGAATTATAATGGATATTTCTGTGAGATCATTAATTCTGTGAACATTGTAGTCAAAAATGCAAAATAAATAGCATATTTTTAAGAAAAGAAAACAGAGAAGTTCTGTAAAAATACACCATGCCCCTGCATCCTGGGTATTGCATGAAGTTCTGATCCTCTCTTCTCAAAATAATTCAGTAGAGAGGGTGATGAAGACAGAGGCAGTGAAATGAAGGAGTAAATAAGTAGTCCAGGACAAGCCTGCAAAATAAATGATTGTGGGAGGACTTGACAAATCTACAAAAGTACAGACAGCATTGAACAGGCAAATGAGGAATGACCACTGTCTCTCATAACGCCTAGAAGATATCAAAGTCAATAACTGACTGGTTCAGAACAAATAAAATGGTGTTCTCTCTCATTCAGACAATAGTTGAATGATCAATCCAGTACCTCAAAATGAGGCTGAATTTTTATAAAAAGCAAATGGATAACCAAGTCTGAGTTCTTATTTTCTTTTTCTATGCCTACACCATGTGGCACATTACAGTCACCCTGTGATCACCAAATCCTCTCCATTGTTTCCAAATGGTAAATTTCTAGATTAGCATGAGTAAGAGGCTGTGAAAGGACTCATCTCCTGCTTTTTTGATGTCTCCCCAAACCTTCCTCTTTCTTACCCACTTTTTTCTCCATCTTAAAGTTTTTGTCCATGAACAACTGAATGACAGTAACTCTGTAATATTTCACTATATTTTTCATCCTCTCATTTTTGAGCACACAGTTGCCTTCTAGACTTGCCTCCCTTACAATTTGTTTGTTGTTTTTTTTTTCTTTCACATGAAAATTTGTCATGCCTGTGCTTTACTGGCTGCCATTTTTTTTTTTTTTTTGCTTCTTGGATTCTTACTTTCAATAGCAACAGTAACATCTGAATCAGCATTTACAAAATGTAGTGAGATTCTTATGCATAACTTGTTACCATGTCTGCAGAGGAGCTCCAATACCCAATCTCATTTGGACGTCTACACTTACTCCTTGTGTCTCAGCTTTTCCACCTTTAAGATGAGAATACTGATCTATTCAGTGGAGTTGATACGAGAGCTAAGTTAAATCATGTTTGTAAAGAGCTTTGAGAGTTCAATAGGAGCATTCTGTAGAAGTTCAAAATATTAAAACTAGTTCTGAAGAAAACTACAAATCCATGGTAAGCAACACACTTAACATGTGGCAGCTAAACAAGACCATCGGTCTGAAATGCAGAACACTTTTCTTCCATTCAGCTGCTCAGCTGGATAGAAAATTTCTTGCATGACCCAAGACTCAAGTAAATTGCTCCAGAGTTTCCTAGGAAATAAAATGATCTGGAAGGAAGAGGAGGGGGAAATAGCATTCTTTACTGGGGGAGGGGAAAAAAAAAAAAAAAAAAAAAAAAAAAAAAGAAGGAAACAAACAAAAAAGGAAAACTGGTATTAACTTTATGAACAGTAAGCACAAGCAACAATCTCTCCCAGGCTCTACAGTGCTGCCTGAAATGCTGGCTGGATATAAAGGAGATATTTTTTTCAGGTAATACCACTATGCCTATTCATTGGATGGAAAGCAGTGTGCAATACTTCAAAAGACCAAGGCATGATTGAACTCTCTGTTTTTAACTGAAAGTAGAATGTTCCCTGAGCAAATATTTTTCAAGCAAAGCCATGTTTATTGTACACCTTGATTAATGAGCACATTTTCACCTTGACAGAACAGACTGGGGGTAAAAAGTTTTTAGGAGAGGATTGCTTGAGGAGGAAATAGATATATGAAATTACTATTTCAGTTCATATAAAGTGGAGAAATTCTCAAGATTTCAAGATTTACATGATATATCAGTAGCTAGCTTAATATGTGAGTTACTGCCTCCAATGGATAAATCCAACATGTTTATTATAGATAGTAGAACATCTCAAGATTCTTTGTATTGACGTAAACCAGTACAATGTCACTGATTTTAATGTTTGATGCATAGCTTGCCGTAGTTATTTCAGCTTTTGCTATCACAGAGAACATCATGCTTCTAAATCATATAAAACTATGTTAGTGTCAGCATCACAGGATCAAGAATGATAGAATCAATAAGGTTGGAAAATACCTCAACAATCATCAAGTCGAACCTGTCACCCAAGAACTCATGACCACTAGACCATGGCACCAAGTGCCATGTCCAACCCCCACTTGAACACTTCCAGAGACAGTGACTCCACCACCTCCCTGGGCAGCCCATTCCAATGCCTAACAACTCTCTCTGTGAAGAACTTTCTCCTCACCTCGAGTCTAAACTTCCCCTGGCACAGTTTGAGACTGTGTCCTCTTGTTCTGGTGCTGGTTGCCTGGGAGAAGAGACCAACCCCCTTCTGGTAACAACCACACTCCAGGTAGTTGTAGACAGCAATAAGGTCTCTCCTGAGCCTCCTCTTCTCCAGGATAAACAATCCCAGCTCCTTCAGTGCTTTCCAGGACAGAGAACAAAGTTTTATTCCCAGATTTTGGCTCAAAATTGTTTGTAATCTCAATCCACCATTTTGTAATCATATATTGTTGCCATAAAAGATCCTGAGGTTTTGCAAAATTATACCCAGCTATAGTTATGTGTCCCAGCCACTTGGAGCTTGTTTAGAGATGTGTGAGGCATTTAATTTCCTCAGAGTGAGGTTTTTGGTTGTATTTCTAGCTTAGGTCATTAGAAGATCATGTCTTGATAGGACAAGAATATATTTCTGTACGCAAGATAAGGAACCAACATTCCATTCAAGCCAAAGTGCAATGCATTTAGGCATTTAATGAATAACTCTCTTGAGTAAAAACAGAAACAAAGAGTTTCTGCATTGAAAATGTAGGGCATGATATGGAGAAACTTAGTTCCCAAAGAATTAGTTGGATTTTCTCCCCCTTAGGAGAAATACATGATGGATCTGTTGGAAGGATAACATTTTCTCCAATCATGAACTTCAGCCCTTGTGAGGAGAGTCATGGAAAGGTGGCCACCTCTTTGTGCCAGACTACAAGTTTGGTAGCTGAACATGACACTGAATAATATAGACACCAGCACACCAGAAGGGTGAAAATCCCCAAAATAAAAACAACAACCAAACCCCCAAACAAACTAACCAAAGAAAACCTCTGGAAGCTGCAGAGGAAATCATGTGGAGTAGCTTGACAGGGACCTGATCAGTCCAGCCATTGCAATGGTACTTTCTCAGGCACCAGAGGAGGCACAGACATTTCATGTCCGATCTCCTCTTCCTAGAGGTCACAGGTAGACATCCTATATTGTGCAGCACACTTCTGACAGGAATCCTCTGAAACGATTTGATAAATATTGACCTTGCACCGTATTCACTGAGAACAGCATGCACAAAGGAAGAGCTACAACTGCACTAACACACCTAAAGTATGTGAATAAATGACTTGTAGGAGTCTGAAATTATGAAGCAGTGAGCAAGAACAATTCTCAGTCAACTGTGTGAGAGCAATTAGCCCATTGACTTATGGCTGAGTGGAGAAGAGGAAATGAGCAAAAGAAACACATGGGCTCTATCAACTACTGTTTTTTCTATCAAATGCTAGTAGGGTCCCACTGAGATGAACACTGTAATACTTGGTCCATAGTTCCCAGTAGATGATTTCTGTGCAGTGGGAGAAGACTCACAGCTCTAGCTCAGAAGTAACAGCCAGCATACTGGGAAGGGCTCCATCAAAATGCTGTGTAAGTGCAGCAGAGTTATCTGAATAACCTGTCTATAGGTCCAGGCCTACTGTATCATCCTGTGTCCCAGGTTATATCTCTTTGGTGGCTAAACCCCTTTGTCAAAATATTTACTATTGGTTTCCCATTGCACATACTAGCTCTGTCTGAGGCAGAACCTCCAGTCTACCTCACAAGTTTCTATTTTCAACAGTAAGAAGAATTTTTTTTTTCTCCCTCTTCCCAGATACTTATTTCCTGTCTTTTTCTGGATTTCAATCTTTCTTTCCTAGTGTCTCTATCATTACCCTTACATTTTGTTCATTCATTACCCTCTATCTCACCAAGTTGCCTTTTGCTCCTCTCACCATCTTTTTATTCATAATTTTATATTTTTTCCACTCCTGGGTCCTACCTATGCATAACCAAAATGGTATGTCCTGTGGAGGCTGACTGCTTATTTGGATGAGCTACATGCATGATGCACAACTTGAAGCAACTGTTGGACTGTGAACAGTGTCAAAGTCAACTCCCTGTAAGAATAAAAATTAGACATTAAAACATGCAGTGATGTACTGTGCATAAAGCCCCAGGAAACTACCCATTGATCTATTGTATGTCCATTAATCTCTTCGGCCTAAAGGGCATCTTTGTAAATTGGTTCAGAAGGCAGCCACAAAAAGGAATCTGTCAATACTCATTTGTGAGGCACAGGAAAACCATATACTGAGTGATCACTATTAAATATGAATCCATGGCATGAGGCAGGCAGCAAAATCTAAAATTAGCAAAACCAAAATGTCATGGTCTCATCTGATTTTGCAAAATAGGACCTCACTATTTGATTTCAGTTGGCTCTTGGCTTTCATAGTACCCATTCTGAGGATTTTTTTATTACTTCCAGTTTGTATTACATGCTGGATCAGATATACCTCAATAGAGAGCAGAAAAAGGCCTCTGATAGGTGACAGCTTCTCTCCCAGACAAATGGCGATCTTTCCTGGAGTCTCCTTGCAGATGCACATCACGTCAGTGCAAGCTTTTGTAACATAAAGAACTTCATGCCCTTCGTTAGAGCCGTATCTTATTTCCATGTTTATGGTGCTGCATTAAGTAAGGCTCTTGGTCCACTTCCTTCCCTTTTTCATAAGACTCTGTCAATGAACCAGCAACTTTGATGCACATGAGTGACCAGTTTTTAGAAAGGGCTTTGCTAATTGATTACTATCTTTAAGCAGACTTTTTGGGGGGCAAAAATTATGACATACCTTATCTCAGGTCTTTATATTTAGGGCAATTATTTACATGCTCCTTTATCAGATGAAGAGCTGATAAGGGTTGTTTATTCATAGAAGAATGTATATGGCTCAGTTCTAGCCCTTTGTTGGTGCTACAGTCAACTGCCACCCTTAGCCTTGAATCACCAGGTATGTTCTCACCCAGATCTGCTACAGAAAGACAACAGGGTGGACATGTCGGTGGCTGAGCTTCTGCTCTGGCTTTTCTGAGCAGTTTTCCCAAGTGCACTTATTCCATCCTAAAGCCAAATGACCACTGCTTTGGGGTGTTGTAGTTTATAAGCTTTTCCTGGGGTCCAAAAGCCCAAATGGAACAGATTTAGGTTGCCTCTCCTCTCCCTTTTTCCCAGGTAGGGTAAAAGCAAATAAGGCAGGAGAAAGGAGAGGTAAAATCACAAAAGAAATGGTCTGGAATTGGTTTGGAAGTGAAAGGGAAATGAAAAATAAATAAATATATATATAGCATTTGAGTAACAGGGAAAGTTACAAAGGTATAAGGAAAAGGGTAAATAAAAAATCATACAAAATCAGGCTCAGCTGGCATTGGATTCCCTTGATGTAAATGGATGCAGTTCTCAGAAGTGTGGAGGCAGCATGGAGGCAAACCACAGGGTAACCCAGGAAGCAGGAGGGCAGCAGATGTGTCTGTCGAGCAGGTGAAGTGGGGAAAAAGAGCGAACCAAGCAAATGACTTCCCTTAAATAGGCTTGTGGGACAGAAAGGGGGAGTGGAATAGACTTTCATCCAGGGGACTCCTTCCCCTGGGAGGGGGGACTGAGTCTGCCTACCTAGGTCAGGTTTCTTTGTCCACTTGGGGGCTGGGTTCTTTTCAGCTCTTTCTGGGATGTGTGTAACCTGGCATAGGTGTTTATGCTATAGATCTGAGATCTAACATCCTTTCTCCTTCAAAAGCATCTCAATTACTGTTGCTATTTCTTGCAATAAATATTTAGAGATAGTAATTACTTGAAAAGGAAACAAAAAGTCATGCACTTCTTGATGCTATCAGTCTTTTTAACAGTGTGCATTCAGAATGGAGGTGAAAATGAAGCCTGGTTCCAAACACAGTTATATAGCTACAAGATAGCAGAAGGTCTGGATAAGTGTTTTTCCTATGTTGTTATAGTACAAACAATACTAAAAATGCAAGCAAGTATATTTTTTCATTGCTGTTTTAAGGTATGATACAATAGATTCTTTAAAACTGTAGAGTATTAACTTTTCTGTGACATTTTTTATGAATAGAGATGAGCCAAAGGGAAAGTTTGCAGTGCCAGAAGTGCACTGACAGCATGAACACTACTGTGTAGTAAAACTATTTTCACCATGACATAAATAGATAGAAAATGAATGTATGCAGATGTGTAGGTTGCTTTAGCTTTCAAAAAATATAAGCCCAGACAGACTGAATATAACTACACCCCATTTTTTTTTTATTTCTACATGACAGAATTTAGAACAAGTCATTTCAATACAGTGTGTCATACAACATTATACAACACACAATATATACTATTTTAAGCAAGTTTCATGTGGAGAAATATTTATTTCAGCAAACAACCACTGGAAAAAGCCATCTTTGTCTCAATAGAGAAGCAAGAAATTGAGAGATGATTGGGTTATAGAGTACAAATTGTGTTGCTTTGTCTCCACTCCAGAGCACATTCACTCATCTTTTCTTGTTCTGTCTTCCTTTGGCAGCTTTGTGCTTTTGTTCTAGGAAGAGCCAACCCTCTTCTGAATTCCCACCACTGTCTCCTTTACCTTTTAAGCTGGCTTGCCAAAGGCCAAGGCTCCTTCCCTGAACATCTTTCCTGCGTCTTTGCCTGCAAATGACTCCTAACAGGACTGCTAACATCCATAGCCATCAGATTTGTTAACTGTGTCACAAGCCTTGTATACAGAGAAGGGTTTCAAGCCTGAGACAAACTTGGTACACTGTACTGAACTACTTCCACCACACACCTTCATTGTCAATGATTCTGTAGCCTGACATGGGCAAGTACAATGATATTCAGGAAGAGCTTGGAACTAACGGCAGTTCTTGGGTAGACATAATTCTTTTGCACAATACTAGAGTTAGGTGACTTGTCTACCTACAGATTTTTACGGTTCATTGGAATGAATTAATAGTGTGACTTTAAAGTAATAATTTCATCCATGTTCTAGATGCTGTCATTGAAAAAAATAACAGAGTTATTTAGTGTTTAGCTTGATAAATTTCCAAGGTAAATTGGGCCATACTCATTAAATTGAAAAAAACACAGGTCTTTAAAAAGATTAATTAAAGCACTTTAAATTTATTTCTTTTAATCTTGAGGCAGAAGCATTGGTGAAACAAAAATGGTATGCTTAAAAACCCAGAAGCCCACATTTCTCCAGAGCCTGACCCCAACTGGAGTACTGCATCCAGTTCTGGGGCCCCCAGCATAAGAGGGACATCAAACTGCTGGAGCAGGTCCAGAGGAGGGCCACAAAGATGACCTTATAGGGACAGGATGGGAGAGCTGTGGCTGTTTCCATGGCAACCCCATGCAGAGCTACAGGCTGGGGTCGAAGTGGCTAGAGAGCTGCCAAACAGAGAGGGACCTGGGGGTGCTGATTGACAGCTGCCTAAACATGAGCCAGCAGTGTGCCCAGGTGGCCAAGAGGGCCAATGGCATCCTGGCCTGCATTAGGAATAGTGTGGCCAGCAGGAGCAGGGAAGTCATTGTGCCCCTGTACTCTGCATTGGTTAGGCTGCACCTTGAGTACTGTGTCCAGTTCTGGGCCCCTCAGTTTAAGGAGGACGTTGAGACACTTGAAGGTGTCCAGAGAAGGGCAACAAGGCTGGTGAGAGGCCTTGAGCACAAGCCCCATGAGGAGAGGCTGGGATTGTTTACCCTGGAGAAGAGGAGGCTCATTGCCCTCTACAACTACCTGAAAGGTGGTTGTAGCCAGGAAGGGGTTGGTCTCTTCTCCCAGGCAACCAGCACCAGAACAAGGGGACACAGTCTAAAGCTGTGCCAGGGGAAGTTTAGGCTTGAGGTGAGGAGAAAGTTCTTCACCAAGAGAGTCATTAGTCATTGGAATGTGCTGCCCAGGGAGGTGGTGGAGTCACCATCCCTGGTGGTGTTCAAGAGGGGATTGGACATGGCACTTGGTGCCCTGGTCTAGTCATGAGGTCTGTGGTGACAGGTTGGACTCAATGATCCTCGAGGTCTCTTCCAACCTTAGTAATACTGTGATATTGTGATACTGTGATACTGTGATACTGTTCAGCCTGGGGAAGAGAAGGCTCCAGGGAGACGTTACAGCCTTTCAGTACCTAAAACAGGCCTACAAGAAAAATGGGAAGGGTCTTTTTACATGGGTTTGTAGTGATAGGATGAGAGGGAATGGCTTGAGGAGGGCAGTTTAAGATAAAGTATTAGGAAGAAATTCTTTACACTAAGGGTGGTGAGACACTGGAACAAGTTGCCTAGGGAGATCATGGATATCCCCTCCCTGCAGGTGCTCAAGGCAGGCTGGATGAGGCCTTGAGCATCCTGAACTAGGGGAGGGTGTCCCTGTAAATGCCAGATTGGAACTAGATGACCTTTAAGGTCTTTTCCAACACAAACATTGGTCTGAAATGAATGTAAAGATAAACTCCTTTGATAAAGATTGTGTAACTGTCCTCTCTTCAAAGTAAAATTTGTAGTTTTCTGTATGACTTGCTCTACAGGAGGTAGCTAGAAAATCAGCTAAGGCAGAGAAAAATCTAGTCTTTTCATATACTAGACAAAATGGAGAAAAGTGTAAACTAGATACAAGAATATATTTTGCATTATTAGGTTAACAAGCTGGGCGCACTACATTTTGATCCATAATTGAGATACAATAAATATAAATCATGAAGTATTAATCAGAATGGCATATTGTGCTTAATATACTAGCAAATACTAAACTATTAAAAGACACATAATTAGTTGCTATAGTAATACTAGTCTCCTCCTATGTCTTAAGAATTGTTAAGGGATATGATGAATTTTGCCCTTTTCAAAATGTGTGCTTTCCCATAATCATGTTTAGTGATCTGCACAATCCCCATGTGCATACTGCACAGATTACACAGTGTCTAATCAAATCCATGTATATGATTTGAATTTTTATTGAATTCTGGCCCTTCCAGCATGCATTTCTGTGTTTGTCTAATATATATATTGTGATCTCAAATACTCCACTCTGCTTATGCTTAAAAATAAGGCAGTTCACTAGCAAAAATGGAATAAGATCCAAAAGAATAAAGGATTATTAAAGCAAAGTACAATAGTTAATTATTGCAAGCTTAAAAACTGGGAGCAATTCTCCCATGTGTATAGGGGCCAGTACAGGTCCTGTACATCAATTAGGCCCACTTAAAACACATTTTAAAGGCTTAGACAGGATTTATGTGGTATATAAGCCTGGGGCTGTCTGTCTGCAGGTGAATTTCATCCTCTACAAATACACTTGTCAAGGTAGTTGAAATCTGACCATTAAAGAGGTTGTTAGCAAATCAAAATTGAAATTTTCAGACATCACCACTTCAGCTGTATTTGTCACTCTTCCCTTCCTCACAGCAAAACAAAGTGGCTGCAAGCATAAAGCAAGTGCAAGCAACTGCAACTGTAGTACTAAATTTTCTAATTTAAGCTGCTGTAAAGAGGAAGATGGATAGTATTCTCTGAAGAAAAAGATGTTTTCTCTCTCTAGATGTCTTTAAATGAAGAGGTTTTACTGGTACTCAATAAAATTAATTTGTATGTCAGGAAATGCAGGGTAGGACAAATACTGTACTAAGCTTCCAAGACACAAAAACCTTTGATCACCTGTTTTATTCACATAAATATAAAATCTTAAATGCATTATTAAATTGCTTTATATAAAGAGTTGGAATTTGATGAGCAATTATTTAAGATTCATGGATTCTTAGTAATTACAGGTTTCTCTATTCCTTTACATTTCTGCATTAATCATTATTTCTAAGGCATGTAGAATTCTGAAATCTGGAACCTTTACTTCTTCCCAGAATTCAATAGAAATAATTTTTGTAATTTGAGACATGAAACATTTTGACAAGTATACAATTGCTTGGATCCATGCTTAGTTATGAAATAAAGGAAAACCTACTGAAATCTACTGGAAAATCTACTTGTAACTCATGGAGAAAACCCTTAAACACTTCAGGTGGGGAATTCAAGCTTTGCATTCTACTAGACTTTCTCCTGTCACTTCCTATCTGGTCTATTCACGATACCAGATTTGAGAAAAATTGTGGTGTTGGTTTTTTGGGTGGTTTGGGGTTTTTTGGTTGGTTTTTTTTTGGCAGGTTGGTTGGTTGTTTTCCCAGTTTCATTTCTGCGCATTTTTCTCTGTACCTCCTTATGTTTCATCTCATGCCAAATGGTCAAAATACCACCACTGTTTTGTTTAAATCCCTCTTTGGAAGTCACATATTCTGCAGTGCCTGAAGAAAGCAGAATTTGAACCTTTTGCCTCCCTAGAAGTAACCTCTGTCACTGGATGTGTTTTGGAAGACATCATATTCTGTCCATCTATCCTTCAGACTGTGGTCAGAGGTAGTTTCCTGTACATTGCAATGCACCTTCTATGCATTTGAGCACTAATTCAAATCTCTATTCAGGAAAGCACTTAAAGTGCTCAAACACCTGCTTAGTTGATCTGTGGGCCTTAAGCACATCTGTATCTTTTCCAGAGCTACCTGCAACTGGTTCTAGGTATCATAGTATCATAGTATCATTCAGGGTTGGAAGGGACCACAAGGATCATCTAGTTCAAACCCTCCTGCCATGGGCAGGGACACCCCGCACTAGTTAACAAATAATCAGTTATGCTGCTATATTTGAACTTAACTTTAGAAAACTCTCAAATGACAGTAAAAGTAGGATTTATCCCAACAGTATATTCATGCTATCAGCTCATAGACATCTAACTTTAGATGCATGGATAAGAAGTTTAATCTTCCCAGGTTCCTAGTATAGGCAACACAGTCAATGGCCCCTTGAGAAGGAGATTCAGGATACCTAACTCACGCTGCTGAATATTTCTCAGCATTAATAATTCAGTGCCACTTTATGAGATCAGTTTTTTGTCATGTTAACTCAGACTCCTAACTGTGAGGCAACATTTTGACTCTCCAAATCAAATGATATTTGACACATATGAGAAGCCCCAGGACAGAGCATTTCTATAGGAAGAACATACTTGCAAAAAGTGAAGCCATCTAACTGCAAAGTTCCTCCTATAAATATGTTGGGTGTGTAAACCTCCTCAATGATCCTGTTTAATAAATGCTATAGCAGTAAATGTCTAGAGACTAGAAGCATAACTCTCAATGGGCCACAGTTCCTAATTTCTTTGGAAAGTGACACAATCTATACCATGAAAAATTTAATTGCAATTTAATTACCAGTCTGCTGAATAGCATGAGATAGGTATACCTTCATTTTTCAATAGCTTCTGCTACTTCCAAAAAATTGTGGAAAAAAATAATGGATGCCCTGAGTATACTTTCTCTCTGTTTCTACCAAAATTAAAATGGGTAAGAAATTCAAACTGAAAATTCAAATTCTTCTGGATCAGTCATAATCCAGGAGAAACGCTAGCAATAATGAATATGGATACACAAATACATCTGCAGCATGCGCACCAGTGGCATGATAATGACAAATTTGCCCCTTTGGCTGAGTTCTGCTACATTAAACTGATCAAAAGCTCTTGGCTTGCTGACTCAAGGTTGATTCTTTGTTTTATAAGGTCATAGCTTCAGTATTCAAAAAATATTTTTTATATTGCAATATTTACCTAATTTCCTTCTACAGAGATGTTGTAATCATTCAGGAATAGCAGAGAACATTGCATATATAGAGGAAACCTTATGAATAAAAACATGCCACTATTTCATTAAATGTGAGTATAGCCAATGAAAAATGTTAAGCTGAATACAGTGCAGTCTAGCCTAGCTTTTATACCACACCCTTCATACAGTAGAATATTAACAGCGTACAAAATGATAATGTTCACCATGCCTCTGTAGTGCTAAAATTTTCTTATAATTGAAATCAAACTTACATTTAAAAGAAGGTTTCTGTTTAGAGATAGAGAGGAAACAGAAAAACCAGCGTCTTCATTTTGGCCTCAATGTCTTCTGTATATGCTGACCTTATACACGGGAGAGCTTCCTAAGTATAAAAGTATGGCTAAACTATTTAATTAAAACCATACTATTGTATTCAATACATACCATTGGGGAAATAGCAAGAATAGGAAGTGTGTGATAGGGAGAAATTAGTTGTCTATCCATGCTCAAGGGAAGAGGATGAAAGGAAAATATGTGGGACATTTTGTATTCCCTACCAGAATTAAGTTGTCTGACCACAAGACACACACATTAGCAACAAATTACCATTAGTAACAAATGTAAATATCCCTTTAGGGATGAGGAAAGTTTTGTCTTTGGTTAGTCTGTACCAGGCACAGAAATGCCTATTATTACTACTATGACTACTACTACTACTATTATGCTTTTTGGTTTTTAAGGAAGGAGTTAAACAATGTTACAAATTATTTGCAGAACTGCTGCTGCTCACGGTGATAAATCCTCACTACTAATTTCCTGAAGATTCATCATACACAAAAACATTTAGCCTCTACAGAACTGTCAAACGTGAAATATCAAAATGCTCCCACTTTTTTACCACATCAGGAATCAATATTACACTGAAAGTGTAAATGAGGCAGAACTACATATTTTCATTAGCAAATTACTGAGTAAAGATCACTACAGTATCTCCATATTCCTTACGTCATTTTAAATGTCCTGTTGTGAAGAAGAGTAGTAATGAAAACCAGGAGAAAGCATATGTTTAACTATGGATAAAGTACCTTTTAAAGCATAATTATCCAACTTGACAATTCACTGGATAAGGAACATTTACTAAATGCAAGTAATTTTGAGCTGCATCTTGCATGTTGATACGTGTTCTAAGCCCTCAAGTTTCTGCTGCAATTATTATCAAGAATACAGAGGTAAAACTGAAAGAAATGTACTATTCTTTTCTTCTTTCCCTGATAGGTGTAAAATACAGGCTTCTTAATAGCAGAATATTATTTTTAAAAAGAATAATAACATGGAAAGCTTGCATATTTCACTGGTATTTTGGTTCTAGGTAGAGGTTATGGGGAGACTATTATTATTGTTAGTCACTATTTTCTTACTATTGTACTCCTTTATTCCCACAGGTTTTTCATAAACAGCATGAATTTACATAAGGTAATACAGCACTGAAGGAAGAGATTAGAGCATAGATAGCTGAAGAACTGTTACATGAAAAGTCAGAAACATATCTGCTCTGCCAGAATTGTTTCTTGGAAGATTTGCTTTGTAGAACAGTATTCTTCCTGAGCACTTGCTCTATTCACCCTGTCTGGGCTGACTAATCACAAAAGCACTGGTATTAAATCAGTTAGCAGAGCTGAAACCCAGCAAAATGTGTCAAAAGTAGATGAATTTAAGCCTATAGTGTTCCATGAATGGAAACTCTACCCTGGGGCACATTAGAAAAGTACATGGATACTAATTATCTAAAAGCAGATAACCAGCATGGATTTGGAAAGGCAAGAATCTCACAAACTAATCTACTTGACCTTTATCATGAGGCTAAAGACAGGGCTGATAATAGGCTCTGCAAATAAAAGTGTGCCTGTGTTTTCAGGAGGTCACGTGGGCATACACAATAAATAGATGTAAGGATGAAAAGAAAATAGCTTTATAGATGCCCTGAAAACTCCTAAGAAAGCAGGTACATAACACAATACATTTAACCCTCCTCCATCCACCAAAGCACATGAACACACAATTGCTGCATCCCAGCAACAATGCCATGCAAGCATTTGTTGCATCATCCACACGGTAAATTTGCACAGTAATGTAAACGGTAACCAGGGAGTGTGGTCCAATTAAATGGAAGTAAAGGGGAAAATCATGTGTAATCTACTGGGATCTCAGTATAGCTTAAAATTTGATTTAACAGACTAAGTGTATGAAATCTCCTTCTCCACTCAGTTTTTGTCTTTTCAATTTCTTTTTCTTTTCTTTCCTTTTTTCAAGGCAGCAAATCAACCTGGGGAAGGCAATGCTGGAGAAGGATAACAAAGGTACAGCTACTCTCCAAAGAAATATTCTGTGTGCACCGGTGCCAATACACATTTGTACTCTCAAGTTCTCAGGTAATGAGAGATAAAGAAGAAGTTACAGAAATACACACATGCTCATATACCCCATTTTTCACCAAGGAACAGAGAAAAGAGTCAAGGAAATGAAAATAAACAGGTCAAAGAAGCAGCAAGGGGTGTAAGAAGAATTTGGGTGAGGAAGAAACATGATGCATAAACACCTCATTGATATTAGCTACTGAGACAAAGAGGAAAAAATAGAAGATGACACTAACAGAAAACACTCACAGAACTTTACAGAGCACAATGAAAATGCATCATGCTCCTTACTGAAACATTTTCTACATCCCCCCGCTTTTTTTTCTGAGCAGACAGTAGCCATTCTCAACTCTCCTCCACAGGGTCATGAATACCTTTGCCTGTTGACAGTTCCCTCTCAGGTTAACAAAAAAGTCAGCAATTTTGTACAGTGGTGGATGCAACTGGTGAATCAACATAACTCCCTCAGGTTTAATATCAGGTATTGCAGCCTTGAGATGAGGCTTGTTTACTGCCCTGACCTCACTCACAGGTTTACTAAGAAATTGTGAACAGCTGAACTTTTACTTTAATCACTGTTGCTAGTAGTGGTACTGCAGGATCCACTGCAAACACATCATGTTACTACTTTGTTTCAGAATGAATTGCTTAGATGGAGTATTTTAGGTAGATTAGGGAAGTCAGGAACTGCTTGGAAAATGTGAAGTGCCAGGGCTAGGAACGCAGAAGAGAGGTAATCTAGATCTGAAAATGAAACTGTAGAGCAATCATTATTTTGGGGGGGAATAATTTTGCATACATTTAAATATTTGACCATCTAAACAGCATCTAGAAACACAGGCATTGCTTTTTTTTTCTCATTTCAGAATTGTGCTAGAAGCAGCACAAAATATTCTGTTCTTTGCTATGAAGTGGAATATATTTGGTTGCATTTTAACTAAATTTATTGGGTCCCTGATTTTGTTTCACAGTCAATGGCAACTTAAATTCTACTGAGATAAATATTCACAGCATGTACATTCCAGTCATATGTGTGAACTGGCACAGTTAAAGCTTGGTTGCCATAATTAAAGCCATTATTAAAGATTCCAAGATGGCTTCGTGCTTGTGCAGAACTCTGCAAAAGAATTATCTCAATATTTTAACACGAGCATTTGGCTGGAAGTACCTTAAAGCTTAGCTAGTACGCAAGCAAGCATTTTTACCTGGGGGATAAAAACTGAGCTTTGGGTTTTAAAGGTTCACAATACAGTGACAAAGTAAAACATTCTAAAATATTCTAAAATACATTAATTAAAAAACCTCCACTAAAACAAATCTGAACAAAGCCCCAACAAATCTGCAAGTGTGCTCATGGCTGTTCTGAACGCAAAGAAGAAATTAATTTTGGGAAACAAATGAGTTGTTATTAATTGTTTTCTCACCTCTCATCATAATTTGCTCTGTTCAGGCACAATTCTAGTATCAGCAACAGAGGCCTGTAACCTCTGGCTGAGTTGAGTTCTGTTGTGTGAGACTGGCATATGTTCAATTGCTGAAAAATCATTGTGGGGAAGTAAAAAAATGCAAGACAGTTGTATGTTCTAATGTGGCAATTTGGATGTTGTCCCTTGAAGACTGCTTTGGGTTATGCAAGAGTCTACCCTTGAAACAAGTATCTCAGTTTTAAATGTTGGGAAAACATCCAATGATGAATATTGTCTGTGGCATGGGCCACAGGCACCACCCAGGTAGTGGAAGACTGCATTTGTGGTTAAACACAGGCAGGAAGGAAACTCCTGTGCTGCTGCTTGTCATTTGTAGCTTATTGTTTAACTGAAAAAAAAAAGGTTGATACTTGTAAAAGAATATGCATGCCTGTAGCTGAATGGCAGGTATGTGGGGAAATATGAAGGTACTGTTTGCTGTTACTTGAGACAGAGAAATGAGAGTTCAATGTAAGGTAGGAAAGAGAGTGACTTCTGGGCATTTGGCAGCTGCCAAAACTGCTAAAAGAAGTTGATGCTCCACTGCCATTAATAAACTGATTAGTTAATCTTCCCAGACAGTGTTAGGGTACCCAACAGAGATGTTCAATTGTCATTACTTATTTACATGAATAGGAGAAACTGTCCCCAAAGCTTAAACTTTCAATTTTTTCTGGCTATACTTTCTCTCATACTGCCCTTCACACCTGGAAGAAGCTTCCTACAAGCATCCATAAAACAACTTCATTAGCTTTCACCAAATATCTCACTGAAATTCCTCCTTTGTACAGTTCCTGGATAATGCCTAGATTATGTGACATGTCATTCATGCCCACCAGTAGTTAGACCATCTAAAGCTGAAAAGGACTGATGTACTGGTCCTACTCTATCTTATAGCTAGCCTGTCCCTGACCTGCTGGCTTTATCTTTGTGACAGCTCAAGAAAAAGATCCTTTTTTAAGCCCGATAACAAGATTTATGGAGCCACCAGCCGTCTCCCCGTTCTTCTCTAGTAACTTCTGAGTCCATTGGCCAATTTTAGCTAAATTTGGCATTGAAGTGGAAATCTCAGCATTTTAGTGCTTAAAAATCCCCAAGATAACAGAAGCTAAAGATACCAATACTACATTCCCCAATGTAAAAAAACACAGTGTGAGCTTGCCTTAAGGTAGATATGATTGTGTACATGAGGTAAAATGTTATAAATTCTCCACTTACGGGAAACTCTAGTTTGTGCACTATAAAAACCATTATCCTGTCTCCCTAGTGAATGCTCTGATGTGTAATAAGTGGTGCGTGAACACCGCAGCATAGCTATCATTCAGTCAATCAGAGACAAAAATGTAATGGAAAAATAGCTCTCTTAGTTCTGGACACTAGTGAACAACTCACTTGCTGAACATTGGCATGGTGGCATTTTCTTTCTGGACCTCACGTGCCAGTGCCTGGAGCTTCTTACAGCCAGTTGTCCTGGTAGCTCACAGCTATCATGAAGGACTTGTGCATTAACACACAGGGAAAAGGTACAAGGAACATGGTGAGTTAGGCTCTGAAATCCTGTGATTTGAAGTCCACAGACTGCAAGTTTCCAATAAGCTCTCTGCACACGTCTGCAGCCAAATTTTCTGTATACTTGTACATTTATGGGAAATCTGTGGCTTACAAAAGCAAACATTTAAATATACAGAAGAAAAACAGGTCTCCTGAGTGACTGTTAGCAAGCTGTCTTCAGAAGGAGAATAAGCCAGACATCATTCTATGAAGTCTATTTAATATTATTTTAAATTCTGAAATAATGCAGTATTCTTATTGGACATAGGGAGCTGGATATGTCTTATGTAAAGATCACTGGAGTCTGGTCACTGCTATGATCTGCATAATCAGGAAGCTAAAGATCATTGATAGGCTTGTTTGAAGGGCACACAGGGTTGAAATAGGGCAACATACAGTCACAGGGAAGGCAGACCACAAGCAAAACTGAAGGTATTTTCACACTGGATCAGGAACAATGGTGGCAACTATTGAAAAAAAGGCAGTGCATAAATCAAGTTTTGCTCCTTTATACTATGATGAACCACCCCCAACACTTCAGTTACCAAATATATTGCCAGCATCAGCCAGAAGCTGGACTGATTCTATTTAGACTCACTTAATTTATCTATCCCTTCAGGTTAGGTAATATCACTACCCCCAGCTCCTCTGATACATCAACTTTTCTTTGCCTTCTATTAAAAAGTATTCTGAAATCAAAAGTCACTGTGCTGAAGTCACTGAAAAACAAAAGCTGTGAAAGAGCAAGGAAGAGGGCAACAGTCACGTAAATATCAACTTTCACAAAACTAGATACACAATCTTATGATGTTGTTGGGTCTACATAATCTCCATGTAAAAAAAAATAATAAAAAGTTTAAAAACTTTCTGAGAAATGTTAAATAAATATAATCTCATTAAGAGGCCATTCCAAAAAAGTATATCTTGATTTATGACAAAATCCTACAAGGCACAGTGTTCAAGAAGAGAAAAGTAACAGAGTTGGATAGTTTCTAAAATATTATTTTAAAGTTCCCTTTTAGTTTCCCTCATCTCTCACTCAGGAGTTTTCCTCACTGACATCAAGTTAAAGAGTGATCATTAAAAACAAAACAAGCATATCAGAATAAAACAACAAAACAACTTGATAATAGTTTTTCTTTACATTATTCAAATCCCATTTGCTTAGGAGAAGAAGGTGTGTTACACAGTGAAAAATATTCTATTGATGACTTACAAAATCTTCTTTGCTTCCTAAATCACTGCTCTGTTGGTGTTACATGATAAAATAATTTGTAATCTCTATCAGACTGTGAAAAGCAAGTCCCTTCAACCACTGAGAATGAAGTACAACAGCAAAACATGGCTACACTAAAATTAAGGAGCAGATGATGCTTCATTCAACTCTGGAATTAGAAACATCTGTCAATATATCACAAGAAAAACTTCTACAGTGAACAAAAGTCATAAGTGCATCTCTCCCACTTCCAGAGAAGTTCACTAATTTAAAAATTATGTCCTAGAAAGGAGAATCAGGTCTTGAATTTATGGAAGTGTCTTTACCCATAAAGAACTGTGGAAGAGAAACATGCTACAGGATCCATACACACAAGCTTCATGCACTGGATGACAAATGGATGAGTGTGTGACTGCACTTGCAGGAACGTGAAAGAGAAGGATCTGTCACTGCACTGCTCCTGGATAATGAATCATCAGGCAACAAATTGTTCCAGATGACTTTTCCCAGGGACCCTTGTCAGATGCGATTGACATGCAGATGGAGACAAGCAACAGCCACTTCACTGGAAGTGGGGAGTACAGGGAAGAGGTCAGAAAAGCAAGTTTCCTACCCAATATGTAAGACAACAGCTCTGAAGATATGGGGACACTTCCATATGACTCATCCACAAGTGATCTACAACTGACTGATCTACAACTATCACAACAGATTAAACTCTAGCCCTAATGAAGCCATGAGAATTTTGCCAGTAATTACAACACTGCCAAATATTACACCCAAGGGCTTTGAATTCTTTGAAAATACATTAAGCAAAGATTGTGTTTACTTTGATTTATAAAAGAATGTAGCCTCAAAAGCTGTCTCAGCTACAGGCAGTGTGGTCAGAACTACTGCGTATAGAATGAACATAATGCTTGAGTAACAGTGAAGTTGCAGGCAGGATCAAGATTTTCCTTAGTCTAAATTATTTTTTGCCCCATTTTTACCATGGTAAGTCTTTTGCTGCACAGATTAAAATTAAATCAAAATAATGAAATAATGAAAAGAAACCAAATAAAAAATTCTGTAGCACAAAAATCAAGCAGGAAAGCAAATATTTGCACTGGTACTGTGCAATTTCTGCTAACTTAAAACATCCACTGAGATGTAATATCTCTGGGTACTATGCCTATAAAATGCAGATGTTGAACTCTGCTGACATCATTTCTAAGAGAAATATGGGCCTCAGAACACATACATATATTGGTTGCTATTCATGGCTCTCTTTGTATCTTCTCCCTTTTCCCAGTATGGTGACAAAGGGCTTAGCTGCTGCTCATAGAAGTGATGCTGAGCAGAGTAGCAGAGTGACAAAGTTCAATTCATTGTGGGAGCACCAAATTTTACCAAAGTCCTTGTGGCTCGTGGTTATTTTACACTACCATAGCAAGATAAGTGTCAAGCTCTTTCCCCATCACTGTGACATTAAAAAGAGATTTTTGCTACATGGACATTTTTGTGTCTATTTGAACATGAGTTTAAATATCTTTTCCCTTTTTAGACACTCTATAGGAGTGTAGGAATTTCATATACCTGAGATCTGTGTCTTTGTGCAAGTTGCTAGGTAGCACTAACAAGCAAAGGTACAGACAACTCAACGATAGAAATCTCACTGACACCAAAATGTCTTTAATTCCTCAGTAGCTGCCCCAAGACCAAGCATTTACTGGGACAATGTATGGCATTCTTCCAGCATAGCCCTGTCCCTTGCCATTCTGCATGATATTCTGTTGCTGGGAATAACTGATGGGTTTGGGTCTGGGGTTTTTGAATCTGGGTCTGGTAGATATGCAGGTTTTGCTATACTTTGCGTAGTTACATTCACTTAAGTTTGAAGAGGTATGACCTTTATTGAGCCTTTCAAAAGCACACTATGGACCTGTCCGAATAGAATAGAATAGAATAGAATAGAATAGAATAGAATAGAATAGAATAGAATAGAATAGAATAGAATAGAATAGAATTAACCAGGTTGGAAAAGACCTTCAATATCATCGAGTCCAACCTATAAACTCAACACCATGTAATCAACTAAACCATGGCACCAAGTGCCTCATCCAGTCCCTTCTTAAATACTTCCAGTGATGGTGACTTGACCACCTCCCTGGGCAGCTTACCAACAGCACATGCAAAGTAGCTCAACAGATTATATCCTCTAACTTAAAGAACATAATAATGTATTTTTAAAGGTAACTGGAGACTGCAGAACACAAAATTCACAAGAGCAGAACTATATTTCCAGAGACATATTTTTAATATTATTTCTTATTCCATTCACAGAATCACAGAATCACCAAGGTTGGAAGAGACCTCAAAGATCATCAAGTCCAACCTGTCACCACAGACCTTATGACTAAACCATGGCACCAAGTGCCACATCCAATCCCCTCTTGAACACCTCCAGGGATGGTGACTCCACCACCTCCCTGGGCAGCACATTCCAATGGCGAACAACTCTCTCAGTGAAAAACTTTCTCCTCACCTCCAGCCTAAACTTCCCCTGGTGCAGCTTGAGACTGTGTCCCCTTGTTCTGGTGCTGATTGCCTGGGAGAAGAGACCAGCCCCTTCCTGGCTACAACCACCCTTCAGGTAGTTGTAGAGGGCAATAAGGTCTCCCCTGAGCCTCCTCTTCTCCAGGCTAAACAATCCCAGCTCCCTCAGCCTCTCCTCGTATGCAAATTTCTCACAATGAGCTGAAACAAGATCCTGCTACAGGTACAGAAATTCTGCATTATACAGAAAAGAACACATTATCTTTTTTAATTTATTTTGGGATACATATGGATTTGATTGTTAAAAAAAAAAAAAAAGAGACAAGAAAAAGAAGAACTGCCCCACCCCCAATTTTCTAAAAATGTAGCCTTTCTTTTGATTCAGTTATTAAGCAGATTTAGTTCAGTATAAAACAAAAGGATAAATGTCAATGTGGGCTGCAAATTCCATCCAAAGGATCAATTTGATGCAAAGTTTGGAGCACAAAACCTAAATTGTCACCACCACAGTGGCACACAACTCTGAATTCATAAAGTAGTGACTGTGGTGAAGCTTTGCACAAACATACAAGAGTTCCAAATCATGAGACAGGGTTTATTATTCCTTCAGATTACCAAGAGGTGAAGCTCAGAAAGTCATGATTAAGGATATAAATGTAATGTCTTCCATACATACACAGCCTAGTGGAATTCAACTTGCAACTACATCCTTTGTCGCTATGCTTCAACAGATCTGCAAGATGCTTAACATTTTCCTATTAAATGTTACAGATTGCATGTGGTTTCCATACAACACTACCTCGTCTTTATTGAGGCCATTGATCTATGCTAGAATTTTAAGGCATGCCTGATCTGGACTTAATTTTCCACTGAACTGAAATTGCTGATTGTCCTGGAGAGACAAGCCCAAACACACCCTAAACCAGACAATGGGCTAGTTTCCTGGAAGTCTGTAAAACCTGGCTTGTCTGGGCTTGTCCTGGGGTCCAGATAAACTAAGTGTACATGATGCACACAGACTGGAAAAGGGGAAACATTGCCCCCATCTTCAAAAAGGGTAAGAAGGAGGAACCAGGGAACTATAGGCCAGTCAGTCTCACCTCTGTGCCTGGAAAGATCATGGAGCAGATCCTCCTGGAGTCACTACTCGCTCAAAAGAATAGTGAAGAGGTGATTGGGAACAGTCAGCATGGCTTTGCCAAGGGCAAATCCTGCCTGACCAACCTGGTGGCCTTCTATGAGCAGGTGACAAAATTAATAGATGAGGGGCGAGCAACTGATGTCATTTACCTGGACCCGAGCAAAGCCTTCAACACTGTCCCGCACCACATCCTGGTCTCCAAACTGGTGACACATGGGTTTGATGGGTGGACCACTAGATGGATAAGGAACTGGCTTGATGGTCGCACCCAAAGAGTGGCTGTCAATGGGTCCATGTCCCAGTGGAGGCCAGTGACAAGCGGAGCCCCTCAGGGATCAGTCCTGGGACCCGTCTTGTTCAACATCTTTGTGGGGGACATGGACAGTGGCATTGAGTGCACCCTCAGCAAGTTTGCTGATGACACCAAGCTGTGTGGTGCAGCAGACACGCTGGAGGGAAGGGAGGCCATCCAGAGGGACCTTGACAGGCTGGAGAGGTGGGCACAAGCCAACCTCATGAAGTTCAATAAGAGCAAGTGCAGGGTCCTGCATCTGGGTCGAGGCAATCCCAGGCACAAATACAGGCTGGGCAGTGACTGGCTGGAAAGCAGCCCTGAGGAGAGAGACTTGGAGGTGCTGGTGGACAAAAAGCTCAACATGAGCTCTCAATGTGCACTTGCAGCCCGCAAAGCCAGTCAGATCCTGGGCTGCATCAGGAGAAGTGTGGCTAGCAGGTCGAGGGAGGTGATCTTCCCCCTCTACTCAGCCCTGGTGAGACCCCACCTGGAGTACTGTGTCCAGTTCTGGAGCCCCTATTACAAGAGGGATGTGGAGGTGCTGGAACGTGTCCAGAGAAGGGCCACAAGGATGATCAGAGGGCTGGAGCACCTCTCCTATGAGGACAGACTGAAGGAGTTGGGGCTGTTCAGTCTGCAGAAGAGAAGGCTCTGAGGTGACCTAATTGTGGCCTTCCAGTATCTGAAGGGGGCCTACAGGAAGGCTGGGGAGGGACTTCTCAGGATCTCAGGTAGTGATAGGACTAGGGGGAATGGAATGAAGCTGGAGGTGGGGAGATTCAGGCTAGATGTGAGGAGGAGGTTCTTCACCATGAGAGTGGTGAAAGCCTGGAATGGGTTGTCCAGGGAGGTGGTCGAGGCCCCTTCCCTGGGGGTGTTTAAGAGCAGGCTGGATGAGGCTCTGTCCAGCCTGATCTAGTGTGGGGTGTCCCTGCCCATGGCAGGGGGATTGGAACTAGATGATCCTTGTGGTCCATTCCAACCCTGAATGAAACTATGAAGCTATGAAACTATGCATGTGTATGCGTACCTGACGTTGTGACACACCTATGGACTATGTGTGTCTCTGGCCATATTTGGACAGACTTGCTTCTATAGGTTAAGGTATCGTGTTTCTATCTTATCTTTCTCTTTCACCATTGGCCATGAATTGTCTTTGGACGCTATTAATAGCAGCCAAGTGGTAAGCAATTTGCCTTGTTTACCCAGAAAGCAACAAGAGTTGTACCTCCATTGAAGTTGCAGCTGAATAGTCTTTCGTAGCAGGCAAGCTACACCACTGTCAAGCCAGGAGCTGCAGGGGACAAGCTGCTCCAAACCCATAAGCCTTGCCATGCAAGCTGGCAAGCAATCCCACGCACCAGAGAACCCCAAAGCCCCAGCCCGCCCACCAGCTGTATCAGCTGCCTTGCCTGCACCACTCCAGGAGACATGTCCCCAGAGAAGCAAAGGTGCAGCCTGCCAGCCAGCAGCATCAGCTGCCTTGCCTGAAATGCACAGGAGAACATGCCCCCAGAGAGAGTTACTGCAGCCCGACCCAAGAGAGACAGGACCTGAGTGTCTGACCTAAGCACCAGAACTACCCTCCTATCAACACACAGGAGGACAAGCCCACAGAGAAGCAAAGCTGCAACCCCCTGGAAACCTTTTAAGCTGGCACAGCGCTCCGCATGGTGGAGCACATGGTGGAGCACGTCTGATTTGCTACAGAGTCCCACTTGTGGAAAACTGCAAAATGCAGCTAGTCACTCTCTAACTTGAATTGCCCTATTGTAAGCTTCAGATTTTGGCTTAAATTGTTTACATCATTTGCATATTTCTTTGTGTGAAATATATTGCCCACAACTAAATATCAGTACCTGTATATAACCATTGTGAATAAGTTTTGGCAGTGTTTTGATATAATATCTATGCCTGAAATATTAAATAATCATATCTATATGTCATAACCTGGATAAGTCTCCAGCATCTTATTCTTTATGTTGCTGCAGAATCTTTAGGTTTTTGGTTTGTTTTTTTTTCCCAGTTCCTTACAATATATAAACACTAATACTGTACTTTTTACCCATCCCATTATTTTAGCAGAGAAGCATGTTTTTTAATTAAAAGTCTATTCCAGATGAATTTCTGTGCACCTATTCATTTTGGGTTTCCCACCTGCAACTACTGGCACCTTGCTGAAAGTTGAAGCATATGTTGTCTGTGTTTGTTTAGGCTAAAAAAAAAACCAAAACAAAGCAAGCACACAAAAAATCAGATAGAATATGCATGCTTTCATCAATCAGTCTATTTTACAGGTTCCATCTGCTCTTAAGTGCTTCCCAGAGAACAAACACTATGTCACTATACTGCATATTTCCATTGCACTATCCCAAACACACTTAAGCTGCTGAGAGATTAATGCTCAGTTCACTTGTAGCATACATTCTTGGGTTCTTATACATGCTCTTATAAGGAAATGGAACTCACTAAGCACTTAATCACAAGTTGGGGTAGTGTTATTGTATTGACTACAACACACTAACTTTTCTTCAGGAACTGGCTAAGGTATCTTTATATAAGACATTGCCATTACTAGCACTGCCAAACACCATGGAAATCAAATCACTTTTGTCAACGTCAGGTAAACAGAAGTGAGCAGAAATTTGCCAAAGGCTATCCTTGGGGGTCTAGGAATGAGCCACCTGAGGAGTGTGCAGAAATGGCCAAAGGATTGTGGTATTTACTGGAATGCAACTTGTATGTCTTAAGCATGCACATATTTGCTTTAAGTCATTACTAATAGATCTTGGTGAAATGCATGCAAAGGCAGGGAGTAACAGGCAGATATAAAAAGCAAGAGCAACAAAAATGAGGTAAAATACAACTCAGTGTGTTAGAGATGTCAACAATACAGTTAATTGTGAATTTACCCAGCTAGGAAGAAGTAACAGCAAGAGAAACCAGTATATGAAAATGTGAATATACAGCATAAATATCTGCACTTGTGCCTTGAAGAAAGGTAATATGTCACGGAGAATGCTTTACATCCTCACCTGATGTCAAACAAGTTCAATTTAGAGCATCCAAGAAGCTCCATTTATTTGATTATAGGGCACAAAAATAGAAGGGATAGCATCTTAGGGTAAATATCAGAGAAATTGTAAGTGAATTTTCTTCCACAATGAACCTGGTAAATATTTGTCCAGTACTGACATTATGAATAGATTTTATAGAAGAAAACAATGCTTAACTCCCTAAGCAGACTCACACACAGAGTTATGTAACACCACACTATTATTGCCAACAGTGAAGGCCTTTTACCACTGAAGTGTATGTTCCTGAGACCTTTGGTGAAACCAGGGTCCACAAAACACCACTGATTTCTATAGATCTATGCTCTTTTCATTTATCAGCAAATCTGTTTTACCTCTTCCCTTGCTTAACTTATCACAGTCTGAGTCCAGTTCATGGTGGGTTTTTATTAGTGTCACTGGATGCAGAAAATGCATTGTCCCTGGTGTTTTTCAGAGATCAGGGTGACAGTCCTTACTACTGCAAACAAGTTGGGAAAAGTCATGTCCTACCACAATATAGGGAGTTGGTTGGGCATTGATGGACACAGTTTAACAAGAGCTGTATAATCATTGTACTTTCTTGTTCTCCTCAAGATATCAGAGGACATGAATACTTCCCTGGGACAATACTGCTCTCAGAACAAGACAGATGGTTGAAAACATGGAATACTTAATAAAATTAAACATTTTGGTGATGGTCAGTATTCTTTCATTCGTGGCACAGCTGAATGCTAATGATCTGTTACATGAGAAAGATCTATTTTATTCCCCTTCTCCTTCTTTTTCTTTTTCCCTACTGGTATAAACAAGCTTGCATAATTTGATAACACCTCTTGATAAATATCCAGCGTTGGTAGAGTTCATCTGCACTGCACACATGCCAGCAATACAACACACAGATGAAACGAGTAACAATGGGTAGCAACAGATAATGTGTGAGTATGCATCCAGGATGTTATCTTACCATAAATATGTAAACCTACTTTTCATCTCAAAATTCTGAGATGTTGAATTGGTTAAGATACAAGCAACTGGAGGCCATCTCAAGATCATCAGATCTTGTCCTTGTCGGCAACTTCAACCTGCCAGATATCTGCTAGGAACTTAATTCAGCAGAGAGGAGGCAGTCCAGAAGATTCCTGGAGTGCGCGGAGGACTGCTTCCTGACACAGCTGTTAAGCGAGCCTACCAGGGGACAGGCTCTGCTTGACCTGCTGTTCTTTAATAGGGAAGGGCTGGTGGGAGACGTGATCATGGGAGGCTGCTTAGGGTGCAGTGACCACGAGATAGTGAAGTTTTCAATATGCAGGGAGATAGGGAGGAGCACCAACAGAACCTTCACCTTGGACTTCCAGAGGGCGAACTTCAGCCTGTTTAAGAAACTTATTTGTAAAGGCCCCTGGGTACCAGCCCTCATGAACCCAGGGGTCCAGGAGGGTTGACCTACTTCAAACAGGAGCTCTTGAAGGCACAGGAACTGGCGGTTCCCATGTGCCAAAAGGCGAGTCGGTGGGGAAGGTGACCAGCCTGGATGAGCAAGCAGCTCCTGGAGGATTTAAGGGGAATAAAGAGGCTGTATCACCTTTGGAAGGAGGGGAAGGCTTCTCGAGGTATGTTCAAGGAAGTTGTTAGATTATGTAGGAATAAAATTAGGGAGGCAAAGGCCCAGCTGGAACTGAAGCTGGCCACCTCTGTCAAAGATAATAAAAAGCATTTTTACAAATATATTAACAATAAGAAGCAGGGCAGGAAGAACCTGCACTCCTCATTGGACTTGGAGGGGAACACAGTGACTGAAGATGAGGAAAAGGCTGAGGTCCTGAACACCTTCTTTGCCTCAATTTTTAACAGCAAGGCAGGAGTTCAGGACGAGTGGCCTCCTGAGCTGGGCGATGGGGTCGGGGAGCAGGGTAGTGCCCTGGAAATCCATGAGGAATTAGTTCGGGACCTGCTGAACCACTTGGACGCTCACGAGTCCATGGGATTGGATGGGATCTATCCTAGGGTGCTAAGAGAGCTGGCAGATGAGCTGGCCAAGCCGCTCTCCATCATTTTCCTCTAGTCCTGGCTCACCAGTGAGGTCCCAGATGACTGGAAACTGGCCAATGTGGTCCCCATCCACAAGAAGGGTCGGATGGAGGAACCTGGAAACCACAGGCCTGTCAGCCTGACCTCAGTGCCAGGGAAAGTGATAGAATAAATAGAATAGAATAGAATAGAATAAACCAGGTTGGAAGAGACCTTCAAGATCATCGCATCCAACCTATCATCCAACACCACCTAATCAACTAACCCATGCAACCAAGCACCTGTTAAGTCTCCTCCTGAACACCTCCAGTGATGGCAACTCCACCACCTCCCCGGGCAGCCCATTCCAAGGGGCAATCACTCACTCTGTGTAAAACTTCCTCCTGACCTCCAGCCTGAACCTCCCCTGGCACAGCCTGAGACTGTGGCCTCTTGTTCTGGTACTGGGTGCCTGGGAGAAGAGACCAACCTCTGCCTGTCTACAACCCCCTTCAGGTAGTTGTAGAGAGTGATAAGGTCACCCCTGAGTCTCCTCTTCTCCAGGCTAAGCAGCTGCAGCTCCCTCAGCCTCTCCTCATAGGGCTTGTGTTCCAAGCCCCTCCCAACTTTGTTGCCCTTCTCTGGACACATTCCAGCAAGTCAACATCCTTCCTAAACTGAGGGGCCCAGAACTGGACACAGTACTCGAGGTGTGGCCTAAGCAGTGCAGTGTACAGGGGCAGAATGAACTCCCTGCTCCTGCTGGCCACACTGTTCTTGATGCAGGCCAGGATGCCATTGGCCCTCTTCGCTGCCTGGGCAAACTGCAGGCTCATGTTAAGCCTACCATCAACCAGCACCCCCAGGTCCCTCTCTACCTGGCCGCTCTCCAGCCACCCTGACCCTAGCCTGTAGCACTGCATGGGGTTGTTGTGGCCAATGTGCAGAACCCGGCACTTGGATGTGTTAAATCTCATGCCGTTGGACTCTGCCCATCTGTCCAGCCTGTCGAGGTCTCTCTGCAGAGCCTCTCTACCCTCCAGCAGATCAACTCCTGCCCCCAGCTTGGTCTCATCAGCAAATTTACTGATGATGGACTCAATGCCCTCATCCAGATCATCAATAAAGATGTTAAAGAGCATGGGGCCCAGCACTGATCCCTGGGGGACTGCACTACTGACTGGCCACCAGCTGGATGTGGCAACATTCACCACCACTCTCTGGGCTCGGCCATCCAGCCAGTTCCTAACCCAGTTCAGAGTGCTGATGTCCAAGCCATGGGCTGACAGGTTGGCCAGAAGTTTGCTGTAGGGGATGGTGTCAAAGGCCTTCCTGAAGTCCACGTAGACTACATCCACAGGCCTCCCCACATCCACCAGGCAGGTCACCTGCTCGTAGAAGGAGATCAGGTTGGTCAGGCAGGACCTGCCCTTCTTAAATCCATGCTGGCTGGGCCTGATCCCTTGGCCATCCTGCAAGTGCTGTGTGATTGCACTCAGGATGACCTGTTCCATGATCTTGCCTGGAACTGAGGTCAGGCTGACAGGCCTGTAATTCCCTGGCTCATCCAACCGGCCCTTCTTGTGGATGGGCACCATGGTTGCCAGCTCCCAGTCCTCTGGGACATCTCCAGTGAGCCAGGACTGCTGGAAAATGATGGAGAGTGGCTTGGCCAGCTCCTCTGCCAGCTCTCTCAGCACCCTAGGATGGATCCCATCTGGTCCCATGGACTTGTGGGGATCCAAGCTGCTGAGGAGAGTTCCAACCACCTCATCATGGAACATAGGGAAACTGTGAAGCTCCCTGGCTCCTTCTGCCAGCTCTGTAGGCCAGCTGTCTGGAAGACGTTCTGTCCTGCTAGTAAAAATTGAGGCAAAGAAGGTGTTAAGTATCTCTGCCTTTTCCTCATCCTTTGATACAACATTTCCCTCCATGTCAACCAAGGAGTGGAGGTTGTCCTTTCCCTTCCTCTTGCTATTAATATATTTATAAAAGGACTTTTTGTTGTCCTTCACAGCAGAGGCCAGTCTAAGCGCCAAATGCGCTTTTGCCTCCCTAATTTTCTTCCTACAAGACCTAGCAACATCCTTAAATTTTTCATGGGTTGCCTCACCTTTCTTCCAAAGGTGATACACCCTCTTTTTTTCCCTTAGTTCTATTAAAAGTTCATTAACCATCCAGGCTGGCCGTCTGCCCCGGCGGCTCATCTTCCGGCACATTGGCACAGCCTGTCCCTGCGCCTTCAACAATTCTTCCTTGAAGTAGGTCCAGCTCTCCTGGATCCCTTTGTTTTTAAGGGCTGTTTTCCACGGAACCTTCTGAGTTAGTTCCTTGAGTAACTTGAAGTCCGCCCTCCGGAAATCCAGAGTGGAGGTCTTCTTGCTACCCCTCTTAGCTTGACCAAATAATGAGAATTCAATTATCTCGTGGTCACTGGCCCCTAAGCACCCTCCGACCACCACATCTCTATTGGTGAAGAGGAGGTCAAGCATAGCCTTACCCCTGGTAGGCTCACGTAGCACCTGGGATAAGAAGCTGACCTCCATGCATTCTAATAACCTCCTAGATTGCCTCTTCTCTGCTATGTTAAGATCCCAGCAGATTTCAGGCAAGTTGAGACAGCCTTAAACTGCCTATAGAATGCTTCATCAACATCTTCCTCCTGGTTGGGTGGTCTATAACAGACTCCAACCAGGATGTCAGCCCTGTTGGCCTTCCCTCTAATTCTCACCCACAGGCACTCAACCTGATGGTCCCTGATCTCCAGCTCAATGGCACCTAGTGCCCTCCTGATGTAAAGGTCCACCCCTCCACCCCTTCTTCCTTGCCTGTCTCTCCTGAAGAGCCTGTAGCCATCAATTGCAGCGCTCCAGTCATGTGAGTCATCCCACCACGTCTCTGTGATGGCAACTACATCATAACTTTCCTGCTGCAGCAAGGCTTCCAGCTCCTCTTGTTTGTTGCCCATGCTTCGTGCATTAGTGTACATGCACTTCAGCCAGGCTGCTGGTTTCACCTCTCGCTCTGGCTTATCACCCCCAGACTCCTGCCTGGGGGGACTGGTTTCAGCCCCTTCACCCTTTGAATCTAGTTTAAAGCCCTATCAATGAGACCTGCCAATTCCCTTCCTAGAATCTTTTTCCCTTTGAGGGATAGGCCATTCTTGTACACTCTGATCTTACCCCTCCTCTGGGACAGATGTGCTCCATCTGTTGCCATCTGGCCTGGTGCAGTAGAAAGTTTTTCAAGATCGAAAAACCCAAAATTCTTTTGACTGCACCAGCCTCTAAGCCACTTGTTGACTGCAGCTGCTGACCTGTTCCTTATGGTATTCCCACCTGCAACTAAGGGTATAGACGAAAAAATTATTTGTGCACCTGATCCCTCAACCAGATCTCCCAGGGCCCTGAAGTCATCTTTGATAGCCCTGGGAGTTCTGGTTGCAATATCATCATTCCCTAACTGCATAACTATCAAGGGATAATAGTCAGAGGGCTGCACCATACCAGGCAGTCTTCTGGTAACATCTCCAACCACGGCTCCTGGAAGGCAACAAATCTTCCTGTGAGTAGGGTCTGGCTGACATATGGGGCCCTCTGTTCCCCTCAGGAGGGAATCACCAATAACAATTACCCTCCTCTTTTTTTTAAGGGAGCAAGTCTAGATGCCGGGGGAAGGCTGTTTAATCTTAGGCTGTTTTGCCACAGGGAAAACCCCAGATGGTGTGTCCTCCAATATCAGAATCACCTCACCCTCAATCTCCAATGCCCCGTACTTGTTTTCCAAGGGCAGTGGGGGGGGGGGGGGGGGGGGGGGGGGACAGTGAGGGGAGGCAAGGAGGTTTAACCTTGCGTCTTTTGAGAGGAACCTGCGTCCATTCCCCTCTGCTTTTTGGATAACTGGCCTCTGCTGGGGGGGCCTGCAGAGCCTGGTTACTCAGGTTCATAACCCTTCTACAATCGCTTACATCTCTAAGTCTAGCAACCTCGTCCTTCAGTATGGCCACCAGGCTAAGCAGACAGTCGATCTGCTCACACCTAAAGCAGGAGCCGTCCCCTCTACCCTGCATCTCAAGTGCCAGGCTCCAGCACTGCCTGCAGCTAGATGCCTGGACACCTACCTCGTGCTTATGACACCTACCTACCTGCTTATATTCCCCCTCAGTCTGAGTCGAGACTGACTTTTTAAAGGAGTTATTGCGGCGAGTTACCACCATGGCCAGCCCTGCCCACGGAACCTACTGGAGAAAGTTTTTAAAAAAAAGTGCGGTGGCGCACGCGTCCGAGCAAGAAGCCATGGGCTGAAACAGAAGCTGCCGCGAGCTGCCGTGGGCTTTTAAACTGCCACGGCACGCAGGGGAGCCCGAACGATCCCGAACACGTGGAGAAACAGTGAGAGATGATCCTTGCTGAGCGTAGAGGTTCCGCGCGGGTCCCTCAGGTTGAAAAGGCAGCAGTTCGTGCTTTTCTGAGGCTCCTGGTCTCGGTGTGTTCCTGGTGGAGCTTACCGCTGAAACGGAACATGATGGAGCAGATTATCCTGGTGGCCGGAAGGACGGCCAAGGGCTCGGGTCCAGCCAACATGGATTTACATGGGGCAGGTCCTGCCTCTCCAACCTGATCTCCTTCTATGATCAGGTGACCTGCCTGGTGGACTTGGGGAGGCCTGTGGATGTGGTCTACCTGGACTTCAGCAAGGCCTTTGACACCGTCCCCCACAGCAAACTGCTGTCTAAGCTGTCAGCTCGTGGCTTGGACCACTACACTCTGTGCTGGGTTAGGAACTGGCTGGATAGCCAAGCCCAGAGAGTGGTGGTGAATGGTGCCACATCCAGTTGGAGGCCAGTCACCAGTGGCGTCCCCCAGGGATCAGTGCTGGGCCCTGTCTTCTAACATCTTTATTGATGATCCGGATGAGGGGATTGAGTCAGTCATCAGCAAGTTTGCAGATGACACCAATTTAGGAGCAGATGTTAGTCAGTTAGAGGGTAGAAAGGCTCTGCAGAGGGACCTTGACTGACTGGACAGATGGGCAGAATCCAATGGGATGGCATTTAACAAGTCCAAGTGCCAAGTGCTGCACTTTGGCTACGGCAATCCCATGCAGAGCTACAGGCTGGGGTCAGAGTGGCTGGAGAGCTCCCAAACAGAGAGGGACCTGGGGGTACTGATTGACAGCTGCCTGAATATGAGCTAGCAGTGTGCTCAGGTCGCCAAGAGGGCCAATAGCATCCTGGCCTTCATTAGGAATAGTGTGGCCAGCAGGAGAAGGGAAGTCATTGTGCCCCTGTACTCTGCATTGGTTAGGCCACACCTTGAGTACTGTGTCCAGTTCTGGGCCCCTCAGTTTAAGAAGGACATTGAAACACTTGAACGTGTCCAGAGAAGGGCAACAAGGCTGGTGAGAGGCCTTGAGCACAAGCCCTATGAGGAGAGGCTGAGGGAGCTGGGATTGTTTAGCCTGGAGAAGAGGAGGCTCAGGGGTGACCTCATTGCCCTCTACAACTACCTGAAAGGTGGTTGTAGCCAGGAAGGGGTTGGTCTCTTCTCCCAGGCAACCAGCACCAGAACAAGGGGACACAGTCTCAAGCTGCGCCAGGGGATGTTTAGACTCGAGGTGATGAGGAAGTTCTTCACTGAGCGAGTCATTCGTCATTGGAACGGGCTGCCCAGGGAGGTGGTGGATTCACTGTCCCTGGAGTCATTCAAGAGGGGATTGGATGTGGCATTTGGTGCCATGGTCTAGTCATGGGGTCTGTGTTGATAGTTTGGACTCGATGATCCTCGAGGTCATTTCCAACCTTAGTTATACTGTGATACTGTAATATTACTCAACTTGGTTACACATTTTGAAATCCCCTGAAAAACAGAATGCTTTACTCTGGTGCAGTATAGATACTGCCATGAGAGCAGGCAACCAATTAGTAGGACATTCACATAATTCACTTTGTGTGATTTGTTGGTAAGATTTGAGATGTTACATTATGTTTGATAGAACACAGCATCGGTGTTTCATAACACCTCAAATGGGACTATATGCAGCAATTTCCCACTCTTCCCAAGCAAGATCTCCAATTTTATTTACATAAAAATTTTAAAAACATGTATTTTGTGCCACTGTGTAAAGTGAAGTCCTGCACCAAATGCTGTGGTAAATCTTGCATATTTCCTCTATGACAAGGAAATTAATATCCTAAATGTTTTCCTTTTTGATATACTGAGGCTTTTGTTTTCTAGCATTGTAGGATCTAATTCAATGTTTTTGAAGCCTGCCAAGTACACTATTTCTTGAAAAGATTTTCCTTTCTTTTTCCCTTTTCTATTTCATCAACAATGAATCAAGTAGAAAGACCTGGTTTATGATGCTTCTCCTTGTTGGCTGTCGCTTTTGCCAGTTGTCAGAAGACTTCTGAAATGCTGGCCAGACATAGAAGTACCTTAAATCCTTGGTGTGCACCAATCAGCATACCTGAATTAATATGGAAATGTATTCATGATGTGGCTGTAATGAACACACTTTGATTCCAGAACTTTATCTTCATTTCTGGCAGCCCATCAGCTGCACAGCTAGAGAAAGAGCATTTCCCTCTCAGGAAAATGCTTAAAACTGTAGCACTATCTGTTTTCTTTGCCCTCTCTTTTTTTACCTTTTGTGGTGATAGGGAGGAGTTAAAAGAAAGGCTTTTTCTCCCTAATTTTGATACTTCTGGGCTTCTTGTAATTGTTCTTTTACTGCTTATACTCTGTCCTCTCTCCCTTTACTGGTTGTGTGTGTGATACCTTTGTCAGTTTTCCTATAAGAATACTTTATTAACAAAATACATATTTTTAATTAATAATTAGCAGACTTTTATCATACTCTCTGAAGGGAATTTTTTTCTGACATATTGCTCTCCCTCTTGTCAGCTTTCATGTCCTATTTTCTATTTCTCAGAGCCTTTTAGGTTTGCAGTGCTATAGCCTGTCTTTTGCAGCCCTCCAACATTTATGATTAGTTACCATCTTTGTTCAGATCTCTACCTACAGTATTTTGCTTTTTCTATCCTCATTCTTACTTTCCTCTTCAAAGTCACGTCAGTAAAGGTGATTCAGGTGTCTGCATCTTCTCTGATGATGAAATGGCAAACTGAATCTGAGAAAAAATGTTCCAGTATACTCAAGGGACGAGAAAGGTGTATATAAGAGGTATAGCGGTAGGGAGAGAAGTACTGAATTGACTGTTTAACCATTTAATTAGATTATCTGGGGATCTCAGGGTGAGATGCTAGCAGACAATGTCCTGGGTTCTGGCTTAAAGCAGAGACGTATTCTAGTAGAAAACCAGAGTATAAAGGAAAGAAGAAGAATCTTTGGTAGCAGCCAAGGGAATGCATGCAGGAGGGTTTTGCAGGTGAGCATAATGTCACATCACACCATCAACCCTTTCACTCTAAACTGCATAATGCAACATTCAACATTGCACAGAGAAGCAAGTAGAAGATCAACCACTGACTAAATTTCTGAAGGCCAGGTACTGTTCTATTCATAAAGTAGTGCAACAATTTTATTTCGTAGCAGCCAATATTCTCAGCATTTCCTTGAGTAGCTCCCTATGGTACAATTCTACTGCTAATTACATGAGGCAGAGTGCTATCATAACATGGCTGTGGCATTTCCTAAACCAAGATTAGATAATTTAGAACTAGTTTCAATACCTCCAAATGTCCTCTGTATTGAAGGACTCCATTTTTGTTTTAATGCAATTAAGAAAAATTGACTTATAGATCCTGACCAGATCAAGAGAAATACAGATAACAGAGATTTGATATAGTGGACAGGAATATTCATGCATCTATTAATTAAAGTAGAGTTATGCACATGCTTAGTAAAAGCACGTCCTGAAAATGAGGATATTTCTGGGTTTTGGGAATATCTGAGTAATTCATTCTTAATGAGATCTTCCCTTTTTACCTCTTTCACCCAGGAACTGATAAATTCAAAAGTTGGTGAGTTTGTAGTGTACCACCACAGTAGCAACTCATCTCTGGGATTTGCTTGCTTACCTTTTCCTCTCACCTGCATGTTCAGGTTTTTTGCTTCCCTTCCTGTCAACATCAGTCTGGGAAATCTTGGCTTTACTTGGCATCACCTATTTTGCTGCAGAACCTTTTTGACCTTCATTTTTTGTTTCCGTGATAGATGGATCACCTCACTAGACATTGGGTCATTCATTGTCATTGTTCTTGTTTGACAATACTTCATTTTTCTGGTTCTGCACAATCCTCTTCAAAGCACCATTTTTCCATCACTCACTCTCCCTGGCCCTTTAAACAGACTCTACATTCTTAAATTTCTTTGCTCTCCTTATCTTCTTCTCCTTTCCTCTTCCCGCCCTCCCAACTGTGTTTTTCCTTTTCAGAAATTGTTCTACTTTTTCAATAGAAAAAATTTTTGCTTTTTCATCTATTTCAGCATTTACCTCTAAGGTTGTTCAGACTGTTGTCTTGCTTAAATACCATGATTTTCTTTTTTCATCACATCTCCAGCGCTAGGAACTCTTAATTGATTTCCTCCCTAGACGTACTACCATACCTTCACTTTTTGCCTCAACTCACATTGACAATTTATTCAAACAAATAAATAGTTATTTTTTGACTAAGATCAGACTCTTGCTAATTCTCCTCACCAGAGAATGCATTGCTCCTTACAATTTCTCTGCTGCTATTTTCTCCATGCCCTTTTTTTTCATCAGAGATAGTATTGTAAGTTTATCTTCCTTTTTAAATAATTCTCCCCCACTTTGTCTCCTTTTTCACTGTGCCTCTAAAATAGCTTCTTCAAATCAATGCTCAGTTACTGTCAAAGGAATACAAAATTCCACATATGCATCATAGGTATCTATTTTTAATGATTAGTTGTTCCCTTGATGTTACTCCTGAATTCCATCTTAGCCAGGTTGCAATTGAACCTTTGTTTTGAATCTGTATGCCATCAGCACCCTGCTTTTCTTCTTAGCAAAATTTACACAGACACTATGAATTCCCAAAAAATTGTTCTTCAAATCACTCCAGCTGAATAACTATGCTGCATTTTTCTCTGTAGGTTCGTAGATGAGACCACATGCATTTGCCTAGTACATGTTTAATACACTTCTGTTTTATTCACCTATCCATTAACTGGTGTGTAATAGCAAGCAGACGAATGGAAAGAGTTCAGGTAAGGGCAAGTAAATTTCAAGTATGTCTGTAAAAAAATGTTTTCAATTAAAAATCTCCTGGGTACAAGGCAAAGATACCAATAATTACTGCCTAAGTGAAAAAAAAGCCAACCAACTAACCAAACAAAACCCACCAAAAACCCCCAAACAAACACCAAAAGAACCAAACCAAACCCACAACACCCCACAACCAACAAAACAACATCAACACAAAAAAAAAAAAAGCAACAAAAAACCCCAGCACCCTCCCCCACAAAATATATTCAAACTGAATCTTTCAATTCTGGTAAGCATGTAGACTGGGACTGAAATCCTTATTCTGGACAAAGTCTGATGCCTTGAATGGTCTAACACCGGATTCTGAAAGAGATCCTACAATGGGAAAAAAAATAATTTCCACAGATGAAGTTATCATTGACAGAGAACAGAGGTCATTCAAGAAGTGTCTTAAAACATCTTGGAAATGCTATGTGAGAGATGAGAAATCAACACTTGTGTCAGGGAAAAACAAAAGCTGGGAAAGTTGGTAATTTAGTTTACTAACATCACTAGGAGATCACCATCTGTAAAATCCAGATTCAGACAATTCTTGGCATAAGTGAACGGTGAAATTCAAACTTAAATTAGAAGCTAAAGCTGAAGCTAGTAAGCACTGGTAAAGAAATATAGAGCTGTTGGATGAATACTGTCAGAAAAAATATTGCAGCAATTAAGCTATTTAAGAAAGTCTTAGCCTACAGAAGAAATGTGGTACTGTAAATTAACATTGATGTTGCTGAACTTCTGCTTATGTGTGATAGAGTACATTGGACAACAAAGAAACATGAAAGAGCTGGCATGACTAAGTAAGTCAGGAATTTTACCCATATGCACAATATGTGTAAATGAGGAAAGGTAGGTAGATAGTGGAGCACTTATGGAAGTGTGAGTTTACAGAAGTCTTTGAGGATTACACAGCTCAGTATCACTTTTGGGAGCAACACATGATTGTAATAGAAGGCAACAAGAAAAACAACTAGAAAAGAATCAAAGAATCAAAGGCTCTGGTGCTATCCAGATGTATGTAGCAAGCAAGTAGCAAACCAAAAAATCCATTTGCATGTGGGAAATGGATTGATCAGCACACAGATAACTTAGGCATCAGACTTCAGACATAAACCTTTTTTTTTTTTTTCCTGAAGGGGAGGAAGTAAGGAGCAATGGAAGATAGGAGTGTGCTGCTGAAGTGCTTTAAGAGATTTTTAAAGGGCAGGGGCAAACATGCTCTCTGTTTATGAAACAGGTACTGAAGCCAGAAATTCTGCAAATACTGTTGAAAACGTCTGTCTTTTGGAAGAATTACTTACAATTAGCTAGAGACAATAGACTCTCCAATTTATACCATGCTTTCCTGCCCAGAGGACCAACAAAAAAGAACCAACTAGAGTTTAGAGTTTTCAGGACATTGTGATGTGTATTTATCCCAGAACACAATCCATCTTTAGGTTTCTGATGAAAATAAAAATAATGCAACAAAAAAAAAGTACTGTGAGGCTTGTGTTAGCTCATATAAAGGATATGTGAGATAAAAGAATAGAATAGAATAGAATAGAATAGAATAGAATAGAATAGAATAGAATAGAATAGAATAGACCAGGTTGGAAGAGACCTTTGAGATCATCATGTCCAACCTATCATCTAACACTAGTGAACTAAACTATGACACCAAGTACCCCATCAAGTCTCTTCTTAAACACCTCCAGTGATGGTGACTCCACTACCTCCCCGGGCAGCCCATTCCAATGGGCAATCACTCTCTCTATGAAGAATTTCTTCCTAACATCCATCCTAAACCTCCCCTGGTGCAGCTTGAGACTGTGTCCCCTTGTTCTGGTGCTGGTTGCCTGGGACAAGAGACCAGCCCCCACCTGTCTACAACCTCCCTTCAGGTAGCTGTAGAGAGCAATAAAGTGGGGAACAAAGTAAGAACAAAGACAATTACCACACAATTTTTACAAATGTTCACATATATCCTATTTTATTATTTTAAAAAATAAAATATAGCATGGCAATATACAGAGTACAAGAAGGTCTGACCTACACTACGAGATACGTGTTTAAGTGAGGAATTTTTTGGAAGACTACAAATATAACACCAACAATATCTTATGAGGATTTCTAATTGCTTTGTGAGTTGTGGTGGTTTGTAAACATGGCCTGGTGTATGCTAATTGTGTCAGCTAATTTAATATAATTCACTAATACAAGCAGTGAAGACTAATCTGCTATCAGTAACCTGGGAGGAAAGTGGAGAGGTGATCTGGTTGTCCACTGTTTCTACCTGTTTTAGCAGTTTTTCACTATCAAGCTCTCATCCCTCTGGTGATTTCTTTACACTGAAGGTGCACAAAGGCTGCTCTTCACTTGGTTTATAGCAACAGCTCGCTGAAGTTCCAATGAGATGTGGTGTCCCCAGCCTTGCACATTTCCACAGATACAATCTATTCTGCTATAAAACATATCTACTTCTTTTCACAAATGTCTGATGTTTACTTGGGACTACTATCTTACCATCTCTAGACGACAAATACATGGAAGCACTCATGAATCACAAATAATTTCCCTTATCTTAATTCATATATTTTTGTTTAGACAACAGAAAGAAAGGATATCCCAGTTACTCAGATTTTCCCACAAGCTATATTTGTTTTTCACTTGTTTGGTAAGATTTTTTTTTCTCTTCTCTCCATAGATTTGGATAATAATATTGGAAATAAATGCCCGTAGCCATTTTCTAACACTCCAGAAATGGGAGCAATGTAGATTTTATTCTTTTTGTTATCTGTTTCACTCTACCCTTGAGTTGCTTTCTCCACCTTCACATATTTCTCTCCCTCTCATTTGATCCCTGAGCTAAGATTTATGTTTACTACTGATGTTTTATGATTAGGACACTGAACTTTGGTCACTGAATTACCGCTATCCGTAGGTTCAGAAATCCTCCAGCCCAGGGGACCTCGCACAACCAGGGTGCCGACTGAGGGTGAATCCAACTTTAACCCTTAAGCACTAGCATCCCCCAGTGGTCCTAGTCATCACTGCAGTTCACTCGGTGGAGTTTTCTACGGACTCTTTCAATGTAAATTCAAGCGCCTCAGAACTTGCCAGTAGTCAGGAATCTGTTGACCCATATATGTCTGATCATAGGTAAAGATGAACAATTTAAATTTATTTCCAGAAACTGTATACGTTATGTGTGTGTTGCAAAGACATAGCTGTAACAGCAGGATGGTTTTGTAAAACACATTTGAAGCGGGGGACAAATTATAGAATCATAGAATCAATAAAGTTGGAAAAGACCTCAAAGATCATCAAGTCCAACCTGCCACTCAAGACCTCATGACTACTAATCAACCTCTTTAGTGGAGTGCCTTTTCAAAGAAGAGAAAATAGGTTCAGAATCTCTTTCAGGAATATTAGGTTCTGCAGCTATTTTTAGCGTTCTTACAAGATCATGACTCATGCAAAAGACACTATGGCAACCATCAATTTTGAATTTCCCTCTTGATTGAAGTGCATAGACACTATATAGTCCGCCATATCTATTGAGTTAGAATTCTAAACCAAAAATTCTTGCCTGTCATTTCATTCACACAATGAAAATTCAACCATGTTCTCAGAAAACAGCCCACAAGAAGCACCTCTCAGTCACTGTTCTCAGACATAGCCCTATGCAAATCAAAACAAAATTGAATTGACTGCTTTCCCTGTTCCCTAAAAGACCTCAGTCACTGAGGAAACTGGTAGTAATGGCATACTGCAAAATGTCATTTGAAGGGGCAGAGGACAGAAGGAGTGAGAAGAGCTCACGAATGATGCATGTCTAACACGAATATGGGATACTCACACCTACTCAGCTCCCTCTCACTCCAGCATCAGAACAGCCACATCAGCACAAGCCTTGTATTGGTGCTGACTCAGCAGAGGGAGGATGGAGGGGGAAGGATATACAAGGCTGCTGAAGGAAGAGACAGAACTGTACCTTTGCACAACACCTGTGCACAGGATGAAAAGAAGGAATTTCTTCTTGTTAACGTTGGAGCCCTCTGGTAAGTCCTAACACTGCAGCATTGGAAATGAAGGGTTGTTAATTAAAATAGCCCATCTTAAAAACAGGGGTCTTAGATGTTCACTTTAATTTCTGCAGGAGATTATGAGCAGTACAGAACAGAAACAGATGAATATGTTTGTACTATGCATTGGAAACTCAACACATCTGATTCCACAGGAGCCCAGAGAGCCAGCCCCTTCCTGATTCATAAATCCAGCAGGCCTGTGGTGTCACTTGGCTACTTTTTTTTTCTTCCTATTATTCTCTTATTGCTATAACTGAGGGCATCTAGCAGTTTTATAACAGGTCCATATATCCAGTCTTTGTCTTCAGTGTAAACACTGAATACTTAACACAAGGGGGAAAAAAAACCACCCCAAACTCAATCTGCAAAATATGTATGCCTTCTCTGCAATTTAAAGACTAAATGCTGGAGTCCTTCCTCAGAAGTAACTTAAGGGAAGTCTGACTTACTCGGTATCTCTGAATCTGATCCTCCAAGAGCTGCAGTCAGCCCAGCGTGAATATGCTGAGACATGACAAACCCATGTAACACCTCTTGCTAATATTCTGTTATTCTGTGGTTAAGGCTCATGAGGATTTTTGAAAGGAAGTTTATTTTTGCAAGCTGCTGAGTGCTGACTATGATGTGGGATAGTTTTCACTGAGGCAAATATCTTAGCTTTTGCCAAGGCTTTTGGACAGACAGATTACTACTATGACATTTATAGAAAAAGCTGTGTAGGTACATTTGGTTTAGGCTATTCAGTGAAAGTACATGTCATAGGTTTTAACAAACAATGGACAGTTAAACTTCAGCACTAAAGGAGAAGGCAGCTTTTCATCTTGAAAGCCACTGTCTCTCCCCTTCCTTTGGAAGTTCAAAAAATATCTGAGAGGTTCCTCACAGGTTATTGTAATTACTTAAGACATAGATGTTGGTGTTTAGTATGACAAACCAGTTTAACTATTTGTCTCTGCCAGTTACATAAAGTGGATGATTCTGAAACAGTCAGCAACCACCCTAATGAAACATACATTACAATATAATGTGTCACACAGCACTGAAATGTAATACTCCTGATAAAGAAATGGAAAATGCACAATAAACACATTAGATGAAATTAAAAGTTGGTTTTTTTTTTGACCAAATCTTCAGAGCCTTTAAAGTTGCAACAATAATTTCCTATTTATATGGACTGCTTGAATTCTCAGGTGATTCCCTGTGGAGAGGTCTACAAGTACTTTTTCCAGGGGTGAGGAAAATAAAATAGATAGCTATAATGGAACTGCAGGAGCAGCCAAGCAGCAGATTGATTCAACAGGAGAAATTCAATGCATCCCAAAAGATTTCCCAGGATTTGCTCTCCTGCTGCTCAGGCCACAATTTGTTGTAATGAGAAACTGAGGATTTTGTTTCAGGTGTGTCAAAACTTGTAGGAATGACTTGAAGGTATAACGAAAGCACAGCAACAGAAAACCTCTCTTAAATAATGTTTCTGGATGAGGAGAGAACAAAGACAAGCTCTTCAAGGTGCAAAAAACGTTCAAACATCTCATGCAAATAGCATTCTTTAAGAGATACTGAGTGAACTCCTGAATTAAACAGCTTGAAAAATGCAGTACACTTTTGTAAGTACAACAGAGAAAGCTTTATTAATTATCTGGTAAAACTGTATTTGGTCTCACTGTAATCTCTGCTGCTGGAAATGTCTGTAGAAAAATCCTCCCTTTTCAGTTCTGAAGAACTAAGTTAACAAGTTATAAAATAAAAAACAGGTGAGGGTTTTTGGTTTGTTCGGGGGTTTTATTTTAAAAGGGAACATGTAAGTAGGTAGACTACTCTGTTTATTTGGAGCATTCCATATGGCAAAAGGCTGTCAGGAAGCATGTACTGCTGTAGTACTACATAAGCCATGTTTGGAAGGTTAAGTAGAAAATGTTGATATGAAATTCACCCAGAAGGAATTTGGAGGCACTCATGCCCTCCTTTATGAGAAGTAATAGTCATTATGAACACTGAGCTTCTCTACACCTTTGATGTAGCACAAATTATTCAGATGTCTTGGTAATTACTCTTTATGGAAAGCAATGAAATGCTCAAACAAACCTCAGAGTTTTATTCAGCTGAAATTTTATGCCAGGTGAAATTTCATGCCAGGTGAAATTTCCTCAGGCAAAATGCTGAATGTTGATGGCATTCTGGTTTGATTAGGTAAGACATGTAAAATCTGAGATGTTCATGTTCAAAGTGGCACATATTGCTCAGCACTTAGCATACCCCTCACAGTTCTCAACAATACGCTATGAGCCAAGACATCACATGGTGTAGCAGAACCAACAGAGAAGAAATGGATGCTCTAAAAAAGCCCTTACCAAGAATGGACATTCATTTATGAAGGACATTACACTGGCTACTCAACATAAGGCTTACAATTAGTTACAAACAACACAAATATCCAGAGGTTTGAGTCTTAGAGCTTTTAGAACACACATCAAAGCAGACAGCACTAGCTCTTTCTTCACTAGATGACCAAAGGTGCATTACATCTACAGGTTCTGATCATGTTTTAAGACCCACCACATGAAGCACGATCTCCTAGAGCATCTCTCCATATTGAAAAAAGGCCATCAGACTCAGAAACTCTCCCAGCACATAGCATAAGAATACTGACCACGAGAGAAGAACAGCAAGTGCTTCACCACCTCGGCTCCTCCCCAAAAGAGGAACTGTTTTTTTTTTTTTCCAGTTGATACTGCAGTCTGCAAGATTGCCTCTTATATAGCGAACATACATTATTTCAGAGAGCTCCCTAGTTCATCACAGCAATGGAGTCTGAAGCAGAAAGTCACCTTTTGATTGGGGTAGTGCAGCATCTGAACACATGAAACAGTGAGGAGCTAATAATCATCTATTATTACAGTTCCCATTACCATTTTATTTATTTTCAGGCTGCCTGTGGAATCAGAATGGGAGTTTTGCCTCATCTATTAGCCTGGGAAGCAAGGCAAGACATATAGCAAGAACTAAAACCAGTATGAATCCTGTAGACAAAACACAACCTTTGTTTTTAATGAAACAGCCCCATCTCCCCCCACCTTTGGAAACATTTCAACCAATCACATCCCTTACCTGTATGGTTCCAAAGTCTTGCTGCCATAATACAAAGCCTCTTCCCAGGATTCAAGGTTAATACAGGCATCCATGGCATAGTCAAGCATTTTCAGCTGATAGATATTTGTGTCTGGAAGACGACCCATATTGCTGCTCAAAAGATTCTGGCATCTTGTCAGAACCTGCTCCCACTCTGTTGTTAGCCTTAGTTAAAGAAATGTCTTTCATCAAACAAAAATACAATTTCTAAATGTTGTTAGCAAGGAGTAGGAGCCACAGGTCACAGGTCATAGTTCCAGCCTCTGTTTTAATTCTTGAAAACATACTTAACACAGAAGTGCTAGCTTAGGTAACTATACTTTGTTTATAATTAGCAAAACAATTTCTATAGGAGTAAGTATCTCAGCAAGAAATGGGTAAAAGAAAGATGGCAACCTGAAAGTGTATTTTAATACATAACAAACTAAAATTCAAATACTTTTTTTTAGCTGCTGAAACTATTATAAAGATATTTCTCCAAATAATGACATATATTTCTAAGATGCCCAGGATTTGGTTTATAATTATCAAGAAATGTCAATGTTTTATTGGAATTAATTAATTTTCTTTCTCCTTGAAACACTTGTAAAGACCATTGGCTTTTTCACTTGCACAGCTGCATGCTTCATGGTAAAACAAACAAACCAACCAACCAAACGAAACCAAAAAACAAACAACACAAAGCATCAGTTCTGATGTTTGACACCCTATTCAGGATTAAGGATCTTAGCAGTTAAAGTTTTTATCTCTAATGGTACTAGATGTTTTTTGTGTGTTTACAGGAGAGGAAAAGTAAACTGGGGCTTGTGTTCAATTTAGTTTGACAAACTTTACCACAAGTCACTTATTTTCATTACATTCTACACTGTTTTGACATCTCTGTGGATCAGATTCTTCTCCCTCAGACTACACCTAAGATGAATACCAATAATCACAGATTTTAAATGAGTACTGTCACCTAGAACTTAATGGGAATCCAGGATGCAAGCAGTTTAAACACCAAAAAGAGGATATGTGAACCAGTAAGAACAAACCAAATTAAAAGACAATAAATTAGACTCACAGTAAGAAAAATGGTAAAATTGTTTGTATACAATCAACTCAAGGAAGCCCACCAGTCATCTTCACATTACTGAGAACACTGTTCACCCCAATCCAGCAATGGATTTAAGTGTACAGTGATAAACCTGTGATTAAGTAATTCCTCCTTTCTGAACATAGGAATATTTACATACTTAAATGCAAGAATGTGACCACTATGTGGCTGGACCATGATTTATAGCATGAATGTTACAAGGCTAAACTAATTATTTGTGAATTGCTCTCCTGCCCTTGGATTTAAAGAACCATATAAGGGAAAGAATGTGTTATTATTAAATTGTACCTTAACTTTTATATCTCTGGGAAACATCCATGTATTCGTCAAAACTGATTATGGACAGACAAACAGAAGAATGAGAGATATTATTTCCACTTGATACAATTTTTGTCGAAAGTACAAAGGGCTGGCATTCCTGAAAGATAACATTTTAGCTCATGCAGAGTATTAGTCTGCTTTTGCTTCTCATTATACTGCTTTGTTTGCTCACCAGCATCTAATAGCAGGAGTAATATATTGCAAAATCTGTTGGGACCAAACAGCCAGGTATGTAAGCTGCAAACTAGAAAAACTTCTATCAGCTACAACAGGACAAAAGAGAAACTGGTCGTTCTGTATCTGCCTGACCAGAGGGGCAGCCCTCAAGCATCTCTGCTAATGTTGTACAGCCTGGGCTGCAGAGGAATCATTTTCTGCAAAATAATCCCCTTGCACTGGGTTTTAGCATCTCAGTTTGTATGCTTAATCTGGAATTTTGGTCCAAGACACCTTACTTGTAACACACATACATATTGTTTCAAGTTCTCCAACTAGATTTAGCATTACAACAAATCAGTTATAATCACAAACTCAGATTTTGGAAGTCACTGACATTGGAGCACAAGCCCTATGAGGTGTTTAGGAGGAGACTGGATGGGGTGCTTGGTTGCATGGTTTAGTTGATTAGATAGTGTTGGATGATAGGTTGGACATGATGATCTTGAAGGTCTCTTCCAACCTGGTCTGGTCTGGTCTGGTCTGGTCTGGTCTGGTCTATTCTATTCTATTCTATTCTATTCTATTCTATTCTATAGAAATGGTTTAATTTGCAAAAAAAATTTGCATTTGCAGAAACCAATGACTGCCTCAGTCAGCAAGGAAGGTCTAGTATTCCTTTTGCCAGTTTTCCTTTTCAGGTACTGCACTCACCACTGCACGCTAATTAGCACTAGTACTGTGGTGCAAAGGAAGGAAAGATGACACATTTCAAGTAGCCCATGTTTGAGAACAGAAGCTGAACAGACAAGAGGGATAATTTTCTTTTTTCAACATGATATATTTTACTAAAAGGTGTTTAATTTTTTTTTTTTTTTTAACGTCAGTTAAATCAGCAATCTCAATTAAAGACCGTAGGAAAGTACAGTAGGTACAATTTATCCTGCAATTAAATGTAAGAACATTAAATAGGATGAGGATTCTGGCATCATACTTTTCATATAAAAATTATTGCAACTCTATGTTACATATCTACAAATTATCTCTCAGGATAAAACATGGGTATCGATGTGTAACTGTATGTTTCAGTATTGTCTGTGTCAATCCAGTGTCCACAGAGGAATTTAAGACCGACGAGAAACAACATGAAAATTGAAGTCAGATGAGATGAGTGCTTCTGTTTTGCCAATAAACAAATCTCTCCATATTAGAAACAAATTCTCTTTTGTGTTTGGTGGTGTTTTGGTTTTTTTTAAATTATTATTTATGTTGGGTGGGTGTTTTTTTTGTTTGGGTTATTGGGTTTTCGTGGTGGGGTTTTTTTGGTGGGTTGTTTTGGTGGCATTTTTTTGGTTTTGTGTGTGGGTTGTGTTTTGTTGTCGTTGCTGTTTGTTTGTTTGTTTGTTGGTTTTGTTTATTAAAATAAAAATTGTGATCACTTGTTTCCAGCCTGGAATATCACTATGCAAACTTGGGGCTTATGCTGCTGAAAGGAGTGCAGGAAAATTTAGCTATCTCTAGCTCCAGAAAAAGCCCATGTTTCTGGAAATGGTAAGGCATCTTGCTACAGCAGGACAAAATCACAGTCAGTGAAATTCCACTGCACAGACTAATATGACAGAAGAATCAATAAATCATCTAGTAAAAATTTCTACCTTTGTTCTCCTCATTTTTTCTTGGTCATTGCAGTTCAATGATTATTTTTTTTTTAATTGGACTGAATACCTACATGATGGCCACTAGGCTCCAGTTCTATTTATTAGTGCAAGATCAATTTGTTTAATTAACAATTATTTTTATCTATTAACATTCTAACTTACTACAATGAATCTATTTTTGCAGTGCACCTAATTATGATTATGTCATTCCCATTGTCATTGCTATGCAGAGAATGAGAATCTGTGAGTGTTCACAATGGGAGTAATGGGACAAATAATTTAACAGATTTAGCCTTATTTCATTTAGAAATGGATTTGTATGAAGCAGTGGGTTGTGATGACAGAAGTCTAAACATAAGCCAAAATATTCCTTCACATTCTAGGTGCCTACTATCCCTGCTATGAAGCAGTTCCAGTCCAAGTAATCACAGCTTCTATTATTAGTAGTACAAATAAGAATAATACTTGGTTTAAACACAAAATCTATTAAAAATACATTTTAAAACTTTAGGAAATACATTTTAAAAGACAAATTACATACTAAGGCACTCTCTGGATTGTTTTCACAACTGAATGACAGATTGTAGCCTGTCACTAAAAGGATACCTTCTTTTGACTTTGGATATCTCATTTCATTTACAGCATCTTTGACTTCTTTCCAGGCATGCTCTTCTCCAGCTAATTTCTCAGCATCCTGGTTAATGGAAACAAAAGCATGTGATAAGTAAAATAGCAAACTGAGAATATGCAGTAATGGTGACAAGGAAAAAAAGATTACACAGATAAAAGCTACTTGTGGGGACTGTATCATGATTTTTTGTAAATGCATTAAAAAAATAATTTCAGCCAGCATTCGTACTCACCCTGTGTTTGTAAGTAAAGGAGATGATATCAGGAAAAATCAATGTGAACTTGGAAGGGCTAAATACCCAGGTAATAGGTTTGCCACAAAAACTATAATCAACCAGAAAAGATAAGTAACAGCATGTGAATTTTTCTATCAGAATGCACTGAGCAGATCAAATTCCCTCGAAGACCTTTTACCTAATATTTCACAGATTCTCAACCACACTGTAGAAAGGATTTAGCAAATAATTGTGATTAACCATGTGGTGGTTACTTTGTAAACAGTTGGAAGTTACCTCAATCCATTACAGTTTCAAGCATGCGCTTAGAGGAAAATCTACAATTTAGAAAAAGCTGAACTTGGGTCTTCTTGTTTTCTTTTATAATTCATTGACATTTCTTACCCATTCCATCAGATTTTATAAACAGCTATATTTTCCTATTGCTTTGTCATAAGGAAGGCAATAATTATTAACCCCACCTTAGGCAAACCACATGAAACAAATTTACTAAAGCATCTACAGACACAAGTAAACATCTAGAGTGATTTCCAAAACAATTTAGGTATTCAATTTCCATTTAAATACCTTTAAAAATCTCACCTTTAAGGCATTGCAGTTCATTCACTCCCTTATAAAAGGCCCTGTTACTTGTGAAAGAGTTTCATAACTCCAAATTCTTGCAGGAATATTTTGTATACAATAAAAAAAATTTTAAAAATTGCCTTCAGCAGGGTCAGAAGCCTGAAGAAGAACAGAGAAGGTGTGCAAAAATCTAATCAAGCACTTAGTAACCAACATGGTTACCAGGCATCATAGGATTACCTTTGTTAAAAACTCTGTAAGACATACCCATTCAGAACTGCATGATTTTCTTATCCCACTGCACCTTATTTAAGTTAAATTCAGAACACAGAATAACAGAATCACCAAGGTTGGAAGAGACGTCAAAGATCACCAAGTCCAACCTGTCACCACAGACCTCATGATGAAACCATGGCACCAAGTGCCACATCCAATCCCCTCTTGAACACCTCCAGGGATGGTGTCTCCACCACCTCCCTGGGCAGCCCATTCCAATAGCGAACGACTCTCTCAGTGAAGAACTTTCTCCTCACCTCAAGCCTAAACTTCCCCTGGCACAGCTTCAGACTGTGTCCTCTAAGAACAGAAAATATCTGCAAGATACTAAAAATATCTGTGAAATTTGAGGTCTAAAGAGCTACTTCGAAAAAGAAAAATTCTTTTAAGCTGTCTTTTCCCAGTGGCCCAACTATAATTCTCAGAATTTCTGTAGCAGATTGCAAGCCTTACAACTAAAGCCTCAAAAACATGGGGGCTGGGACAGATCTGTAAGCGAAAGAAAAACCAACAACTATACACCAAGTTACAGGTCAATGACTGATGTATCATTAGGGCTCACTTCACACACAGTGGGATTGATGGATAAATCTGGCTAAAATGTTCATTGACACAGGATTAATCTTTCTTGTGCAGTCTTTTGTGTTGCTTTCCATTGTCTTCTAACATTTTGTTAATACCACAAAGAAGTACAAGGTTGGGGTTTCCTCTAACCTTTACACTAGTACCCAGGGTTAAGTCAACACTGGCTTAATATCCAGGTAGAGAATAGGGAGTGTCTGTTGGATCAATAATCTCCCAGCCCTCTCTGGATTTATGGTCTTTATCCCTTGAGGGAGTTGGGCAGGATGCCCAGCTCTGGGAAGGACTGAAGTCACAGGTTTCAATGACATAATTTTTGTGTTCTCAAGATGAGGTATTTTGGGGATCGGTTGGCTAGTTGGGCCTTTTACATCTCTACTGTTCTTTATCAGATTTCCATACACTGAAGAAATCCTGTCCTTTCCTAAACACTCTAGTTCAAGACATGGAGGCTGCTTCTAAATAGGCAGCTAAGCAGTGGCTGCAAAACAACCAGGGGGGTTTGTCACTGAGAACACTTCTGCCTTCCAACCTAATAAGCCATGCAAGTCACAAAAAAAAGCAAAGAAGCAAAAAGAGAAAGAATAGTTTATGCAACCGCTTTTTATCCACATTAGCAAGCAAATGGAATGATAAATACCTATGTTATTATTCTGTGTCAAATGATAATTTAATTACCTTTTACTCAAAAATGCCCAGAAAGTTCCTATTCTTGTTTTTGCAGTTAGGAACTAGGCAGAAGTTCTACCTTCAAACCATAACAGCAGCTGAAACTGGCATGCTTTACAATTTAGCTTTTTGTATACACAGGTGCACTGGAGAAAACTGAGAGTAGAAGTGTTGCAGGCTCATGGGGATAGTAGAAAAGACAGCTGTAACACATGTTTTTCTATTGTAAGAACACAACCTCACAGAATCACGGAATGTTAGAGGTTAGAAGGAACCTCAAGAGATCATCAGGTCCAACCCCCTTGCCAAAAGCAGGATCACTTAGGGGAACCTGCACAGGAAAGCATCCAGGTGGGTTTTGAAAGTCTCCAGAGAAGGAGACTCTGCAATCTCTCTGAGCAGCCTGTTCCAGTGCTCCGTCACCCTCACTGTAAAGAAGTTTCTCCTCATGTTGAAGTGAAATCTATGTACAAGTTTGTATCCATTGTTCCTTGCCTTATTATTGCGCACCACCAAAAAGAGCTTGGCCCCATACACTTGACACCCACCCCTCAGGTATTTATAGACATTGAGCAGATCCCTTCTTCTCAAGACTGAACAGCCCCACGTCTCTCAGTCTGTCTTTGTAGGGCAGATGCTCAAGTCCCATAATCATCCTCATGGCTCTCTGATGGACTCTCTTCAGCAGATCCCTATCTCTCTTGAATGGGGGAGCTCAAAACTGGACACAGTATTCCAGGTGTGGTTTCACAAGGACAGAGAAGAGGGGAAGAAGAGCCTCCCTCGACCTTCTGGACACACTCGGCACACTGCAGGCTCATGTTCAGCCTACCATCAACCAGCACCCCCAGGTCCCTCTCTATCTGGCCGCTCTCCAGCCACTCTGACCCTAGCCTATAGCACTGCATACGGTTGTTGTGGCCAATGTGCAAAACCCGGCACTTGGATGTGTTAAATCTCATGCCATTGGATTCTGCCCATGTGTCCAGCCTGTCGAGGTCCCTCTGCAGAGCCTCTCAACCCTCCAGCAGATCAACTCCTGCCCCCAGCTTGGTGTCGTCAGCAAATTTACTGATGATGGACTCAATGCCTTCATCCAGATCATCAATAAAGATGTTAAAGAGCATGGGGCCCAGCACTGATCCCTGGGGCACACCACTAGTGACTGGCCGCCAGCTGGATGTGGCACCATTCACCACCACTCTCTGGGCTTGGCTATCCAGCCAGTTCCTAACCCAGCACAGAGTGTAGTGGTCCAAGCCATGAGCTGACAGCTTAGACAGCAGTTTGCTGTGGGGGACGGTGTCAAAGGCCTTGCTGAAGTCCAGGTAGACCACATCCACAGGCCTCCCCACATCCACCAGGCAGGTCACCTGATCATAGAAGGAGATCAGGTTGGAGAGGCAGGACCTGCCCTTCCTAAATCCATGTTGGCTGGACCTAAGCCCTAGGCCATCCTTCAGGTGTGCAGTTATTGCTGCCAGGGTAATCTGCTCCATCACTTTCCCTGGCACTGAGGTCAGGCTGACTGGCCTGTAGTTTCCGGGTTCCTCCATCCGACCCTTCTTGTGGATGGGGACCACATTGGCCAGTTTCCAGTCATCTGGGACCTCACCTGTGAGCCAGGACTGCTGAAAAATGATGGAGAGTGGCTTAACCAGTTCATCTGCCAGCTCTCTCAGCACCCTAGGATGGATCCCATCTGGTCCCATGGACTTGTGGGGATCCAAGTGGCTGAGCAGGTCTCTAACTACTTCCTCCTGGATCACAAGGGAACGATATTGCTCCCTGACTCCTTCTGCCAGCTCTGCAGGCCAGCTGTCTGGAAGACGTTCTGTCCTGCTAGTAAAAATTGAGGCAAAGAAGGTGTTAAGTATCTCTGCCTTTTCCTCATCCTTTGATACAACATTTCTCTCCATGTCAACCAAGGAGTGGAGGTTGTCCTTTCCCTTCCTCTTGCTATTAATATATTTATAAAAGGACTTTTTGTTGTCCTTCACAGTAGAGGCCAGTTTAAGCTCCAAATGTGCTTTTGCCTCCTTAATTTTCTTCCTACAAGACCTAGCAACATCCTTAATTTTTTCATGGGTTGCCTCCCCTCTCTTCCAAAGGTGATACACCCTCTTTTTTTCCCTTAGTTCTATTAAAAGTTCATTAACCATGCAGGCTGGCCATCTGCCCCAGCGGCTCATCTTCCGGCACATTGGCACAGCCTGTCCCTGCACCTTCAACAATTCTTCCTTGAAGTAGGTCCAGCTCTCCTGGACCCCTTTGTTTTTAAGGGCTGTTTTCCACGGAACCTTCTGAGTTAGTTCCTTGAGTAACTTGAAGTCCGCCCTCCGGAAATCCAGAGTGGAGGTCTTCTTGCTACCCCTCTTAGTTTGACCAAATAATGAGAATTCAATTATCTCGTGGTCACTGGCCCCTAAACACCCTCTGACCACTACATCACCCACCAGCCCTTCCCTATTGGTGAAGAGGAGGTCAAGCATAGCCTTGCCCTGGTAGGCTCTCGCAGCACCTGGGACAAGAAGCTGTCCTCCACACACTCTAAGAACCTCCTAGACCGTCTCCTCTCTGCTGTGTTGAGATCCTAGCAGATATCAGGCAGGTTGAAGTCGTCCATGAGAACAAGGTCCCCTCACTACTCTTAATAACACAGGAACAATGCATTGGGTGCAAAAGCTTCACTGGATGTGCTTGCCAAACTCAGAATCTAGGGTGAAAGGACAGATTCTGTGTCTTATTTTGAGCACTTATTCTGGATGGAAGGTGGTTCCAGTGCCTCCTTTCCACTTACTCCAAGCATGTGTAGGGGGAAGCTTGTTCATTTAAAGGTGAGTTAAGATGAAACAGCAACATTTCAGTTCCATCTCTTCCTTTTTCCAACACCATGGGAGGTGCTCCTAAAGCTTTCTTGATAACACTGAAGCTTTCTGGAAATCTCCATGGATCACCTATCCCTGACTGCTTAGATCTGTCCTTCTGATCCTTTAGATGGAACACCTTCCAGTTATAGTTGGTTCTAGGGAAACAAGCTATAAGCTAAGGTCCTCACACCTGACACCTCTCAAAGGGAGGACACCGCACACCTTCACATCTTTTTTAATTTAGTTTTAGGGTACATAAAACATGAGGTCTGTGGTTTATAGAGGACCACAGCTTCAGCTGAAGATTTCACTCACCTTCACTAGTTCCTGCAATCGTCAGGAAAGTAAAAGTCTTAATAAATAAGCTTACCCCTGAAAAGTTTGACAAGCTATGCCTTGAACTTCTCAATGTGGGTGTAGAATGTGACCCCTAAAAGGGGTCATACTGCTTGTCACAGACAAAACCTTTGAAGAGCCAAAGTATAACTCAGTGTTCGCTTGACTATGTCTGCGACTGGCAGAAGCACCCAACTTTGATGGCCCATCAGCAGAGTCATGCAGGACAGAAGCAGAGTACAACACTGAGATGCCTCCTAATACCTACTTTAAGAACTACGAGTAGCACAATGATCAGTACACAGGGCCCTGTAGTGGTTCAAGATTTACATCTGATCTATGAAGTTACACAAGCTCTGCTGCCCTGTCCTTTGAAAAATAATGCCAGCTCCATACCAGTTCACCTGTCTTTTACAACCCACTGTGACCCTTTGAGGCGGTGCCTTTAACAAAGGGACACCATAGCCGAATGTTTTATAAACAAGACAGGTCTAAACTAATTTCATTGGTGGATTGGTAGAAAGCAACTTTGATTCCCAGTGAGACTAGTCTCAGTCTTGCATTCTTCCCCCCTCCTTCCCGCAGCTCACAGCTTCTGGGCTTTTGGCCAGACTGACCTTGGAACAGATAAGGCCTCTGCTAACACACTTGCTCTAACCATATAACTGCCTTTAATTAAAAATTGCTCTTTTTCTCTCTTTCTAACCCTCTCTGGGGAAAAAGGGGAGAGAAGGGGGTACAGGGGGAAACCCTTCCTCCTGGCAGGGGAGGGGAATCTCATTCTGTGTTACTTTGTTGTATGTTTCTGTGTATATGTTGTAAATATTGTAAATTTTGTATATAAACCTGCATTCCCTAAACTGCATTGTAAATACAGCACACAATCCCTCTGCTAATCTGGCTGTAGTTTTTTTCCTTTCAATTTTTTTTTCTTCCCTTCACTTTACAGGGGGGGAGAAGGCCTGGCCTTCCCCCCAACCCTCAACACCCACATAAGTGGAACTGTCAGAAGAGAGGACCTTGTATTTTCAGTCATATGGCCCTGAAGAGAGTGGATGTGACACATGGTAATTCCAAAGCTACTCTGTCTGCAGACAAAAACATCATTGTGTTCCCTCTGAGGTTACTGTGAGGGTGTGAACCTGGCTTTGGAATAAATTGAATGAGCACTTGTTATTTTTGAGTTCTGAAAGTAAAATAAAGACATATGCAGTTGGATGCCACATTGCAACCGTGCAGTGCATAGCTCAGTGTTAGACAGGTTGCATTACATCATATAATCAATAACAGCTCTTCATGGATTACTGACTCTGGTGTCTGGGAGTACATAAGAACTGTACAGGCTAGTAGTACTATAAATTGTATAGGTATTGGAAATTCACACCATTGATGTTCACACCATTCATGTTTAAGTGCTCCACTTAGGTATTCAAATTGAGAAGAAGGTTTCCCCAGATCCTGTGTACAATGAGTGGAAAAACCCAAGCACCTTCACATAGCGGCAGGAATAACCTTCCCCTAACATTATCCAGCTTAGTTAGATGTTACAATATTTACTCAAAAACTTAAAAAGGTACCTCAAAAACAACCCTGGGAAACTTATTAAAATTAGATGCTTTTTAAAAAAGCAAATATTAAGATCAGCAACTGTTTTCAAAAGTATGTTTAATTTAATAAAATGAAATAAAACTAAGTTTATCCCAACAACATCTTAGATTTAACTAAGTCTTAAGGTATATGGTAAGAAAGGAGCAAACAGACAACAATTCTCAACCTTTCCCCTTCCAAGCCCAATATTTGTCAGGCTCACAATTCTGCACACCAAAACCAGTACTTGCATTTGTGTCAGTGCAATTGTGTCAGTACTACACTATCATCCACTGCGATTCCACTTCAGATACTAAATTCTGTCATTCTTTTAGCCATGTATTTTAAACAGCATTCTCAAAGATCACTGCATCTGTACATTGTATGTTAAAGAGGCAATCTCATTAATGTTTTATAGTGAAGCAAACTGACATCAGTCTTCCTACTAACTCCCCTTTTTCTAGATTCAAGGGTCTCATTAGCTCTCTTTCCTAGGGAAGAAAAAAATGTTTTCTATTTCTGTTAACTATTCTGTGATTCAACTGAACAAATGCAGACATTTGGGCTACATTTCTATTTGACAAAGAAAAAGAGGCACTCTCAGGGTTTATTTTTTATTATCCTAAAGGAGGCTTCTAAAATACATCAGATGAATAACAAAGCACGTCCATTGTTCTCCCCTTTATCCATATAGAAAGCTGACATTTACACTGTAGCTGTCTGAGCTTTAGTGATATAAATCATAGCTGTGTGTCTCCATGTCACATGTGGAACGTGTTCTACCCTTGCAGTGGTGGCACATTTTATTTTAATAAGTCTAATTTAACAAGCAATTAAATTAGTTACTCTGTACTAGTTATCTGTCTTTGTAAATGTTTATTATTCTTTTAGTCTTTGTCATCCACAAGTTTTACTGGCAATGACGTTGCTATTACTTCCAATTCATTCATGAAAATGATGGCTACTGTAGAAACAGGGTTATTACGGACACACCCTGAAACTACTTGGTAAGTCCTATGTATAGCTGATGATTATAGTGATTTAATGTTTTAAATGTGCTGTCAGAACAATCTTCAGACTGTGCAGTATACATATTTAAAGCATATATGTATAAATTTCTATAGTAAGACCAAGAAAAGCTCAGAGCTTTCATTTGGCTCAAACACAGCAGCCCAACTGAATGCTTAAAGACCAATAATGTTCACAGGTCAAATGTTATTATCAGAGCTTTTCTGGTTGACAAGCATTCTTTGTAATAAAAATCGAAGCCAATAATATTATGGGTAGTATTTCCTCACTTAAAAAGCAGTGTACAAGGATGCTAGGCTACTTAACAAGAAAGTATCTAAAGAGATCTGACAAAATATAAACAATACTCCAGGCGAAGCAGGTAAACATCACTACAGCATCTTGCCTGGAGTTGGAGACTCCTCAGAGGAAAGGTACATGTATTTAACACAAGTAATTAGGACATTAGGGAAAAAAATGTCACAGGAAGAGTGGTCAGGCATTGGAATGTGCTGCCCAGGGGGTGGTTGAGTCACCAACCCTGGATGTGTTTAAAGGTTGTTTAGACGTGGTTCTTGGGGATATGGTTTAGGGGTGAACTCTGCAGAGTAGGGTTATCAGTTGGACTTTGTGATCTTGAGGGTCTTCTCCAACCTGAATGTTTCTGTGATTCTGTGAAGTAACATTTACTCAAGTGTTGATCATTATGGCTGCTGACCAAATAATTTCCCATCCTCATTTTCAGACTAGGACCCTCAAATGCTACTACTCCTTTTGATGAAAGAGGAGTCATCACAACACAAAAGCTATCCCACTTATATTCATTGACCTTTCTCCACTCTGTTTTACAAAATCTTTGTGCCACACACAGCTTGGCAGCTGGGGATGATTAGCATTTTGCTGTCTCAAGAACCCAAGACCTACTCCCAGACAAAATGATGGCAGCTGGGGCTTATTCTGAATGCAATAGGGCAACCATAGACACAATTCTCTGTCTGTGACAGCACAGCCTTTATAAACCTCCTAATTTCAAGAATTTAGAGCTGACTGCAAAATTCCCATCCAGCTGTATAGGTTACAAGCTGAAATAAAAATTGACTGGACCACGGGAAGAGCAAAAAATAGATCATCACTATTTATCAGCTGATAAAAGCCAGAGGATGGGAGAAAGGGAGGAAAAGCAAAGTACTTACAGCTTAGCATCAGAGAAATAGGGCCTTATGCCAGACCACCCAAAAATTCCTGGCACGTTTGTGATTCCACAGTAATTTCCAGTATCAGTCCAAAAACACCCCATGGGTAATTCCGTTACCTGAGGAGGGATACTGTTCAGCTTAATCCCTAGCAACTGTGAGGCTGCTATTTCAGACTTAGCCATCACATGTTTTTTAAGGCAATCTCCAGGTCTATCTTACCGAGCAAACTGACAGCTATAAAGCAAATCTGCTTTATTCCTTAATTCTGCAACCTGTGGAGACACAGAATGCCACTGAAGACATTTAGTGGCTCAAAAGAGATATGTAGGTTCAAAATCCTCAGCATATTTAGGTATTCACAATGCACAATCCAATTCATATTCATCAGTGCATTGAAATATGTACTTAAGTTTAATGCATGCATAAATCCCATTAAAGTTAATATTTATGTGAATTTCTAACCACTTCACTAAGTAGAGGTATAGTTACTTGTGTATCAAAGTTCAATTTATGCTCCAGTGATTTGAAGAATTTGTGTCCATTAAATTATTGGTCCTAAGTGAAGATATACTGACATGAAGTTAGATGTTTATTTTTAACACTAATATAAAAACATAATATATAAACACTAATGTAAAAGCCTTAATATAATAAAGCACAAAATATCAAATGCTAGCTATAGTAATTACCTTTTTTTATATGTATACTGCAATATAAAATAATATTTATTGCAAAGTACTTTCCTGAATGAATGGCTATGTAACACAGGGAGTTTAGGGTTTAGAAAAGCACATGTAGAATGGTTAAGGTCATACACAGTTGGTCAATCTAATCTATACCTTAAAATACTCTCAGAAGTGAAAGTGGCAGTTCCTAGAGTGCTGATAAAAACTGACTGCCTAACTCATTAGCAAGTTGCTTGAATATTCAGCATGAGTGCTCAAAAGCACACTGACCAGTCTCACAGCTTTTTAAAGTCATGAATAAAAAAAAAGGTTTAATTCATTTTGTCCAAACCATAGTTCTCAAGAGAACACAGTACCTGGAGTTGTCTCCTCTGGAATTTTGCCAACAAATTTGATCATCCCCTATCATAATCAAAGGAGATGTATGAAAATACCTTCAAAAGGTCTTGTACAGTGTTTTAGTCACTTCAAGAACTTCACCTTTGGAGGGTGATTAGTGACTATCCTCTAACTAGCACCAATTTAAACCAGTAGGAGTCCCAGGATTTAATGGAAGCAGACAGTAGCAGTCCACAAGCAAATGAGTGCTTAAAAAATCCCTGTTTCCAGTAGCTTTCTAGTTCTCTATTATTCTGATTCAGTAATACAGACATTTTAGTTACGGTCACATCTCAAAGAGAGAAAAGTACATTCTCATAATGTCAGGGGAACTATTATAAGACCCTTGAATATTTCTTAGGGACTTTATTTACCATTTGAATAGCTATCATGGAGCTGGGTCCTGTTGACTGACATTGTTACAAGTTTTTATGTCTCAGCAATCAATGGTGATGGGCCAAGGTGAGTCAAAGCAGGAGATGTCCAGATCACAAAACATCTACTGCAAGTTAAATATCTTGAGTCACACAAGAGTGACTATTTATGGAGCCTCATGAAACCAAGTTTTTTTAGTGATACATAATCTGTACTGGATTTCCAATTTTCCAAAACATTTGATGGTACTAGTAATCTACTTTTCTGTCTCCTGATAAATACTCTCCACTGGTATTTCATTCATTGCTTAAAACTCTCCTACAATATTTTTCCCAGTCAGGTGGATGAGTGGGACAAGTCTTGACCCCAACTTTCTTAACCTTGCAGGTGAGGGGTTGAATTATTAGGCAGTAGCTAACCACACCAAATTCTTTCAAAACCCAGGACTTTGTGTACAGGAATAATGCAAACAGCATAAAATTGTACAATTGACATACTTTGTGACTAAAAATTTAGTTGTCTGGTTATTGCTGAAGGAAGTGCAGAAACTTTAGTTTATATCCAGCACTTACTAGCAATAATAGAAATACTCATGGCTTATATTTTCTAAAGCAATATGATGTAGCAACATATTTTTCTTAATGACTGTGGTCAGATAACTCTTGGGCAGAGTTGTGATACAATGTGTTAATAGGCTCCCCAATTAAAATCATTTTTTGTAGTGTGATTGACAGCTTTCATACAATTCAATGAGTGGAAAATAACAGGACATCCTGCAGCAGGTCAACAAATTACACAGTCCTCTGCCACATGTAACTCATGTGGCTGAACTAAATTCAGTCTTTTCAAGTCTGCTGGCTTTCACACAAAAAGTTCCTATTCCTAAGTAAAATTTGGAAATACAAAATTTATAAATACAGCTTTTGTTACTGCAGTGTTGTGATACTAATTAAATTAATGGCAAGAAATTGATATGGTACATTGCTTGCCATAGCATTTTTCAGTCCAAAGCATCCAGTCTGCAGTTTCACAGTCTCAAAAGTGATAGACTTCCTTGCTATTCAAATGAGCTCATACTTGCTTTAATAGACCTCAGAGGACATTAGTTAAGGACTGGAATTGATTTAGGCACTGAAGAGTCTGATTCTGTCTAGTTTCCTACAAATTCAGCCAAAGACCCAAAGTCAGAACACTGTGAAAGAGAAAATAGAATGAAATCATGATACCTGATGACCTTGCCACAGGGTTGTAAAGCAATTAATCAGTGAATCAATCTTTGAAAACTAAAATAAAAAATAAAATTTAGCTTCCAAAGACTGTCTAAAACTTCAGAGACACCCAACAGGAAAACCATCTTTCTTCATTTAAGTAAGAAGATTACAGTGAAAGATGTACTTCCACAATGTGGTATGGGAAATAATAGCAGAGTGAATCTTTGTAGTAAGTTTCATATTTGTTACTTGTATAATGGACATTTCAATATCTATTTTATGGAGGGAGATATGAAACAGTGCTGCACATTACTTACCAAGGATCACAAAAGATAGCAACCACCACCATGCACTGCATATGTAATATATTGCTCACTGAAAAGCTATAATATCTTTACATTTGCCAGTGTGTTCCATGAATGCACCTATGTACATACATGTACATGCATACATGTACAAAATTGCTTCTCCCATTAAGATCTGGTTTTGTCAAGTGTAGACACATCTGCTTCAACGTAAAAGTAGCTGCAATGAAATGGATCACAGAATATACTGGTCTTCCTTGCTAGCAACAGGCTAAGGAGATTGTTTCATTCACAGTCTAACAATGATCCAGATTACTAGATCTGGTTTAGTTGAAATTTTTTTCCAGAGGTTGGTTGGTTTGTTGTTTTACTAACCCATTCTATACACACATAAAGTAAACCCATGATCTTCGGGGTTCACTGTTCCCAAGTCTGCTTTACAAAACCACTCTTTATTCCTCTCCTCTGATTGGAATTATCAAAAAACTGGGATGACAGAGCATCAAAGCGATTGTTTTACCAAGCATTTACATCTATTGCATATGTATTACTTCATTCTAGTGACTTACAGGCATTATATGGAGTGCTCAGTTACATCCATCCTTGATGGTGCCTGAAAAAAGAACCCAGCCCCCAGGTGGACAAAAGAAACTTGATCCAGGTGGGCAGAGAGAGACTTGGGTTTTCCCCTTCCCAGGAGGAGGGGTCCCCTGAGTCTATTCCACTCCCCCTTCCTGTCCTGCAAGCCTATACAAAGGGCAGACATCTTTTACTTCTCTCTCTTTCCGTGCTTCACCTGCTCAAGAGGGATCACCTGCTGCTTCTGCTTCCTGAACTGACCATGTGATCAGGGCCAACTTTCCAAGCTGCATGCACTCTTTCTAAAGAACTGAATCCACTTACAACCAAGGGAATACAAGACTATCCAGGCTTCCTATTTATCCTTATCCCTTACCTTTGTGAACCCTCCCTGTTATTGCTGTATATATATATATATATATTTATTTTGTTTTAAAATTATCTCTTTTACTTCCAAACTGATTCCTGACTATTTCTTTCATGAATTTACCTCTCCTCTTCCCTACCTGATTTTGCTTTACCTTACTTTACCAGGAAAGAGTGAAGGAGGAATCTCAATCTGTTACCACTTGGGCTTTTAGACTCTGGGTAAAGCTCAAACCAGCACACATGGACAGCAGTTGATGTCAGAAAAAAATATACTCTAAGAAAGGTAAGATTTTTTAGAACAAATTTCCAGCAAAGAAAAATAAAACAAAAAGAACAATGGCCCAACATAAAAGTGAAAGCATACAGCATACAATCAGGATGGCATTAAAAATCAGAAATGTGGAGTATGAAGAAAGTACATTCAGAGTCTGAAAAGAAAGACATGGGATGCACTGATATGAAAGGAGCATTACAGGAACCACAGCTAAAAAAAAAATATGTTGGTTTTCCATAATGAAAAAGGTTCCTCCAGTAGTTTTGGATCATGTCTTCAACAGGGAATGACAAAATCTTTTGCTGAAATTACCTGAAGATGGACTGCAAAAAATTTTCAGAGATCCTCAAAAAAAAAAGTGTGCTATTTCAAGTTACTTACAAATTTGTTGAAAAAGTATAGAATCCTTTTCCATCTTCTTTTCTTCCTGCATGTTGTTGTGACTTGTAGATGTTACAGATGCTATATTATTATTATTACATTACATTATACATTTAGCTACACTGTTTTCCAGGTTTTTAGGCTGCACAGAGTACAGTTACACAGATACTCTAAAGAGCTGGCAGTCTAGCAGGAGAGAAAACTGAAATGCAGGGAATGAAATTTACAGCATGCCAGCAATGGCTGATGTTATGATCGATCACTGTCTATATTGTTAATACCTTGGTTTGGGTGTTTAAATTAAGTGGTAAAATTAATTCCTTGTCAGAAAGGGATTTAGCTTACTTCCATAGAACTGATGAGAAAAAAGATATTTTCATTATTTTTTTTTCTTTCCTCTTCTTCCTTTTCTCTCCTTCCTTTTCTCTCCTCTTCTTCCTTCTCTCTCCTCTCCTTCCATCTCTCTCCTCTCCTTCCATCTCTCTCCTCTCCTTCCTTTTTCTTTATAATTCATAGTCCATTAGTCAAAATATACACTTGGGAAAGCAAATATCTGGGCTCCTATTTTTACTTAATTTGGTGTAGGAATCTAGAGAAAAAGATACGGTGAACTGTCTGAATCCTGGACTCACCTGCGCCTCACCCACTGTCTAAAGCACCAACAGAGTCATGGGGTCCCCTTACCCTATAGGAAATGATCTGACACCTGGAATAAAATATCATTATTGCTCTCATGCAGATATCATTTTGTTCCCACTGCAGTGAGCAGGGACATCTTTCAATAGATGAGGTTGCTCAGAGCCCCATCCAAATCGGCCTTGAACGGTTCCACAGTTGGGGCATTGCTACTCTGGGCAATCCCTTTCCATGTTTCACTGCCCTCATTGTAAAGAATTTCTTCCATATATGTAGTCTAAATTTATCCTCTTCTAGTTTAAAACCATCACCCCTTGTCCTGTTGCAACAGGCCCTGCTAAAAAGTTTGGTTTTTTTTTTTGTTTTTTTTTTTTTTTAGTACTGAAAGGGAATATTGCTAACCAGGCACCTAAATGTAGCTGCTACAGCTTGAAACAGTGATAAGAACAGACTCCCTTCCCTTGGCTGAAACGTGTTTCTGCTTAAAACATGTAAGAAGATTTACATTTCCTCTTAGATGGCTAAGTCTGAAAGAAATGAGCTTATGCTCCCCTGAGATGAACAGAAAGCCAGACTCCTGGGAGAATGCCACACTCCAAACTCCTTCATTGGCTCCAAATACAAACCTGTTGGACCAAATTGACACAGTTTTCCCTACAAAGAATCTCCTGAACAAGCTTTGAATTCATGCTTCTTTATAAGAACATCAGTATCTTTTCTGTGACCTTCGTAAACCTGTGAGCTCCAGCTGAGTATGCCAAGTCATCACCGGAGCACACTGAGGAAGTTACAACACAACTGTGAGAGGTAAGTTGTCATTATCAAGGTCCATGGGATTGCCCTTTGATGGACAAAAAATGAAACACTGAATGATGGAAGAAGCCAAAAGCCTCAGATGTCATGTAAGAAATGCTAAGAAGCTGAAGAGATGATGCCTTTGTAATAAACAAGAGAGCCCAGAAATTAGAAGCAGTTGCCTTGTTTTTAGTGTCATTCTTGGCACCAGGATAGGAAAAAAACCAACAAACCAACAGACCACAAAACTCCCCAAAAAACAGACCTCTATACTTCACTGTTTGGAAATACATCCCTAGAGGGTAAGATCCTTTGAAAGGGAATGGAAGAGTTTTAGGGTGACTGTTGGATTTCAGGAACCAATCCAGGATTTATGTCACTCTCAAATGTCTTGCCAAAAGGAAGGAACTCTTAATCAGCCCAACACCTATGGCAAGAACCAGTATTGTGTCCCAGTGGGCTATTAATTACTGCCATTGGCTTTTGTAGGCACTGGTTATACTAACACTGGGCTGAAAGTGGAGGTGGGTGCAAAATGACTGCTCTGGCTTGACTTTCTTTCATAGATTGCTTCAAAGACAGTCCTAGTGGCAAATGATGAAAAAAAGGCATGAATGGATGATTTCTAGAATAAACTATTTCAAACTATCTTTTGATATGAAATGGATTAAACCAGCATTTTATTGGCACAAAGTCCTGATATATTTATTTATTTTTAACACTACCTTAGTACTTAGCAGGTACCTTAGAACAATGACTAGAGATACAGATGCTCTTCAGTCTTTGCTTTTATCAAGGAGTTTTATGTTCAGGCAAGCTGTATGAATAGAATTGGTTTCAACAATCCTATTTAATCCTTGTTTCCTAGACTCCTTTTGAACTAGTTTGGTGATCTCTTCTTTCATATAGTATTTGGAAAACTTAGTTAAAATTGCCAAAGCCTGAAAATAAATAAATATTGGATAAACTGGGACAAAAACTTCTGGAACTCAGCTATTTAAATTCAGCAATTTAAAAAAGGCACTTCTTAACATATAATTTTGTATTTCCTTTCTCCTAAATACATGCTCCCTAAGGGAGGGGTAATATTTCTGTACTAACATCACTACAGTGATCTTACATAAAGCCTTTACATACTAATTCAAAACTACAGTCAATAATAATATTTTTCATGTAACAGTGCTCCTGTGACTTAAGCACATGTTCTTCAATGACATTGCTGAAACCAAACATGAAGATCAAAGATGAAAATGTGGAAATTCTATACTTGGTTGTATTCAAGCATCTCTCAGAAACCTCAATGAGGCATATCAACCATGGATATACCCTCCAGCAACAAGTTTTATCAGCTTACTTAGAGGACTATTAACATTCGATCAAATTCCTAAACTTCAGTTGTGTTATTTCCTAGGATAGGAAAAGCCTGTCAAAAACTTCTAGTAGGTTTGGAAACCTTATAAATGAGACAGTAGATGTATGGAAGTGCAATACCAGCTAAAGAATTGCAAGTAACATTTTTATATAGATGTAGATGGTTTGGCTGCTGTTCAAATGACTTAATTTTAAGAGCCCTTGAGGTGGAAACCAGACTTGTGATGCTGTCTATCACAATTCAGGATGCAATGTAAGAACTAAGCAAGCAAAGCAATACAATGATTGAAGGAATAATGTACTTGATGGCATTATGTTATTACTAACTCAGGTAAATATCAAATATTGGCCAAACATAAAAATTATTCAAAAGCATTGCTTTTGACCTTGTGAAAAATAAAGCCTTCCACAATGCAAGTTGCACTAAAATATTAAATTCTGGCTCCAAATGAGAAAGACAACTCATAACAAAGTGATTCTATAAACACAAATCTCCCTGAAATCCTTGGCTGAAAATGCAGAACATGAACTATACTCTGGCTCGTGACTATGGAAAAACTGTTCTCCACTTAAAATGTTTGTCAGCAATGTAATCCCATCTTTAATTATAATTACGGTACGGGGGTTTTATGTGCTGAAATAGTAATACACTGCCAAAAGTTCAGCTTTTAGGAAAGCCCAAATTTCCAAATGACAGTGGAAACTGATCTTAAAATAGAGTAAATAAGAATAGAATAGAATAGAATAGAATAGAATAGAATAGAATAGAATAGAATAGAATAGAATAGAATAGAATAGACCAGGTTGGAAGAGACCTTCAAGATCATCATGTCCAACCTATCATCCAACACCACCTAATCAACTAACCCATGCAACCAAGCACCCTGTCAGCCTCTCCTCATAGGGCTTGTGTTCCAAGCCCCTCACCAACTTTGTTGCCCTTCTCTGGACACGCTCCAGCAAGTCAACATCCTTCCTAAACTGAGGGGCCCAGAACTGGACACAGTACTCAAGATGTGGCCTAACCAGTGCAGTGTACAGGGGCAGTATGACCTCCCTGCTCCTGCTGGCCACACTGTTCTTGATGCAGGCCAGGATGCCATTGGCCCTCCTGGCTGCCTGGGCACACTGCAGGCTCATGTTCATCCTACCATCGACCAGCACCCACAGGTCCCTCTCTGCCTGGCCGCTCTCCAGCCACTCTGACCCCAGCCTATAGCACTGCATGGGGTTGTTGTGGCCAATGTGCAGAGCCCGGCACTTGGATGTGTTAAATCTCATGCCGTTGGATTCTGCCCATCTGTCCAGCCTGTCGAGGTCCCTCTGCAGAGCCTCTCTACCCTCCAGCAGATCAACTCCTGCCCCCAGCTTGGCGTCGTCAGCAAATTTACTGATGATGGACTCAATGCCCTCATCCAGATCATCAATGAAGATGTTAAAGAGGATGGGGCCCAGCACTGATCCCTGGGGGACTCCACTGCTAACTGGCCGCCAGCTGGATGTGGCACCATTCACCACCACTCTCTGGGCTCGGCCCTCCAGCCAGTTCCTAACCGGCCGCAGTGTGCTCCCGTCCAAGCCATGGGCTGACAGCTTGGCCAGGAGTTTGCTATGGGGGCCTTGCTGAGGTCCAGGTAGACTACATCCACAGGCCTCCCCACATCCAGCAGGCGGGTCATCTGATCATAGAAGGAGATCAGGTTGGTCAGGCAGGACCTGCCCTTCTTAAATCCATGCTGGCTGGGCCTGATCCCTTGGCCATCCTCTAAGCGCTGTGTGATTGCACTCAGGATGACCTGTTCCATGATCTTGCCTGGCACTGAGGTCAGGCTGACAGGCCTATAATTCCCTGGCTCATCCAAACAGCCCTTCTTGTGGATGGGCACAACGTTGGCCAGGTTCCAGTCATCTGGGACATCTCCAGTGAGCCAGGACTGCTGGAAAATGATGGAGAGTGGCTTGGCCAGCTCATCTGCCAGCTCTCTCAGCACCCTAGGATGGATCCCATCTGGTCCCAGGGACTTGTGGGGATCCAAGCGGCTGAGCAGATCACCAACTACCCCATTCTGGAACGGAGGAAAACTATGCTGCTCCCTGGCTCCTTCTGCCAGCTCTGTAGGCCAGCTGTCTGGAAGACGTTCTGTCCTGCTAGTAAAAATTGAGGCAAAGAAGGTGTTAAGTATCTCTGCCTTTTCCTCATCCTTTGATACAATGTGGAGTGGAGGTTGTCCTTGCCCTTCCTCTTGCTGTTAATGTATTTATAAAAGGACTTTTTGTTGTCCTTCACAGTAGAGGCCAGTCTAAGCTCCAAATGCGCTTTTGCCTCCCTAATTTTCTTCCTACAAGACCTAGCAACATTTTTCATGGGTTGCCTCACCTTTCTTCCAAAGATGATACATCCTCTTTTTTTCCCTTAGTTCTATTAAAAGTTCATTAACCATCCAGGCTGGCCCTCTGCCCCAGCACATTGGCACAGCCTGTCCCTGCGCCTTCAACAATTCTTCCTTGAAGTAGGTCCAGCTCTCCTGGACCCCTTTGTTTTTAAGGGTTTATCCCAAGGAACTCACTGAATTAGTTCCTTGAGTAGCCTGAAGTCCGCCCTCCAGAAGTCCAGAGTGGAGGTCTTCTTGCTACCCCTCTTAGCTTGACCAAATACTGAGAATTCAATTATCTCATGGTCACTGGCCCCTAAGCGCCCTCTGACCACCACATCACCCACCACCCCTTCCCTATTGGTGAAGAGGAGGTCAAGCATAGCCTTACCCCTGGTAGGCTCACGCAGCACCTGGGATAAGAAGCTGTCCTCCATGCATTCTAAGAACTTCCTAGATTGCCTCTTCTCTGCTATGTTAAGATCCCAGCAGATATCAGGCAGGTTGAAGTCGCCCATGAGAACAAGGTCAGGCGATCTTGAGACAGCCTTAAGTTGCCTATAGAATGACTCATCAATATCTTCCTCCTGGTTTGGTGGTCTATAACAGACTCCAACCAGGATGTCAGCCCTGTTGGCCTTCCCTCTAATTCTCACCCACAGGCACTCAACCTGATGGTCCCTGATCTCCAGCTCAATGGCATCTAGTGCCTTCCTGATGTAAAGGTCCACCCCTCCACCCCTTCTTCCTTGCCTGACTCTCCTGAAGAGCCTGTAGCCGTCAATTGCAGCGCTCCAGTCATGTGAGTCGTCCCACCACGTCTCTGTGATGGCAACTACATGTATAAAGCTGTCAGAGAGAAAATTAACTGAAGACATTATGGTAGAAATAACATATTGACAGGAAGTATTCTATAAGTGACTTTTAGAAAGACATGTTTTTTTTTCCTGCTTTAGTTACTGTTTTGTATTTTTTCCCCAATGTGGGTCAAAATCAATTAAAAGTATGGCTTAGATTTTTAGCAAGTGCCATTTAGTTTGTCCACAACTGTACCACCAAAATGTTCACCTTAATATTATCTTAACAAGTTTATGCTGATGTGTTAGCACTTGCTACTCTTCCCTTGTCAATCAAAATGCAGCTGAATTTGAGGCCCAGGCACCAAATATTATTTGAGATTCACAGGTCCAGATAATTGCCACGGTTTGTCTCTGTATTTTTGTCATTCTTGACGACAGCTACACAACTGGATTATTCTATGGTTGTACTCACAGTTGGATGAACAGCTAAAAAAATGCTGTATAGCAAGCAAGGCTTCAATTTGAAGTCCCTTCATGAGTTGTCATCAGTGAGAAACATTTAGTCTCATGAAACGCAATACAATTCTGACTTCACAGCCATGGACCTCTCCATTCAGTCAAGGGCTGCGCCTGCTCACTCTGACTGTGCCAGTGTACATCAGCTGAGGTTGATGTGTTACAACTTCAACAGTGTCTCTGTAGTTGGGCTGCAGCCAGTTGCAGTATACTTGAAAATGCAGCCTTTGCCATATTACACTCTCAGATCTAGACAATTGTACAAGTGATCTGTATATACCTAGGCAGTAGTTAGGGAAGATTCTTATGCTGTATGAAGTTGCAGTATCTAGTCACAAAGACCAAGTGGCTGTGAATTTTAAAGCTGTTGCTGGTTTCAGAGTGAATTTTGCTGTTTTATACAGTTGTGACATGAAACATTAGAGTAAGTGAGAAATAAAGAACATTTCTTCATAGATAAGTTTTCTCTTAAATCCTAGTTCACCAGAGACCTGAAATACCAGAAAAAGCCCTTGCAGAATCATGTAACCTAGAATGGCAAAAGAGCACTTGAACACATTACTCTTGCTTCTATGTGACATTCTAGTATGATGTAACCACTATCTGAGTTTAATCAATTTCAGCAGAAATAACACTGAAGAAACAGTGACTGTGGCAGTAGCCAGAGACAAATGCTTGAAGTGATTTGCATAAACAAATATTACTGGTAATCTGGATGTTAGTGCGCTGAAATTATCTTGTGGCAACTGCACTCTGCTATCCATGACAGCTAGTGATTCTTGATTTTATGTTTATATATACTTCATGGAGCAGTATAATTTATGGCACCCAACTTTACCTGCCTCACTGTCAGCATTTACTTGAAGGGAATCCTTTAATGTCATAGTATCATAGTATCATAGTATCATAGTATCATTCAGGGTTGGAAGGGACCACAAGGATCATCTAGTTCCAACCCCCCTGCCATGGGCAGGGACACCCCACACTAGATCAGGCTGGCCAGAGACATCAGTTGCTCGCCCCTCATCTATTAATTTTGTCACCTGCTCATAGAAGGCCACCAGGGTGGTCAGGCAGGATTTGCCCTTGGTGAAGCCATGCTGACTGCTCCCAATCACCTCTTCACTATTCTTCTGAGCCAGTAGTGCCTCCAGGAGGATCTGCTCCATGATCTTTCTGGGCACAGAGGTAAGACCGACTGGCCTGTAGTTCCCTGGTTCCTCCGTCTTACCCTTTTTGAAAATGGGGGTAATGTTTCCCCTTTTCCAGTCTGTGGGGACCTCCCCAGACTGCCATGACTTTTGGAAGATAATAGAGTGGGGTTTAGCAACCTCCTCTGCCCGTTCTCTCAGTACCCGTAGGTGTAACCCGTCGGGTCCCATGGACTTGAACACTTTCAGGCTCTTCAGGTGATCACGGACCTGATCTTCACTTACAATGGGCAGTTCTTCCTCCCCGTCCCTGGCATTGTCTTCCATAACATCAGGAGTGTGGCTAGAGGCCCTTGCAGTGAAGACTGAGGTAAAGAAGTTATTAAGTACCTCAGCCTTTTCCTCATCACTTGTGACCATTTCACCATTTTCCTTTCTGAGGGGGCCCACACCTTCCCTAGTCTTCTTCTTCCCATTAATATACCTGTAGAAGCTCTTAGTGTTCCCTTTAATCTCCCTGGCTAGATTCAATTCGAACTCTGCTTTGGCTTTCCTAACCAAGACTCTTGCTGCTCGGGCAGCTTCCTTATATACCCCCTGTTCTACCTGTCCTTCCCTCCACTGCCTGTAGAGTTTCTTTTTAAGTAATAGTGTGTCCAGTAGCTCCTTGCTCATCCAGGCAGGCCTCCTAGAATGTCATCTTAGATTTCTACTGCAAGACAGTATGAATGTGATGTTTGTCTTTTCTTTGGGTATGGAGTGAAGCTAAAAACTGGCTTATATTAGGTGCCTAACTAAAGTTAGAAGTTAGTGTCATTTTGTAGGCTAAATCTGTTATTTGCTCATGCATGTGTCCCTGAGGTTAAATACGATTTTTTTGTAATTACATTTTTTTACATAACACTAAGATACCACATAGCAATGGGAACTGCATAAACAACTAAAACTCAAGCCATTAGACTTGAAGAAACTATTCTCATTAAAACAAATCCAGTGCTTAAAGCTGAAAGACCTTATACCAGCATTGTTACATAGTAGCAATAAGGAAACCACAGAATTTCAAAACACAGGCTCAAAGAGCTTTCCAAACAGTTTGCAGTATCATCCCCACAGGGAAATTTTGCCAATGGTCAATAAAAGACTATAGCACATAAACTCAAACTGCACTCGAAATTTTTTTAAGAGAAAAAAATAATCATTAAATTCAACCTATGTATGAAACTATTGCTTTCATCAATATATGCACATACAATTTCACTACAGTATTTTTCAATTGCTGTAGGTTGTCTTACAGTGAAGTATACTCCATCTTGTGAATCTTAAAATATTCCACATGTTGGATGGTCTTTACATCAGTAGTCTACCTTTGCACAAACTGTTAAGTGATCTTACTGATGCCTTAACCTTCTTAATCATCAGTGCATCTGTGAGGATGCCATTCCCCAAAACTAATCTAAGATTTCATGGCACTTGAATATCATCTTTAAAAAAAAAAAAAAAGAAAGACAAAAAGAGGTCTTAACTTCTTTTCACTGCCCCTGAGCAGCATTGCAGCAATCTTTAACAGGGAGAGAGCGCCAACAACTTTTGCACATGGACAGGAAGTAATTTAGCATTACTTTTGAGCAGTTTACTGATGAATCAAAGGATATACTATGTATTGAATGAAACTACACACAAAGAACTGTTGTAACCAACACAGAGTTTAAACTTTGTTTTTCTTTCTTCTTTTTTGTTGTACAACAAATATTTCTTGCATCATATTATACTCCTTGAAATTTCATCCTTTTTTACTATTTCCAATCTACTGGGAATACATTTAGCAATAGCATGTGACTCACCCCAAACAGGCATTTATGAAAATAAGAACAAGCATATATATAACTAGAGAGACAAAGTTCATGAACTGCTATGAAAACAGTCTCATTTTTCAAAATGCCAAAATTATTCTGTCCAGGCTGTATAAATATGAAGCAACCCATAATATAATTAAACCAGGCTAGGCTGAACACTAGTATAAGGGCATGCTGAACAAAAATCTATCTACTGCAACTAGTGACTCAAAGAATTTGTGAAAGAGAACATAAAAACTACACATAGTCATTCAAGAGCATTCACTACTTTCTCTAACAACTGGTAAAGTTTTCTGAGAATATGTCTGGTAGTTCCTGAAAATTTTTGGTGCAGGTGTTTGTCAGAATCAATTTTATATTATAAAGAGGATCAGCACAGCCTCCCTGCAGCATCAGACAAGCGGCTTCAGTTAAAGTTCCAAGACTATTCTTTTGAATAATGTCTTTTGAGTTAAAGTCATGTTAACTCTCATGTTCAGAAGTCCTTGAATCTCAAAATTATCTGAACCAATTATTGGAACTGAAAGAAGTTTCTATCTTTATGAACAATGCACGCATTAGCAAGAAATTCCTCAACATGTTGCCAACATTTCCTGGTTTCCTTCATGGTTGTCTTTCACAGCAGCAAAAACAGCACTGAGGGCAGAGGTCACTTTTTAAATCCTGGCTATTCAATTAGTAGCAAAAGATAAGTATTATATAAAGAAAATTTCTGACTGGCATTGGAAAATTCTGTTTCATTGTCAAGGAATTTTTTTGCTCAACATACCTTTTCTTCTTTCTGGCAGAGAAGACAGTCACATTCAAAGCAGTACTGGCGCATCAGTTGCTTTTGACGTTCACTGGTGGGCATCAGTGATTCAATATAGCTGATGTTGAGCTGTGTGCAGTACATACAGAACCAGAGTTGGTATATTTTAGATAAAAAATCTGTATTCAGTGAATGTGTAACTAAGGTGACATACATTTTTCCAGCAAAATTTAAAGGCAATTCTTAACAGATAATCTCCTAGAAAAAAATAATACTCTTAAAAAAAACCCAAAGAAACAAAACCCAAACAACAACAACAACAAAAAAAAAAAACACACCACCAAAACCAACCAAACAAAACAAAACAAAAGGCCCAAAATAATTTCCATGGAGGAATACTCTTTTCACATTTCCACATTAATATTGTTTGAAATTATTAATCCTCAAATAATTAGCACTATTTCAGCTTTTCATCCTAATTTGGAAGAAAAATAAAAAAGAAAGGAGAGAGAGAAAGAGGGGAGAGGAGGGAGAGGGTAGAGGAGAGTGAGAGAGAGAAGGGAGGAAAGGAGAGAGGGAAAGTTCAATATGTGAATTCCCTGTACATGAAAACTCATTTTCTGTCTAGCTCCAAAGCTTAAGTATGTATTTAGCACTGGTGTTATACAACATTCAACTACCTCCAAAAATTTTGTCTCAGGGAAGTCCCTACTTTCTCACAAATATATGTTTGAGTCTGAGGAAAATTCCTCCTATTTCATACCTATCTTCAGTATGCCTGTGATGTTTTCCTTGCAACCAAGGAAGCCATTTTCAATTCCTCATGCTGTACAGACTGAATTCCAACAAACTACAGAGAAGTCTGTAGTTTGTTTACTTTGATGACTGCCAGAAGGAATGTTACAGGGCTAATCATTTGTAGAGTCCTTCAAATGTTTAAAGTGCTGCAGAGGCACAAACTAATGATAAGGGGAAGAACATAACAAAATAACAGCCCAGCTCAGACCAGCCTTCAGTCACACATGCTATTGAGTGATTACTCTATACGCCCAACAGATTTTGAAATACTCCAGAGGGGTCAGAGCTAATGAAAAAAAAAAAAAAAACCAAAAAAAAACCAGGTCACATTATTTCATCCTGAGCCTAGACACTTCAGCTAATTGGGAGAATTTTCACATGATTCTTAGTCAAATCACAAGAGTCCACTCAAAGAAATTACAGGAAAACCTGACCGATTTGTAGTAATGACTACGTATTGTCAGACCCTGCAGTTTGCACATTAGTGAGTGTTCCAATTAAACAAGCAATTGACAATCAATTAAAGCAATGCCTGCATGGTTTTTTTTTTTTTTCATTTATTATTACAGTACAATTTGATTACATACTTAAGGAAGACTGTATTAAAAAATTACTGAAATGACAAAGTCAAGCTCTTAAAACGATGATAAGCAGAAAGCCTACAGAAAAAAATAGATAGGGGCCATCATTGAAGATTAATAGTGTTAACAATGAAAGAGACCAAGTTCCACAGATTATCAAAAGTTAGAAAGTGTGAATGCTTTATTAGGTTTTGCACTCTAAATAATGTTCTATCCCTGCTTGTGTATGTCTGAACTTAGAGGGGGATTGGTTAGTTTACAGGAGAATAGTCTGTACTAATCATATACACAGGAGCTTGCAGACTTTCCTCTGAGCTTCCTGCAGTGAATGAATGGAAATTGTTTTGCTTACTGCCTTTCTGTTCTTTTCTCCCAAGCTTGGTCTCTTCTGCTATACTCTTTACAATCCGTCCCTCTTCTTATTCTCCCTCTTCCCTGACTCTGGACATCAGAATCATTATTCCAGTCTTATTCTTCATACTTGGGTTATATAAACCTGATTTCTAGACTTCAGTTCTAGCTCTTACACAGTCTTCCTTGGTACAATGGTCTGATCTCTTCATCCTGCCAGTCCCACAATGGTCTGATCCCTCATCTGCCATCTTACTTCTTCTATCACTCCCAGCCCTTGCCGCTGGCATCACCATGCTTCTCACAGACCACAACCTGAACACTACATCCTTTGACCCTGCCAGAGGTGGTGATCTAATCCTATATCAACACCTCTTCTGATTATTTGGCCACCCAGAAATGTATATTCTCATCCTGCCAGGACTCAGCATCATTTCCTACATAGTAAAGTACTACACCAGTAAAAAAAGAACCATTTGGCTATATAGGAACAATATGAGCCATATTATCCATTGGATTCCTGGGCTTCATCATATAAGCCCACCAGATATTCAGAGCGGGAACAGATATAGACATCCAAGCATACTTCACATCCGCTACTATAATAATAGCTATGCCAAGAGGAATTGAAGTTTTTGGCTGACTAGCTACACTCCACAGAGGAACTATCAAATGAGACTGTCCCCCCCAACCATACTGTGGGCCCTAGGCTTTATCCTCTTATTCACCATAGGGGGCCTAATCAAAATTGTCCTAGCAAACTCTTCTCTAGACATGACATATATTACGTAGTTGCCCACTTTCCACTACACTCTCTCAATAGGGGCTGTATTTGCTATCCTGGCCAGATTTACCCACTGATTCCCCCTATTCACAGGATGCACCTTCAATAACACGTGCACAAAAGCTCACTTCAGAGTCATATTCTCAGGCATAACCTAACATTCTTCCCACACACACTTCCTTGGCGATATTCAGACTACCCGGATGCCTAGACCCTATGAAATACCATATCCCAAATCAGCTCATTAATCTCAATAACTGCTGTGATCATACTTCATTATCTGAGAAGCATTTGCTCCTAAACAATAAGTCCTACAATCAGAACTAACCCACACTAATATTGAATGAATCCACAACTACCCACCCCCATATCACACCTTTGAAGAGTCAGCCTTCATCCAGGTCCAAGAAAGGAATGAACTGAAGCTTCATACATTGGTTTCAAGCCAACCCCATCAAACCACTTATGCTTCTTTCTTATGGCACATTAGTAAACACATTACATGACCTTTTGCTTGCAGAAGGAGACCAAAAACAAGCAATCCATGCACTAACCATAACAATCCTACTTGGATTCTACTTCACTGCCCTCCAGGCAATAGAATACCATGAAGCACCATTCTCAATCACCAGCGTGGTATACAGCTCAATCTTCTTCGATGGTCTACACATCATCATTGGATCCTCCTTCCTCCTAATCTGCCTCCTACGCTTAATTAAATTCCACTTTACACCCAACCATCACTTCAGATTTGAAGCAGCAGCCTGATACTGACATTTTCTTGACGTTATCTGATTATTCCTCTACATAAACATCTACTGATGAGGATCATGCTCTTCTAGTATATTAATTACAATTGACTTCCAATCTCTAAGATCTGGTGCAAACCCAGAGAAGAGCAATTAACACAATCACACTCTCACTCTCCCTAATCCCAAATACTGCCCTAATTATCCTTAATTTCTGACTAGCCCAAGTCAACCCAGACTCAGAGAAACTCTCCTCATATGAAAGCATCTTCAACCCACTTGGCACTATCTGCCCTCATCTGCCCTTCTGCCTCCCTTATATGCCTCATCTTACACTTTTCCCCATACTTGATCACTAATACTCACTCTCCAAAGTTAACAGTCCTTGTTTCCCTACTCTGCTTTCTTAATCATCACCAATGACCCCATCAATTTTGTGCTTGTTTTTTTCCCCAGCCGGTCCTACTCTAACATCCTCCTCCATGGGGTAAGAAAGATTTGTCTCTATCCTGCATAGCATTTTCCAATCAAGCTGTAGTCCTAACCTCATTCTTCAGGCCTTCCAAGACCAATATCCCCCTCCCATTACAAACTTCTGATTTTCATGTCTCATTGTAATTCAAAAGTGTTTTCCACCAAAGTATTCTGCACACTGTGTTGCTGTCCATTTTATACTCTGCATAAACATAAGTGGTTCTAATCCATGACTACTGGGCTTTGGGTTCAGGTGGCATCCAGCAGTAAAAGAGATTTAATCAAGTTCAGACATGTGCAAGATAGTGCTGTGGTGGTTTGGCTCTGTCCTAAGGGCCAGATGCCAACCAAAGCCACTCTATCACTCTCCTCTTCGTGTTTTGTGGGCCCATTGAGCTACAATAAGTCCACCTTTACACTCTCAGTCCAGATCCACTTGAGCTATATAAATTCTGGCAGCCTTGTCTACATGCTCTTTGTTTTGATGTTCTTCATGGGTCCTAGGTACTGTGACAGTCTAATAAGTTTGTCTCTCTCTATGTGAGTCAACAAAGATAAAAGTGATAGCAGAGCCACTGGAAAGAAGGTGGAAAGAATCCTGTCCACCAATCCTGGATGCAAATCAGCTTGTGATTGCATCGTGATAACACGGGACTACAACAATGGACCCAAGGACCCAGCCATCACACCTTTAGGGCAAGATAATCACCACCTGCTTCCTGAGCTTTGTCTGGATGGAGACAGGGTAGACGGAGATTCCCCCCTCCTCCAGCCAGGGTCTTGCCTAAACACACAGATTTCCTGCCACTGGAATTCCTGAGGGACAATATTTGACTACATACCTAAGGACTAAAAAACTGTATAAAAGACTTGAGCAACTGCTGGTTTGTAGAGAGAAACAAAGGAGAGAAACAGAGGAGAAAAACGGGGAGAAAAAATGGAGATGAAGAAAAACACAGGAGACGGGCCAGGCCGCTGAGAAGCCGGGACAATGCTGCTCCGGAGAAAAGAAGCTGCCCGGAGGACCACAGCTCCAGCCAAGCCTCAGCATCCTTTCTCTACAGACCCAGGCTGCCCAGAGGAGCCTCAGCACTGTTCCTGTATCAACCCAACATCTCCCCAGAGGACCACAGCTGTTCTCCAGCAAAAGCCTCACCACGGTTTCTCAACAAACCAAACATCTCCTGCAGCACCTTTCCTCCACAGACTTTAACTGTCCTGGGGGGGATGAGGGGTGTGGTAATATAATTCCTTTCCTCTTCTCTCTCTCTCTCTCTTTTCTCCCTTTCCCTTATGTCCACTTTCTCTATTTTCTCCCTCTCCCTTTCTTATTTATCTAATAAATGGTCTAGCTGTTGATACTTTGGCCTCGTTTGTGCCTTTAATTTCACAACACGGGAATATTTAAAAGAACTGTGTCTCTGGACCGAGACATCTAATGTCTCCGGACCGTGACAGGTACGTGAGCATCAACATGGCATACCTTCAGAGTCATGTTCTCTACTTGAGTAATAATGTCCTGCCACAAGGAAGCAGCCCAAATAGGCTTGCCCCTGCATTGTCAATTGGTCTTCTTCCACTGTTGTAGCCATCCCCACATGGCATTAGCCACCATCCAGGAACCTGTGTAAAGATAAAGTACTGGCTACTTATCTCTTTCAGAAATCTCTAGAGCCAGTTGGATGGCTCTCACTTCTGAATACTGACTTGATTCACCTTCTCCTTCAGTAGCCTCAACAACTTGTCATGTAGGACTCCATAGAGCAGCTTTCCACTTCCAATGGTTTCCTACCATACTACAGGATCCATCAGTAAACAGAGCATAAGGCCTTTCATCTTCAGATAACTCATTGTATGGTGGTGCCTCCTGGGCATGACCCACTTCCTCAGGCAACACTCCAATATCTCTGCATTCTGGCCAGTCCATAATCTCTTCCAGAATCCCTGGGTGGTTGGGTTTCCCCAGTCAAGCTCATTGCATAATCAGTGCTACCCACTTACTCCATGTAGCACTGGGATGTGTAGAAGGGATGTTCCCTCTGAACATCCAACGCAGCACAGGCAACCTGGATGCTAAGAGGAGAGGTCCTTCTGTACCCACTCCTTCTGATACAGCTTGAACTTCTTCATAGGCTTCTAAGATCTCCTTCTCAGTTGGTGCATAGTGAGCTTCTGATCCTTTACTCCAAAATCCCAATGCCTGATCCTAGGTTTCACCTGATGTCTTCTGCCAGAGACTCCAAGTGAGACCATGCTCCCTGGCTGCAGTGTAGAGGATATTTTGCATCGATGGTCCTGTGCAGATGGGCCCAAGTGCCAGTGCACAAGATATCTCTTGTTTGATCTCTTCAGAGGCTTGTTGCTGCTCACTTCCCCATTGAAAATTATTCTTCTTCCAAGTTAACTTAATAGAGAGGGCTCACAAGCTGACTACAGACTGGAACATGCATTTTCCATCCTAGGAAAGACTGTGTCTCTTTCTTGTTAGATGGTGGAGACATAGTCGCTATCTTGTTGACCACATCCATAGGTACATGATGGCATTCATCCTGCCGTTTTATTCCCAAGAACTGAATTTCTTGTGCAGGTCCTTTGACCTTGCTTTTCTTTATAGCAAATCCAGCCTTCAGAAGTATCTGAATAATTTTTTATCCCTCCTCAAACACTTCTTCTGCCATGTCACCCCACACAATTATATCATTGATGTACTGTAGATGTTCAGGGGCATCACCCTTTTCCAGTTCACTCTGGGTTAGTCCATGACAAATGGTGGAGCTATATTGCCACCCCTGGGGCAGTTGATTCCAGGTGTATTGAACAGGTGAAAGCAAATTGTGGCCTGCACACTACTGCCAATGGAATTGAGAAGAACACATTGGTGATGTTGATTGTAGCGTACCATTTATCTGCTTTTGACTCCAGCTCATACTGGAGCTCCAGAATGTTTGGTACAGCAACAGTCAGTAGTGGCATCACTTTTTTCAGGTCTCAATAGTCCACTGTTCATCTCCACCCTCTGTCAGATTTCCGCACTGGCCAGATGGCACTCTTGAAAGGTGAGTGTGTCTTGCTAATCACTCCCTGGATCTCCAGCTGGTGAATCAGTTCATGAATGGGAGCCAGGGAATCTCAGTTTGTGTGATATTGCTGCCAGTGCACTGTCCTGGTAGCAATTGGCACCTGCTGTTCTTCAACCTGCATCAATCCCACAAAAAAGGGTTTCTCTGAAAGGCCAGGCAGGGTAGACAGCTGTTTGACCTTCTCTGTATTTACCATGGCCACGCCAAAAGCCCATCAATAGCCCTTTGGGTCCTTGTAGTACCTTCTCTTGAGGTAATCTATACCAGGAACACAAGGGGCCTCTGGGCCAGTCATAATGGGATGTTTTTCCCACTTATTCCCTGTTAGGCTCACGTCAGCTTCTAGTACAGACAGCTCCTGGCAGCTTCCTGTCACTCCAGAAAGCCAGATGGATTCAGCACCTTTGTGCCCTGATGGCATCAATGTGCACTGTGCACCCAAATTTTCTGTGAAAAACAATTCATGAGAGATTAGTCTGTTCTTTGCCAAAATACTTCAGACAGTGGTTGAAACACTATCATTACTTTTGAACCCACCAGTAGGTTTTAGTACTAATACTGCAAAACAAACACATAACCAACATGAAATATGCTTTATCTTGTCTTCAACCTACCAATTGTTTCTTTTCCAGAGGTTACCAAACAGTTATCAATATGAACAGTCACATAACAACCTGCTCTAAATTAAAATATATGACTAGGTAGAAGGAGGAAGAAAAGAGTCTTCATCACATTGATAGCCCCTTCTATCATTTTAACAACTCAAGGTTTTTCTTGCTGTCAGAGGCTCCATTCTCAGTCCTGCCAGCAGAAATTAACAAACATGCTTGTAGCTGGCAGACTGAGCAGGAAAAAGTAATTAGAATATTTAGAAACATGACCAACCTAGTGGTGACTAAGTCTATACTAATCATTTAATCATTTGAACACAAAAATTCTGTATTCAGGAGTCTCTCTTACACTTGTTCTAATTTTGGATCCCTTCATTAGTTGCAAGGCTCATTTAACTTGTACATATTTAGGAAATATGCCCATTTATCAAAGGTTTTCTTAATGGTATTTGCATGTGGGATATTAATGTGGGGTATTAATGCATGTGGGGTATTAATTAAAACATTATTTCAGCTGACCAAGACTTGTTTCTTTATTGCATCACTTACAAAGGATGCAGTAAATCTTCCCCCCCCCCCCCCCCCCCCGAAATGGAGCATATATATTAAATACCATTTATGAAGGCAGGGAATTATTTAACAGCTGTGAGACTTACTGACTCTCAGGAGCTTCTCCATGGAAATGCAGCAGTGCCTGAGCCCTGCTCCTTGCTCTGACAGAGAAATTCTTTAACCATGGGTATGGTGGTTACATTCTCATATTCAAATACGCCAAATGAGGTGCACACAAATTTCCAGTACTACCATGGTGCAGTGGACTTAATTTATGGGGTTTTGTAGTAGAGTGTAAGATATTTAATTTATAGACAGAGGATTCTGTAGAAATTTAAAATTAATTACTGTAATGCAAACAGCAGGGGGGAAAAGTGAGTCCTCTTGTTTTACAACCATGGGTCTCAGGGATTTAGGGAGGGTTGTATACACAAATCTGTTTCTGAGAGAGAATTATATGTCATGAACAGTCTGTGTTCTTTTTATTTTGGCATATGTGATCAAAATGTCTTCTAACTCAAGCTAAATTTTGGTTTTAAAAAATGTTATGTGACAAAGTTTAATGTGTCAAACATACTTCTAACAGAACTACAAAAACAGAAATATTACATATTTTGGTTGAAATCTATCATGAAAACAAGTTTAAGTGATGGTCATCTGAAATTATGATTTATATGTAGCATTACTTTTAAAAAGACAAAAGTTTGCTCTAACTGAACTCTGAAGCTGATGAGAAGACATGCACTGGAACTGGACCTCAGCTAATACATGCTGCCTCCAGCAGGAGTAATTGATTTGAGCTAACCAGAGCTATACAATTTTTGATTGGCAAATAGGCAAAATGAGCTCAAGCCTGCCTGAAAAAATCCAGAGACACAGTTATTAACAAAAAGTCAGTTTAAATTATAGCATACATCTTGATGCTGTTTAAAATGGTTACTTAAGGATAGAGAAATTATGAAAACTTCTTAGAGCAGGCTGCTTGTCTTTCTAAGAAAGTAAATTAGCTACCTTATCATTGAAGGATCCTTGGTGATATCTAGGTAAATTATTTTTGCTTTCTTACAATCCTTCCCCATAGCTTGTTTCCTTGCAACACAAATTTCATTTTTGCAAAGAAGAAAGTGAAAGAAATGGAAATCTTTGTATAGTATCAAAGTAAGATCACCAGAAGTTACAAAAGCTGTAACAGTCAGGACTACAACTAACATCTTGAAGAGTAAGAAGGTGTTATAATTAGTTTTGAGCTGCTGGAAACAAGTGTTAGAAAGTCCTGTAGTCTTTTAAGTAGGGACATAGAAAAAAATCCCCACAAAAATCTATTCTTTCTTCCTGCTACTAGATTCAATTATGCAGAAAACTCTGGTAAACAGTAGAGCCTACAGAGAGTTAGGAAATCTTTTATAGCCACCTCAACACCCAATGATTGTGGAAATCGACGGTTGCTCCCAAGCCTTGTTCACCTTTCACTTCTTTTGTCCTCTCTGCTGCTCCCTATTTCATTCTGTTTCTGCCAGTTGCAGAATGGAAAACACTTCAACTTTATGGTGATCATTACCAGCTGGTCAAACACTACAATGTGGGGTATTACCATAGACCCATACTGCCTTATATAAATTATAACAGAGTCAGAACAAGGATGAATAAGAAGAAAATTGAAAAGCTACCAAGCTTGAAGGGAGTTTCCTGTCAAAGCCAAATTTTTACTTTAAGAATTCTGCAATGAATGAGGATTATAAATTGCATTTAAACAGACAACTTATAAAAAAAAAACACTAATCTGAACATCAACTAAAGCATTCATTGGCCAATGGGAATGTAATATGTTTTTCTCTAAAATGGTAAATTTCTGCCCTCAAAGAGAATGCAATTCCATAGAACTATGTTTGTAAAAATCTAAATAATATACCTACAGATAAATCTGAATCTTTGTCTCTGAAGGAAAATTTAAGGACCAGACAAATCTTGCAGGCTCTCAGCATTTTATCATGATTCCTGCAATGCACTTTATTTTCTCAAATATTTGACTTGGGAAGCCATGAGAGTACACATTATTCCCTTCTTTTAATGCCCACAAAAAAGTAACGTTCATAACTCATTACTTCTTAGTGCTTTGGGACTGGAAACACTGTCTTTGTCACACAAAAGGCCTAGATAGCTAGAATTTTTGCATATTATTTAAGGAATGTCTAGTTTTCCAAATATATAGCACAATCACATTTAGCACTTTCACTCTATAAGAACTCAGGCAAACATTTTCTGGGTCAAGAGTCCTAACTGCCTGACATACATTTTGGCCTTATGATTTGAATAAATTTCAAAGCCCAAACCAAAATTCAATTTAAACCCTCTAAATTCTACATGCCTTCATATCAAAAACATTCAAAGCCAACAAAATCTAGACATAAGACTAAAACTAAAACTGAACCGAAACAGCTTCCATGAGGACACAAAAGCTTTTTGAGATTCTCATAATCCTGCATGCTTTTTATTGCTGATTTAATAATTACTGTGTATGTTATGAGCACTCTAAAGCACGACTGGGGCATAGAGGTTATTCCTGCACTGCACACTGCAGCAGCTAATTTCAATGTAATAATATCTCTTGTGGTTTACAAATAAAATCAGGTGTATTTGTGACTCCCTGTTTATACAAATGTGACATTACCACAGTGGCCAATGACCTCAACTCCCTGTGTCTCTGTTTTCTCTGTGGTTGCAGGTGGTCAAAAACACCTTAACATAAGTAACTTGTTGCAGTGCCCTCTGACAGGAAGCATGATAAATATGCAAAATTAATTTACTTATCACTGGCCTAGTGAACACATCATATTGCAGTGCCTGATATTTCCCTGGCAAAGATCCAGAATCCCTGTCAAGTTTGTTCCTGTATTGATAGTAAAGCCACAGTCCTCTTCTACTAATCTGAGCTTTACTTCCTACTTAGCTTCTCATTTCTAACAAATCTCTATGTGTACTTACTTTCTATTAGCTATTATGTAGGGGATTTCAATAGTCTAAATCTAGTGTAAGTTTGAATAGGATAAAGCAAGTTTTCTACTGCTTACAATTACTTATTTTCCTGTTGCCTCCTGACTTGAAACAAGGTTCATCTTACCACTGCTACACACTTTATTGAGAAAATCCAATTGGATTCCTCCCTAATATGCATTGTCTCTCCCATTAGCTCAGATTATGACCCCAGTAATATAAGTAAAAACTCAGCTCATAGCAGGTAAGGCAGGTCACGTACATTGGTGTGTAAATCCGATACATGGCTGTTACAAAAAACTGAGATCACCCTGAGTTAGGCAAGCAGAAAAGCAGTGTGGAAAGAAGTTGGATCAAATCTATCATATTGTACACAGTGCCAGCAGTTGTGTAGGAGAAAAAAGCAATTGGGATGTTCAAAATATAATATTAAACTGTTGACTTGTACAAACCCTTATCATTTTCTTTTTTTCCCCTTCCAATGACATACCAAAACTAATGTGCACTTGGTATTTTAGCTTTCTCACTTATGTCCATTTTCTTCTTTAGACACATCCTGATTCAAAGAAACATGTACCTCAGAGTAAGATTTTTATTTCCAGGCAAGTCAAGATGCTACCTGTTTTAACAGAGTGTGTATATATATATACACATACATACATATATATATATACACACACACACACAATCTTACATGCTTACATATTCCTTAAAGCAAGCTTTATTTTGAGTACCAAAACTAGAAGTGACAACAAAGACACCAGAACCTCAGCTCTTCGGAAAAATCTGACTTTCCTGTATTGCTTCATTGGAGGCAAAGGTTTTTTTTAGAAAGAAACTTGTCTATACTTTAGCTTGAAGAAGAATACCACACTGAAAGATATCTACAGTTAATAGCTCCATTTAGTAGTTCCTAAAAGATTTCTCTTGGCAAAAAGGTAAGCATGCAAAAGCATTTCTGTTGATTGTCCACAATACTTTGCCTTTAAAAAATATTTTAACATTTAATTATATTGATGGTCTACCATCTTAGAGAAAAGACAATCTAAAAAACCAAACCAAACTAAACACCAAACACCAAATAACCAAAACCGCACACCAAAATCCACCTCTTCAGAGGGAGGAAAAGTGGTACTGTTTCTAAATTAGAAGACATATGCTCTTGGTCTTCCTGGAGTTTGAAGCATAGGTGTGAACCATATTTACATTAAGTTATGATTTTGAAATGACCAACAGGTAGTATCACAGAGGTCATCAGTGCATGTAATGTTTGCAGGCCTCACTAAGCAAATTCAATATTGCTTTGCTGCAAAAGACATTTACTTTGAAATGCTTACCTAGCCACAAATTACTATTTTTGAAGTAATTGCTGCTGTAAAAACAAAGCTAAGAATACCTTAGATCAAATCAGAAATCTCTTGAAAGGGATATTTTGAAGTCCTTTCTAGTGAAACAGACAAGAAAACAAACCTTATCTTACTACTTTCACCATCAGTGAAAGGTTTACTACAACAGTATGGTTGCAGACTGACAAATGCTTGTTGTTGCAGTGACCTAGTGAACACTGCATTCCACCCAAAAATATCATGTTTCCATCAGGGTAAAGATGCTCAAATACAAACAAAATGAAGTGCCTAGAGGAGGAAAGGAGGAACAAGAATTTATCAAGACTGCTAGTGATTTATGAGAAGTAATGATTATGGGGCCCAGGCAGTGTGAAGAGATGATTCTATTTATTATTTTGCCTCTGACAGCTATGTGCTAGAAAGTGGCATCAATATATCATCAAAATATTAAGCTGGTGGCCCTGCAGTCTGGGATTTATTTAGGGAGATGTCATTGTTGCAGGTGTCTGTGATGGAAGGGAGGACAAGTTAATTACCTCTTCACCAATCTGGATCTCTCGGACAGAGCGAAGTAAAAGCTGGTATCCTTCAAAAACGATCACACAGTTTGGGTCACAGCTGTGGTTCAGCAATGACATGCTGTACGGGGTGGTAAAGGGGAAGAAAAAGAAAGAAAGAACTTTACAGAGAAGTTTCCACTGCCATTTCCTTTTAATAATTTAAAAGTAGCTAACATGATTACATCTGAAGTATTAGGTTATGAAACAACTATGTCATGAAACAAATAAAATCCTTGGTAAATCAGCTGCTCTTGGTTAGAGGAGGAAAACTAATGCTTAGAGGATTTATATCCATTGCTAATAGGAGCCGTGCTTGGACCTCTTCACATGTTTCTGCCTTCTGTGTACTCAGAGTGGGAGGGAGGTGATGGCCTCCTAGTGACTCTTGACAGGCCTGTCTTGGGGGAGGGGGCAAAGCAAGCAAGGGGCAAGAAGGCAACCTGAACAGTTCACAGCAAAAACGTTAGTACCTTGGAACTGTGTTTTACTTCATCTACTTATGCTCAGTTTCAGGGCACTAATCTTACCAGCTATGAGTGGAACCACAGCTCAAAGGGGACAGTAATCAACCTGTAGTTCCTATTTGCCAGAAAGTGGAGTATACTATGTCAAAAACCTCCAAGTACTTGGTGTATAGAGTTGAAATAAGAGATACAGCCATTGCCTCTGTTCTGTGCATATTTTGGTTAAGCCTTTGGTCTTGTGCCACATGACAGCTGAAATCAGCACAGCTGTGACAAGCACACTGGGGAGCTGCAGCCACCCCCAGGAGACACACACACCCTGGTAGATCTGACATTGATACACCCTTCCCTCTTTTTTGAAGGAGACTATTAAGAGCAACATCAACAACATCTGCTATATACTTTTGAGTCCAATGTTTCATCAGCTGATAAGTGACTGACTTTGTCAGGCCAACATCAGCCCCATAGCAGATGTGGGACTGATGGTTCTTTTCCTGTAGGAATGACCCATTGAAAGAATAATTCTGGCAACATCAGGCTGAAAGAAGAATTTTCATCTTATCCATCTCCTGCCTGCCTTTACTTGCTTTGTCTGCTTGATTCAGAGACTCAAAAATCTCAACTGTTGTTGGCAAAATAGAGGATGTTGCTGAGGGTCAGACCCTGCACCAAGCCACATTTATTCAGTTCTTCATTCTTTTGATATCCCTTCTGGCTTAATATAATATCTGTGCCTAATCTCCACGTGAACCCAGTAATGTTCACTGGGAAAAAGTATCTATTTCACTTATTGTGAGATCATTGGGCATACTCCCAAAGCTCCTGGCAAGGTGATGCAGAGAAGGACCACAGGATTTTCTATCTTTTAAAATATGTTGGGGTGCTGAAGCTATCAAGCGATGCAACAATATGCAACCTCTTAATGAGACTAAATGAACCAGTTCTAATCACATTTCATCTCATGGAAACACTCATGGATTTGACGGCAATTTCATCTAGAAGCATATGAATTCACCCAGAAAGGCATTTGCCTAGGATTAGGTAACCACAGATTTAAGTTCACAGTTTTCCCAGCTCAGAGAGGTTTGGTTACAGTAAAACTCAAACTGCTCTGAACTGACTTGGGAAAGAATCTCTTGCACCTCTTGGAAGTGCATTATCACAGAACATAGATAGCCACTTTTCATACTCAGGGGCTTTTTTCCATGAAAGAATATATATAACTAATAATAATACTCCAAAATAATATTCAGTATTTCCCAAGCGTGAGAAAAGATTTGTTGGCATTCAACAAATCAAATGACTGTTCTGTACTTTTCAGAACACTAATTCCCATGTCCTCCTAACCACTTTCCCCTGATCTTTACCACAAGGCAGGTCTCCAGATACTAAGTGTCCTTAGTTAATCTTACACGTGTGACATTAGTAGAAAAAGAAACAACAGTGACAGGCCCACTGAGGTACTAACAATACAGTTCAACTGTGCATTGACACACACAAAAAATAAGATAGCAAAACACAAATTTCAATTATACATACTATTTTTCCACATTAATAATTACAGGTAACTAATTCTATGAAGGCAAAACCTTCCTTGGTATGTACTTCTTAAATAATAGAAATAATAAATAATACTAAGTTCAAATATTAACATTCATCTCTCAATATGCTTATCTTTTCACCTTGTGGTTTCTTCATTATGGTAACTTACTAATAAATGTGTTCAATCTTTTTCTTTTAATTGCCAGTTCAGCAGGATCTTGGCTGCAAAATATCTGAATTCTACAGCAACACTGAACAGGCTTCCTTTTGGTAGTCCCAGTCACACATTTTTGATGTCAGCATTTATTCTTCCTTAGAAAAGACTACCACCTCCATGAAAATAAAATGTGAAGACATAGCTTATTTAAACAATTTTAACTCTATAATCAGGAATATTAAGAATGCTTTTACCCCAATCACGTTTTTATTCTCTTTTTATTTACTTGTATTTCCCAGTTTCCCATTTAGACATGTTACCTGCTGCTTTGATGGCCCTTTCAGCTACCTAGGAAAAAAGGAAAAACAAAACAAGAGACTAACACAGGTTTTGCCCGTGAATGAAACAGTGTCCACAGTACCTGGGATAGAGGCCAACACCAACATCCTGCATCTCTCCATTACTGATGGTGAAACAGTTACAGGTCACCTGTAAAAACAAGGGGAAAAAAATCCAGGATTACCAGGATCATTTGGAAACCCCATACTCAAGTGAAAAAAACTCAAAATAAAATGAAGGGGCAATTGGTAATTGGATGGGAAACATTCAAGCCCAACACTGGTGCTCTTTCATTTTAGAGAAATCACATCTGGGACACACTCTCCTGTAAAACTGCAGCCAATTAAAAGCAGAAATATTTGCATCCTGCAAAAATGTGGTGTTAAACAGATGCAGAGGCCCTACTTTCCTGTCCAGAGGGGAAATAAAAAAGCCACTCTACACAGAGTCTGAGAAACTCAGCCCACAGACAAGAGATGACAGTAACCACTGGTGAGAAGAACGGCTGTTTCTATGCAGGGACAAAGCTGAGGTCAGGCTGTCACAGCACCTTTTAAAGAGTATCAGTGGAGCCCAAAGAATATATGTGGGTCAATTCTGAAGTAAATAGCCACTTAAGCACATAAAAAGGACAGTTGTTAATCATTTTACATGTTCAAATATTGCCATTTAAGAGAAATATAACCTTTCATTTTAGCTCAAATATTCAGCTTGACAGTGCATTCTTCCCTAATAGAAAGCTAAAGTGGTCTTAGAAACAACTGAAAAAGAATGGAGGTTGCTTGCAAGTAGCTATAGCCCTACTCCAGCTATCAGACTGAAGTTTCTTGGTGTTCATTTCCAAGGTAGATAAACTACTAGCAACTACTACTAGATAAACAAGATCAGCAACTATAATTTTCACATGCTTAAGCAAGAACCAAAATCCAATTCCTGATATATTTTTTAAAGTATCTGATTTGTTTTGGAATAGCTGATTTTGTATCTGGCTGTGGTGTTGGGTTGTTTTTTTTTTTTTTTTGGCTTTGGTAATTAAAAAAAATTATTTTTTAGACAATCTGTTGGTCAATTATCAATGATGCAATAGTAAAACATTTTATGTAGTAAGCCACTGCATGATACTGCATATACAAGAAAAGTCCCAGGTCTCCCACATAACGTTAGATTATTAATATCATTAATTCTGGTTAGAACAGAAAATGAGTTAGAATAGGATTTGGCAGACATGAAAATGAGATTTGAAAGTCATAGTTTTAGCCTAGAATATCTGCTCAGAATAGTAAACAAGGACCTTCATGTCAAAGAGGGACACTCAACAATTTAATAGCAGATCTTATCTATACATTGACAAATTATTATTTATGAGAGTATTAACCATAAGGTGAAAATGAAATCTACTTTCAAAGTTTCTCATAAATTCTGATGGCAACGTTAATTTAAACAAATGTACATGCAGTAGGGCATGTGTTTTTTAAATGGTTAGACAATGCTTTGATTAATCTGTTATTTATGTAAACCATTCAAATGTTCCTGATCAATTACCAAAGGCATACATCTTAATTATTTCTTTCCTGCTGACACTGGGTATAAAGTGTCAGACAACTTCTGAGCAAAGATTAGTCAATTTAAAGCAGCAATTTTCTTGGTTCTAAAAATATTGACTTAATTTTGGTATTTATTGAAAAAATAATGCCTTCCAGGTAAAAGAGAAAGCAAGCCAGGCCATGTGGACCTCAGGTCCCTCTAACAGATTATGAAGTAGCAGAGGTCAAACATCTCTTAGAACTAAATGAATCTCTCTTACTTGCAAATCACCTATTATTGCAATAAAATTGTTTATATTAACAATATTGGATTTTGATTACTGTAGAGTTACAGACATTGTTTCTATTAAAGGTATGTATTCTACAATGTGAAAAGTTTTACTCAGAGAATTTTAGTTTTACTTTTTCCTTTCTATAAACATGCATTAGCTTTTTATACCAGGATGATATATGTGAAGAAAAATGTGAGATGAATGCATGCTCTGAGATTCGGACATCAAGAGCTTCTTTCAAGAGTAGGTTGACATGAAGCACTTTTTAACCCCTCTGGTTTAGGTATTTTCACACTATCTAGATGCATCTCAATATCCCTGTGAGGTAGCAAAATGCTGTCTTGCAACAACTTTGCAGCTCCAAATATGAGACTGTGAATCTGAATTATACAGGGCCAGATCTAAAAATGTATTTAAGTATGTAAACACAGGCCAGAGTTTAACTGGTTCCATGAATTCTGAGTTACATGATTTTCTGCATAGTGCTAAGAGAGGCATAAGAAGCTTCAGGTGCTCTGAGGTTTGATCAGCCTCCTAGGAGACAATCCTCCTTTTCAAATTCATGTATGAATAAAACCCCCAGTGATACCCATAAACAGCGCTACAAGTAACCTTTGTTATGGCTGTTTTCTGTCCTCAGCAAGTGGAGAGAGAGGAATTGAGATGGTGGTCATGGAAGACCCCGTCAATTACAGTGTGAGTAGTTCTCATACAATGACAATCCTTCACAGACAGCAGCTGGCAACAGGCATCAAATAGGAAAGCTCCAGAGTATGTCAGCTGAGGATGTGGTTGTTTGATTTACTTTAGATTTGTTATGAAGTTTCTAAAATCTATTGAATGCCATCTATATTTCCATTTACATAAAATTTTAAGAGGTTTTAAAGCTCAGAATCAGTCCTACCAAGGGAGTTCTGAAAGTTCAATCCAAAAGTCCATCACAAAAGTTGCTGTTGTAAACTACACCTCCCAAGAAACAAAGGAGAAGAAATAATTTGTTTTACAGAACATCTGAATTACAGAATTATAGAATGGTAGGTGTTGGAAGGGATCTCTGGAGATCATTGAGTTCAACCACCCTGCCGAAGCAGGATCACCTAGGGCAGGCCACACAGAAATGCATCCCAGAGGATTTAGAAAGTCTCTAGAGAAGACTTCACAACCTCTCTGGGCAATGAAGAAAAATTCCTTTTCCTATCTTCCCAGGACTCACAGATGTAGCTGTACCTGTATCCAACACTGCTACAGGAGAGCAGAAGTAAGCTACATGTTGCCAAGGCAATTGTTTATGGATCAAAATCTACTGGGACTGTGTTATGGTACAACACCAGTCAGCAACTAAGTACCACACAGCTGTTCACTCACTCCCTCAACTCCTCCCCAATCCTAGCGAGATGGGAAGGAGAATGAAAAAACCCCAAAACAACAAACCACACCACCACCAAAAAACACAAACAAAAAACAAACCCCCAAACTACAACTCTTTAGTAACTAAAATAAAATATATAATTACACTAGTAATTTTAAAAAATATTATGATAATAAGAACAACAATAATAACAATAGTAATGAAAATTAATGTATCCAAAAGAGTAACAAATAAAACCCAAGAAAAGATAAGTGATTCACAATGCAATTGCTCACCATTGGCTGACCAATGCCCTGAAGCAAGGATAAGCACTACTTAGCAACAATTAAAACCCCAGTGTGTTTTCAACATTATTCTCACATTAAATCCAAAACACAACACTGTCACAGATACTAGGAAGAAAATTTACTCTATCCCAGCTGAAACCAGGACAGACTGGAAGTTAACTGACCACATTTCCAGGGAAAAATAAAATCGAGGTAATACAAAAAAACATTTTCCCCATGCATCACACTATTTCTTTCAGGTTTCATGATCACCTTGCATGGTCCTTTTTCTCCCTTAACTGACCCACTACCCCTTACACTCAAATTAGGTTCTGATTCTGATTTTAAAATAAGAAAGAATAAACAATTCTCAGCAATATGGTCCTTCAAGAAACGGGTTCTTCCTTATAAAGGCATTGCCCTTGTCATCTTAACTCCTGCAGAATCATTTATCTCAGTTATTTAATTTGTGCTGTTGTTCAGCTTGTCCCTTCTGATTCCTCTAAAAATTCCTCTCTATCCAGCTACACAGCAGCACTGAAACTGCATATCCGCATACAGAGACAGAACAGAGCACTCACAGAATGTTATACCCACAAATAAGGAAAAATGGTTACATGTTTCAGACTTCAAAGTTTGAAAGATTAATTCCTTGACATTTCTAAATTTCTGAAATAACACATCTTCCAGCATGAGAACCAAGGGAAAATTCTCAGAGGCAGAGTCACAGAACTTTGAAACCTCTCTAGTACAAAACTTACATAGGAGAACTCTAGAGTTCTCAAGGCTTATCATCATAGCCTAATTGACCATTCACTTCACTAAAAAGTTAAAAAATCAGTTCTCAGTGTTTGAGTTGGCTTCACCACAATAAACTTTGCAAGTTTATTTAAAAGCAACTGCTATTTCAAACAAAAGCCAATATTATATACAGCAATTCAAGGATTTATTTTTTTTTTTAAATATTTGTTCTTTAGAGAAACTACACATCTTTTAGAGAGGTATCCTGGGCTCAATAAGGTAACCCAACTAGAAGACATCATCTTTTCCAGACCAGTAAACAAATGGAGAGTAAACCAGCTTTACTGACTGACCATTATTCTCAGGCATGCTTTATCAGCAAACAGAAATTACTGCAATTAGTTACATTTTATTTCCACTCTGAGCGACATATAAAAACTGTAAATTTACCCCATGAAGTGATCTCTGTTCTCAAGATGTCTGGAGCTACTGTCTGAGCAATCTTTGTCTGTGCCAGACTCACTGTGAAGATTTATTTCAGCTTTTGCGTTTTACATGTGACAGGGTATGAAGGCTTCAGTTTGGCAACATACCGAGCTCGATTTGCTTTTAATTTAGGCTTTATACTATGGATTTTAATTTGGGTTAAATAAAACAGACTTAGAGTTGGTAGAAAGACATTCCAGATTCAGAATTTCAGACACTATGACAGTGAAAAATGTCAATGAGGAGGTAAGAAGAAGAAAACAAATCATTATTGGCTAACGTTTGTTACACAGATAAAATTACAAACACCGTGACTAATAATCAATCATCTTGTCTCCATGTTCCTGTATGTTACTGCAACACAGTGAGGCAGCTCTTACAATACGTAAGAAACCCTTGCAGGAAGGACTGCCAAGGGGTGTATTCTAATGATAGGATCAATATTATTTTCAGCTTTAATTTACAAGGACTCCAGCCATTTCTGTAAATGGTTTGTCACAGCTGGTGTATTCTAACCCAGCACCAGGAAGAAAGCATAACCAACACTTTTTTTCTCATTTATGAACCCAATGTAATGGAAATTAAAGTTAGGAAAAAAAACCAACAAACCCTTCATGGTTTGTTAAATTTTTCATTCACACTGAAGCTGGCTGAGTATTCCTAGTCATTGCAAATATTTAACAAAAGATGATGTACCATTCTCAATGCAAACTGGTTCTCATTTTACAGGCTTCTCAAGAGACTCAAATATTATCCAGGAGGGAAGGGTGAGCAGCAAACGCCGTGTGAGGTGCATGCTAATTTAAATGACCAAGACATACTCCAGAGACCTTCTAATACCACTATATCCCAGTATAGCTCTGCACTGATAGCTCTTTTCCACTTGAGGATGAACAGATACCAGGCACAGATGGTTGATAGATTTCAAATCTGCTAATGACTTCATTTGGCACATGGAGTGATAGAGCAACAGTGCTAAACACAGCAACAGTGTTAAGCTGTAAATACACAGTATGCCGCAGTAGTGACAGACCTGTCAAGCCCCTGTTTTGAGAGTATTTCACTTAGCCACTCATGGCCACAGCCCATGGCACCCAGACTTCCCATGAAGGCAGAGCTTTTTGCTCTGAAACCTCAGCTCTGTCCACTGGCCAGGATATTAGAGACAGAAAGAGGAGGTGAAACAAGGTGGGAGGGTCTCTACTACCAGAATGCTGTGCTGAAAGGAGTTCTGTTAGAAGTTATGTTTGCAAACTAGACCTTTCAGGCCTATATATATATACACATGCTTGAATGTTTTACTAAATCACAAACTTTGAATCCAGTTCTGTGTTGTATGGTACTCTGGCCCTACCTACTGGGAGCCACACAACTAGATGAAAGAGACATCTGCAGGATCAAAATTAACTGAGGAAGGAAAAAAATTATATTATTTGCTGTTTTATTCCATACAGGTAAAAAGAGAAGACAAGCAGTTAACTGTTTTTGATTCATGCTCAGAAGCCAAAGTTTGCCACAACATGATGATATTTGGAGAAATTACATTTCTTTCGTTCCATGACTCAACTCACAAATATTTCTATATTACTATTTTATTTCAAGAACAAGCTTTCCTATTAATCTCTTATTAGAGACTGCAATGCACTTAGAGACTACCATTACTTCAGAGCTAGTCACAGCAAAGGTGTGTATTTCCAATTGTTTCCTTAGTTCTTCATCCTATGTCTCTAGAGATCTTTCTCCATATCCACTATCAACATTTTGGGCCTTTTTTTTGCTGTCCTAGCCCATAAAAGTTTCTGACAAGTGTGCAGAACACAGGTATTCCTTGCAGAAGGCTGTCACCACCTATAAGGCTGTAGATCAAAAATTTGGCCTGACATTAACATGATTTAAAGCAAGTATGCTTCAGGCACCCCATTTTTAGCACTCATCTAAGTAGTGCAATTTTGACTGGAATGGTATGAAAATAGGTTATGGCAAATGACCTCCTCCCTTAACCTCACACATATTTCTCCAGTCGTTCAAATAAAAATATTTAGCTATGCAGCTAAATGTATTTGATTACTAAGAATTTAAAAGCCACCATTACTGGGACATGATATGTTTGCTATGGGCACTGTTTTGTGCTTCCCCTCCCCCCCAGGTGTGTGCATGATGTAGCTACAAACCTGAGAGTTGAACAGGTAAAGCCTGAAACATGCAAAAATATTGCACTCTTTGGGTAAAATTAAATATATTGAAAGTTCGTAGAACTCCTATTAAAAGTTTTGTGTGACCTGTCTTAATCTTTCCAAAAAAATTCTCCTCAGCAAGTCTCATGTTCCCTTTGGTGAAATTCTAGCTTTTTCCCATCTCTGCAAATGTTACCATTCTTCCTGCTTTTTGGAACAGAACTGAAATGCATCTATTTCTGGAGCAGAACTGGAGAGAGAGAGCTGCAAAGCCATTAATGGGTCCTATTACAGTATACCTGCAGAATATGGCATTATTAATCAGAGTGGAGTAGAGGCATGACATCCTCCCCTTCATCCTCATTTTTCTACTGGTAACTCCAATCCTGGGAAATTTGGCACAGTTACTAACTTGATTTCCACAGCCACTGCATGCCTGCCTATTGAAAAAATAAACTGCTTGTTTATTGACTGAGATCAAACTTCATGGACATCCAGGAGTGGTTAATTGACTTTGTGTCTGTCTTAGATATTTTGTTGCAGTTAGACGTTCATCTGCTTTGTAAGGATATATTCAAAAAACAAACACTGGACTTAATATGAAAAATTACACCGAGATTCAGCTATGGCTGCTGGTATTAAAATTATATAAGCAAAGGCAAAACATTAATTAATTAATCTTGTATAACTTCAGCTAATAATACAGGTAGAATGCATTACTATCTGTCATCTCCTTCCATTACCCAGATGATTTCCTCACACCAGACTCATAACTGCTAGGCCCCCTAAGTTAGGTGAGATGAAACCTAGCCTACTTATTTCAGAATTTGATGACATTTATCTTCACAGATGCAATATAATTGATATTCCTTCTGGAGGTGTTTATTGAGCTGGATCTTCAAGTATATTTACCTCTTCAAGCTCATTGACCATATGTGTTTGGATTTGGTCTGTTGAGCTTTCTCCCCATTAAGAACCTTTATAAATAATTAATTAACCCAATAGGAAACAGGAGCTAGGTTCTTCCAGATAGTTGGCAGATCAAATATCTGAGAGCAGGTAATTTAATTTACATGGAAAATATAACTTGAAAATTATCTGAGTCACAAATCTGCAATTTCATAAACTGTCCTTTTAGAGGTTTTAGCAACAATTAGCATGTGTCTGAAAAATGCTTTTGAAGTCATCCTTAGTCCTTGAATTCTGTCAATTAGAAGTTTAACAAGACAAAGTAAAACTATGAAACAAAAAAACCACTAGATATTTAATCCTGAAACACTGAAATACCCAGAGGATTGCCTTAATGAGAGGTGTCTGGAGGAAAAAAGGTAACTGCCTATCACAGACACTGAAGGCATGGTTAAATCTACACCACAGTTCTAGACCAATGGGGAAAACTGATTGTCCTGTGAGTGTGTGCACTGGCAGAAAGGGTGACTATGACCATATCAGAAAATAGCAGGGTATCATAAGGCAGAAAATGTAAGTCAAAATTAACTTCCTTCTCAGGACAAAATAGAACACTATTATATTTAAGGAAAAGATGTGGTGTGATGCATAGAACAAATTAAAGCTAAAGCAGTAGTTTTAAGGCCTGAATAACTCAAGCATTCAAAGAGTTCTCATATTACCACAGGTTGTATACATTCTTAGTACTCCTAAAAATTTAACTCCCCAGGGGTTTCAGCCAGCTTTTTTGCCCTTTTTTTTTTTTTTTTTTTTTTTTTTTTTCTTTTCCCTACTTCTCTATTTTTGGGGCTATTTAAAAAATTGCTCTGATCAGGAAACAGTTGAAATAATTTATTTTTTGGAATTCCACAACATAGAACATGTTTAGTCTCAACAGGGTACATATGCTTCTAGTTACTGTGAGACATAGCTTTCATGCTGATGCCACTCAATTTTCTCATTCTTATAATGGTAGTTCAACATTCTTGGGCAATTTTATCTGATGATAAACCACAGTCACTCAATCACTTCTAACAGTACCAAAGACAATTTACTAGCATTGTGTGCTATATTTGACCATAATTGGGAAGTGACAGGGAATTAAGTCAGAAAAAATGTAATAATCCTACTCTACACAGAATCTAATCCAGAGCATTTTACTGCTGAATTTCCCTTTGGTAAACCAGGGTAGAGGATTTCCCTTAAAGAGGCTCTGTATGCTACAGTCTGTTCTACTCAGAAATGCTGTGATAGTTGGTACCAGTTAAGAGGAACCTCCCTCTCACATTTTGTTTGGATTCCTTTGTGACTTTTTAAAGCCCTAGCAGCAAATAACTGCTTTGTTTTCCCCAAAGAAGGAACCATGTACATATTTTGGGTGATTACACGGGAGCAATGCCTGTACCCTAGAAAATTGTGGACAGGTCACCATCCCATCCATCATGATTCCTTAGTACTTAGAAGTGCCATTACTTCAACAAAACAGGTAATAGATCCCCAGTATATTATTCTACCTACAACTAAATAGAACAGATTTTCCTTTGAAATAGTGTTTCTTGTATTGGATTATTAGTAGCCACTATATAGATTTTTCATATTGTTACTATATGAAATATAGAACTAGTTAGGAAAAAAACATCACAATACTTCAAGGCAGCATTAAGCTACACTTTCATTTCAGTAAGAGCCACAGAGTAAAAAAAATACAACAATTTACTCCAAAATAAGCTTTTAAATTAAGCTCAGAGAACTCATGCTCAATGTGACATCGAACAATGAGTTGACAAAAGAACTGTAAAAACCCTACATATAGAGTAGCTTTTAGCAGCACAGCTGGAATCACAGCTTGCAGAAAAAGTCAGGAAAAAGCCAAACTCATATGTATGCTTCCTATAAAAGAACTTACTTATGGTACACAGACTGTAAATTGGTGAAGAAATGTTCTAGTTTGAATGTTATATGATAAATAAAAAGTTTTCCAGAGAATTCCAGAATATAGGAGGATGGACAATCACAGAGGGGTTGGACAAGATACTACAAAAAATGTGTTTATCCCATCCCATTCACCTTCAAATGCTAAATATTTGGGTTACAGTGTGTTCTTCTCTCTCCTGTTTTCCCTCTCTGAACTTAGTGTTTACTTCTCTCTCTACAACCATTGTTTGGGTTATCAGTGGGGGAGGCAAGGCAGTGTGGACTTCAAGCTGCAGTGTACAGAGAGGGATACATGGCGGTCTGGGCTCATATATATATATTTGTATTTGTATATGTGTGGTAGTTACAGGCTGTACCTTTAAAATTTTCCACAGATCTTGAATAGAAAATGGTAAAATGCAAATAAATCACTATTGGATGTATAAAGGAAAATAATGACAAGTTCTAAACAATGCCCTGGTAATCCACGAGGAATTAGTTCAGGACCTGCTGAGCCACTTGGACACTCATAAGTCCATGGGATTGGATGGGATCCATCCTAGGGTGCTGAGAGAGCTGGCAGATGAGCTGGCCAAGCCACTCTCCATCACTTTCCTCCAGTCCTGGCTCACCAGTGAGGTCCCAGATGACTGGAAACTGGCCAATGTGGCCCCCATCCACAAGAAGGGTTGGATGGAGGAACCTGGAAACTACAGGCCAGTCAGCCTGACCTCAGTGCCAGGGAAAGTGATGGAGCAGATTATCCTGGTGGCAATAACTGCGCACCTGAAGGATGGTCAAGGGCTCAGGTCCAGCCAACATGGATTTACAAGGGGCAGGTCCTGCCTCTCCAACCTGATCTCCTTCTATGATCAGGTGACCCATCTGGTGGACGTGGGGAGGCCTGTGGATGTGGTCTACCTGGACTTCAGCAAGGCCTTTGACACTGTCCCCCACAGCAAACTGCTGGCTAAGCTGTCAGCTTGTGGCTTGGACCACAACACTCTGTGCTGGGTTAGGAACTGGCTGGATAGCCGAGCCCAGAGAGTGGTGGTGAATGGTGCCACATCCAGCTGGAGGCCAGTCACCAGTGGTGTCCCCCAGGGATCAGTGCTGGGCCCCGTCCTCTTTAACATCTTCATTGATGATCTGGATGAGGGGATTGAGTCAGTCATCAGCAAATTCACAGATGACACCAAGTTAGGAGCAGATGTTGGTCAGTTAGAGGGTTGAAGGGCTCTGCAGAGGGACCTTGACCGACTGGACAGATAGGCGGAGTCCAATGGGATGGCATTCAACAAGTCCAAGTGCTGGGTGCTGCACTTTGGCCACGACAACCCCATGCAGAGCTACAGGCTGGGGTCAGAGTGGCTGGAGAGCTCCCAAACAGAGAGGGACCTGGGGGTACTGATTGACAGCTGCCTGAACATGAGTCAGCAGTGTGCCCAGGTGGCCAAGAGGGCCAATGGCATCTTGGTCTGCATTAGGAATACTGTGGCCAGCAGGAGCAGGGATGTCATTGTGCCCCTGTACTCTGCATTGGTTAGGCTGCACCTTGAGTACTGTGTCCAGTTCTGGGCCCCTCAGTTTACATAGTTTCATAGTTTCATAGTTTCATTCAGGGTTGGAAGGGACCACAAGGATCATCTTGTTCCAACCCCCCTGCCATGGGCAGGGACACCCCACACTAGATCAGTCTGGACAGAGCCTCATCCAGCCTGCTCTTAAACACCCCCAGGGACAGGGCCTCGACCACCTCCCTGGACAACACATTCCAGGGTTTCACCACTCTCATGGTGAAGAACCTCCTCCTCACATCTAGCCTGAATCTCCCCACCTCCAGCTTCATTCCATTCCCCCTAGTCCTATCACTACCTGAGATCCTGAGAAGTCCCTCCCCAGCCTTCCTGTAGGCCCCCTTCAGATACTGGAAGGCCACAATTAGGTCACCTCAGAGCCTTCTTTTCTCCAGACTGAACAGCCCCAACTCCTTCAGTCTGTCCTCATAGGAGAGGTGCTCCAGCCCCTCTGATCATCCTTGTGGCCCTTCTCTGGACATGTTCCAGCACCTCCACATCCCTCTTGTAATAGGGGCTCCAGAACTGGACACAGTACTCCAGGTGGGGTCTCACCAGGGCTGAGTAGAGGGAGAGGATGACCTCCCTCTACCTGCTGGCCACACTTCTCCTGATGCAGCCCAGGATCTGATTGGCTTTGCGGGCTGCAAGTGCACATTGAGAGCTCATGTTGAGCTTCTTGTCCACCAGCACCCCCAAGTCTCTCTCCTCAGGGCTGCTTTCCAGCCAGTCACTGCCCAGCCTGTATTTGTGCCTGGGATTGCCTCGACCCAGATGCAGGACCCTGCACATTGAGACACTTGAATGTGTCCAGAGAAGGGCAACGAGAGAGAATGTGTCCAGAGAAGGGCAACGAGGCTGGTGAGAGGCCTTGAGCACAAGCCCTATGAGGAGAGGCTGAGGAAGATGGGATTGTTTAGCCTGGAGAAGAGGAGGCTCAGGGGTGACCTCATTGCCCTCTATAACTACCTGAAAGGTAGTTGTAGCCAGGAAGGGGTTGGTCTCTTCTCCCAGGCAACCAGCACCAGAACAAGGGGACACAGTCTCAAGCTGCGCCAGGGGAAGTTTACGCTCGAGGTGAGGAGAAATTTCTTCACTGAGAGAGTCCTTAAGTGATTGGAATGGGCTGCCCAGGGAGGTGGTGGAGTCACCATCCCTGGAGGAGTTCAAGAGGAGATTGGACGTGGCACTTGGTGTAGTTATGAGGTCTGTGGTGACAGGCTGGACTCAATAATCCTCAAGGTGTCTTCCAACCTTAGTGATACTGTGATACTGTAACCCCATTGGATAAATAAGGCTGGTAGTGTAAGCTATCTTTCTCTTTTGGCTTCCTTGCTCTCAGAGACACTAACTTGATTCTGCTTAACCTCAGCTATGTTCTTTGTTTTGTCTAAGTATCCTAATAAAATAATTCCTTGCTCTTTTCTCTTGTCCCTTTGTGTCCAGGGGAGTAAGGAAGGGAGCAGGCAGTGGGAAGGCATTAGCTCCCCTGTTTGTTGGCCAGGGGGGTTCTTGTACTCTTTATAAAGTGTAAATACCTGTAAATATTGTAAATACTGTATATTTTGTACATATTCATTGCATTTCATTGTAGATTGCAGTTTTGCTTGTAAATATAGCTTCATTTACTTCCAACTGGGCTGGTTTGGCAATTTAATGTTGGGGGGAATTTTCAACCCACCACAATATGTTTATTATCTGCTATATTTAGCCTACTTTTGTAAATAATAGTTTCATCTAATTTCCAACTTCTGAGTAGTGTGGTTATTTACTCCTTGGGGTAAATTCCAAATTGTAAGGTGGTGCAAAACCAAACCACAACAGGAGACAGTCAAATACTTGCATTATTTGATCTGTCAGTCATAAGGGGCTGGGGGAGCGGGGGGAAGGTATTTAATGTTGGAAAGTCTCAACCAGATATCTTGAAAATACAGAAATAAAGGAAGGTTAAACAAACACTGTGTTGAGATCACAGCTCACATGCTTGTGGGTAGCTAACTGAAGTTCACAGACCTGTATGTAATTGCTGTCTACAGGAAATACTTGAGTTAGTGAAAGAATTTTCTCCTCGCTCCTTCACCTTTGCCCTTGCACAAACTCACCAGCAAAGAAACCTCGTAAGAGCATTTCTGCAAGGAACAGGACTTTCCCCACTTCTGCAATATGAACTGTATTTAACAGACAGAAATAGTATCTGTCAACTTCTCAAAATATTATTTTAGCAAATATTGATTGATAGAGGATATACTTTTATACAAATAAGCTTGACACAGTATTATCTACTCCCTGCTAATTTGTCCTTGTTTAGACTCCATGTGTTTTTAAAATAATTGTAACACAAATAAGAGCACAAAGTTTGAACTTATATTAATGTAAATTTGTAGTGACTTCAGTGGTGTCAGATGAATCACACAAAACAACAATCAGGTAAGAAGAATGTTAACAAGGATTCTATGATTTTAAGTTGAACTAGAATTAAAATGTTCATAAGCACTGAGGTTGGGTGATAATAGAATAATAGAATAAACCAGGTTGGAAGAGACCTTCAAGATCATCGCATCCAACCCATCAACCAATCCAACCCACCTAAACAACTAAACCATGGCACCAAGCACCCCATCAAGTCTCCTCCTGAACACCTCCAATGACAGTGACTCCACCACCTCCCCGGGCAGCCCATTCCAATGGGCAATCACTCTCTCTGTATAGAACTTCTTCCTGACATCCAGCCTAAACCTCCCCTGGCACAGCCTGAGACTGTGTCCTCTTGTTCTCGTACAGGCTGTCTGGGAGAAGAGACCAAGATCCGCCTGTCTACAACCTCCCTTTAACTCCACATGGTTAAAATTCTGTCATTAAACATCTGCAAACTTTGGGTTGATTAATTCTTAACCTAAGCTCTTCACCCCAAATGCCTCAAGTTCACACTTAATATTAAAATAAAAAGATAGACATTCACAAACCCCCAGAGTAGATGTGGTATCATTAAACAGATTGACTAGTCAAACTTGAAAGTTTAGCAAACATTTTAAATAATAACATGCAGTTTTGCTTCACTTTTTTCTTCCCTAACTTGAGATAACTTGAAAGGCACTGAAAACCTCCATTTATCAAAAATGTCTATGTTTTTCTAGCATTCAAATAAAACACTGCAATTTACATAGCACCTGCCATAATCATGTATTCTTTCATGTGAAAGTGTGACTTTTGCATATCCACAAGCATCAAAATATCTTTATAGAGGTTGTATCATCTCCCCTTCTGTATGCAAGACCAGGAAAATAAATATCAGTAGTATACCCCAGAAAGCTGATGCATACCAATATGCTTTAACTTACTTATCTTACAATTCTTAAGCAAATTGAATTGTTTTCATAACCCATATTAAGGATTTCAGACACACTGAAATGAAATGAAATGAAATGAAATGAAATTAATAGAATAGAATAAACCAGGTTGGAAAAGACCTTCAAGATTGAGTCAAACCAATCACCCAACACCATCTAATCAACTAAACTATGGTACCAAGTGTCTCAACCAGTCTCTTTTTAAACACTTCCAGTGATGGTGACTCTACCACCTCCCTGGGCAGCCCATTCCAATGGCCAATCACTCCTTCTATGAAGAACTTCTTCCTAACATCCAGCCCAAACCCCCCCTGGCACAGCTTGAGACTGTGTCCTCTCATTCTGTCAACAGAACAGACAGACCTCTATATTGCAAAGTCCCAACATTTGCTACAGTCTAAGAAATTTACAATGGTGCTATGTTATATATTTTAAGCAAGAAAGATGGCTGAGATGCCTATGCTGGTTATACAAAACTATGGATTTACAAAATACCCCTTTGATTCCCAACATTCTCCTAGTGCATCATGTTTTGGTTTTGTTGGGTTTTTTCCTGATATGCAGATTCACCCTCAGCAAGTCTTTATCTACAGTTGTCACAGTACTTACTTTGAGTTGTTGGGTTTTTTTTGTTTGTAACCCAGACCGTTAGATATAGCCAACACAAGCAAACTAGCTAGATAAATAGTGATTTCAGCAAGCAACAAGGGGGCACTGGCATTTCTATTACTCCTGACAAATCCTGAGGTGAAAGTAAAGAATATACTAATTTTTGGTCACAATACTAGTGGAGCCTAGGACATTCCTGACCTCCACCTCCCATGAAAACTCTAAGTTTATACCTCAAAGCTCTCTTAAAAGCATCACAGGACTACAGATATTGCAAAGCTGTATTAGTAATATGAACCACATGGCACAAGGTTATTCAGATATACAGTTGCATTCCAACTGACAGTGTGTATTTTGACAATGGCTCTTCTCCTTATGTTCACACTGCTTTTACACAAGCATGTGCCAAAAACCTACATGCCAAAATAAATTCATCCTGATCTGGCTAAGATTATTTAAGAGCACATTTTCCTTTCATCCTTGTCTCTCATCTGATTTGATTGCCTATAAAAATTTACCATTAAATTGCAATATTTTCACTAATAGAATGAAATAAAACTGTAACATAATTTCTAAAATCAAAGTGGTTCATCCACAGGATCCATTCACAATACAATAAGTATTTAAAACTAAAACTCTAAAATCACACTAGGTGAGGTTTAATTTTTAGCTGTTATTATGAAAGCAATAAAAGAACAAACACATGTTTTTTTCCCCACATATTATGACAGAAAAGACTAATTAATTCCTACTTAAGTTACAATTAAAATGTATTTTTAAATATTTTACATGCTGTGTTACTCTTGGCCATTCACCTCATCAGCTGCATGAAATTATAAAATTGTAATCTTTAGGCCATCTAACAAGAATTCAAAATATGAAGCCTGCAAATATGAAATACCTCAAATTTTTTTCTTTTAATATTGAGCTCCTCTCAATGAAGATCCAAAACATTTTGCGAGTTTGAATCATGATTTAGTCTTTGTGATGAGTCTTTCCAGACTGAGTCCACAGGTTTTCCCATAAATAGTTATCATAGAATCATAGAATAAACAAGGTTGGAAAAGACCTCAAAGATCATCACATCCAACCTATCACCCAAGACCTCAGGACTACTAAACCATGGCATGAAGTGCCACGTCCAATCTCCTCTTGAACACCTCCAGGGATGTTGAGTCCACTACCTCCATGGGCAGCCCATTCCAATGGCTAGCAACTCTCTCTGTGAAGAACTTTTTCCTCACCTTGAGCCTAAATTTCCCCTGGTGCAGCTTGTTCTGGTGCTGATTGCCTGGGAGAAGAGACCAACCCCGTCCTGGCTACAAACTCCCTTCAGGTAGTTGTAGACGGCAATAAGGTCTCCCCTGAGCCTCCTCTTCTCCAGGCTAAACAATCCCAGCTCCCAGTTGCATCATCTCAGTGAAGCTGAAAAAGGTGCCCCTTTTCATCAAGGCTCTCCCTAGTCATGAATGACCACATCTCTTAAATTTCATTGTTACTACTATTTTTGCATTTTATACTCATTGTGATAGCACTGCATCAAACAGCCTATTGAGCTATTACCACTTGATGGATCATTTAAATCAATCACTCTGTTTGTGTCAGATTAAAAAGAAATAAAAATAAAAAATTATTATCCCTTAGGACAAAATTTAGATTTCCATTTCTCCAAACCACATTGTCAACCCTCCAGTTACATGCCCATGATCTTCAACAAAGTTGATAAGAAGCAGGAGAAAGAAAAGGAACAAAAACTTTAAAATTAATTAATTAAGTAAAACCAAATAAAACAGAAACCAAAACTACAGGGGATAATGTATTTAAAAAACTGTGTTAAACCAGATGACCGATACGTTGTGTCTTAACGAGCATTTATGAACAGTTTGATTGTGAAAAGAGTATGGAGGAGAGGACCTGGTAAAATACCAGTTAAGGCCAGTGGTGCTTCATTTCCACCACCTGTTGCTCAAAGGTAGTACAAGATGCAGGCTCCAAGAGAATGCAAATAAAAGTAGAGATTTGCTTTTAAACACATCTTACTTCACTCAGCAGTTCTAAACATCAGTCCAGCTCTGACATGAAGCTTGCTCATAGGCACCTGTTAGTATACTCTGAAAAGTGCCAGTGCAGCAAACAGCAGCCAATAGTTTGCTTCTACATAGAATCATAGAATTGTTAGGGTTGGAAGGCACCTCAAGGATAATCTAGTTCCAATCCCCCTGCCATGGTCAGGGACTCCTCACACTAGATTAGGTTGCTCACATGCACATCCAGCCTGGCCTTAAAATCCTCCAAGGATGGGGCCTCCCTGGGCAATCTGATCCACCGTTTCACCACTCTCATGGTGAAGAAATTCTTCCTAACATCCAATCTGAATCTACCCGCTCTTCTAGTTTTGTTCCATTCCCCCTAGTCCTATCATTACCTGACACCCTAAAATGTCCCTTCTCAGCTTTCTTGTAGGCTCCCTTCAGATACTGGAAGGCCACATTAAGGTCTCCTTGGAGCCTTCTCTTCTCCAGACAGAATAGCCCCAACTCTCTCAGTATGTCCTCATAGGAGAGGTGCTCCAGCCCTCTAATCATCCTTGTGGCCCTTCTCTGGGCACATTCCAGTACATCCAGATCCTTCCTGTAATAGGGGCTCCAGAACTGGACGCAGTACTCCAGGAGGTGTTTCACCAGAGTGGAGTAGAGGGGGGAAAAATACCTCCCTTGACCTGCTGGCTATGCTTCTCTTGATGCAGCCCAGGATGTGATTTGGTTTCTGGGCTGCAAGTGCACACTGCTGGCTCATGTTGAGCTTCTCATCCACAATCACCCCCAGGTCTTTTTCTTTTTGGCTGCTCTCAAGCCAGTTGCTGCCCATCCTATTTTGGTGCTTGGGATTGCCCTGACCCAGACGCAGGACCTTGCATTTGGTCTTGTTGAACCTGATAAGGTTGTCATGGGCCCACCTCTCCAGCCAGTCAAGGTCCCTCTGGATGGCATCCCTTCCCTCCAGTACGTCTGCTGCACCACACAGCTTGGTGTCGTCATCAAACCTGCTGAGGGTGCACTCAGTGTCATTGTCCATGTCACCAACAAAGATGTTCAACCAGACAGGTCCCAGTACTGATCCCTGAGGGACTCCACTTGTCACTGGCCTCCACTTGGACATGAACCCACTGACAGCCACTCTTTGGGATTGAACTTCTACATAAAAGTCATTCTTTTAAAAGCCCTACTTATATCAATCTGACAAATCTACTCCAAGACACTCAAAGAGATGATTGCAAAATAAAGCTCACTGGTACTTATTCAGACTTGTCTCTGCCAGATTTGTGTGACTATGAACATACCCTCATCCCGCCTCGTGTTTGTCTGAAAAAAGAAATGTTATTTAACAATGAAGTCTTTGGCAGAAATTTAGCCATTATAAAGCCACATATTTTGCAAACCAAGTATCCATAGTAACTAATGGCACAATAATTGAACTTGGGTATTAACAGTTTCAAAATTATTTGCAAACAAAAATCCTACATATTTGAATTAATAACTATCTGAGCTTGTACATTCCCCTCATTTCCATGGCCAAAAAATGTTTATCCTAATTAGACCTAAGCAAATAGTTTTCAACAAATCATTTACCTTCCAAAAGCAGTTTCTGTCTTTACTTTTGGAATCTGCGAAAGTAGATTATAAATCTGTCAAAATTCCTTCAAAGTCTCCTCAAATATTTTTTTTTTTCCCTTCCATTTTTGAACTCAGTGAATCAACCATGAACCAGGCAGTAAATTTTCACATTCAAATATCAAAACAATGACAGTTGCTGAGTCTGCAGACACATTGGCTGGCTTAAAAACTAAAACTACTGTAGTTTACTATGATTGCATCACAGCAGGGGTGCTACACATAAATAACAACCCTGAAGACAAATTCCAAGAAGTCCTATCTGAGAATAGTAGCAATTAATGGAATGGAAAATATTAATAATTTTTTATCCCAAATAAAAATTATCAACCAGATCCTGAAATTCATGATTCTGGGGAGAAACTATTTTTCTTCTCCCATTTTCATCTTTCCATTGGAATAACAACCACTTATATGCATTCTGAAAATAACTAGGATTAAAAACAATAATGCTTCGAATTCAGGAACAAATAATAATGGATAATTTAATCTGGAGGGAGGAAAAAAAAGGCTTTTGAATATTCTTTACTCATTGCATCTTCTCATGCAGCTTCTTTCCCGCTTCTCACTTTGGCAATTTAGTTTTGTGATTACAAATTGAAATAAGAGTGCAGCAGGCCTGAAATACTGTTATTTGTCTATTTATCTGTGGCTTTGTATGTCTATTTGCTCAAGGACATCAAGCAGTGTACAGAGATTAATTAGTTAAGCAGTATAACAGCCATGTGAAAATGCAGAACTGAATCATAAAGAGGTTGAATGTAACGCCCAAGGCCACAAAGCACATCAGAAGCAGTTTGGTTTACAAAGGAACTTGTTTACTCTTTGACTGTATCCAAAAGGTTTACAGTTAAAAAGGAAACAAACAAACAAACAACAGTTCTTTTGAAAAGAAAAGAAGCATGAAATCTGCAAATGAAATGGGATTCCTGGCTCTACACTTCCCTGCGGTATACATTGATGGTGCCATGCTGCAGTACAGCTGCAGGCACAGTGTGGGTCGTGTTACGCCAGTTAAGGGGCATCCATCTTGGCTGCATGATGCTGTGAGATTGTCAGTAGTTCCAATGCACTTCTCTGGTGCATTTTAATTCTACATTTGCCTTTCTCAATTTATGCAAATTACTGCATGCCTGTTAACTGCCATTACAGGGTGAACTTATCATACAAGTAAGCAACACAAGGAGGAGGAAAAGAAATCTCCTTAGCAGCGCATCTGAGGAGGAATGATAGCATGCATTAGTCCAGGTTAGGGGCTACCCTGCTGGAAAGCAGCTCCACAGAGAAAGATCTTGGAGTGCTAGTAGACAGCAAGTTCTCCATGGAACATCAATGTGCCCTTGTGTCCAAGAGAAGCAATGGTATCCTGCGATGAATCAAGAAAAATATGTCCAGCAGGTCTAGAGAAGTTCTTCTACCTCTCCAATCTGCCCTGGTGTGGATATTGTCTACCTAGACTTCTGTGAAGCACTGTTCCACACAGAATTCTCGTAGACAACCTGGCTGCTCATGGCTTGGATGAGCACACACTGCTGGATAAAGCACTGGCTGGGTGAAAGGGCCCACGGAGTAAAATCCAGCTGGTGGCCAGTCACAAGCAATGCTCCTCAGGGCTCAATGTTTGGACCACTTCTGTTTAACATCTTTATTGATGACCTTGACAAAGACAGAGTGTGTCATCAGTAAGTTTGAAGACAACAAGTTGGGTGGGAGTGTTGATGTGCACGAGGGTAGGGAGGCTCTACAGAGGGACTTGGAGAGATTGCATCAGTGGGCAAACATTAATGGGATGAACTTCAACAAGGCCAAATGCCAGGTCCTGAACTTGGGTCACAACAACCCCAAGCAACACTACAGGCTTGGGGAAGTGTGGCTGGAAAGCTGTCTGGCAGAAAGGGACCTGGGGGTTCTAATTGACAAGCATCTGAATATGAACCATCAGTGTGCCCAGGTGGCCAAGAAAGCCAATGGCATCCTGACTTGGATTAGAAATGCTGTGTCCAGGAGGAGTAGGGAGGTGATTGTCCCCTTGTACTCTGGTGAGGCTACACCTCCAGTATTGCATCCAGTTTTGGGCACCTCAATACAAGACAGATGTGGAGGTGCTGGAGACAGTGCAGAGGAGGGCAAAGCTGGGGAAGGGCCTGGAGAATAAATCTTAAGAGGAGTGACTGAGGGAGCTGGGGCTGTTTAGTCTGGAAAAGAGGAGGCTGAGGGGAGATCTCATTGCTCTCTACAACTACCTGAAAGGACATTTTTAGAGAGGCTGGTGCTGGTCCCTTCTCACAGGTAATTAGTGATAGAACAAGAGGGAATGGCCTCAAGCTATGACTGGGTAGGTTTAAACTGGACAATGGGAAAAAGAATTTCACAGAAAGAGTGGTCAGGCATGGGAATGTGCTGCCCAGGGGGGTGGTTGAGTCACCAACCCTGGATGTGTTTAAAGGTCGTTCGGATGTGGTGCTTGGGGATATGGTTTAGGGGTGAACTTTGTAGAGTAGGGTTATCGGTTGGACTTGGTGATCCTGAGGGTCTTTTCCAACCTGAATGTTTCTGTGATTCTGTGTAAGATTTATCACTGAAGCACTTGACCTCCAAATAAGCTTTTCAAACTAGTTAACTTTCTGTCTTGAAGTAGAAAAATTTTCTTATTCTTATTTCAAACCGTGTGGGTGGAAGAATGAAATCAAGTGTCTGTGAATCTCTCACAAAGATATGATGTCTCTGTTCTCAGGCTCTAACAGCATCTTGGTTTTTAAACCAACATGCCTGATGAATGATATAGTTTTCACCATAATTTTAAATATTCAATAGAATGTGCATAATTATTTCCTAAAAATACACCAGATACAATGTCTGTCTAGGTTTTCAAACTGTCTAGCTGGAGCCCTACTTTGGCAGCACACACTGTAGCGTCTGAGCATTTCCTGACTGTCAGTCTGCACTCTGTATTCCAGAAGTCTGTATCATCCCAAAAGCTCCCCCAATGGCATATATATCTATTTGTGGTCCCATTCTGAAAAGTTGTTTCTTCTGAGAGTAACTCTATAGCAATGCAGAGCTTCACTGATAACCAAGAAAACATGCCTGTGACAATCTAAGCATCTTAACCTGGATAAAGGAATCTTAATTGAGCATTCTGCTTCATGCCTTGCCCCTTCTTCTAAAATGTACCAAAATTATATGTATAGAATGCCATTTAATAGGGAATAGTATAGGGTATAGTATAGGGTATAGAGGCTATGCTGTCCTCAAGGATGGAGCGCTCATTGCCCGTGAGAGAGCAGCCATGCTGGCTAGCATGCTGCCATGCACCTGCACTGGAAAGAGAATCTAAAACTGGCACAGCCTTCAGTGTCTGAACAAAATTCAAGAGTCAAGTGTAATGGCATTGTTTTAACAATAGCAGATGACTCAGAGTTTTAGGCAGTTTGGATGTAACTGCAGACTTTGTTATGAGAAAAATAAAATTACTTAGGTATCTGAAAGAATAGATTACAAGTTATGGTCAGACAATCATGCACTGCATAGTGACTTAAATTAGCATTAAATTAGCCAGACTTTACCTGTCATGAAATAAAAGCATGCAAAAATCAGGTACTGCATCTCAGCTCAAGAGTGGTAACTTCTTAAGACATGCTAACCTAATCATTGCAATCACCTATTCACAATTCTAATTTGCATGATATTGCTTCAGCAAATAGATTACACAGATTGCAAATGACCTGCAGGGATATTATTGTATTAGTTAAAGTATTAACAATGTAAATTAGGAAAGGCCCTTGGCTATACACTCAGTCACAAATCATTATTCTAGTGGGGCAGAATATAGGACACATATACGAACAGAGGTTCCCGAAACTGTGGCACAGCAATAAAAATATAGCAGCTAGTGTCTTCCTGATTTTTCAGTGTCACATAAGAAAATGAAAATAAACAAAAAAAAGGTATCAAATATAGAAAAAGAGTGATAGAGACACTAAGTGAAAGAAAAGATGTGGTGTTTGGCTGCAACGCTTACTAATTCTTGCTGTGAAGGAAGAGTAACTGAGAATCCAAGTACCAATTTTCAAACCTTTGACTCACAACATACTTCCTCTATGGCTCTCAACAAATCACTTACCCTCTCTGCGACCCAGAGTTCTGCATTTAATAGAAATATTTGTGTGATCCAACTCTACAGTTCTGTATCCTAGTTTTCTTTCTTTTCTGCCTGTCCTGTGAGGACTATAATACCATTTTGTAAGAATGTGATGCAACAACAGAAAACTCAGATTCTTTGTTCTTGTTTCCCAAAACTTGCCCCTGTGTCACTCACCACTTTCTGCAGTAAATAAGCCCAGGGATGAGATACAGCCAAACCTCTTGGAATGTGAATTCCATTTATCTGACATAAAACCAAATAAGCTAAATATCAGTGTTTCAAACATATCTGACCTGCTGACCAGAATTAATTGATTAGACTGTGGCTGACAGACCGATGCCAAACACTGTTCTATAAAAATGTATGTCTATGTAAAAGAGACATCTAGAGGTCTTTCTTCAGCTATTTGGAATAATTCTATCTTCTATTTGTAAGAACAATGACTTTCTGTAATTTTGCTTAACCAAATGTGATTTCCAATTAATCCAGGGAAGGAAGGCGACAGCGGGTTGAAGGAAACAGTGGGTTTTCTTGACTGTAGCTTTATGAGGTAGCAGCATCTTGAATGACAGATAAAATTATGACAGTTATGCTTTTTGTAAATGAAGTGTTCATCAGTAAAAGATTGTTTTAACTCAATTATACTTCAGTCCAAGAGGAAAAGAAAAAACAAGTATAAGCATCAGACATGAAGTGCTTAAAGAAACTCTCAGTGGTTTATGGGAAGAATAGAATAAGATAAAGTTCTCTCTAAAGAGGTCCTGAATACTTGCTGCAACTTTAATTGCTTAAAACCAACTGATACAAGGAGTTCCCTTAACAAGATCACAGAAATGAAATCATGAAGCAATGGGTTTTTTTACTGCATGTGGTAACATGTGGGTAAGAAGTGAAAAAATTGTACTCCTTTGAGAAATTGCTTACTAATGTGTCTCAAAATTCCCTCAACACACTAGTTGATGTATTGTCAAGTAAATTCCACCTTTAAGGATCATTTTGTCCTTTAACACCACCAGAAGAAGTTAGGAAGAGTACATCTGCTATGATAGGCAGATGCCCAGTACTGCCATGAGTAATGTTATTCTGTCTTTAGCATCTGAGCTATAATATTCAAAACCATCACATACTCACTTTAGAAAGACAAACATTAAACTTGGTTGCTGCACAGGCTGAAAGGAGTCATTAAAACTGTTAGTTTTCTCATCAGCACAAAATGAGGCAATACCTATCAGCTGTAAAGCAGCCCATGATGCAGACAAAAACCTCACTACTTATTAATTTTCAGCATTAGAAGAGCAGAGAAATGCATTCCTATGCCCAGCACATTAGCACAAGCTATAAAACACAACTGTCTGACAAAAAGTTCATGTCACTCAGTGGAAAAACTCCCAGTGACTTCTGTGTGTTTTGATCTAAAATATGTAACAGTATTTTCATATTATTTAGCTAGCTCTTTGGCAGAATAGCATCTGCTCCCTGAAAAAAGGAATTTACTTCCACTTTTAAGGCCTTTTCCTCTAATTTTTGTTTATAATAATTATATTTTAATAGCAGTCACCTCTGTAAAAAACAGACTATACTCCGTGAAATATTTCCTATGTTATTAAACAGTATTTCAGCTATTGCTGTTAGAAGACTGTTTTCTTAACAAGAAATCCTATATACACCAAAATATCTCTTGGGAAAAAAAAAAAAAATCTGGGTTAAAAGAATCTTTAGCAGTACTGTAGGGCAGTATTAAAATCACCTATGGAACTAAGGAAAAAAAAATAATCAGTTGCCAGTATATTCGTCATTGCCAACTTTATCACAGACCATTTTATTCTAGTCCAGAAAGTAATTCAATGTGTTGCTACAAAAACCAGCATTAGGATGATAATCAGTGTTTCCAAGACAACTGCCTGCGTTTTGATAGGAGAGATATAAGGCCCATAACTGCCATCACTTCCTACTCACCAACAGTATTCAGAACTGAAGCTAGCACAACCATACGTCATACATTTGCTCTCTATAAGAGTTGCAAGCAGTGTGGTGCCAGGTGGTGCTACCTGCTCAGCATCATAGAAACATTCCTGAGTGATGAACTTCAAACATACCTCTTTTTGTTACAGTGTTGATTTCAGGGTTTGGAGTCTTTTTAAATGACTGCACATGGCAAGACAGTCAGTGAGGAATGACAAGAAAACTCAATACATGGAAGTTTAGAAATTGCAAACTGAAGATGAAATCACACTGATCTTATGAATGATGCTACAACATTTTCTAAGTCTCATGTGGTGGGTTGAAAATTTCCCCAACATTAAATTTTGCCAGACCAGCTCAGTTAGAAGCAAATGCAGCCATATTTACAAACAAAATTACAACCTACAATGAAATGCAATGAATATGTACAAAATTACACAGTATTTACAATATTTACAGGTATTTACAATTTATAAACAGCAAAAGACCCCCGCCAGCCAAAAACCAGGGGACCTAATATCTCTTCCCTCCCTGTCCTCTCCTTACCCCCCTGTACACACAGGGACAAGAGAAAAGAGCAGAGAGTCACAACAAAAGTGATGCAGTAAAGGTCAGTAAAGCCAGGAGAAGCATCCGCCAAAGCCAAAGAAGTGAGAGAATGGAGATTGTTTTGTACAGCTGGTTTAAATCCATTATTTCTCCAATGGAATTGTTTAGAACTATCATTATTTTCCTTTTTACACCCAATGGTAATTTATTTCCATTTTACCACTTCCTGTTCAAGATCCGTGAAAAATTTTAAAGGCATAGCCTAAAACTACCACACTTTATTTGCCTTCCATCTGGTTTTTTTTAAATGACCTATTGTGGTAGGACTCTCCAGCTTCATCCCTACACTAGGAATAACCTTTCCAGCTGGCAGGCTGTCTTCCACCAGTCACCTCAGCTAACTGGCTGTGGTACTGAGTGCCCTTATTCTTCCTGCTCTGCTTCAGAGCACACACTTATGGCCATTTCCTCTTGTGAAGAATTGTTCCTCAAAGGAACTTTACAGTGGCATGAGCTCATTTAGATAAATATAGTATGAGGGAAAGGCATTCAGTTGTGGCATCACTTTGACAGGAAATTATAAATGCTGCAAGCAGTTAAAAAGGAAGGATGTTCTTATTTATTGAATGGTTATGAGATCAACCTATCTGATAAAAGCACCTGCTGTGGAAAAACTCCTGTCTGTGTTTCATTCAACTCCATAGGAAGAATAGAGGATGCTAATTAGATGACTCACCCATGCAAATGTATAGCCTGAAGCACTATGCATTGACGTTTGGATTCGCAGGTCTTTTCCCTGCCGTTCTGGTTGATTAAAAATGACCACCAGTGACTCAGGGTTTAAGGATATGTAACTGCCAAATGGTTATATACTTATTATGGAAATCAGATCACAGGTATCAGAGAGTAGTCTGTTAATCTCTGCAATTAAGGCCACATGGTGGGTCAGCCCCAGCCACCAATGAAGCACCCATCCAGTACTCAATCCCCATCACCACCTCAGAAGGAAGAGGCAGAGAGTGGGAAGAGTGAAGGGAAGAAAAACTTTATGGGTTGAGTTGAAGACAGTTTAATAACTGGAGGGGGAAAAAAACCTGCAAGTGACGCAAAGGCAATCACTCACCACCTCACACAAGTAAATCAATGCCGACAGGATCCAAGTAACAGCTATCTTGAAAGACACACCACATCCTGACCCCTGACCCTGCACAAGGTTTGTTTTTGGTTGCTGCTCAGAATGATGTTGTATGGTGTGGAAAGACACCTCACATTTTGAATATCTTTCTGGAAGCTTGATATAAGTAATGCATTTATGAACTTACATAATCACAGATGAAATTTACTTTCTGAAGCTTTCTACCTTTCTCAGACATAATTTAGTTTTCTGATTTGCTAGCTCATACATAAAGACTTTACAGACTTTACTAGGACCTCTCCATATTCCTGCTGCTTTATTTAAGAAATATAAAGACATCTACCATTTGTACATAATACTCCATCCAAAAGTATTTTAAAATTCAGGGCACAAGGTGTTTCACATGTCCATTGCTGGAGCAACATATCAACTAATGTTGCACAGGTTCCTTTATCACAAAGAACCATAACACTGCACATTTGGCCTGGGCAAGTGGACACACTGCCCTCAAGAGGTCAGCACTACTGTATTCCTGCTCCTTTTCTCATCTTTCCATTATACTATTATTTGCAGATTTTCAGTGGATTATACTGTAACCCCTTGCCTCTCCTCTTTCTCATGAGAAGTAAGAAGACAAATTCTGCCTTTAAGGAGCTTACACCCTGTCACTTACTCCTCTTTAGAAAATTATTGGTCTCATTTTCAAAATAGTTAATTTGTGTCTCTTCACATGATATGTTTGTCATTACTCTCTTTCTTGGAAATACTCAGGTATGACACAACTCCTAAACACAGTAAAACGGAAGGCCATTTTAAAAGTCACTTGCAGTAGTAAATTACTATTTGCATCATTAATAAGCAATACAGAATTTATACTCAGAGCTCCCAGTGAACCAGAATTGATAAGCCAAATAAGACACATATTTACAACGAGTATTTGTCATGAAGTGCATGATTTATATATTTGAGTAGCAGTTGTGGAAATGCTGTAAACAGGAAAAAGTCAGCCAAGCTAGAAGGAATGTGCTAATTAAAGAATACAAGGGAAATATAAATTAAAAGCAGGCAGATAAGAAGAAGGGGAAATTCTGGCTCCAAACAGGAAGGAAGGAGTGAATGTACCCCTTGACAGATTTGCATAGCATATCCCAGAGCCCAGCCATAGCTAGCAGGGGAGAGAAACACTGATCCTTCCCATCTCTATTTAGTGCAGGTCCCCAGGCAGCCTTCCTATTGACAAAGATCTAGGAAGGAACTTGAAAAGAAGGACAGCAAAAGGAACAAAAGAGAAAGTGAGGGAATGGAGCTCAGAGGAGAGGGGAAGAGCGGTTTCTCAGCTGCTCATGCTGCAGATACAGTCCAAGCACAGCCAAGGTAATTTCAGCCAAAATTAAGACATCACGACATCATGCTAAAAGTCCAGAGGCTGAGTAGTGGCATCACTGTATTCTCAATGGGTTAAGTAAGGCAAGGCAAAATTTGTAAGCTAATGCATTTCATCAGAATGACTGATATGCTGTGGGGGTGGAAACAAGAAGAAACTTTTTTCTATACAAGCCCTTCTTTCTATATAAGCCTGACATTTTTGGCAACATGTGAGGAAAGGCAATGCCCTCAGCTCTGGAACTTGCATGAAATATCCCAATGAAGCTACAGAATTAAATCACAGGTACACCTGACTACATGCTTTCTCTTTTTCTCCTTCGTACAACTTTTTTCCTTCTGTAATTCAATTCATGAACCTAAACTTGACTGATTCAACTTATTCAACTTTTCATAGCAATATAAGTAACTTTGAATTAATCTTACAGATAGAGAACTTTCTGCTCGGGGGGGGGAAACAGCCAAACATAAAAACCAACCACACCAACATCCTGCTTACCTTAAATGCAAAACCACGCTTATTTTCATAACCTATTTTAGGGTTGTGAAATTGTGAAGTGTGTCTTTATCTCAAGCTGTAAAGTGCACCAAAGGGAATGGCAGCGACATGTGGATATTGAAGAAGGCTTTGCAAAAATTTGTGTGCCTTCCTCAAGCAACAGATTGTGGGAAGGCGGCCTATAACTATAGCAAAATCCATAAATGTGAGAACAATTCTAGAGTTTGGTGTTATAGTTTAAAGTCTCCCAAAGTCCATGGTGAACCTGCTGACTTGGGAGCCTTTGAGTCCAGTCCTTAATCAGATCACATATGGGTAGCTATAGACAACTCAATGAAGCAAAACAGACTGACACTGCTTGGAGTTTAGATATGAAATAACTCTGCTGATTTCCCTTGTTTTAAGTTGCAAGCATTCCTTGGTATTCATATCACTGTCTTTTCTCAAACCCAGCCTGCCAATAATGGAAATCAAGACTAAAGAGAAAACACTTAAAATAATTAATAATCATTATGGGCTGGGTTTAATTCAACATTGTCTTAAATATTATCTGTGGTCTTGGAATATTTCTCTGAGGTTTACCGGAAATTTATGAACTATGGAAAAGACACTGATAATGGAAGGAACAGACCAAAGAAAGAGTGTTTTAAAACTGCAGAATATTAAGGAGTTTTTGGGGTTTGTTTTATTTTTAAAAACCTAAATATTTTTCTTCTTATTTTGTCTAAACTCTGAAGACTAAACAGAATAACAGACATAAAAAAATACATAAATGATGCTTTTGTCTTCTTACAGCCCCATAAAGATCCATATTAATGAAGGTCTTAAAATCTGGTTCTTCAGCAGAGAAAGTAAACAAAAGCAATAACTATTTTGCTATTCCCTTATGATATCTGTAATGTTAAATGGTCTTCAAATAACATAAAAGAAAATTTTCAGCTGCTGAAGATCAGAAGAGTTTTTCAGAGTTCCACTTTAATTAGCCTAAAGCTAAGAATATGTCCCATAAACTAATACCCAAGTTCTTACTCAATCTTTCCACATTTTTGCCATTAATTATTTCTGTTACAGCAGTGCAAAACCGAAGACATAGGCCCTAATAAATGCTCCCAAGTGTTTGTTAATGAACTCTGAGCAGACTAAACAGTAACTGGAAACCTTCCTTCTGAAGTGGTTCATTGTCTGCACATCACATCTTTGTGCAGCTTAATGTTGCTTTTATCACTTTGTTGCTTTTGTTACGTTTTCATGTGGGAAATGTTTTGATTAGATAGAATATACCCGCAGAGAATCTTCCTTATCTTTGACAATAGTTATTTTTGCATTTACAGCAATAATGCAATCCCCATAATCCTGAATTTGTATAATTTGCTCATTATTCTATCACAGTATCTTCACTAATAGTTATCATCCTCAATTATACTGGCTGTATTTTTACCATGTGACAGTGAGCTGCGAAGCTTGTGCCTAAAAGAGGAAACTTGACCAAATTTCTACTTTCAATAACAGAATGAATCATTGTAGCAAAACTAAGGACACTTGAGTGACCTTCAGTACTTTTTCTGGATCTGTGACTACCATGGTGTTTCTGGACCAAGATTTTTATTTAAATATTTCCAAGAAAGGAGGCGTAATCTTCCTAACAGTTGCCTAACATAGCCCACTTCATGTTCTTTCATGGTGTATCTACAAAGCAATTGGACTGCAACTCAGACAGGTGCAGCTAAGCAGGTCAGATTAATTTCAACAATCAATATTTAGTCTCAGCCTCCTTTTCTTCAGACTGAACAACCCCAGTTTCCTCAGCCACTCCTCAGAAGATCCTTCACCAGCTTTCTTGCCCTCTTTGGATGCACTTGAGCAACTCAATGTGTTTTTTGCAGTGAGGGGCCCAAAACTTAACATGATATTTGAGGAGCAGCGGTACCAATGCTGCATACCCAGGCATGACCTCTTCCCTACTTCTGCTGGCCACGTTATTTCTGATTCAGACTAGGTTGCTGTTGGCCTTGTTGATCACCTAGGAACACAGCTGGCTCATATTTAGGCAGCTATTGACCAATACTCGCAGATCTTTTGCACTCTCTGCCAAGCCTGTAGTGTTGCAAGGGGTTGCTGTGATCCAAGTGCAGGACTTAGCCTTCAATCTCATACCACTGCCTTCAGCCCATTGATCCAGTCAGTCCAGACCCCTCTATTGAGTCTCTGTAGCTTGAAGCAGATTGACAAAGCCACCTAAGTTGGTATCATCTGCAACTGTAATGGGTTGGGGCAAACCCCCTCCCCACCACAGGGCAGAGACAACAACTCAGACCAAGGGATTGCAAAAGTGATGGAAAGTCTAAATAGAAAAACAATTTAAAAACAAACAACTATGAAAGCTTTACAGAGAACCACAAGCACCGTGACAAAGAGAGAGATCCCAGAACATGCCCAAGAACATCCCATCCCCACCTGGGGGTACACCCAAACCCCCCCAGGGCTCTTTCCTCCCCCCCAACCCAGCCTCGGGCCTGGGCAGGCCCAAGGGAGGCGGCTCATGCCGTTTTACCTAGGCTGCACCTGGGGACGAAAGAGGAAGTGGAGACCCCGCATGGGCATTTTATAGGGGAGCAGGGCATTATGGGAAATGGAATACCTGCCTGTGACCACCCCCTGGGCTGGGCCCACCCCTTGGGACCTCCCAGGTGTGTTCTGTGCAGTGGCATCCAGGCCAGCACCCAGCCTAAACCACCAGAGCAACTTATTCAGGACATATTTTATCTCAGATCATTGATAAAGATACTGAAGGGCCTAATACAGAGCCCCATTCAGCACAACTATTTCATAGTTTCATAGTTTCATAGTTTCATTCAGGGTTGGAAGGGACCACAAGGATCATCTAGTTCCAACCCCCCTGCCATGGGCAGGGACACCCCACACTAGATCAGGCTGGACAGAGCCTCATCCAGCCTGCTCTTAAACACCCCCAGGGACGGGGCCTCGACCACCTCCCTGGACAACACATTCCAGGGTTTCACCACTCTCATGGTGAAGAACCTCCTCCTCACATCTAGCCTGAATCTCCCCACCTCCAGCTTCATTCCATTCCCCCTAGTCCTGTCACTACCTGAGATCCTGAGAAGTCCTTCCCCAGCCTTCCTGTAGGCCCCCTTCAGATACTGGAAGGCGACAATTAGGTCACCTCGGAGCCTTCTCTTCTGCAGACTGAACAGCCCCAACTCCTTCAGTCTGTCCTCATAGGAGAGGTGCTCCAGCCCTCTGATCATCCCTGTGGCCCTTCTCTGGACACGTTCCAGCACCTCCACATCCCTTTTGTAATAGGGGCTCCAGAACTGGACACAGTACTCCAGGTGGGGTCTCACCAGGGCTGAGTAGAGGGGGAGGATCACCTCCCTCGACCTGCTGGCCACACTTCTCCTGATGCAGCCCAGGATCTGATTGGCTTTGCGGGCTGCAAGTGCACATTGAGAGCTCATGTTGAGCTTTTTGTCCACCAGCACCCCCAAGTCTCTCTCCTCAGGGCTACTTTCCAGCCACTCACTGCCCAGCCTGGATTTGTGCCTGGGATTGCCTCGACCCAGATGCAGGACCCTGCACTTGCTCTTATTGAACTTCATGAGGTTGGCTTGTGCCCACCTCTCCAGCCTGTCAAGGTCCCTCTGGATGGCCTCCCTTCCCTCCAGCGTGTCTGCTGCACCACACAGCTTGGTGTCATCAGCAAACTTGCTGAGGGTGCACTCAATGCCACTGTCCATGTCCCCCACAAAGATGTTGAATAAGACAGGTCCCAGGACTGATCCCTGAGGGACTCCGCTTGTCACTGGCCTCCACTGGGACATGGACCCATTGACAGCCACTCTTTGGGTGCGGCCATCAAGCCAGTTCCTTATCCATCTAGTGGTCCACCCATCAAACCCATGTGTCACCAGTTTGGAGACCAGGATGTGGTGCGGGACAGTGTTGAAGGCTTTGCTCAGGTCCAGGTAAATGACATCAGTTGCTCGCCCCTCATCTATTAATTTTGTCACCTGCTCATAGAAGGCCACCAGGTTGGTCAGGCAGGATTTGCCCTTGGCAAAGCCATGCTGACTGTTCCCAATCACCTCTTCACTATTCTTTTGAGCGAGTAGTGACTCCAGGAGGATCTGCTCCATGATCTTTCCAGGCACAGAGGTGAGACTGACTGGCCTGTAGTTCCCTGGTTCCTCCTTCTTGCCCTTTTTGAAGATGGGGGCAATGTTTCCCCTTTTCCAGTCTGTGGGGACTTCACCAGATTGCCATGACTTTAGAAATATAATAGAGAGGGGTTTAGCAACCTCATCTGCCAGTTCTCTCAGTACCCGTGGGTGTATCCCGTCGGGTCCCATGGACTTGAACACTGTCAGGTTCTTCAGATGATCACGAACCTGATCTGCACTTACAATGGGCAGTTCTTCCTCCCTGTCCCTGGCTTTGACTTCCATAACATCAGGAGTGTGGCTAGAGGCCCTTGCAGTGAAGACTGAGGTAAAGAAGTTATTAAGTACCTCAGCCTTTTCCTCATCACATGTGACCATGTCACCATTTTCCTTTCTGAGGGGGCCCACACCTTCCCTAGTCTTCTTCTTCTCATTAATATACCTGTAAAAGTTCTTAGTATTCCCTTTAATCTCCCTGGCTAGATTCAACTCAAACTCTGCTTTGGCTTTCCTAACCAGGACTCTTGCTGCTCGGGCAGCTTCCTTATATACCCCCTGTTCTACCTGTCCTTCCCTCCACTTCCTGTAGAGTTTCCTTTTAAGTAATAGTGTGTCCAGTAGCTCCTTGCTCATCCAGGCAGGCCTCCTAGCATTCTTACCTGCTTTTCTCTTTGTTGGTACACAGAGCTCCTGGACACAGAGGAGGGGGTCCTTGAATACTGACCAGCTGTCCTGGGTCCCTCTTCCCTCCAGGGCTTTGTCCCACGACACTTTGGCTAGCAGATCCCTGAAGCAATCAAAATCTGCACGCCTAAAGTCTAGGGTCGTGAGCTTGGAATACTTCCTCCTGATTGCCCTGAGGATGTTAAATTCAACTGCTTCATGGTCACTGCAGCCAAGGCCGTCTATGAGCCTCACATTGCTTACCAGCCCTTCCCTGTTGGTGAGAACAAGGTCCAGCATAGCACCATTTCTTGTTGGTTCCTCCACCATTTGGAGGAGGAAGTTGTCTTCTATGCAGTCCAGGAACATCCTGGATTGCTGGTGCCTTGCTGTGTTGTCCCTCCAGCAGATATCCGGGTGGTTGAAATCACCCATGAGGACCAGGGCTTGTGACCTGGAAGCTGCTTCTATTTGCCTATGGAGGGCCTCATCTGCTTGGATCTGCTGGTCAGGTGGCCTGTAGGAGACCCCCACAGTAATATCTTCTTCCCCTGTCCTGCCTTTAATTTTGACCCATAGACTCTCAACTAGCTTATCATCCCTCCCCAGTTGGAGCTCCACTGATTCCAACTGGCTATTGACATGGAGGGCAACACCTCCTCCTCTCCTTCCCTGCCTATCCTTCCTAAAGAGTTTATACCCATCTATCCCTACATCCCAGTCATGGGATTCATCCCACCAAGTTTCAGTAACAGCCACTATGTCGTGGCACCCCAGCAGCACAGTGGCCCTTAACTCATCCTGTTTGTTGCCCAAGCTGCGTGCATTTGCATAGAAGCACTTCAGCTGGGCTGGCCCTGTCCTCCTCTTGTGCCAAATCCCCTCGGTTTCCACAGAATGTCCTGGTGGATCATTCGTGGCTTGCCTCAGGGTAGCAAGTTGAGAGCCCTTACCAGCTCTCCTTCTCTCTACTGCTGGTGAGCTGCCCCTCTGTTTGTCACCAGCCAGCAGGAGACTATTAACCCCTTCCCCCTTCAAATCTAGTTTAAAGCCCTATCAATGAGCCCTGCCAATTCCTGCCCCAGGATTCTTATCCCCCTCTGGGACAAGTGTGTCCCATGAGTTGTTTTCAGCTCAGGTGCCTTGAAAACCAGTCTATGATTGTGGAACCCAAAGCCCTGTCGATGGCACCAGCCCCTGAGCCATGAATTGATCTGTCAGCCCTTCCTCAGTGTGTCCTCATCCATTGCTGACGTTAGAGGGATGGCAGAGAACACGACTTGAGCCCCTGATCCCTTTAGCATTTGCCCTAAGGTTCTGAAGTCTTTTTTAATAGATTGTGAGCCTCTCATTGTTACATCGTCACTGCCCACCTGAAAGACCAGCAGTGGGTAGTAGTCCGAAGGACTCACGAGGTTGGGAATTCTATCTACAACGTCTTTTACTTGGGCACCAGGGAGGCAGCTGACCGCTCTATGAAATTGGTCTGGTCTGCATATTGGGCCCTCTGTTCCCTTCAGTAGGGAGTCTCCTATGACGATGACCCTGCGAGGTTTCTTTTCTGGGTAAGTTTTGATGGCTGGCCTGAGGCAACCTGTCATTGGTGCAGCTTCTGACCTTCTTGAGTCCTCGACCTTACCAATGACCTGTTCCTCCTGCAGAGCCTCATACCTGTTCTGTAACTGCACTGGAGGCAGCGTGCTGCTCACAGGAGCAGACTTCCTTCGTTTGCATTTCTTCCGTCGGGCAGAGACCTGTTCCCATTGGCCCTGCTCATGTGGGTTACTACAGGGAGGTTGAGGATCTTGCTTCTGGGAAGGTATCAAACTCCCTGTTCCACTAAGAGTTACCCCCTGTTCTGGTTTAGAAGAGATTACATTATGGGAATCATCAATTTTCTGCTCGCCATCTCTTCTAGCTCTTAGCCTTTCCACCTCTTCTTTTAGTTTGACCACCATGCTCATCAGATCACTGACCTGCTCACACCTGAAACAGGAGCTGCTCCCTCCAGCCTCCATGTCGAGTGCCAGGCTCCAGCACTCACTGCAGCCACCTACCTGAACATCTGCATCCTTGTGTGTGGTCTCTGTTTGGGTGCCCACTGTCCTTCTGCTAGCCTTTGCTCTAGTGGTCACCATCTTGTAGTAACCACCCTCTCCGCGCTCCTCAAGCTGCCTCCTCTCTCTTCAGCCACGCGCTGGGTTCTGTTTGGTTTGCGCGCAGTCTCCGCGGCAACCCCTCCCCCAGCTACGTCACTGCCCTCCGGCAGGTATGCAATCCGAGCCCGCTGCCCCTCCTCCTCTCTTCGGGAAGTCCCGAGCCACCAACCCCTCACCACCTGAAAAGCAAGGGAATCAAAGCCAAAAGCCAAACTCCCAGAGCTGCGCTCCTCAAGCTGCCTCCTCTCTCTTCAGCCACGCGCTGGGTTTTTGGGTATTTGGGCCTGGCCATGCAGCCAGTTTTTTCATCCAGCAAAGCGTAAGCTCACTCAAGCCATTTAGCAGCCAGTTTCTCCAGGAAGATGCTGTGACAAGCAGTTTCAATGACTTTACTAAAGTCCAGGTAAACAACATCCACAGGCTTTCCCTCATCTAGTAAGCAGGTCACCGGTCATAGAAGAAGATTAGGTTAGTCAAGCATGACTTGTCTTTCATGAACCCATGCTGACTAGGTCTGATTGCCTGGCTCTCCTGCATGTGCTGCATAATGGCACTCAAGATGATCTGTTCCATGACCTTCCCAAGCATCGAGGTCAGAGACAGACCTGTAGTTCCCCAGATCCTCCTTCAAGCTCTTCTTGTAGAAAGCCATCACATCTGCTAACCTCCAGTCAACTAAGACCTCCCCAGTTAGCCAGGATTGATGATAAATGATGAAAAGTGGCTTGGTGAGCACTGCCAACAGTTCTCTCAGTCTCTTTGGATGTATGCCATCTGGCCCCATAGACTTGTGTGTGCCTAAGTGTTGCAGTAAGTCACTAATCACTTCGCCTTGGATTATGGGGACTTTCTTCTGTTCCCCAGTGCTTTCGTCCAGCTCAGCAGGCTGGGCACTCAAAGAACAACTGGGCATATTATTAAATACCTCAGCCTTTCCTCATCCTTGGTCACTATGTTTCCCCCTGCATCTAATAAAGGAAGGAGATTCTCCTTAGCCCTCCTTTTGTTGCTGATGTAATTATAGAAACATTTTTAATGTCTTTTACAGCAGTAGCCAAGTTAAGCTCTAGCTGGGCTTTGGCCCTTCTAATTTTCTCCTTGCATAATCTCACAACATCCTTGTAATCTTCCTGAGTTGCCTGCCCCCCTTCAAAAGGTCAAACACTGTCCTTTTCTTCCTTTATTCCAGCCAAAGCTCACTGTTCAGCCAGGCCAGTGCCATTCCCTTTCAACTCATCATTTGGCATATGTAACTGTGCCTTTAAGATTCCCTTCTTGAAGAATGTCCAGCTTTCCTGGGTGCCTTTCCAAAGGACTCTCTCAACCATGCCCTTAAACATGCCAAAATCTGTCCTCCAGAAGTTTAAGAAAACAGTTCTACTGACCACCCTCCTGTGAAGCTGGCCAGCTGGCTGTGTGCAGGTGAACTTGTGCAGCCTGTCCTGGGGTGTATGCTATGAGAGTTAAGCTGTTTGAATCCACTTGGTCAACTTTACAGGTGTGTGAGAGACTAAATCTTGTCCCTCTTGATGTGACTCGACAAAGATAAAATCACCTTTGCTGCTTGCCCAGACAATAGCTGATGTGTATTGGGCAGATGCCACTGGATAACAACTCTCTGGATTGTGCATAGACAAGATCATCTCTACCTATTAGCTACCCCGGAAAGGCAGGATGGTGCAAAGGATAAAGATTGCTCACCGGACTGCAGCTGACCTGGAAATAATGGGCAGAGGCCACTGCTATCGATACTCTCTGGAATATGCATATTCAGCGCCTGGACACATACCTAAAACAATGTATAAAAGATCTGAACAACTGCTGGCTCAGAAGAAGGAAAAGACATGGGCAATGCCACTTTGAAGAAAAACTAAGAGAATACCAGGAGAGAAAAGAACAGACACAGGAGAAAAGACATCACCATATAGCCTGGAGGCAGCAGACCAGGAGGAACCCCCTCTCCATATCCTAAGTTCCACCTGCTGCAACTCATGGAGCTGAAGAGGCTGCTCAGAGAAGGACTTGGACTTTGGGATCTCTCCTTTCCCTCCTGCAGTGGAGGACAGCACAGCCAAAAAGGATGACATCTCTTCCACACCAAAGAGGCAGCTCTCTTTCTCCACAGACCCAAACTGTCTTGGGGGGTGAGGGGTGTGGTAATATAATTCCTTTCCACTTGTCTCTCCTTCTTCTCCCTTTCTCTCTCCCTTCTTCTGTTCTGTCCACTTTATTCTGTTAATAAATAGCTTCACTGTTGATATTTTGTCCTCGCTTGTGCCTCTAACTTCACAACACAGGAATATTCAAAAGAACTGAGTCTTTTTCCCTCTCTGGACTGAGACAAGGTGCAATGCATGTGTTTCAGCTAAGTGTAAATACATTACGAAGACACCTTTATGTTACATATGCACAGGGTGGGTCAAGGATGCTTACTCAACAGTCTCAAAAGACAGGAAGGGGTATGTAGGATTCTCTCAAGGTGGGACGACTCCCAGATAGAATATAAATGTGATCTGGTAAAATGCTTGGTTTTATTTCCTAAAAAGAAGTACCCATCTAGTATATATTGTAGCTGTCACCTGGCTCCATGCAGCCCTGTCCATCACATAAAAACATCCTTTTGCTTGTATGCTGGTTTCCAAATGACATATTATTCTTGCTCTTTGCCAGACTGCATGTGAATGAATTACATTACTTTGACTTTCTGCCAATATAGCCCTCCGCTAAGAATGTTACAAACAGCAGACATCATGGTGAATTCAGTCCCACTAGTATCTTATATTGCACTATTATAAATACAAACATTCTCTGTAGGTTTGTATCCATTTGTAAGTCACGGTATCCATGAGAAATGATGCAGAACAGACACAGATCAAAAATCTGAAGAACTGAATTCTAGTAGAGCAAATGAATTTGAGAGATCAAGCAAGTGATACAAACTATTCCACGGAAGGGCTAACCAGCTCAGTTTCTTCCTGTTAAAATACATGCCAAATAGTAATTGCTATCTGCTCCTGAGCATAATCTAGAAAATTTATAGCATACTATGCAGTTCTTAAGCTTTCAATTTAAGTTAAAACAGAAATAAAATGAGCAGATACATAAAGACCTGTTCTGATATCTTGAGATGAAATTGTGGCTCCATTTAATGTAGTGGAAGATTTGTCATTGAGTTACGTACTCAATAATGTCAGCAGGCACTTCTTTCATGTAAAAGACTAAACTGTGTGAAGGGGCTGGCTTTGAAATTACATTCAGGATTTCACATTACTTTTGTTCCTCTCCCTCCAAAAGAAAAGGAACATCAATATTGGTTAATACAATGTTTGTATTAGATCTAAAGTGACAGGGTTTGTTTTAACATTGCAAATGATTCTTCTCTCTGTAGAACTGTAGATCAAGGTTTGACGTAAGAAAAGCATAACTCTATAGGGAAAATGAAAAATATTTAAGGTATTTTTCCATCATCTTTGAACACATGGAGTTCATTGCATAGATTTATTACTATTAATTCATGGTGCATGCACTCACACATTTTTTATTTTTCTGTACTGTTCCTTATTATTGCATCTGTGCCTACCTCCTCCTTTTTTCTAGTGAAATCCACCTCACAAAAACTCTCTAGTTAATTGATGTATGCATCAATCTAAAAGACAGGGCAATGAAGATGGCTGCAGGAAATACTTTGTTTGGTGTATCTGGCTTTCAAACAGTTAAGGATATCTTTTAATGCTGGGTAGCATCCTTTGTTGACACAGTGCATTGAGTCTGCTGCCAAGAGATATTTCTTGGGTGTGGTCTGAGGAGTGAACCATTGGAAAAGAGGCAGGCATGACCTTGTTTTGCCTGCACACAATATTCCCCAACTGTTCCTGGAAAAATGAAGTCTGAATTTAGACTTATCCTAAGGAGTACATTTAAAAACAAGTGAAAATAACACTTCCTTTCCCCCTTCTTTCATTTTTAATGCATTCTTTTCATATTTTTTTGTGGAAATGCAGAAGTATTCAAGTACTGAATTTAGGCACTGCAGAAATAATATTAGATGACATGAAACAAACTATGACCAGAGAGGATTTTTGATCACATAAAGCAACAGTACAATTCAATTAAAAAATAAACTAAAAAGCAGTACAATTTACCCTTAAACAAATTAAACCCAGAACTAGCATACACCAGAATTTGAATTAAATTGCAGAACAAGGCACATATCAAATAAAATGCCAGGTCTGTGCTTCTAGTAGCAACTGTACACAACTGTGGCTTTACTTCTTTATTTTAATCTTTTTTTAAAATTTTCAAATTTATTTGACTTCTAAAATTATTTCCATTTAAAACTATGTATCCCCTGAAGGCACTGAGATTGTATTACTTATCATTGCTGGTCGTACACATACTAAGTAATACCCACATGCACCTAAGCTTCCTTTTTCCAAGATGCACTTTCACCCAGCTTGTCTGCTGGTGTAAAGCAAGTGAATATCTTTACTGATTCAGTAAAACAAGGCTGATTTACACCAGATGGGAATTCAGTCTTTCTTGTTTCCATGAATTTCAACAGTATTTCATAGAGCTGTACAGATCTCTTATACAGGTAGGCAATAGAAAATGTAGAAAGCTCTGTGATGGATGAACATTTCCTCAGAGGGCTGACACTTCCTTCCTGCTCATTTCACTTGCAATGCAGAAATAACTATTTAATGACTTGACCTCTTCAAAAAGATAGAATTTTCTGTACAGAAGTCTGCTAATCAGGTCAAATTGCAGGAGCAATTTTATTGGTACGATACTCTGAAAACAATAAATAATTCCTTACTCAAAGGCCTGAGGATAAATTCTGAAACAAACACTCCCTGTTTTACATCAGAAAATATCTTTATCAATTTGATTTCATGTTTCTGGACACACATCACTGTCTAGTGAAGAATTTGCATGTGGCTCATTATGTTTCATCCACAGATTTTGCCACCATTTGTTAGGATATAAATTGTCAGCCTTTACAGTGTTTCTGCTGATGGCATGCTTGTGCTCCAGGTCATCTCTATGACCACAATGATAAGCATGTAAAAACAGCATTCAGCAAACTTATATATTGCTAAATGAGATCCGGCATTGCGTAGACATGCATGTATACAGAGTCCTGGTGAGACAATGTCAATACTTTGAGCATGTTGCCAATTATTATTCAAACACCATCCCTGAAATGGATTTTCTTCTGGCAAAAGAACAATAGGGTGTTTTGAGAAATGAAACAAAGTGCACAGTGCTGTCTTGGTTGGGCAGCAGAAAGAAAATATTAAACTATCTATTAAAAAAGAAAACATCTATCATAAGAAGGTACTTTACAAGGTAGAGCAAATCATGTCATCTTCAAACACAGAGGCCTCAGCTAAGACATGTGGATAGGGGGCCTACAAGAAGGCTGGGGAGGGACTTCTCAGGATCTCAGGTAGTGATAGGACTAGGGGGAATGGAATGAAGCTGGAGGTGGGGAGATTCAGGCTGGATGTGAGGAGGAGGTTCTTCACCATGAGAGTGGTGAAGCCCTGGAATGGGTTGTCCAGGGAGGTGGTTGAGGCCCCGTCCCTGGAGGTGTTTAAGCCCAGGCTGGATGAGGCTCTGTCCAGCCTGATCTAGTGTGGGGTGCCCCTGCCCATGGCAGAGGGGTTGGAACTAGATGATCCTTGTGGTCCCTTCCAACCCTGACTGATACTACGATACTCTGTGATTTATAAGAAATTCTTGGCTTGGCAGACCGTTATAACATGTCCTGGTGCTACTAAATGCAAGTTAGAAGTTCTATATAATTCATTAGCATTCCTTTTTTGATTGGAAACTACTCTGCCCCTGTCTTTGCTTATTCTCTTAAAAAAAAAAAAAAAAAAAAGGATGACAAGTTCATAATTCAAAAAGTACTGGACTGACAGTACTGCCAGTCACTGGACTGACTGGTGAGGATGAATACCAGGTTAGATAGGACTAGGGCAACCTGATATAGTTAAAGATGTTCTTGCTCACTCCAAGAGTGTTGGGCTACACGACCTTTCAAGATCCTTTCCAACCCAAAGCATCCTACAATTCTATGATTCTGAGATATAATCACTTATTTCTTTCTGACCTCAGTTCATTACTTTTAAAACTATATATCTAAATACTAAAATGTAGGTTCTATACAAAGTGTTACAATACTGATGTTTATTTAATTCTGGGCAATTTTTGATAGACAACGGACTGCCAAAGATTACTGTTGTGATACTTGCATTTCACATACTTATCCAGGTTCAAAGACAGGTTGTGATAGAGAGATTTGACCATTTGCCTTCAAGTAATGTAAAATTCTATATACAGAACCACTATTTACTTGCAGTATGTTCAGTTACAAGCCTATAAAGAGACCTGTTTTCACTGATCAACTTTAACACTTAAAAGTGTGAAGGTTTTTAAAGGTAGATTTGTTGACAGTAAGCCAGTCATTAACAGTGAGCAAAGTGAAGTCCTGGAAAGCTGGTTTCTAATGTGCATTATGCCATGTGTTGTTGGGTGAGTTTTCTATGCAGAATTTGTACAAGTAGATAAAAAAATGTGAGAGAGAACCATGCTCTGATGTTCTGTTTTGAAAAACAGTAATGAAGTTTTTAAAATCCATACACATCCTTTTAAGCCTTAAAATGAAGAGGAGCTGCCTTTTAGGCTTTCAGGGTAGCAACACTATAGCAAAAGTGAACCTCTTAAAAGGAGCGTGATTTCACTAGCAATTGCAAGAACTAAGCAGTTCCTGCCACAACAACAGTGCAAGAGACAGGGAAGGTTATAGCAGCTGCCACAGCAACTCCAGCAACCAAAGCTATTCACTCAAGTTTGAATAAATTAAGCAGTCTCCAGCATCTTCTGCATACTCTACTTCATGAAATTAGGTTAGGAAGAGAAGCAGATAATTTCTGTGTTTATGCTTATAGCAGCAGAGTCCCCAGGAACATACTAAAAATCAGAGTTCCCAGGCAGAAAGGAGGGCTGGTTAGCAAAGTCAGTGGTGCCCTCAATGTGCTGCTTCTCAATGCAGCCATTTCAGCCTCAGTAGGATTCATGGGTTTCTGACACTGTCCAGTGGCTGCCACACCACTGCCAACATAGTGGCTCCCAACCAGCTCATTGTCTTCTAGAAATAACCAGGTGCTCCCTAAAGCACAAGACCTAGGGTGGAGGCACAAGTGGCAATTATTCCAAACCTGGTTTCAAGCTCATGTGACATTGAAACACAATACAAATTATTTGTCACATATAATTTTGTTAAAATACAACCCTCAGCAAAATCTTGTGCAATCTTCTGGTTAATCAAAACTGCTAAAGGGCTTCAAGTATTAACAGCTGCAATTTGAAAATCACCTTTGTTCGTATTTCTTATTTTTGTTAAAGTGAGTAAAACCTCAAACCCAGAGGGCTAACTATTCACAAATATGCAGAAGTTTGAATCTTCTTTGTGGCTGGCCTTGTCTCCCTTCTGGCTGGAGCCCAAGGCTCCATTAACCAAGCACCCCAAACTGCGACATGGATGAGAATACATGTGACAAACTTTCGTTTTACGCACATGTAACTCCGCAGTTGTCACCACTTCCGTCTTTACAGTCTCAGCTGCAAATGTGAATGAAGACTAGTGGTGCTGCAATCCTTTTCTCCCTCCTTATATTTATCTTTTTCTCCCCACTTTGAAATATTTTTGCATACAATGCCAACTTTAAGCCCTCAAAGCTGGAATGCTCACTGTCACTTAGACTATGCAAGGGGGCAGACTTTTATTGGAAACATTCCTTCCCTTCCTTTTCATTTTTGCTGCTCCCAAACTGTTGTTGGCAGTTTTAGATCCATATCAGAAGGAAAGCATGTGAAATGCACAGTTCTAGGCCATGGTCCTTAAGGCACTTCATGTGCACAAGTATTTGCAGCTGTGCGCTGTTTCTGATCTGTAGGAGACTACATATGGGCACTGAGATCAGAATATATCAAATCCCTCTTATTAAATGCATGTGTCTTTAGTGCAATGAGTCTTAATTCCTGTTAAGAGGTTCCAATAATAGTAAGAAAAATAAATTATATTTGCCCCCAGAAGAAGGGAAATTATGATTTCATTCTCTCTGTTCAGTTCATGCTGGCACAGAAATGTAACATAAAGACTAGAAAGGCCTATAGTGAGATGTCTTTAAAATACTAAAGCACAATTAGCATTCAAAGCATATTTACATTTTTTAGTCTGTATAGCCAAAGTTCTTGTATGGATTTACAACTTTAGTAGGCAGTAAGAAGCAATAGCTAGAAGCCAAAATCAGATGTGTTCAGATTCCTACATGATGTACAAGTTTAACCTAAAGATGAGGAGCTGTGAACAAATTAACAGGCAGATTTTCCATCTCCAATATCTTACATTGAAATTCACTGTCTTACTGCAAGCCATCCTCACAAATGGCACAATAAAGGAGAAGCTAAGGGATAATTAGAGAATTGCTCCACAGAAATTAGACTAGCTGATGCAAGGGTCTGCTTTGGCTTCATGCCCTGAAATCTTACGCTGTAGCTGAAGCAAGCAAACAAACAAACCAAAAGTGGATCTGTGGAAGAGCCAAAGGAATGCAATGGTTTTGTGCAATTGTTATTTTTCTGTCATATATGAACTCAGACAGAAGGACATGATGACCTTTGAAATAGATGCCTAAAAAGTACAGCATGAATTTTTGCCATGAATTTAGGAAATGCAGTGTCAGATGTAAGCCTTTGAAAGGCTTACACTAATAATCCACAGGAAATACTGTATTTCAGTCAAGAAATTTTACAACCAACATAAATTCTTAAGGTTACATACTTCAGTTGGCTTGTGGAGAGCTACCAGTACCAATCACAGACTCAAAGAATTACATAATATATCTGGTTGGAAGAGACCTCAGAGATCATCCAGTCCAACCCCTGACCCAGCAGGGAAGGGTCAACACTAGACCATGTCCACCAGCTTCTTCTGGAGCTAAAGCATCCCCACTTGCAGGAGGGAGGGATCCCTCAAGGAGAAGTGTTCAACCCAGCCAGAGACACTCTCCACCTGCAAATGCACTTTTAAGACACAGCCAGAGTCACACTTAAGACATGCACCACAGCAAACACAGCTCCTGCACTTCTCTTCAACCTGACTTGTGGGGTGTCAGTATCCATGTCTAATGCAGTGGCTTTAAATTCATCTGTAGTTTAGATGAAAACTCCTTTTGAGCAAATTCCTGCTGTTTATGAGGTCTGGCTTTGGCCACAATGCTTTTCACAGAATCATCCAGGCCAGAAAGGACCTCCAAGGTCAGAGAATCCCCACAGAATGAAGCATTGATACATCTCAAAGGTACAGATCTTAGTAGAATCATATCTTGCAGTCCTTGCTCATGCAGAAAACTCTACCAAGACCTGAAGAAATTCTACAGGTACAAACATTTCAGAATCTAACAGAGAAGCTGGCAATACCCTGGTTGTTTATCCACAGTTGCACATACATTGTTTCAGGACATGTGTCCAGCCTGAGCATCACCCCTAAATGAGCTGGTCATGCTTATGGGCAGTGCGACTCACAAAAGACTCACAGGTATCACAGAATCACAGAATGGATGAAGTTGGAAGGGACCCTAGAGATCATCTATGCCATCCTCCCTGCCATGGACAGGGATGCCTCTCCACTTAGACTCAGCTGCTCAAGGCCTCATCCAGCCTGGCCTTGACCACCCCCAGGGAGGAGTCATCCACAACATTCCTGGGCAATCTATTCCAGAGTCTCCCCACCCTTGTACTGAAGAACTTCCTCCTAACATCCAGTCTAACCCTGCTCTCCCTCAGCTTAAAACCGTTCCCCCTTGTGCTAATGCTAGACACCCTTATGAGAAGTCCCTCTCCAGCATTCTTGTAGGTATTGGAAGGCAGCTATAAGGTCCTCCCGCAGCCTTCTCGTCTCTAGGTTGAACAACTCCAGTTCCCTCAGCTTGTTCAAAGATATGCAAGGAATAGGCTGGTGATCCCTACCCTAGATGATTTCTGTGCTTCTAGTAAATCTCTCTCTATATATATATAATATCTAGATATTATAGACATATATATAGGGCATACATCTTGGCACTAGTTTATGTATTTGCAATTTTACCTACAGAGGGAATAAATCTTTACTATAACATTTGTCAGGAAAATACAATAAAATAGGTGCTTTGTAATTATTTTTACAATATTTAATTCTATATATATAACATACAACTGATTTACGCTGAAGGTTTTTCTGAGGTCTGTTTCTTTAATTTTATTTCCCAGTGTAGTAAGACCTGGGTGTATCACAGACATGGGTATCTGACATAACATTATACTAACAATTCACACTTTCAGTCTTATCTTTTTCCAGTAAGCAGATGGCCACTTGCTGGGTGCAAACTCAAGCTTCTGTACTGGGGTGTAGAAGAGCTGACCTTAAAATCTCTATCTTTGAGTGAGGTGGGATTGACATCCTTCAGTTACTTTCCTTTAATATGAGTCTACTACTGAGATTTCAATTTTCTTGTCCATGCTATGACATGCTGAATCTTGATGAGTTTGATTCCTGCAATCTTCTGTGAATCTGATGAGAATTTCAGCTACTGTTATATAAAAAGACTCTCCACACAAGGAAGCCTCCAACCAATTCACAGGTGACATAACACAAGTCTTTCCTAATGCTCATGTCAAGAATATTTTTGTAACCCACAGTGAGGTGGAGACAGGCTTCAAAATCACATTGATCACCCCCCTCCAAAACAGTGACATTTTAATTCCTATATCCCTTTGGTGTGCAACTGATAGGCCTGGGCAATTCATCTCTGCTTTCCCGCATTTGCAATCTGCTGTTACCAGCTGTTCTCACTTTGAAAATCAACTCTTGTTTGCAACTAGTCATGTAAAATATGACTTAAAAAAAACAGAGCAGGAACTGTGAAGATGGTAATATGAAAATGTTAAATGCCAGACTGTTGTTGATTTGGGTATTTCATGTTCGATGAACAAGATGGAATTCCCAAATTGAGGATGTGGTAATTAGCATGCTGGCTACCTCAGATATACATCCATCCTTGCTAACGGGTTGGTCCTTCTATCTGTTAAGAGGCAATAATAGACTGCATTCTTCGTTCTTATGTGAAACCATCTTGTGAAGATAAAATGTTCAACTTGTGACAAATCTACAAACCAAAAAGTTCTCTTGGTTTTCAGACCTGTGTTCACATCAAATGGACAGTTATTGTGCTTAAATTCAGGAATACGATGATGACTTGCCACTTATTAGTAAAGCTGTATGCAGGCAGTAAGAGAGTGGTGAAAGCAACAGAGACTTGGGGAATGTCATAAAAATCCCCCAGTGGACAACATGCAACCATTTATATTTGGCATACAGATATATACTTTCTAATAGAAAGTGAGATGATAATGTCATATCCCTTCAGAAGTTCCATCAAAAATTAAAAATATTAAATAATAATTACAAATGTCTTGTGTTGCTCCTCTATCCTGTCATAAAGCATGAATATGCTGCATTTACCTCCATGTTTAGCTATCAGTGATGTTCCAGTAGCATTCAGTACATTTTTTCCTTATAAAATAACTTGGCCATTGGAATGGGCTGCCAAGGGAGGTGGTGAAGTCACCATCACTGGAGGTGTTTAGGAAGAGCCTGGATGGGGTGCTTGGTGCCATGGTGCCAGGGTTCATTAGATAGTGGTGGATGATAGGTTGGACTCGATGATCTTAAAGGTCTTTTCTAACATGGTTAATTCTATTCTATTCTATAAATTATGAAGTCAACTTTAATGGACAATTGTAATGGACAACTGTAATGATTTAATGGTTTCACTTTCAAACAAATTTTTCTTGGGGCCTGTTTATTTGGTCATTACATTTACAAAAAAAAAAAAAAAATCAAAACCAAACAAAAACACAACCTTTACAGTTCCTCCCAATCTTTACTAAAACAGTTTTTTGATAAGCAGTCAGTAGACTGAAAGAATTCTGCATTTGGATGTCAAGGTAATTTCACCTGGGCAGTAAGGATCAGACTATGCTCATATACACCTTTTAATATTAACTTCCCAATCCTGAATAAAGGACTTGAGAAAAGAGAAATAAAACTTATAAGAGTAAGGAGAAAAAATTAGAGATGTGACATACATAAATTCTTTGGTTTATAAGTCTTACTTCTCATATTTTTCTGATGCACCTTTGTATATGAAACTCAACATTATGCACACCTTTTCCTGCTTTTGCTGAAACAATGGGGGAGAAAAAATGTGCCTGCTTTTTATGAGAAATCTGCTGCACATTAAAAAGAAAACACTCTATGGGTCACATGAAATGGAATTTTATAACAGAACACATTAGTATAGAAAGTATATTAAAATAAGAGGAAGAAAACTTGCTAAAAGCAAATTTCAAAATTTCATACTGTGAAGCATCTGTATATAACTGAAACCAGAACAATGTTGCAGGCCTTATAACCTTCCTATTAGTGATTCTCTACATGGTGACTTACTGGAGATACATGTGCACAAACAGAAACTGCTACATCATTATCAGACAAGAAAGCAAACCCTTTATCTTCTCACTTGTCTCCTAACCCTAGCTAATGTCTCATCATAACAACCTCATATGCTGTCACAGATATTCTGCCCCACCTACTTGCCTTCATCTCAGAAATTAGTATAAGAAAATCACCATGGCCAGCCTGTCTGTGAAGTGAAGGTAGGCAGGAAAACTGGCCAAAGTGGCAGGTCCAAAAGGCAGACCTTTGAAACAGCAGTTTGTGAAACATATATGATGCCATTAAAATACTATAACATAAACTTTCTAGTGCTGGCACTCTTGGATTCACACTGGGGCTAATCATTGCTCTGCAGCACTGGAGAAAAAATCCAACACTCTATGAAGGTTTCTGGATTAATGTAATTCAGCATAGTAATATCACCAGCTTTAAAAGAGATCTTTGTACCCCTTGGAGGTGGCAGGAAAGCAAAAGCCTTCCTTTGCAGAAACCTTCAAAGGCAGAAGCACTTTCAGGACCAACAAGCTACATCACAGGAAATGAAGTTAGAATCATACAATCATAGAATTGTTTAGACTGGGAAAAAACTTTACGATAAATTGATGGGACTTGCTACATCCATTAATAAGTGAGCTTTACCTCAACCAGCACGTCCGTAGCTGTCTGGGGAATAAGTTTTATTTTATAAATAAAGTTTTAGTTTACATCTATGAGGGGGCTCATAGTAACCACTCTGGTACTGAGGGATTCTTATATACACCTGAAGATACACCTGAAAATTACACTGCAGCATCCTGCACTCCCTCAGACTGCAGAAAAACCTCTGCACTATTACCAAGACCAAAGAGGTTCAGGCAACCACCACATCTTCAGCTACAGTCTTACTTTCTTCACACCCAAAGGGCTAATGACTGCAACTCAGAGCATAAAGTATACACAGAAAACAGTGAGCTTTAAGACAACTTCTTTCTCCCATGCCACTCATTAGTTCTCTCTGATGGTGCTCAGACCTTGCAGCTCCCCGCTCAAGACAGAAAGTTCAGCAGAATGTGTTAAACAGATAACCTTCAGGTGCTAAGGCAGCTCCTCTAGTGGACCAGAGGTCTCATTAATAAACTCCTTCCAGTGTTACAAAATTGAAAACTCAGCTGGTTTGGTGTACATCTCAGGTACTTCTTCCATATTAAAGCCCATCTACAAATACATATTTTTTAAATGTTCCTTTTTCCATTACAAAAGCCCTCCATACTTTTTGCTTATACATTGGGAAGCACAGAAAGTTCTGCTGTTTGTTTAGGAGATTAAAACCCATACCAGATACTTGTAACTAAAACCAACACACTGCTGTACTCAAGCAACATTTGCATAAAACACAGATTGTGTTTGGTTTTGGGCCACTCACTACAAAAAGGACATGTTGATGCTGGAGTGTGTCCAGAGAAGGGCAACAAATCTTGTGAGGGGCCTAGAGCACAAGTCTTCTGAGGAGCTATTAAGGGAACTGGGATTGTTTAGCCTAGAGATGAAAAGTCTGAGGGGAGATGTTAATGACCTCTACAACTACCTAAAAGGAGGCTGTAGTGAGGTAGATGTTGGCCCACCCTAGTACCAAGTGATAGAATGGGAGGAAATGGCCTCCAGATGCAGCAGGGGAGGTTTAGGTTGGATACTAGAAAAAATTTCTTTACTGCAAGCAGTCAGTCATTGGAACAGGTTGCCCAGGGAGGTGGTGGAGTCACCATCCCTGGAGCTGTTCAAAAAACATTTAGACATGGCACTTCAGGACATGGTTTAATGGCCACGGCAGTGTTTGGTTGATGGCTGGTCTCGATGACCTTAGAATTCTTTTCCAACCAAAACAATTCTATGATTCAGATCCTGAGAGGATGCCAAATTAACAGAAATACATTGGAATAGAAAGTTTGTTCAGGGAACATTAGTGTAACAAAAACTGTGTAAGCATAGTTTTCCTTACAGCAAAATTTCATTTTTGCTTGTTCACAAAAAGAAATGCAATTTCTGCTACCTTGGTGTTGTCCTTGGTTATTTGTTTGGCATATTTTAAAGGCTTTTCTTTTCATGTTCTTTTCTGGCAGTTTCTAAGAATCGGTACTTTACAATCTGCAACACTCAGAAACTCCCCAACAAAGTAGAGCAGACTGCTTTGCGGTGTTAGGAAATTTAGTGATGCATACACCACAGTATAAATGCAGCCATTACACATGGAAATTTGACAAATCCTTTGTGAAGCACATGCTACTTCACTGAGACTTTCAAAACCCACCTGGATACATTCCTGTGTGGCCCAGCCTCCTGCTTTGTCAGGGGTTGGACTCAATGATCTCTGGAGGTCCCTTCCAACCTCTAACATTCTGTGACTCCGTGAATACCTGCTATCTGGTTGTGTACTACCTTTCAGTAATCAGGTTCTTTGACTGCTCCAGGTCTCTTGTTCCATACACTAAAGCAGATCAAACTGTCCCTGTTCCCTGGGCAGCCAGTTTTGTAGGGCATATTCCAACATTATCAATTGGATTTTCCAAACTAGGTTAACATCAAAATTCACCTTGTTCAGTACCAAGTGACTAATGTTATCTGTATGGTATTTTCAAATGCTACTTATTTTGCTAGCTAGTTTATTTTCCTGTCTTAGCAACAGATGTGCATGGAACAGGAGTATTCCAGCTTGGTGAGCTAAAGCTTTCTGAAAAATAGTTCAGTCTTCTCTTGTTAACTTTGCAATCCCATTGCCCATCTGCTATGGGATTAGTATGCTCCCTCTTTCCTTAGTTTCTTCTATCACTATAATTCAGCAGAAATTAGTATGTTTTGAAGACTCTTTGAAGGAATGGTAGATTTAGCCTGAAACTTATTTAATGATATGTCTGGTGAAGATCTACACCAAAGGAGTAACGGTATGGCACTTTTAACACTGCTCTAAGCTATAGTCAGTGAGGAATTTGGAGTCAAAAGAAAGGAAGAGATCTGTGTTCCTAGCATGCATGAACTTCTGTTGGTGCAAGCATCTGAAACCCAAAGGCTTGGCTCAAAGCCATCTTTCCTTCCATTGCTCTGATTTTGTGCTCAAAAAGCTCAGGTAATCCAAAGGATGTAACAGCTTATCTATCTTTCTAGTGTTTGCACTCACTGATGTAATACCTGAGTAGTTAATGATAACGAGCAGTGTACAAAAACCGATGTGCTTCAGCATACTTCACTTAGGATACTTCTGTTGCAAGCTTTACACATGTAAAGTGAATATTTCACTTTACTTTGAGGAATAATGAAGCCTTTGGATCACACTCATTAAAACTACTCATATATTGAGATATTTATAAGCTGAAATGCAAAGGTCACCATCCCGTGCTTTGAATGACCTTCTCAACCCCAAAGTATCCATGACTGTGTCATGTTATTCGCTCCCTGTCCTAAGTCATTCCCCTGTAAATTCAATTAGCAAAAATAATTGCTTCAATCACAAATTGACTAGAAATGGTAAGACCCATTTAGAAACAACAGCAATCATTAAACAAAACCCATTTGCAGGAGAGCTGAAGGCATTTCCAATACTTATATGAGATTTAAAAAATAGAAGACACTTCAGAGTGCTTAAACTGCAGCAAAACCCCTGTTTAATTTCAAAGGTGGCAGGGTTACTAATGCATCAGCTACTTCAAAGCCAGCAAAATAAATTGCTTTTTTAAAACATTGGCAGTTCCATCCAACATGATGGGAAAACCACAATATTTAGCAAACTTGAAATTTAATGTGCACAGGTTCTTCAAATGTTACCTTAATTTGCATGAATGTGCATAGCAACAGGCATAACATATCACCACAGTTAGGCTCAGCTTTGGAAATGGCTGTTCAGTTATGAACCTCAAATAGTCAACCCACAAGGCCATTTCTCCCTTTTTCATTCCAAAATGCTGGGAAAATATAGTGTTCTTTTTGTAGCTGGAAGGATTTACTTTATTATAAAACTTAACAGGACACTAATTCATTTATTACCATTATTTAGCATGTACATGACCATACACACATGGCAATCCACTCAAGAATTTAGGGCCTCCCTCCCCTGAAATATTTTTACAGTCCTCTAAAAGAGAACAAACTTCAAACTCAATTTGCTTTTCAATAATTATTTTTCCTAAATCTATTAGCAAGCTTTGATTACTTTTAAACTAAATGCAATTAAAAACCCAATACCATGCACACAGGAAAGGCCTAGTCACTGGGTTCTTCATCAGGCTGAGAAGGCAAGAGCTGTTCCTCCACATTGAGTTTTGCTGGTTCCATACAACAATTCCCTAATAAAAACTTCAAAATTATATTTGGGTTATGTTTGGAAAAGTTACCCTGGCATTTAGGTTCTCATATAAACACAGCACTGCATGGTTAACATTGACTCAGTCCCTAGACATCCGATGTCTGCTACGCTGAATCCTTTGGAGAGATGTCCTGATGAGAAAATGTTCACCTCTCATTCAAGCCCTCTCATTTTCATGTAACTATAGTTTAATACCAAAATGAGAAAGGGAACAGGTGAGCTTATAAAATGCTTTCAGAAGAGGTACATAAGGGAATACATCACGAAAACATTCAAGTTTCACAAAACTCTTAAGCCTGGCTTCAATTAAAAAAAAAAAATCACCACCAGGAGAGAAGAACCTGGAGGCTAACCACACAGTTCTTTGCAAATAGTGGCTGCATAAATAAATTCAGGTGCAGGAGTAGATACACACTGCGTGAAAAGGGGACTACTTTCCTGCCAAGTCCTAAATTTTTGTCAGAACATGCAGATCACCATCTAATGCAGAGAGCCAAAACTAAAGCTCAAGCTCCACAATCACTTCAAAACTGAGACAAATTTCTGCCAGGACACTAAGTTATAGGGTAAACCTTGAAAAAGAATGATTCTTAATGTTTCATGTTCAATATATGACAGCTATTGATCCAGTCATGGAGTGTGCTTCACAGGGCATTGAACTATTCCTAAAAAAAAAAAAAAAAAAACCAACCAAAAACCCTGAGAATATTTAGAAACAAATGGGACTTTTACAACCTTTTCTTACCAGTTTCATATGTGTGTGTGTATATATATATATACACATATATATACATGTGGTATATAGTAGATCAGTGTCTCCAGCTTTTGTCAAACAAACAAACAAAAAAAAAATCAAAGTAGTAATATCATCTTTTTCCTATTAATAAAACAAGAAGGTGCTATCAACTTTCAGAAGAGGGAAGGCCTCATCTTGTTCCCCCTTCCTCTCCAAACTCACTGAACAGTAAATAATTGAAAAGGTTCAACCTTGTTCATTCACTCTCTTTTCCTGGCTTTACATAGTTGCTTTGAAGCAGCTGTCCTCAAAGGATCAAATACTGAGATTTCTAATCCTGTTTCAAATTCTCAGCAAGACTTCTGAGTTCTGTGAAAGACTAGGCAACACTTTTTTCTGTGTTGAGGCCTTCTGGGCATTCAAACAAGGAACAAGCCTCCAAATGTACTAAACAAAGGTGACATTGCTGTTGGCCACAAAACCCCTTAAAGAAGATAATTTCCATTAACAAGAAAATTTCCCAAAAATACATGATTTAAACCATCCCTTATTATTCCACCTGAATAAAAAAAACATATACACATAACAAACTTCTACAACAGAGTAAATAGAAAACAACTGGAATTTTGGGAATTGTACTATATATGAAAAATGCTCCCCAAAAAATGTCAAAGTATATTGTGTGATGGAAACCCAGATGTCCTGCACATTCCTTCCCTAAAGCACTGTGATGTGTTGCCTAAGCTGCAAACAGCCCTCTCCCATGTAGGAAGTATGGGGAGCAGACACTACCATAGTAGGCCTGCAGGCAAATACTTGCTGTGTGTATGTGCTATGCTAGGCAATTTGAAGTAGCTGTGCACCAGCATGTGAGTGATTGTGTGTGCATGGGCACAAAAATTATGTGAACAAGACCACAATGTTATGAAAAACCACATCTCACAAGTTGTTTCAAATTTCAGCTGGGCTGACAGTGCTTGTGACTTACATCACTCTCTACCCATTTCTGTTAAGTATTTGCTGACACACAAGTGGGAGATTTTATTTTCTGAAATGAAGTAGAATGAATCATAAGTAGATGTTTGTATTACTAATCATCCATACATGGCCAATTTCTTCTCTAAAGACACTCTCCACAATCTCCCCACCTCCCAGTCCTGACCCTTACTGTAGTTACAGGGTTTTACAGAGCAATTGACAACTTGGGCTGCCAAGTTCATATCCACACAAAGGCTCCTGCCCAGATGGGTGCAGGATGGATCTGTAAAAGATGCCAAGATGTAAGTAAAAGGTGCCAAGATAAAAAGACATGCTGCTGACCTTTAACTGTTTTGAGATGTGATGCCATATGTAACTCTTAGGCATGGTATGTGAAGGTACCTGGACAATTTGCATCTTAGCAGTTGATGCAGAGAGCATGCTGTGAGCTGCCCTCCTTTCATGCAGTGAGAAAAAGGGCAGAGAGGGTTCCTTTCTCTCAGCCAGAGAATTCAAAGATGAGATCAAACTTGTCAACAGGGGAACTATAACAGGGGACAAAGTTGCAACTGTACACATTATCAGCATACTTCAAAGAAGAAATACAAGCAAGGAAGCCCTTCTCTTTGAATGTCTGCATCTATAGTCATTCTGGGAATGGCTCCAGCCAGGACCCCAAGACTACAGCCAGGGTCCACTCACACAGAATTAACATGAGTAATTAATAATATATATAAATTTACATTATAAACAACACAGAAACTCACAACCCCCTGCGACAGATCAAGGGGGACCATTCACCTCCTCCCCCACTCCCTCCCTCCTTCCAGTTACCTCACACAGTCAAAATAGAGATAACCCTGGCAAGGCCACAGAAGAGAGACAGAAGTTGCAAGCAGAAGTGACAGAAGAAGAAAAGAGAAAGAACTGTTTGTGCCACAACTCTATATTCCCATTAGCAATCCAATGAATTTTATAGACCTTATCATTATTTGTCTTCTGCATCCAATGGCAATTCCATTCCACCCTTAGTTTTTGCAGTCAGGAGCTAGGCTAAAGTTCCCCCTTCAAATTGTAACACCATACCCTGTCCCTTCCCCACCCTATTTTCCCCTATTTCCCACCTTTTTTCTCTTTTCTTCTTTCAGATATTTCTGACTGAAACATCTGAAATGTTTCCTCCTATGAAAGAAACATTTGACAACATGTTTAGACCCTAAGGTTTATTAAATTAATGGCTCTAAATTAAAGTGAAGAGTTTTGAAGTAGTATGCCTGTAATATGCCTTCAGATATAATTTGCAATTCCAGTAATAAGGAAGCTCAAGTACAGAATGTGAAAGTAAATCCTGTCTGGATTTTATACCCAGTTCTTCTCCTGTCCTTCTTGCAAAAGTCATATTTAGTTCAGGGGACTACATGATATTTATGTGGTATATCCAGCATCCTCAAAATCTCTAATTCTTTAAGTTAAGGGCTCTTTGGGTAGACACACAGGGTTAATTGCCTACTGACATGAGACTAGATCTTCTGTGACTTCAGTGTGAATATGTGACTGTAATCCTGGAGTCTCAGACCATATACTCCAAATAATTCCTTCAGAAAGGAAAAGCTGGAGGAAGATATGCCATGGAACACTGTTCAAGGATCATTGATTACATACTTCATGCTGTATGCAACAAAGATTTACTGTCCCTGGAAGAGGACACTCCTTTTGACCAGCTAGTGTACAAGACTTGGCTAGCTCTTTGAAAGAGCCCAAGGAAGAGCTCAATTTTTAAACTTCTAATTCATGATCTATTCAGCATGCTCTTTTTTCCCAGTTGAAGAAAAGGGAAGATTGATTCTGAGCAAATCAAACTGATCTATTTTAAAAAGATATAACACATATGCCAAAATATCCTGATAGTATGAGAAACAAACCTGAGATCCTAGGTGAAAGAGCAAGTGTTATTGCAAACAGTAAAACATACTGGAAACAAGAGATTCTTTCAAACTCACAAACTGCCCATGCCCTAATCTCAACAGTCCTCATTCAAAACCAGGCCTGCTTTTATTTTCATCTGCACACATTACACTGAAATATGCAGATTCTTCAGAATCACATGTTAATAGAAATGTGTGGCTTTCATTATTTCTACTGTTGAAAAAATGTCTTTTCCACTTTTGTATTGTAATTTACATAATACAAAAATAAAATCATTGCTTTTGTAGTATAATAGAGAAAATCAAGAGCTGAAATGAAAATGCTGATGCTGCTAAAAATGAATCCATGAAAAACAATGTTCAGATCTCCAATCTCATAATTGTTTAAGAAAGAATAAAAAGACAAGACTGCAAAAGAAATATGTCAGAATATTTTATAAGCATTTAGAATAGGTCTGTTTGCACATACCAATGCTTGCAATGACTAATTCAGTATTTATATACAGTGAATAGCTTAAACATCCAAATACACACAGACACACATATATATATATAATATTTGCACCTAGAATATATGAATAATGCTTTTAAATTTCACTCCATATTTAGCACTAATTTTATTCTTCATTTAGAATAGAATAGAATTAACCAGGTTGGAAAAGTCCTTTGAGATCATCGATTCCAACCTATCACCCAACACCATCTCATCAACTAAACCATTGCACCAAGCGCCCCATCCATTCACTTCCTAAACACCTCCAGTGATGGTGACTCCACCACCTCCCTGGGCAGCACATTCCAATAGCCAATCACTCTTTCTGTGAAGAACTTCTTCCTAAGATCCAGCCTGAACCTCCTCTGGTGCAGCTTGAGACTGTGTCTTCTTGTTATGGTGCTGCTTGCCTGGGAGAAGGGACCAACCCCCACCTGGCTATAACCTCCCTTCCGGTAGTTGTAGACAGCAATAAGGTATCCTCTGAGTCTCCTCCAGGCTAAGCAACCCCAGGTCCCTCAGCCTCTCCTCATAGGGCTTGTGTTCCGAGCCCCTCACCAGCTTTGTTGCCCTTCTCTGGACACACTCCAGCAACTCAACATCTTTCCTAAACTGAGGGGCCCAGAACTGGACACAGTACTCAAGGTGTGGCCTAACCACTGCTGAGTACAGGGGCAGAATGACCTCCCTGCTCCTGCTGGCCACACTGTTCCTGATACAGGCCAGAATGCCATTGGCCTTCTTGGCCACCTGGGCACACTGCTGGCTCATTTTCAGCCTACTATCAACCAGTTTTCAGTTTTAGACAATAGAGAATTGTGTTCTTGCACAGATTTTTTCAGTGAAGTTCATATAAAGGAAGCCAGAATGTTAATCATTATGCTGTTTTCCTTGAAGCTGGGTACTTCTGGTATTTGGCTTCTTTAATATTGGCTAAAATAACACGTTAAATCTGTATTTCTTAGACATCTACATTATTCTGCTTATTGTTAGATGTCATTGAAGACCCAGCGCTGTGGCCATTGTCATTAGCAGTCATATTACAGGGTGTGCACTGACAATCATGAGGCTCACAAGCAGTTTATCAGTGTCATGAAACATGTGTCAGGAAAGGTTAAAAAATTTATCATGACATGAATGATGATCTATTTCAAATTTGCCAAACCAAGATAACAGTACATTCTGTATTATAGAACATCTTGTTGCATGCAGTGGGACACAAGGTGACTTATACATTGCAGAAGTTTTTCAGGACACAGCAGCAAGGAATTGGGTCATAAAAAGGTAGTGATCTCTCAACAAGCTGGTCTGGCTCCTGAGCTCTGCACTGAAGAGGCAGGACTGTAGCAAAGCTGTTTTCTCTTGTACTGTATTCCATCATCCAGTCAAAGTGCTCACAAGTCTTTATCCATTTTGAATGCCAGTCAAACCTGAGCACAAACAAGGTTCCAAGCACACATCTACCATATCAATATACCTGATTTTAAAATGACCTTGTATTGCTTCATTTTATCATAAACATTTGAACCCTGTAGTACAAAATACGTTTCAATCTTTTTACTATGAAAAAGACTGAAATGATCTCCTTTCCTAATTGTCTTTCAAAATACAGACCTGCAAGCTAAATAACACAACTCTTAAAAAAAAACCCCAAACTATGCATGCACTATTTCAGAATCAGCTTATAGAATGACTCTTATTGCAGATGCTTATGTGCTGCTCTTGAAAATGCAGCATAAAATTATATGTTAAGTACTGATTTAATTTTTAAAAAAATATTATTATTCATGAATATGTGAGCCTGTAGCTGAAAGATGTTATGGTTAATCTCTAAACTAGATCCTTTGAATGAATGCAAAATAGAAGGGACTCAGCATTATTTGGCTTGCTGGTGCTAGATGGCAAGTACTTGAATGTTCCTGTACAGAAACAGGAAGCCAAATTCACGTTCAGGTCTTCTTTTCCTACAAAAATATCAGTGGACAGCAAATAAATTATTTGAAGTAGTTTGTCTCTTTTCTTATCAAAATATTCAGAAGAACAAAAGTGTAGTACTGGAAACTCTGTAGACTCTTTAAATTCTACATCAGATGGAGCATTAGTGAAACTTTTTATTTAAACAAATAAAGCCAGATGCTATGTTATCAGAAGCAAAGTTTATAGGGCCTTCTTTTACAGTATTTTTCATAACAAAGTATGAGTGTGGATGGTTAGGGTTGGAAGAGACTTTAAAGATCATCTAGTTCCAACCCCCTGCCATGGGTAGCGACACCTTCCACTAGACTAGGTTGCTCAAGGCCTCATCAAGCCTGCCCTTGAACACCTCCAGGAATGGGGCATCCACAACTTCCCTGGGCAACCTGTTACAATATCTCACCACCCTCACTGTAAAGAATTTCTTCCTAATCTCTAGTCTAATACTCCCCTCCTCAAGCTTCAAACCATTGCCCCTCATCCTATCACTACAAGCCCTTGCAAAAAGTCCCTCCTCAGCTTTCTTGTACTCTTCAGGTACTTAAAGGCTGCTCGGGCTCCTCAAAACCTTTTCTTTTCCAGGCTGAACAGCCCCAGCTCTTGCAACCTATGAATTACTAGGAGAAATAAATGGTGTAGGTTGAACTGACATTAAACACAATTTAAGACATTACTGCTTCCTTCAAGATTTTTTTAAAATGTCTTCATCAGCATCAATGGCTTTTTTGAGGGAAGGGAGAGAGAATCGCATTTGCTTAAATAAATCTCCTCATACAGTTATCTCTTTTGAATCACTTATCTTGGACCAGTATTTTAATCAAGAAAGCAGTTCCTTCTTAAACAAGAAACATTCTTCTCAAAATGAGAGCTGAGATCTGTGTTTCTCATCTCATTTCCTGTCTTTCTGGTTTTTAATCAAAACAGATGAAGTCATTGCTTACAGTATTCAGTCATGTGAATGGTGTGGAACTGGAAGAACATAGAAATTTTGTGGTAGAGAAGAGGCATGTCAGAGGCTAAATCCCACTGATCTCATTCCTATCAGAGCACATGCATCAGATTCACATGATCATAAAGAGCATGAACCACACCAATACCATTCACAGCACTATGTACTGGATAACTTATAAAAAAAAACCTCTACATAACATTTCTAGATTTTTTAAATTATTATTCTTTATTCTGTTGAATATTCTTGCAATAATATGAGCAAAAACTCAAGCACATAGTTCAGGGCTCACCTGAAACACGATTAAAGTGCTCTGCACCTGCTCGATCAAGTCTTGAGGCCACTGAGTAACAAACATCGTCCTATACATATATACACACTGAGAGGAAGAACAGGAGAGGTACTTACCGCATTTGATTAAACTTATTTATGATATTTTTATATCTTTCAATCTCCAAAGCATTTTTAAATTACAAGAAACTGGTGCTTAATGTGAGCAGTCCTAACTAAAACCAATATTGCAACTCCCAAAGTGAAAACAGTCTTTTAAAGCATTGACCTCCACAGCAACTCCATGTGTGTCAAAACTACTCCACTTCTTACACAGGTGGAATATGAAGCATGAATAGAAAAGAAAGAAGGAGGGGGTCTGATGCAGTCTGGGACACAGCACTGAGAGGTTTGGCGAGCTGACCAACCTGAGATAAGAACTGAAGAGTCAAAATATGTCTCTTCATCCAGCCCCTGAACAGGGTATCAAGGACTCACTCAAGTAAAACAACAAGGGCCAAACCTTCATTTACTATGTGAAGGTAGAATGCATGGTACAGGAAATACTGGACAATTTTAATCACTCTTAGATCTTCAAAGCAGGATGAAAACACTGCCTGCACCTGACTGACCAGCATTGCCCTCATTATCCCACAGGCATCGAGGCTGGACTCGCATTTACCACAGACACAAAGAGAGATCCCAGAGATGAAGACTCTGGTTAAAAGCACAGACACATTATTGAGTGCTTCAGACACTTTATGGCCTCTGCTGCATTTCTTCTGTCTCCACTGAGGTGATACGGTGCCATGCAGATGGTGAAGAGAGATGACCTGCCTGCTCTAAACATGCTAATATCCTTAAAGTGGAAAGAGGTTATGGTCCAAGGGCACAGAGGGAAAGGACTGCAGATCACTCCAAACTCTAAGTCAATCACAGCCTGATTTTATTAATATTTATTTTCACAAAGGTAATAATAAACTCAAATAGATTTTTCTATGGCACAAAGAGGCAGAATCCTCCACAATCAAGAAGAATATAAAATCAAGTTTCCTTTTTTGAAAATATATAACATCTAATTTAATTATTGTAATATATCATGCAACTATGTTTGGAAACACTAAAATAGGAAAACATACTGGCTATGAAGTGCCCTTTACAAACCATATGACCAGCCAAAGCACTGGTATTAAAGTTAATTTTAACATAATCTGAAATAATTATGTATATTATTTCAGTATAAGAATCACATTTGCCATGTGTCATCCATATTCAGCTTTAAAATAATAATATTTTTAAAACCCTTTACTTTTTTCCTAAAAGACATTGCTCATTAATCAAACATTTTTGGGTTTTCCCAGACATGCAGAGCTCTCACTGCAATAACTCAGAGCTGAATATATTTTTTTTCCCTGAATCAAGTAGAGGATTTAATATTAACTAGTGAAGGATAACTCTCAAAGTCTTCTTTTAATTCATTCCTCCTTTTCAGTCACATTTTCTCTGAGCTTTAAGAATGAATGTGGGCTATTCAGTTTCAGTGAAAATGGCTGGATAAATCAACTACATCTCACATTTTGCATCAGACGAAACATTGATCCGTGAAGAGCTATTTTTGAAGGTTATCCAAACTACTCAGTTTAGGAAGTCATGACATTTTGCATGTGGACTGGAAGCCATCTTCTTTGCACATTATTTAAACATGCTTAAAAGGCTGTAGTGCAGATCAATGAATCATTTCTCAGTTTGATATGAAATTTGCCACTAATAACTAGAGAGAATGCAAAGTGCTAAGGAATAACATTAAAAGCTGTTTCTAGGATAGACCTGGTTATATTAAAATCTTGTTGGTTATTTGGTTGGACGGGAGTGGGCTCCTCACAGCTTTCAACACTATCCCTTGTTTTCTTCCTCTGTGAAAAACAGGCCCATGAGCAACATGTGTTCATTTTCATTAATCTGGGTAGAAGACAGATACCTTTTTTTTTTTTTCATTGTTTTAAAGAAGTTTCTACAAAGTTTCTTCATCCTTTTCCTTCCCTCAAAATAAACGAAACGATCCAACACCATGGTCTTGAACAGAAACTCCACACTCATTCACTGCCAACACAAGAACAGACTGTTTGCACAAATCTAATACAGAGTTTGTTTTTTAAGAACTAATGCTTTGTTGATGCTCTTAAATACAAGAGGTTTCTGTAATACAGTCTGTATATTAAATTACCAGTATCGCTTTCAAGCAAAGTATACTGTCACAAAACTGTTCTTCCTCCCATATGTTCCACACTTCAAAGATTTTTCAAATCTGTTTTGGTCCCAATGCTATTCTATTGAGAACAGGCACAAACAGAATTTGTGGAACACAAAGGTAATGAAATTACAGGATCTGTCACTTTGATCTGTTTTCTTCTGTGTGCCGCAGAAACCAGACACAGAAATGCAAACATGAAGATAAACAATTGATATACACTGTTGAAGTACTGTGCATTTTCAGCATTTCCTTTTCAGACACTCAGCCTGGAGAACACCATGAAGAGCAGACAGATCTGCCTTCAACATACTTGTAACTGCCTGTGGGATAAACATTCATACAAACTGAGACTCCACTGAGTACATATAAATTAAATATACCATTTGGAAATACGATAAACAAAAATGTTTCAAAAACTTATAGCAAGTACAGATCATGCAGTGTACAATCTCCTGAAGTTACAGAATTATTGACACTGCAGCAGTATACCTGATTTCATCAGGTGTGCCCCAGCTTTCATGCCACATACATAATTCTACATGTTGTATAGGAAAATCAAGACACCACTCCACAAACTTAACTGGATGAAAATATAGATGAAGACACATGTTGATGCTGACTTTTGCTGAAGTGGTTTGCAGTGATAAGTCTACCTGGGTGAACTAACAATGAAGAGTCACTTCTTCCCTCCCATGGAACTAGCAACATGGAAGTGTTACAGGCCTAAAACACCTATACACAAACCCATCCAAACCCTTGGGCCACTAATAGGAACTGCAAGGAAAAGAAGCAGCTGCTCATACTCTCTCAAACTAACTGGTTATGGAGAAGGAACATCATTCACTCATTCACTCCCAGTTTGTATCCTTCATGTCAGCTTCCAGTAGATTGGCTTCTTCTTCACGCCAGTATAAACAAACTTACAAGTGATTCCATGATACATATGAAAGATGATTGGGACATAATCACTGTGACCCCCAAATCAGTTACACTCCCAAAGTGTAACTGTTTCACAGATCAAAAAACCTGACTGACTTATTGCCCTTTCAATATGAATAGTAGTATTTACTGACAAATTGTCAGCAGTTTTGCAAATACAAACGGAAATCTAAAAATGTCAAGACCCATCCCTCAAAGTTAACTACATTAGATAATGACTATAAACAAGTAGATAACAATAGCTAAATAGTTATTTCTTTTTTTGCAGCATACTCGTTAGAATGTGAGCTATGGCAGCAGAGGGTGCATTGTCCACCTTGCTTAAGAAATATGCAACAGTGAAGGAATAGAATTCATCTTGCATAAGGGAAAACCACAGCTGCGGCAGAAAGAACATAACTTGTCAACCCTGACTTGGAGAAAGGCTAATAGGCAACTTTTCCAGCTTGCTTCTAGGATAGGAGGATGTAAGGACTAAACAGAAAGATGGCAAAAGTCATGTATTTACCTCTTCTGCTCAGCTGCACTGTCACAGCACATTCTATAAGCAAAGTCAACAAGGTCTGGACAAACACTGCAAAAGGAATTAGATTAGCTAAGCAACTGAAAAATAAGCAGATCACATGGGAGGTCCACAGAGAACAATATTGACTTTGGTCAACATCCATGGAGAAAATTTTCACACATCTTTCAGTCTGACAGGTTCATAGTGGCAAAAGACTGAGTTCTGTAGCATGACCATCCTCTACATTGTTGCTGGCAGCTCCAGCACCAGAAAATTTAGAAGAAAATTTTCATTTTGGGAAGCTCCTTTCTTCTTTACTAGTCTTGGGCACCATTAATTCACACTTGCAGTTTTGGGGGCATTCTTTATCCATGGAAATATCTAGCAAAATGGAAATCAAATTACAGATATTTTTCAGTCACCACCAGGCAAACACTGACTTTCACACCATCAAGGTGTGTATTTTTTCTCTACAGCCAGCTTCAAGGACTAATCTGACTACTCATGTTGGAAGCATCTACCTCAAACAGTGCATTTATTTTAAGGTATAAGGAGGCAGCTAGCGCACAGTCTCAGCATGGAAGAGACTCTTTGCTTTTTCCTCAGACAAACTCTTAAAAATATATCAGTGGAAGCTGAAGCTAACCACATTTGGGATAGACATTTAATCACTACAACACCACACTGAAATGCAGAGGCTTTATCATTGCTTGTTGCCTTTAAATCAAAACTGGTTATCTTTACAAAGATGTATTACAATGCAGACACACATCCACGAGCCTGACATAGCAATTAATGTTGTGGTTTGTTGTCCAGTATTATAGAGGATATCACTGAAGATCTTGGCTTTAGTCTACCCATAGAATATTTTAATCTCTGGTGCTATTCATTTTACCTTCACTATGTCAGATGAAAAGATAAATTAATCAGTCTGGATGTCAAGTCACCAGCCTAAACATGTAACAAAGACTAGAAAGGATACAAACTCTTCATTTTAAGATATTTTTGCTAGGATAGTTTTACATCTATTTTTAAACAGAGAGTAGGTGTGGATTTTTTAACAGAAGAATGATTCATTTGTTATAATCCAATAATAATTATTAATACACAAATAATTCAAACAAAGAAAATGTCTGGAGTGACAGTCATTACTGGAGAGTAGTTATCTTGCCTGTTTACCACAAGCTAGGAAAAACCTGGCTTGTTTGGGAATGGTGGGAAATAGCCACTGAAATGCTTTTAAAATTATTCCAGCTAAGTCACAGAGGGGGTGTCCTTTTGGATAGTTCAGTTCACAACATGTGAGTAGAAAGCAGAGAACTTTCTCCTCAAAACAAATAAACAAAAATTAACATGCCTAAGTGAAATTGACTGAAATTACTGATAAATTAGATAAAATATCATTACAATAAATTCCCCATAGAACTGAGGAATGTGAAATTTGGTTAGCTGGCCACAGGCAGTAACAATGTCTGTTTTCTTTGTGCAGCCATTTCTGACATAATTCTATGCTTGTATCATAGACTGAAATTAAGGCCTATTTTTAAATGATAGGGCATAGCCAAAATATCATTGAAAATACTTAGAATACTTAAAAAATGTTTTACAGTTTGATTATAATTTGCAAATTCTCTTTGGCTTTATATTGAGGGTAAGATTGTAGCAAGTGTAAAAGCAAGAAATGCATAAGAACATTTGTGGAAGGAAAGGAGTGTCAAGAGCCCTTGAGCTGTTCCTGTCTCAGCTTTCCTCTTCAAATCAGCACCTGAAAAAAAAATAATCACTGCTTTCATGTTCTCCTAATATTACATTTCTCCTATTTGCTGATTGCAGGTCTCCCAAACCCCAGTTTCTGCAACAGTTTATCTGGAAACAATTTTCTGAAGGTATCCTACTTAACCAAACCAGTCACCTATTCACGACTATAAACCATTAGATACACAGACACATGACACTGTAAGAAAAATAACTACAGAAGTAAGTTTGTGATCAATCCAGCAGCCAAGGCATTCAACAAAGCCACAAGAATACAGCCATGAGGAATGGGGCTAAGTGAAAGCCTTGGGAACAAGCGTATGAAGAGGAAAAACAGCACTTCCTCCAAGTACTCTCCTGTTCTCCAAATATTTACAGCCAGAGCTTTTCTTAAGCCAAACATGCCTCATGCATCTATTATTTTTTCAAGAGAATACTTGCAAGAATTTGGGTAAGCTTTTAATATCCACAATATCCTGTGCAAAGAATTTCCACTGATTAACACAGCACAGAGAAATGTCTTCTTTTGCTTTGAATTTCCCACCTGCAAATTTCATTGTGCATCCTTTACCAATATTCAATAGTTACTCTTAAGAAAGATAAACACTGCTGAAATCTTTCTTCTCTTTCTTCAACTAGTTTTGGCTGAACTAGACAACTAATACCAAAACAATCCAAATCAGCCACTCGTGCCAAGTTTGCTTCCTGCAGGATCTCTAAGGCACCATCCCCTTGTCCAGAGTTTCCTACATTCACCCAGGACAGGTATCATGAGCTCCATCAGCCACAGGGAGTCCAGAAGGACTCAGACAGCTCTTTCAGGGACACTTCTGGCACTTATCAAAGCAATGGCAACCCTTCCTGTAGCAATAACAACCTCCTTCTTACAGCTGAATTCAGAGAATGAGTGCTGGAAATAGCTAGCCTTCCTGTAATACAACAGTTGTACCTGTAAGTACCTAAAGAGTAGTGGCCACCTTTACTCCAGGAAGACAAAATCTGCTCCCACTGACAGACTCTGCTTTGGCTTTTGCCAGGTTTGGATGCTGAGCTGTTACTTACTTCATTTTGGTTACTTGCAACATAAGCTCTGGTTACATCATCTTTTTAATGGGTAAGAGAAAACTAGATGCAGATGGTAATGATACTAACTGTACCTGTAAAATACAAGCACCCTCTGTTCTAAAAAACTAGTTCAGAGCTATCTGAAATCAAGAGGAGAGATTTCACCAGCACCATGCTGTGAGTTCTTGGTGATAGTATTCAGATGAATAGCCTGGTCCACCCCTTAGAACACACAAGAGGAAGCACACTCCTGGGTGATACACCCTATACACATGCACTAATGGGAGGCAGGTAGAGCGGGGACAACATCCATACCGGTGGTCCTCTGGCATCTGAGAGGATTTTGTTCCTCAGCAAGGAACTTGCTGATGAGTTGAGTAAGTGCAAACTATACAGAAGACTCTTAACTCTTCACAGAAATCAACATCACCTCAGCACTGGAGCTGGACAACAACTTTGCAAACACAGCAAGAAGATGGCACAAGAGCTGGCCCACACCTCTGCATGCTATTGGCGAGCTTTCACAGCTACACAGCCCAGAATAAAGAGACTTCAGTAACTATCCTGGTACCACTTCAGCAGAAGCCTCCGTAAGGTTTGTAATGATCTCACTAACAAAAATCACTTTGGCAGCCTTCCTCCATTCTCCAGTTCTACCAAACTCCTCATTTTCCACCAGCACAGAAGAGAAATGGAGATACTCACAAAGTGTTACATTTACCTCCATCAGAAAGCAAAAGCAGATAAGGTATGAGTCCCACTAAATCAAAATCTACAATTACCAAAAAAAAAAAAGTTTTCTGCACTCCACAGTGAAAGTTATGTGTATAAAGCAATTGTATCCACTTGTCATCTCATCAGCTTTCAGGGAGTATTTTAGAGAATTCACTGCATAGCTACATTATGCTGTCTCCTCAATTATTCCCATTAGATATCATTAATTATTTTAGAATTGTTTTTTCTGGCTCACAACTAAATAAAAATTCTTTATCTGAGCCAAAATCTTTATGTTTTAAAACATTTGAATTTCATCTAGCAAGATTCCAGAAATTAATTTGGAAGCACTTCTCTGAGCTGCATACTGCCTTTATAATTTTGCTAGATTTTGCAATTTGCTTGAATTGATATTTACACTTGAAATGTGTCATAATCCATACTTGTTCTTTAAAAATACATTAAAATTATTAAGAGAAGAAATGCGAGGGTGTTTTTTTTCCCACTTCATCTAGGAAGGCTTTTTCTGTTCAGTAGTCATACAGATATATATATATATATATGCGGTCCATTCAAAGATGGAAAAATTGATGGTAAGTAATTAGCAGCACCAATTAAGCTTTGCTATCACCCTGACAGCAAGGGCATTCATTTAAAAAAAAAAACCCAAATTTTATTTATTACAATTATCCAGGTTATATGTGCTGCACGCCTCTGGTTCCCCTACTCAAGACCTCTGTTTAAGGATGGAGTGGTTGTTTCTTTCCTCCTCAGCAGAAGATAAAGGGCTAAAGAGTACATCACATTTCTAAGTCAAATTCAGACAGCTGTAAGTAATGAGCATAATTCACAATATAAAGTAGTGGTGACATAAACAACAGAGTATGGGCTTTGTCTGTTTCTCCCATAGATGTGACCTATACATCAGGCTGAATTCTGTGTATCTTCTCAATATTATGCAAACCATTGAATTTTCTTTGAGCTTCCCAACACTCCTTTACAGAAAAAAAAATGCTGCCCTCCTCAAAAATGCAGGCTGTTGGGAGAGGAGCAGTGGTTTGTATTATTTCAGTGCACGATTTACAGCATAGTCCCCAACAGGACAAATAGATACTCCCCTTACTCAGAAGAGATCAAAAGCAAAACACTGGTTCAGTGGTCTTTGCAACCCCACTTATCCTTAAAGAAACTACAGGATTCAACCCTAAAAAAGCTGCCAAGCCTGCAGGAATGGGTAAGAATTGATATGCAATGCCTTCTGTTTGTATTTACCACCTCTGCTTACTAGTAATTGTGGCTGGTCTGGGCAAGTCTATGTATACATAGTTTCTTCAGTAATTTACTCAAATGAAATAGATAATGCATATAAATGCTAAAAGAGGACAGAAAACATTTGCTATCTTTCTGAGACACTTCTTTACCCCTTTAATCACCCATATTCTCAAAACTCTGAGGATACAAATGTAGCCAGTGCAGCTGCCAGGATAAAACTGAAGGGTAATGGTTTCTGCTGAACTTCAAGAGCAAAAAGCAAGAGTAAACACCAGCAAGGCACTCTCAAAAGGTCCTACTGATGGAAAGGGAAAAGCCACATTTTTCACAGGGGCTCTCTTTGTTTATGTCTAGGAGATTGAGAGTAAAACCTATTACCTCCCCTGCCATTTTCATGGGTGGGAGAAAAGAGATACAGTACATTTAAAGGTATATTTAAAATGTACTGTATCTCTCTCTTCTCTCGCCCATGTATTTTTTCAATAAACTACATATGTTGGTAGTAGAAAACACAAACTACACAATGTGGATCCCAGAATCCCCAGAATTAATTGTTATTTCACTGAAGGGTCATTTTTTTAAAAAGGACTGTTTTTAGTGTGACTAACGAGAGCAAACCCGTTTAGAATAAGGGCATACTGTGGATGCCTCTAGACTGCTTTTGAAATACAGAAGAAAAATTTGCAGCAAATGGCATATATTGGCTTGCATCCATGCTGTTCCAGGTTGATTATATTTACACTGCTCTATAGAAAGCAGACCCCAGTGGATATGTGGAAAATATGTCAATATATCTCTGTTCGACAGCCAGGCTTTCCTCTAAGCGGGAACAAGTTGGGTTTGTGCCAAGAGGAGGTCAGAAGATAACTGACACCAAACAATCAAAGAGCCAGGGCTATAGAGCAAAACACAGAGTGAGCCAAAATGACAACATAAATACATCTGTGAGACATGTGCCACACACTCACACATGTAAATCCGGTTAAAAGATTTTGGAAGGACACCAGTAACTTCAAAAATAATTTCTGATCTAATCACAACATGGACATTTACTGCAAAAGCACATAGCACCCAGGGTCATGGCAAGAGAAGCAGAGATATGAAGCTTGTCCTTCTGCCTTCATTTTACATACTTTCTATGCTGGCAATATTTTGTGTACACTAAGTTTTGCATCCTGTCTCCACATGTGCTCCTGCAGTTGTGTGTGTCTTTCATCCAGAGACAGAAAAGAAAAAGAACAGAAATCATTGACACAATATACAACAAGAATACGAATGGCATCACATTAGGCAAAGCTATTACTTATTCTTTTGCTGGTGTTAAATCTGAAGCATTTCACCTGACAGCCTTTATTTGTTCTGATTTAAATAATTTACTTTTTCACAGTATTGAAGGTGTTTTATACCAACACAAATGTAATGTTAATATTTTTCTGTTCCTTTTTCTATACGAGTCCTTACACTGTTTAAGTTCAGCTAAAGAGTAAATCTAGGATTCAACACAGCTACATCTAACAAGTAAAGCAGCAAGAACCTGTTCTCACTAGACCATTATTCAAAGTGATGTTTATTTTGGCACCAGTAGTTCTGGTATGCCTCTGCTAACGTAAACTACGAACTGTGATCAATAAATGGACAACAAAGTTCTCTTGAAGAAGCCATCCATCTGTTACTTGCTGTTGAGGTATTGATTAGTATTCTGCACATGTCGCCACATTACCACACAATACATGCAATTACTGAAACTAAGAGCTAAATCTTAATTTGACTTATAGGTTGGGTAAATACAAATAATGGACTTGTGACTTTTATACTGAAGCAATTTTATCACTGCTATTTCCCTGTTTTGAGGCCAAGGAAAACACATCCACATAGAGCATATCTAGCAGTATCTAGAGAAAAACAAAGGTTTCAAAAATTATGGTATTGTAGTAAATCTTCCTTCAGAAAGCCAGTTAGACAATCTTACTGGGGGGTTCAGAATTTCCACAACAATAGAAAAAACCCTCTGCCTCAGTTAATGAGATCATCTAATGAAGATCACTCAATTATAGTTTTATAAAAACCTCCTCATGTCCCTTTAATTGTCCTTTCCCATTCTAATTAATTTCTTGAATGCCAATCTAGCTCTCTTTCTGGCATGTCCATTACTATACCTTTTAAGTATGACTCAGTTACCAAGAGTGACAGCACCATGTACAGCACATATACTCCACACCATGCATGAACCCTCCTAGAAACATGTTGCAAACAGCATGTTGCAGGCATCTTCATGGTACAGCCTGGTGTGTGATGAGCTATCACAGGCACACAGTGATTTGTGAAAAACTATATGCATTACACTCTGGCCTTTGCAGGTTTGGTGGTTTTTTTTGTTTGGTTGTTTTTTTTTTCCTTTCTTCTTTAATGAAACTATAAAATGGAAAGGGGTCCAATTCATCATTTTAATTAATATATTTTATAGGCCAGCTAGTTATGAAAAAGTCCACCATGGACTGTGTCATTTTTGTCACCCAGACTGAATTGAAAATACTTTCTGATTGACTCAGTGTACACAAATTCTGCAACATGTTGTCACTATTGCATTACAAAGACAAATGTTAATCCAAGCTGCCTTTCAGGCACAAGATTTTGGCTAATATTTCTGAGGAAGTACTGTAAGTGATTCCACAGTGGAGAGACAAGATGTATGTTGAAAAGAAGCCAAAGATTTCATTCTAGTTGGGACACAACTAGTAATTTTGAGATATATGCCAGCAAATCCAGATCACTTACAAAATAATGTTAAGAGTAAATCTTTTGTTAATCTTTGCATTCCTCTTTCCAAGATAAACTACTACATTATTAAACTGCTATTCCAAGACACTAAGTTTCTCTGCAATATTAACATAAAAACATTGCAGGCAGACATGAGAAATATATATAGTCTGTCTGCTCCCTCAGTTCCCACTTGAGGCAGGACAAAGATTAGCACAGAGGTAAGAAATTAATTTGGTAGGGTAAACTTGTCTCATAACAGAGACTATAACATTTGCACTATAAAGAGACTGTAAATTGCCATAAGCAATCCTAGATTAAGCTATATAAAATCAAAGAAAAATAAAGACTGAAAACTCAGAGATTTATTCATAGAGGAGTAGTCACAGAGATATAAACAATCTTGCCATATGTTTGGTTTTTCACATACCTTCTTTGGTTCTTGTCAAGTGGCCTTGTAGCAGGAAGGTCTGTGTGCTCGTAAATACACTTCTGATAATGACTTATCTTGGTTTTGTTCAGAATCTCCTGAACTCAGAGTTAAATTTATCTAGAAATTGTATGTGGGCAACTATGTCTCCCTCACACGATCTACCATTTGTGAACAGATATTTTTTTGTAAGAGCATATTGGTAGATTTAAAAAACAGAGTTAAAGAGATGGCTGCTAAATAGTTACTTTCTTAAATCTCATTAAAAACTCAAGATGTTTCAAACAGAATTAAATCCTAGCTGTAAGTCAAACAAGTACAAGCATCACACCTCAACCCCATGTTTCAGTCATGCCTGGGAAGATCAGCTTTCTCACATACTGCTTTTGGCCCAGCACAGTTGTACTGTGTTCAGAGTATTAATTGTCTTTATTCATCGATAAACCAGTTTCCTGAAACGTCAGCTCAGCTGCTTACTTTGTTATTCTTACTTTCCCCTAAGATGGACGTTTCTAAAGTGGGAATCCTTAACACCTCCTTATTGAGCATGTGTGTTTTGAAAGTCAGCCTACATCAAATAATGTCCTTGCAGCTCTTACAACTAAATTAAGATGACAGCAGTGTCTGTGTCCAGTGTGCACTACCTACAAATAAACTGTTTTCAAACCACACTTCTGACAGTCACTAGTGCTTCCAAGCCTGGCTGTCAGTGAAAGTTGCATTGGTCAGCATCAACAAGCAAGGCACCAGAGACAAAAATGGTGGTCTGGAACAAATGGTTGCTTTTTGACACCCTCAGGTATCTGGATGGTTTGAGGGTCAGAGCCAGGGAAAAAGCAGTCCTAAGAGCAGTGCATTAGCTACAGGGAACTAGAGTATCTGTACAACAAAAGGATGATACAGGCAGAGTAAATGCAACTATATGAAGACAGTACCTGTTTAAACATAGCTGCACCTCTTAGGCTTTAAAGGAAAAATATGTATCAAAGACTTGCTGTTTCTAAGACTGAGAGAAACTGCATATGAGAGAGCTTGGGGGCCTTCAGACACATGATCAGTCACTTTGAACTGAATTAAAGTTCACCAGGACACATAGCTCAGGGTAAGTTATGAAGAACAGTACTCTCTCTCCTCTCAATTTTTATGTTTTCTAGCCACAGGCAAATACAATCAAATTAAAAGCTCATAAATGTCTTCCAAGTTTCTAGGTTAGACTTAACGGAATCAGTTTTTGTTTTCTCCCTCTAAAACAGAAACTAACAGTGTATGGGCATTTTGTAATACTGGGAGTGAATGTGACAGACTTAAAAATGGACTAACCATACAGATCACACAAACAAATTACAGCTGCTATCAGAAAGAACGTATTTTGTGCAGGTATAGAAAAAAATTTCATCTCATAATATTTCCAGCATAAACTACAGAATATTCCAGTGTTTCTGCTACTGGAATATTCTACACTGGAATATTCTGTACTTTATAGCACTGACCAAATTGCTATTTATGAGAACAAGTTCATCTTTCCCATGACTCCTGGTATTTCAAACAGTTCATTATTTTCTTGCTTAAATATATTTGGTTTAAAAGTTTGGTTAATTTCACAGAATCACTGTATATTATATAATATCAAATAACTGACTTCTGTGCCATAGATTTCTCCCTGCATGATGAATGAAGGCTTTCTCCCCTTTAAGAGAGAGATTAGGTCATTCATAGGTTTATTGTAACAGGTTGTTATTCCAATGCTTGTAGTACTTTGAGATTCTTAATAACAGATGCCAGTTATACAAGATTTTTGCTTTATTTCTTCTAGTATCATTGAAGAGTTGGGTATAGAAACATAATGTATTTTTATGACACAGAATTCAAGAGGCTGATCTGCAATTAGTGCTATGATTAGGGAGTCACTACTACATTTTAAGAAACTTACTGTCACTTGAATAAGATAAAAAACATGGTAATTCTAAACACCCAAAAGAAATATGGCTTTTGGAGCCTGTTTTAAAAGTGCAGAAATTATCCATATATTCACACATACATTAATGAATACCAAACAGAGTATTTTCAGAGACTTCAAAGAAAGCTTCTACTTTTTCATAATAAGTTAGGAATTTTGTCCAAAGTTTGACAGTGTATATATATTAACTTCAGATCAGCTATGGCGACAGATAAAGACAATACTGGATTTTAAGTGTGCAATTTTACAGCACTGCAAGGTTGTTTTGCTCTTATCAGTGACAGAAACAATGGATAAGTTGTCATTATGTAACAAAATTTTCAGCTTTTAGATTTAGGATAGAACTCTGCCAACTTCTAAATTATTTCGGAGCAATACACAGAGAGATTTGAAGAAGGAAATAAGGAACGTCAGAATTAAACTTGGTAAATAGCATATAAAACCACAAATAGCCATGCCAAACTATTAAGACCATTAACTTCTTGTACCTGTTTGGTATTCCAAAGGGGAACTGGAATCAAAAATATTATCAGCTTCTGTGAAGTTGAGAGTATGTTTCTAAAAATGTAGCTAAAATCCAGTCTATGGGGAAGATCCTAAATTACATATCTATTTCCTTCTGGGAGAATTGTTGCTATTGTACGTTAAAAAAACAACAACATCACAAGTAGTTGTGGTAACAAGAATTTTTTCTGTACTGTTTAAATGTTAAGGACTGTTCACAAACTCTGAAAGCTAAATAAATTATACAGTGAAGCACAAATTAATGTTCATCCATATAGTATGTTTCACAATCATGAACTTGGGAAAAATTGAACTTCTATAGAACCTTAAAATATGTCCTTCAAGACTTTGTAGAAAGCCCAGTGCCTGTCACCAGCTGCCTCAATGTAAAAGACTCACTGGAAGGCATGCAAACCTCACCAGAAACGTTGGGGCACTCACTCCCAATATCATTCTAAAATTACTGAAAACTCTTTTTCTCCATTTTTTTCCCTCCAATTCTAAAAATGTCAGCAGAGTTTCTGAAGGAAACTACTTAATACAGGAAGACTTGCTTCTATTCAAATACTTATGGAAATGAGATTGGCCTTCAAGTTCTTCCATAACAATAGCATTGCAGAAAAGATCTTAATCTGATACAATTACTGTAACCTCAGAAACTAATCCAAGTTCTGAAAGTAATTCACTGCCATTCAGATACAATCTGAGTTACTTTGGTGTAAGCGTCTACAAGAATGGTGAACCCCTGGTGAAAAGACTGACGGTGAAAGAGTGGTTTCCCCAGTGCACAGAGGTAAATGTGCCCTCTGCAAAAAAGGTGCTAGCAAACACCAGCACTGATACCTTCAGTAACTTTCTGTTGTCCTTAAGCCTCTCTCAAAAACTGCAAGACTTCAAGGACAGATGCAGCAGAAACCCGAGCAAAGATGCTGCTGCTTTTCTCCCTGCAACCTGCTACTCTGTTCCCCGAAAAGGCAGATGCAGGCTGAGATGACTGAGTTCAAGCTCATGTTTCCAGACAGATCAACATTCTCTAAGTGCACCTGCCACAACTTTGATGTGACAGGAGTGCATCAAACCAGCCACTCCCTTAAACAATGATGTAAACAAACTGGGATGTTTGCTTTTAGAATGACCTGAAGTATTTAGCTTAGATTTTCTCAAAGTAAATATAACTATTTCAGCAAAAGTAGATGGATTCCCATTTGAAATTTTAATTTTAATGGAATTTCCCCTTTCATTGTAGATACACACTGCCAGAAGGTTCCAAATAAAACACAAACTTCACAATGCCTAGAAGTGAAAAAGTTGTATAGATAATCCACTTTGCTAATCTTGTTTTAAGAAACAATGTTGAGATGGGAACTCAAGTCTAAAAACTTACAATGCATGTAATGCAACAACAACATTTCTCTTCCCACTAATGCAAACACGACATAATGAATATATATGACTAAAGCAACAGAAATTACTACCTCAGCAACACATTGCATATGAAAGCGACAGCTCAGTTTAAGCCTGTTTCCAACAGTATCGTCTATCCTAGCTCCATGTGCGAAAATGTGGCCCTGGGCAGCCTGATCTAGTTGGAGGTGTCCCTGCTCACTTCAAGGGTGGTTGGACAAGATCAACCTTTGAAGGTCCCTTCCAAACTGATGCAATCTGTGTGAACATGTGTGAGAAACAAAAGTGAGATAGGCAACACCACTTGTAACTCTAAAGAGAGAAGTAGGGCAGCAGCCCTGATCTTCCCAAGATACAGCCAAAGGGCTCCTGGGGAAGAGAAAGATTTCCCTGATCATCCCAAGAAGAAAAAAAAAGGATAAAAGAAATAAGCAGTGTCATGTCTAGCATTTATTTCAGAGTGAGTCATCTTCAAGCCTGCAACAGAGGAACTGATAGTCTTTGTAAAGTTTGTATTTTAGGACCCTGTTTTCCTCTGACATATCCTCATTTTCCACAATTGTCTATTGTCTTAAGTAAATCCAATTTATTCCTGTCATAGAAATAACAGTAGTTTTAAGCAGAATGTTTATTTGCTAAGTATTTTTGATAGCACTAGCTTCCAGAGGCTTTTCTTTGGGATGTGATTTTTCTTTGAGGCACCTGTTGGCAGAAGGGAAAGCAAATGGCAAGCACACTTGCAGGCACTTCATGCAGGGTTCTAGCAGGCATTCTGACACCAGTCCAGTCAGCTACAATAATTCCTAAGACCAGATGCATCTTTTTCTGCAACATTTGCTTGGAATTTTGTTCCCCTGCCAACTTGTTTAAAAACCTTCAGCACTAATCATTTTTTTTTGTTTGTTTTTGGCTGCTGCTTTATCAAAATTTTATGAAACTTAAATTTCAGACTCATGAGCCCTGCAGCTGTAAATTAATTGAATAAAATTTACAAACATTACACACTGATTGAACACTTTCAAGGCTTTTCCCTATTCAGGAAAAGCTGCTTGGCGTGACAGTTTTGCTTGACATGGTTTCAGAGCCCCTGGAAACCTTCCTAATCCCACACTCCAGGCCTTGTGCCTATTCATGGAACCATGTTAACTCAAATCCAGAAAGTTAATAAATCTCAAATGGTTATAAAATCTCAGTACGAATTCCACCTTCTTTATATTGACGGCATCTTGTTGCACAGAGTAACTCTTCCTTGAAAGACTTAAGTAGGTATGAATGTAGTCCCCAAAATTATGAACATTTAATAAAATGTCTCATTTAAGATTATTGTAGAGTGAAGCATAACTGCATGTACTGTAGTCATTCTGAAGCCATCTGTTTATGTTTCAGTGCAATATTTATTTGTCAGTGCTCAAATGAAACCTTCTCAACAGGGTAACTGGATGACTTCTTTTATATCAAAGAGCAAAAATACCTTTTGACCATAATACCAACCCATGAAACCCCTGATACCGTTTCTGCTAATATTTCTGATGAGGCCAGGAAGCACTGCTCTGAGATACATTATGCTGGTAGCAATCTAAAGATGATTTCTTACATTCTGTGCTGAAGTGGGAGTACAAACTACATATATTTCATGAAACATTTGACTGCATGGTAAAGGAGTTTCGTTATACCTTGCATTTGTTTAGTGTTCTGAAAACAACTGTTAAGCAATAACCTTTAGCAACTATTCCTACAATAGTCTAGGGACTACTCTTAAAATTAAATCCAAGCAATATCTCTTGTGTCTTTCCTACTAGAGCTAGCAAGAGAAGGATGTGAAAGTTAATACCCAGGCTGTAAAAAAGAAACCCACAACTTATTCATTACATGTAGGCATGAAGAAAAATGGAGGGCTATACTGACCTACAATATACATGTTTTCATGTCAATGGAGTTTCAAGAGGGATTAATTAATCCCAGTAACTTTATCTCACCCTAAGCTTCCTTCAAATTGTATTTGTGAGGGAAATTAACTACAAATGACATGACACTAAAATGATGCCAGAAAACAGAAATACTACTCTTTAAATGAACAACCTGTTTTCCAAAAGCAGCAAAAGAACATAATACAAAACAAAGTCTATAACATAAATAAAATACTGGAATGTATTCAGGCATATAGCAGATGGAGAGAATACAAAACATTAATATACTGGCAGACTGATTATTTTAACAGAATCAGATTTGCAGCAAACCTCTAAATCTACAGATGTGATGATGCCATGAAACTCTGAGAAGAACTTCTAAATATATTTCAAATATTAGATCAGAACTATTGAATGGCACAAAGAAGCATAAAAGAACTTTTTCTTCCCTCTTATTCTGCCCATAGTTCAACCAAGAACTATAACTGTCAGACATTTCTGGGGTAATGTGTAAGTAATCAAAATGAAAATAAATTTGGAACCTAAAGGAAAAGCATTTTCAAAGGCACGGAGTCCTTTCAGTGCCCTGTTCCCACAGCAGAAACTAGAATTTGGGCACATTATTACCATTTTTGCCTTGAAAAGCTCTCACAGGGATCAGCTATGCCCCTGAGACAAAGTATTTGAAATGCCTTGGATAAATTTTAGGAAGTGGGGAAAAATATCTATATAAACTTAGAGTAACTTGTACAATAATGCACATGGTGTGACTGGCCACAGGGGACACACAATATCGCTGAACAAAGGACACCAGTGCTGAAGCTTCCATGGGGAATATTGCACCAATATTATGTGACTGATACCTGGTAAAATAAATCAAGCCTCACCAAACAAGGAGGAAAGAATAAGAAAAAGAAGACACGAGGCAAGCTACTAAATCAGTTTGATGTAGAAGTCCCAACTTTTTAGCTGTTCCTTCTAGTTAGGATAAACTGTTTTGCCTAGTATTTAATGTATGTAGTTCTATTCTTTGTCTATAATGACACAGCCAAGTAGCTAAATTCACCTTAGCTGATATTTAGTGCACTAAGAAAGCTGACATATAAGTTTCTTTATCTTGGTGAAGAAAATGTTCTGAAATGGCTGAAATTTTTACCTTTAATATTATTTACTTAGTATTATTGCCATTTCCAGAAGTATAATATTTAGTGGCTTTAGGCAATTTACATGAAGACTGACTGCAGTGTAGGCATGGCTCTAATGGAAGCCAGGGTAGCCTAGGTAATGATAATGCCTAAAACCTTGATATGAATTATGTCTGAAAATGAGGAGTCACAAGGTTAAAAAAATCTTCATGCAAGCAGAAAAACGCATTTTAAAAGCTAATGATTTTGAGCTTGTTTTCGCTTTGGCCCTACCATTTAATATGGGCTATGCTCCACTGCACAGCATTTCAGTATCACATGAAAAACAATCCTTTCACTATCATCACACAGGCACCCAATCTTAATTCCTCATGCCAATATTTTGGTAGGCAGGAACTCTGTTGTTAATTTCTTGTGAGTTCTGGAGAAAATACAGAGGCAGGCAGTGTATTATTTGCTATCAAGTCAGTTGATTTATACTCATAAATCCTGCCAAACCAGGTCTTTATACCTAACATCACAGTCCATATACCATGATATATTAGCTTGCTGGCAGGATCTATTGTCAATTTATCAATATGTTTAGGAATTAAAGTCTGAATTTCATTCTGCTCTTCTACTAGTGATGCTTATACGATCTGAGGATACTGGAAGAAAGGAGCTCAAATATATAGTCAGTTCAATGCACATGAGAGAAAAAAAAGAGTGCAAGCCTAAGGATTCATAGAATCCTAGGATCATTAAGATTGGAAAAGACCTCCAAGATCATTGGGTCCAATCATACTGCCAAGTCTACCACTAAAACATGTCCTTAAGTGCCACATTTTATGAACATTTTCAGGAACTGTGATTCCACCACTTCCCTGGGCAGCCTGTTACAATGCTTAACCACACTTTCAGTGAAGGAATTTTTCCTAATATCCATTCTAAATCTCCCCTGGTGCAACTAGAGATCATTTCTTCTCATTGTGCCATTTATTACCTGGGAGAAGAGACCAACCCCTACCTTGATGCCACCTCTTTTCAGGTAGTTGTTGAGAAAGATAAGGTCTCTTGAGCTCCTCTTCTCTGGGCTAAACAATCCCAGTTCCCTGAGCTGCTCATCAGACTTGTGCTCTAGACGCCTCACCAGTTCCACTGTCCTTTTTTGGACACAAGTCCAGCAACTCAATGTATTTCTTGTAGTGAGGAGCTCAAAACTGAACACGTTGTTCAAGGACCCACCTCACCAGTGCTGAATACAAGGTCACTGTCATTTTCCTACTCCTGATAGACGCTATTTCTGATACAGGCCAGGATGCTGTTTGCCTTCTTGGCCACCTGGGCACGCTGGCTCATGTTCAGCTAGTTGTTTACCAGCACCTCTAAGTCCCTTTCTGCCAGGCAGCTTTCCATCTACTCTTTTGTGGAGTTGCATGGGGTTGTCGTGACTCAAGTGCAGGACTCATCAACTGGCCTTGTTTAACCTCACACAATTGCCCTCAGCCCATTGATTGACTCTGTCTAGACCTCTTTGTAGGCCTTTCCTATATCCAAGCAGATCAACACTTTCATTCAACTTGGTGTTGCCTGCAAACTTACTGAGGGTGCACTCAATCTCCTTGTCCAGATCATCAACAAAAATATTAAATACAATTAACCCCAGTACTGGGCCCTGGGAGAACATTACTCATCACCAGCCACCAAAGAGATTTAACTCTGTTCACCACAATTTCTTGGCTCAAGTCTCCAGCATCCAGCATCCCAGCAAAAAGGACACCTCTCTGAGCCACTAGTAGCAAGTTTTTCAAGAAGAATGCTATGGGAAACGGTGTCAAAAGCTTTACTAAATTCCAAGTAGAAAACATCTACAGCCTTTCCTTCATTCATTGTGTCATCTCATCATAGAAGGCTAATCAAGCAGAACCTGCTTTTGCTGAACCCATGCTGTCTGGGCCTGACCCTTGGTTGTTCTACACATGCTGTGTGATTGCACTTAAGATGATCTGCCCCATAACTGTCAGTAGCTTCAAGGTCAGAATGACAGACCTGTAGTTCCCCAGATCCTCCTGACCTTTCCTGTAGGTGGGTGCCACATTTGCTAACTTCCAGTCAACTGGGACCTCCCTAGTTAACCAGGACTGCTGACAAATGATATAAAGTGTCTTGGTGAACATGTTCACCAGATCTCTTGGCACCCATCCCTTGGGTGGAACCCATCCAGCCCAAAAGACTTGTGAGCATCTAGGTAGAGTTGCAGGTCACTGTTTCCTCTTGCATTATGGCAGCTTTATTCTGCTCTTCTTGTCTGTCTTCCAGTTCAGGGAGCTGAATACCCTGAGGATAAATAGCATGACTATTAAAGCCTGAGAGAAAGCAGGCATTAAGTATGTCAGCCTTTTCCTCATCATTTGTTGCAATATTTCCACTCCAATTCAATAAAGGATGAAGATTCTCCTTGGCTCTTATTTTGTTGCTAATATATTGGTAAAAATATTTTTGTTAGTTTGTACAGTGGTGGTCAGATTAACATTTAGCTGGGCATTTGCCTTTATAATTTTCTCCCTGCATAATCTAACAATATCCTTATAGTCTTAGTGTTGCTTGTGCCTTGTTTCAAAGATGGCACTCTTTTTTTCCTATAAGACCCAGCAAAAGCTCCTGTTCAGCCAGGCTGGTCTTCCCTACCTACCTGTGTTTCAGTACACAGGCACAACCTGTTCCAGCACCTTTAAAACATCTTTCTTGAAGAATGTCCAGCTTTCCTGGACTCCTTTGCCCTTCAGAACTGCTTCCCAAGGGACTGTCTCAACAAGGCTCCTAAACAGGCCAAAGTCTGCTCTCCACCTCACACAGGTGTTATCTCTGCTGCCTTCCAATACCAACAACACGCTCTGGTACTCCCTGCATATTTACACGGGAACTTCCACTGGGTCACACATGCCTTCTGGTGATGGCATTCATTCAAGTAGAAACCATAGCTAAGTATCTTCTGTGAAGGTAATAACCACCAGCAGAGCTCATCTCTTGAGCTTGCTGGGTGACTGCATGCCTTGGCTGCAAAATGCTGCCCCATGCCCTGGCTGACACTACACCCCACTGCCCACTCTGATTGCTATGCTCATGAAGTCGGCCAGAGATGCAGAGGACCTCTGCTAAGTACAGTTAAAAGTCAATAATGTTCGTGGCTTGGTTTGTTTAAAAATGGAGACAGTTTTTCAACTATCAAGGTGGCAACGCATAATAATCTAACATGAAACTTGGGGCAACACTACAACTCACAAATACACATGTGCAATAGGCAGCAGATACATCCCTTCATGAGGATAAATTAACTTTCAATGATGTGATTAAAAAAAAAAAGGAATAGCAGAAATTATAAAATACATAGTTTGCTCACTATGAAGACTCTTAATAATTGTATTTGTTCAATACATGGTTCTTACCTAAGTCTTCTCAGCTGTTTTATCATTACTATTTATATGGCTGCCCCCTTGCAGTGATTTGGAGGAATTTGCCATAGGTTATAAGATTTCCTGGAAAAGTTACTCCTTATTTTCTCCTAGTTCATTTTTATTCACAACAAGTGCACAAACTGAAATAATTTACAGAGGATGCTTCAAACAGTTGCCAAACCATGCAGGGACAATTCCAATAGCAGAAAGCCCTGATGAAATTACTTTGTCTAGGCAGGTGGTCAGAAACCACTCTTTCAGCTTGTGACCTCTCTTTTCTACCTCAGCAAAGTGCCTTCCTGCACCATTTGCACTACCTTTACTTAACCCTGTTTCAAAGACACATCCCAGCAGCACAGCACACATTCTCCTTTCTCCCTGTTCCAGTTCAGCTTCCTTGTTCTGAGGACAGAATGCACAATACAGCAATCAAATGGCACATTTTAAATATATTTCAGAAGATGATGATGCAGATGTAAAGCTGTGACCCTGCTGTCCAAGAATGTCTTATATGTGATGAGCCAAACGAGTCAGAAAGATAACCATTCTATGTTGCTCTGAGGGAAGACTAAGAGGGGAGCTGGTGAGCCAAGAGCAGACAGCACATATAGACTTGATGACTACACAACTCACAGGTGAGAGTCTGAAGGCTGTTCACATGATCAGAAAGAAGCATGCACAAATTTCATCTAATGATGGATAGTTTTGCTCTAAATTATTCAGAGAGCAATGTACTGAAATTGTTATATTTAAAGGAATACCTTGGAGGCATTTCCCACATGAAATATAGACATAAAGCATTTAACTCACATGAGTATTAAAGAAGAAGAGGAGGTAAAATTACACTAAAACTGAACAACAGGTTAAAAAAAAAAAAAAAAAGATGGAGCAAAATATATTGGGATGGCTCATTTTTCTACCTATCTGAAGGAAAGGACAAATGAAAAACAGTAAATTTATTTAGAACAGCACTGTAAGCCCTGAGCACCTCCAGCCATGCAAATCAGTCTGTATTCTGGCCTTCAGAGGGTGAGCACCAATACCTCAGCTTCACCTCTGCATCTTTAGAAATGATGCTGCAGATACCTAAATACATATTTTATTCACCATCTTTTGGCTACTTAAGCATCACAAAGAGAACTGGCCTTCAAACAGTGAAAAAGTAGCTTCCCTTTCAAATTTTAAAATTACTTATTAGTCAAAGAAAAACACTGACAGGTTCAAATAACTAAATGAGAAATGAGATCTGTCTTTACAATAACCAGGGAGCAAGAGGACAGACTGTCTATATCCACCCCAAGGTATCTTCATCCGTGACACACCATTTGTGAAGGTAATACAAGCAAGAGTATCTGTCAGTTAAAAATCAAGTAAGAAAGGCAACGTACTACTATATAACTGCAAATACTGCCAGAGGGGCTGCATATTTTGGGACCAAGCTCTTTCACAATTCTGCTGACAGATTATCACCTATTTAATTATTGAGGTCTCTACAAATTATGGAAAGACATGCAAATGTAATTAGTAAGGCTAGTGTTTTAATGAACTAACAAGAAGTGTTAAAGGTAGTTAGACACCTACTCATTGCCACCAGCAACACTAGAAGCTTTCTCATTAAAAAGTTAGTTTGCAAAGATGATTCTTTTCAGGCAATGTAAAATGCATGTGGAAACCTAATACAAGTTCAGTTACAATTTCTGCTAATTTAAAGTCTTCTCTTTATACCAGCAAACTATTAAGCAGTGGTCTGCTTCATTAGTCCTTTGAATGTGAACGTTGCATAAAGTCATGGCTCCACACCTAGACAACCAAGAACAGGGATTAGCACATTAACTCAAAAGGCCAGGCAAACTATCTCACTAAGATCCATTAAAATTGAAAAAAAAAAAAAAAGGCTCTCATGTGGCAAGACCACTGTCAAGGTCCCAAAGTTCAGGCTGTAGCTAAACAGATGGTGATACTGCTTTCTGCATAGCCCAGTCATGAACTGGGATAGTCACAATGTTAAATCTATCTTGAGCAAATAAAATAAAATTAATTGGAAGGTGCCATACCAATTCTCTGTGATTTTATGCACAAAAGACTGCACAGTTGTTCACTTCAGAGTCTTAGAAAGGATGCCCCAATTCCCCTCCTAGGTTTCTGCATAAGAAAAAACCCTGGGAAAAAACTTCCTTGAGAGGAAGAGTTTTATGGCAGCTATGCGATGAAAACTAATCTGCTTCTATCAGACCATAGCAGAAGCTAACAACAACCAAGAAACTAGAAGCTAACAACAACCAAGAAACTAAGGAGTGTGTTACAGGCTGGATAATTACACTAATTTTATGCAACCCTTTGAACAACCATTTGGGAACATTTTTGAGTCGTGTGGTTGTTATTGTTGTTTTGTTTGGTTTTGGTTTTGTTGTTGTTTTTGTACTGGAATTATCAAATTATTCTGCAACAACATTAGTGAAGGAAACTGGGTTCCAACAAAGAAAGATGAATTATATTTCCAAAGCATAATTAGACAACAAAAAAGTGAAGTTTTTGAAAATATCTTGCTTGAGCAAGGCCCTGTTCAACATGATTTCCCTGTCCCTGATTTGAGAGGGATAGGACCAGATAACCACTGGTCCCAGAGATCTACTGCTCTGATCAAGAGGTCTCCTTCAACCCAGAAATACTCTATGGTTCTCTAGTTCATTCTGTCAAATCCATGTGCAAATCCAATGCTTTTCACACCAATAGTGCATAAAACATTGTGGCATATATTTCTCTGCACAAAATGAAACACACAGTACACCTTGTTGTAATGGGTTGGGGCAAACCCCCTCCCCACCACGGGCAGAAATAACGACTCAAACAAACAGATTGCAAAAGTGGTGGAAAGTTTAAATAGAGAACAGTGAGTGCGTGCAGAAAGCTAGAGACACAGTGACAAGAAGAACCCCAAAACAGACCTAGAAAGATCCCTTCCCCACCTGAGGGTGCACCCAAAACCCCCAGGGCTCCACCTTCCCCCTCCCCCCCCACTGCTAGGCTAGTCTCAGCTGGCCAGATCTGAGACTGCCCATCCCCCTGTGGCCTTGAGCCTAGCCAGGCCCATGGTCGGGGGATCTCTCCCCCAGTTACTGGGTGTCGGAGAGGAAGGAAAGAGGAAGTGCCAGACCCCACCGTAAAATTTATAGTGGTGCAAGGGATTATGGTAGAAATACCTAATTTCCTGTGTCCACCCACTGGGCTGGACTTCTGGACACAGGAAACACCTCCGTAGCAGACGGCACCCAGTCCAAACTACGACACTTGTATTACGATAATAGAGGAACTAAACAGAAAAATGTTCAATGGCATTGTTTTGTTACAAGGTTTAACATGGTACAGATCTTATGTGAATGACATTTTCAGAAAGGTTTTGTTTATAAATTTTAGAATGCCTTGAAAGGTTGGAGGACTACAGTCATCTTCACACTCCCAGCCTTTCAGCTGCATAGCAGTCTTCAGGAACAGGCAAAGAGCATGAGTTCATACACAAAGTCTTCTAAAAAATATGGAATTACTCTGTGACCCTCACTTGACTGAAGCTGATAAGGACACTTCTATGGGCATGGGTTACTCACAGAAGAAAGTATTGCAAGTTTATTTCAGCTATTGGCAATTGCCAATTATTTATCTTATAATGTATGGGGTCAAATATAAAAATTATCCAGTTTTCAACTCAAAGAGGTACCTGTCAATACAAAACCAGTAGTGCTAGTCAGTCTCTAATTCTGCTACCTTTTCAGAGCAAGTGCTGACAGACCATTTCTGTGATGAAAGGGATTTAAGATGGAAGCAGACAAAAACAATTCAAGATCCATATACATTGACATTTGCTGATAATATACCTCTCTTTTCTTCATCTGTTTCCTAACTTTCTTCTTGAAAATTATTCACAGAAAGAAGCATCAAATCACTGCTTTTCTAAAGCAGGATGAATCATTAGCAGAAAATGTGAAACTCCTCTGTTCCTGCTCTCACCGACATGTGTGATGTTGTCCTACAGATATAAATAACCAGCTGTGCCTTCAAGATTCAGTTCAGTAATTTAAGAACATCACCATTTGAGTCCTTTCAAACAATTTCTGATTAATGTGATATTTGATAATCATTTGGTGTCACTCAGTTAGGATAATCTCAGTAGCAGGAATTAAATAGTAAAAGTTTTGAGGATCTGATCAATTGCTATTTGTGGCTCAGTGTATTGATTTGTTATTTGCACAGTTTGCTAGACATGGATGAGTGAAAGGCTCCTGTGAACAGTGATGCAGGAAAGATCTAGCATACTGCAGAATGAGATGTTGTTTGCATTTAGACATTTTTACCACCTTCTAGAGGAACTTAATTCAAAATAACTTCTTAAATAAAAACAAAATTTATTAAAAAATTAAAAACACCTCTATTAAAATCAGTAATATATGCATAAATCTCAGTAAAATCATAATTGAAACTAAAATTTGATCCTCAGATAAAACACAAGAGAAAAAAGACAACTCTTAAAATAGTTAACAGAAAAATCCTGAGTATTCTTTTTCTACTAATGTTACATAGGTACATTATACTTATTACTTGTAGGAGATGACAGACATTAAAAATACATTTTAAAATTACACCATGACTAACAGAATTTTAAATTCTTAAGTTGTTAAATCAATAACTGTATTCACTATTACTTCATAAAATGACTATGTCTTAAAAGAAGTCTGCTTTGGTTTGTATGTTATACAAAGAAGCAGCCACCAGCTCACATCTCTGGCAATGTAAATGTGGCATCAGCAAAGAGACTCCCATTTTGAGCCTTGGACACTGTAACTGCTCAGAAAGAGCCCAAAGACTGACTGTCCCTTGAACATTGTATAAATTACAGAAAACACATAAGTAAATCTAAACCAGATAACAAGCTACCTTCCCACCAAGGACACTTCATGCTGCAATGAGGACATGAAAAACTTGGTATGTACCTCTAAGAAAAATTATAGGTTTCTAGCTTCTTGGTCAACTGCAATACTTTTTTTTTGCAGTCTCATGAAGCATTCCCTTGAACTATTTCTGCTACTGAGTAGTAACTGATGTCCAGCAAGTATATTAGACGTCTCTATCAACTGATGCAATCCTTATATCTATTCTACTAATGGTGCCTCAGAGCAAACCCTCATAGAACCCCAGAAAGATAAGGAAAGAAAAGGGAAATTGTCACAGAGAGCACAGGATTCATTCAGAGCAGCTTGAACACACACTCACACAGCAGTACTGGATGTGTTAGTCCTCACAGAAGTAAAAAGAGGAGGTTCAAACTGAAAATATCTTTTGGAAAAGTAATCAGAATAATTCCCCAATAATACTTCAACATACACAGGGGGGAAAAAATTACTCACTTCCTTATAATGACTACAGTAATATACATATTATTCAGCTTCCAAGAGAGAAGTGGAAATACTTTGAATCTCTCTAGATAAAGAGTTATAAAAATTATACCTTGCAGTCAAACAGAAAGATCTTTTCCAATTGTATGAATTGTGAAAGAAGCAAGTGGAGCAACCATTATCATGAAGATTGCTTGTTATTGTTGGCTTCCAAGCAGTGAAATCTGTGGTTAACGCAGCTATTAATGCCCAAGAGATACTTTTTGTTATTTTGATTTGCAGCACTGCATTTCAATACTGAGGAAAGAACAGAAAAAAATCAAGACACACCAGGCAAACATACTTAACTGCAGAACCCCTATAAACTATGTAGTGCAGGCACACATTAAGGGAGTTCACTTTTGAGGGTGTAATGGTTTAGTGCAAGGGCTAACCTGCCTGCCCCCTCCTGGCCCCAATATAAAAGTGAGGGGAAGAGTAACACAGAAAACTTAGGGTTGAGATAAAGAGATAAGACATGAGATATCATGAGCACAATGCATAATTACCTTAACCAATAATCTAATCTAATAATCTATACTACAATGCAGGTTAAATAATCTAATAATACAATGCATGGTTACCTTAGCTTAGCCTAACTGCAGAAGCAGCAGAGTGAAATATAGATAAAACCCATCATAAAACAGAAAGCCAAACACAGAAGCTACCCAACTCCCACACACCTCACCACCATCCCTGTGGAAAAGAGCTGACAACCCAAGAAGCTGGAACTCAGGAACAGACAAAAGATAAGAGTTTTATATAACATGGAATATCTTAATCACAATATATAATTACCTTACCTAATAATTGAATTAATCTAATAATACAATGCATGCATGATTGCTGTAGCTTAGCCTATTTGCAGAAGCAGCTCAGTGAAATACACAGGGTAAAAACTCAACAGCATAAACCAGAAAACCAGACCTAGTAGCTACCTGACTCCCACTCTTTCTACCACCATGCCTGAGGAGAAGAGCTGGAACCCAGGAGCAGCAACCAGACCAGGAAGCCCCCCATGTTGCAATCTGAACTTCAAGACCCATAATACTTTATTCCAATTACCACCTTAACTTTTTGAAGCTGGCATGACTGAAGCATGGTATGAATAACAGCAGCAGGTTCAACTCAACTCATGACACACAGAGATGCTCCAGTAACAATACAGCTAGGCTAAAGCCATCCATGGGTCTAAAATTAGTCTATATATGTAGGGGCAGAAAAGCAGGATAAATTTTGCCCATGCTTCAAATCAATTACGCTATCATGCCCCCTAAGTGATCACTGAAACGAGTTGTGAACATTTAGGTCTTTAAACCTTTCCTTACAGGTCAGACCAACCAGTGTCCATGGGAGCAGGGCTGCCCTGAAGACAATCTCTTCTCTCCTGCCGAGGGGTTGATCTGGGTCTCAGTGCCTAGTAAAATCTCCAAATCAATGTGTTGATGTAGTAATTGATAACTGTTCAACTCTAATGCTTTCTAGTGAGTGTATCCTCTTTGGGGCTGTGTTGGTGACCATGTGCTACAGCTTGGTCACCAGCAGGACAAACAGCTTGTGCTCCCTGCCTGTGAGCAGGCACAGCCCAGGTGGAGCTGGCAGGGGCTGTGGCTGCCCATGGTTATTTCACATCACTGTGACAGCAGTGCTGGTTGTGACAAGGATCATTACTATGGCTATAACAAGGATCCCTGCAGCAGTGACAAAGATCACTGTGGTATCCTGCTTCAGGGATGCTGCCAGAACCCGGTGGAGCAGTGGAGCTCAGCAACACTTACTTTGTAATCTCCAAGACAGACACATTTATGCAGAAGGAGTTTTTCTAGCAAATCTAGACATCTCAGAGGATCAGTTATGCTCCCTGAGGTCTTGTGGCTAATGTTCCTAAGCTGAGTTACAGCCCCATCATGTTTGGACTGCCAAGGTAAGAGCACACTAACAAATCAACAAAAATATTAATGAGTTCAGAGTTACACAGATGGAAGGAAACAAGCACAGCAGGATTTATTTTTTTAATTTCAGGAGGACTTCTTTCCATCAGTTCAAGATATCTCTAGGGCTATTGACATTGACCAAGCTCAGCAGCAGACACCAGGCGTTCTCTTATCATTTCAACTTTAAGGAATTTCAGTGTCCTTTAGGACAGTCACTGGAGAGGCAGGGGCTTCTCAGTCATGGTAAAAACTGTATGATGTATACAGGCAAGGGCTGGTGAGATATATGGCATGATAACAGAAGGAATCATTCCAAGGGAAACAGATGGATTGGTCCTGTACTGTGTAGGACAGAATCATCTGCTGCGAATCACCCCATCGACCTGTGCAGAGTATAACAGCCCCTGGAAACAAAAGTTCACCACAAAGTTTCAGCTACATATAAATGTCAGGTAAATCTGCACATTTCTACAACACAGTGAACATCACCTCCTGCTCAACACTGTGTCTGCAGTCTTCTTCCATAATGACAGGCGTGGAAAAGAGCGATCTACAACTTCCAAGCTAAAGGTGTTACTTGAAGAGATAAAAAAATATGCAATTGATATAGTATGGCATTCAAAGTTGCATCCTTCTCTACACATGCTTAAGAACATCATTGGCAGATTCTTATTAAAGAAGAGATTTTTGAGAGAATAAAGAAAGACTTTTCATTCTGGGGTGATGCCGAGAAGTCCCCAATGACAAAAGCTTTTTTCTTCTCTCCTCCTCTCAACACAACAGTATACACTTTTTCTAGTGTTGTCTGTGAGACTATACAGGTGACAATAGGTCATGCCTGTGAGAATAAAACTAAACTCATTTATGCTATGGATTGTTATGAAAGGGAACTTTAAAGGAAAGCTTCACTCTTCTATGTTGGGAAACAATATTGCCAACATTCTTTTGAGCTCAATGGGACGGAAAAATCAGAGGATATGATTTTGCCTTATGAAAGGGCATGTGTGTTTGGTTCAGTCTAAAATATCTTAATATTTTCCTTGAGGTATCAAGCTGATCTCTTTCAAAATCAATGTCTTGCCCCACTTACATGGATATAAAGCTAAACTAGTTGGTGATATTTTGTGGAGAGTCTGTAACAGATCTACTTTTTACTTAAAAAGGTGGCTTCATTGTAAGCATATATTTGCATCTATTTGCAAAGGTTTATCATAAGTGGCTAGGGTTTAACAGCCCAAGCAAAAGAACCTGGTTTGTTTTACCTTTTTGGTTTGTAGAGAATCAACAAACCTTTAGCTGAACATGGTTTTCCTGTAGCCAATTAGAAATGCATAAAGCACAACAGAAGTTACCCAACTCAAATATTATATTCATGGCATGCAACTATACATGGTTTCAAATTAGTATCAATCCAACTAGCAAAAATCCACAAAGTCAGTCATATCAGCATTCTAGAACAAAAAGAAAATCTGTGATCAGTATGAAAATAGCCCATCACAGACTGCCAGCAAGCAGCCAGAAGCCAATATTTTGTCTTCATAGTCAGGAGCACCATTTAGCTGCCCATGCAAGCAAAGAGATGCCACCTGTATTTCCAGAAGGTACAACCACAAAGGCTTTCAGGTGAAGGAAACACTGAGCTCCAGCCACCTATCTGTTGCCCACGCAAGGTTAACAAAGCAAATATTTTACTGTTATTGCAGCTATTCCTGATTGCTTCCCTTCACTTTGTTTAAAGCTTTGCTGTCAAGAACCTGCTATCATCCAGTATCCAGTTGCCACAGAAGCTGTAGGCAAAGGAATTGCTGCAAGAAATTGCCTAATGCTGCATTCTTAAAACAAATAATGACCCATTCTGCTTCCTTCTCTGATGTGGGTGGGAGATTACATTTTCTGGTGGGAAAAAAACAAAAAAACAAACCAAACTAAACCAAAACAAAAGAGTCTCCAGTCTAAACTAACACAATAATGGTTGTTTCTGTTGATTTCAGTAGTCAACCAAGACACAGTGCGTCCTTTGGGTTTTACAGCTTTGCCACGTATGATGAAATCAGACTCTCGCAAGGATAATTACTGTCATCTGGTTCAAGCTGCAGCCTTCCACCATAATAAAATTCTCACATTAGGGTGTTGTTCTGTTTTTTTTTTTTTTTTTTTTTTTTTTTTTAAGAAAACACACAAACCAAATGCATGAAGTACTGGATGGCAACCATTTCAATCACATAGGCATAAGTTATAAAATCCAGTTTCTAATGTTGTGCTGTAAGACTAGTCCCAAATTTGTAGTTCTGGGAGGTAAACTGCGTTATAATTTTCTTCATCTTCTTTAATATTACTTACACACTTTACTACTACTTACACACAGTCTCCATTACTATGGTTTGATATATTGGCAGTGAACAAGTGCCTACACAGCATGATACATTTCCTCAGAGAGTTTTTTATAAATGCATTGCTTACTTAGCCTTCTATTCACAATAATTTGCACATTGAACACATGAGAAATCTGGATGAATTTAAGGGTAAAGGTGTCACAGTTTGAAGGGGGAACTTCAGCCTAGACCCTGACTGCAAAGACTGTAAAATAAATTTCCATTGGATGCAAAAGAAAAATAATGATAAGGTGTATATAATTCATTGGATTGCTAATGGGAATATAGAGCAGAGGCATAAACAGTTCTTTCTCTCTTTTCTTCTCCTGTTGCTTCTGCATGCATCTTTTCTTTCCCTCTCCCACAGCCTTGCCAGGGTTATCTCTGTTCTGACTACACTGTGAGGTAACCAGAAGGAGAGAAGGAGTGGAGGAGGAAGTGAGCGGGCACCCTGGAGCCATCCAGGGGGTTCTGAGGAGTTTCTGTGTTGCTTAGAAATTGTAAATATATATTGTATATTTTGTACATATTCATTGCATTTCATACTTCTAGATTTTAGTTTGCTTGTAAATATAGCTTCATTTGCTTCCATCCTAAACTGAGCTAGTCTGGCAATTTATTTTGGGGGGTAGTTTCTCCAAATTATTTGGAGAAAGTGAAACAGTATTCACAGAAAGTGAAACAGAGTTTGTTAATTTTTTTCCTCATGAGGTTAAGGGACAGAAGCTTTTCTTCATCTAAATTTACTGGACTTGGGGGATAGTGCGAAGAAAATACATGTTTTACACACCTTACTAAAAGCCCCCTTAGATGTCCATGTAGAGCCAGTGGGGCTATGACTAGGCTGACTTCCATGAACCTCAAAAGTTCTCTGAATTTCTGCAGATTTTCCTCTTCCTTCCGGTTCCATTAACATGCCCATAATGTACCACAACCAGTTTTCATAATGCACAAGTTCTCACCTTGTAAAGAATAACTATATCAGGATAATAGCTGTAATATTGCAGCATCCATCACCTAGATCATAAACCTAGAATTGGAAACACTTGGTCATCTATTTAATGGGTTCAAATCATAGTATCATAGTAGTATCATAGTATCAGTCAGGGTTGGAAGGGACCACAAGGATCATCTAGTTCCAACCCCCCTGCCATGGGCAGGGACATGCCACACTAGATCAGGCTGGCCAGAGCCTCATCCAGCCTGGTCTTAAACACCTCCAGGGACGGGGCCTCAACCACCTCCCTGGAGAAGAAATTGAGGAGCCTTGCTACCCCAGTAAAATACCTGTATCAGGTCAGACTCTAATGGTCCCCATCAATCTTATATGCTGAGGAAGTTGGGGGCTGCACCAATTTTGTTTAGCAACATCTAGCAAAGGAGGCTGTGAGTATTTACTGTTCCTGAAGTCACACAAAAGGAGGAGTGGAGAGAATTCTGACAGAGTGAAGCATAGGCCAGTATGATAGGTGGTCATGGTGAGTGTTGTCATTGACTAAGAGACCCGAGCTTTGTGTGCCCTGAACGGACAGACACCGTAATGAGAGTTAAACAACAAAAACCACGCCAAAACAAATACATTGGATTAAAGCAGCATTCCATGTTTTGACATTGTTTTCTTCTCTGAGTTATGCTAAAATTTGAAAATATAAAGAGTTTAATAAATTAATGTCTGGCTTGGGGCTAGCATGAAAGACAAAAAATATCTAAACTAAATCAAAGATGTATTCCTTTGTCCAAGCACAAAATCCTACTATTCCACAGTTTTAACATGGTACAGAAATTCAGTCGGTGTCTCTTACTCAGACTAAAATTAGAAGACCAAATGTGATGCTGCCATTTCTTCCCTAGTGGAGACTTGGAGTCTATCCTGAAAACACTTTTGTAACACACATCACATTTCTTTGTCATGAACCAAACACTTTTTGTTCCAAATCACAATAAATTATATCTAAAACCAGACACTGTGGATTAGCCAGCAAAATAAAGAGAACAGAGAAGTTTGTGCTTAGAAAACAAAGAAATGAAAAAAAAAAAAAATTGTACCATTTCATACATTAACCTAAATATATCTACAGCATCCCCGCATAAGTAACTAAATACCAGGTTTTGCATTACTACTGAGTCCTTCCTTCTCTTTAGAAAAGTATGGGCATAATGTTACATATAATGGAGGTCTTTCCTGCTGAAAGCTTTGCTGAGAATCTTCGGAGAATATCAAAATAAAAATAACAGAATGGACTTTATCAGTAGGCTTTAATAGCCTGACCTTCACTCAGATAAAATTTAACAACACACTCAGGAAACTTTCAGGCAGCACTGAGGTATGGAGAGTGGCTGACAGCCTCGGTCCTGAAAGACTTCAACAAATTTAAGGACTGACCAACTCAAATGTGACCTTGAATAAGGGAAAATGCAGAATTCTGCAGACAGAGTAGAATAATTCCACACACTGATACAGGATGGGAAATACCTTACCAAGCAGCAGATCTTAAGAACATGTCTATAATATTACAGCAGACACCAGGCTAAAACAGTGAGCCCTCACTACAAACAAAACAAATTGCACAGTCAATGGCATTAGAACCACCATTGCAGCAGACCAAGGGAAGCTAGTGGTGAGGCACCCGGGGATGCAGAGGAAGTGGAAACCATTAAAAAAAGGCCTCTACGGTGCCTAAAATATGTTCTATGCAGAGAGGTTGAAGGAACTGGGCATAGTAAGATTTGGTGCTAAGGGCTTAAACTTACTTGAAGGGCAGGTATTTGAACTCCATCACACATAACAAGGAAAACAACCACATATAGTGGCTTCAGGAGTTAGATAGATGGAAAAATACTTTCCCTAGCAGCACTGGAGCAGGTTGTCAAACAGGTTGAGAGTTTCTGTCCTTAGAAAGGCTCATCCAGACAAAGCACAGGACCAGATCTGGTCTTGTGTTGCAACAGCCCTCTTCCAAGCAGAACACTGCACTATGTGACTGCTGGATGGCCTTTAAAACAGCAATTTTGTGATTCCTTAAAATGCAATATATACATTCACAGAACCCAGCATCTCAGTACCTCTTCAAGCAGAAGTTGCTCTTGAAAACAACCATGTGCACATTTGGCTAAGACAGAAATAATTTACTAGACCTATGGAAATATGTTCATTAGATGTGTTGGGTTTTTTTCATGCTTAGTTAAGCATTGTTTCTACCCCTGCACAAAGATAGTGATTTTCTACAAGAGATATGTTGCTATACATTCACTGGCATCCAAAACTAAACATTAAGCACAACTGAGTCAAATATGCAAGAGCACTGAAACTGGCCAGGAAGCATCATCTTGTAAAATAATGTCATAATTCTCATTGTAACCTCTGTGGTTGTTCAGAATGCACTCATGAATTTTTATCATGCTGTGAAAAGCAAGAAAGCGGGCATATCCTCTGGGAAATATAGAACACTAAACACTGTTTTGTTCAGTAAAATTCAAATGTTCTCATCACTGACAAAGTTTCTTTCTTAAAAGGTAGGTTCTTCCTTAAATCTCTAACCAGGTAATGGTCTGTGTCAATATTCAAGAGAGACACAAACAGCAGCCTTCAGATCTAAAACAGAGCACATGTGCCAGTTACAGACTGGTTTTGTACAGGCTTTATGAAGATGAAAGGGAGAAGCTTGGGGAAAAGCAGCAAAAACCTGTCACCAAGTAACCCTAAGACATAATGACTTACTGAAATCCTTACTGACTCAGGGCTTGGAGGAGGCTGGGGAATGCATGCTTGCCCCAGCACTGCTGATCCATGGGCAACTAGCACCCCACTGCTGGTGCCCACTCCCCAGCCCCAAGGGTGCCAACTGCATAGCCCCAATGATGCCTTCTTCCTAGCTCAAACAGTGTCCAATGCCTAGCCTGAATGGTGCCCAGAGAACAGCCTCCCTTTTCTTTCCCACACAGCTCCTCATGTATTTTTGTGGTGGTGGGAGTCACCACAGCCTCATTTGCCTGTTTCTGCTTAGCAACCTGGTATGGTTGGAAATAAGCAAAAGGTATTATTTAAAGACACTAGCAAGCCTGCTGTCAAGTACTAGAGTTAGACAAAGGGAGGAGGTCCTAATTTATGTTGTGCAGGATGAAAAGCTTATATTGTTCAATGGCTCAGCAAACACTCTTACCTTTGCAGTGAGAAATAACAAATGTAGAAATCAAACAGTGTTTATTTAGAAATTGTTGCAGTGCAAGAAATGAGGGAAAGCAGCAACAGTGGCAGCAATAAATCCCACCCCACAGAGGAAAGCTGAAAGGCTGAGGATGTCCTGGATTCTTTTCAACAGGAAGGCACACTTCATGCTGCTCTAACTACGCTAAGGTGCTTGCTTGCAAACTCAGCAAGTTTGTTGCCATCAACACAAACCCAAAGTTTTAATAGTAAGCTCTGATGCAAATGTTTTGTTCTGATCCTTAATTAGTGAAAAGAAAAAGTATCTTACAGCAGCAACAAAAATCTCTCTGCAGCAAAGCACAATGATGTGTCTTAAGCAATACACAAAGATTTATCCCCTTTCAATACTTGGCCATTTTTAACTCTTAGTACTAGATCTAACCCATAGCGCAATCACTCCTTCTGTATAGAACTTCTTCCTAACATCCATCCTGAACCTCCCCTGGCACAGCTTGAGACTGTGTCCTCTTGTTCTGCCACTGGTTGCCTCAGAGAAGAGACCAACCCCCACCTGCCTACAACCACCCTTCAGGTAGTTGTAGATGGCAATAAGGTCTTCCTTGAGCCTCCTCCTCTCCAGGCTAAGCAACCCCAGCTCCCTCAGCCTCTCCTCATAGAGTTTGTGCTCAAGACCTCTCACCAGCCGCATTGCCCTTCTCTGGACATGTTCAAGATTCTCAATGTCCTTCTTCAATTGAGGAGCCCAGAGCTGGGGACAGTACTCAAGGTGTGGTCTAACCAGTGCTGAGTATAGGGGCAGAATGACTTCTTCCCTAGTCCTGCTGACCACACTATTTCTGATACAGGCCAGGATGCCATTGGTCTTCTTGGCCACCTGGGCACACTGCTGGCTCATGTTCAGCCTACTGTCAACCAGGGACTGGCTGCTCTCCAGCCACTACAACCCCAGCCTGTAGCACTGCATGGGGTTGCTGTGGCTAAAGTGCAGCACCCAGCACTTGGACTTGTTAAATGCCATCATGTTGGACTCTGTCCATCTGTCCAGCCTGCCAAGGTCCCTCTGCAGAGGTCTCCTACCCTCTAACAGATCAACACCTGCCCCCAGCTTGGTGTTGTCTGCAAACTTACTAATGGTGGACTCAATCCCCTCATCTAGATCATCAATAAGGATATTGAATAGGATTGGGCCCAACACTGATCCCTGGGGGACACCACTAGTGACTGGCTGCCAGCTGGATGTGGCACCATTCACCACCACTCTCTGAGCTCAGCCCTCCAGCCAGTTCCTAACCCAGCACAGAGTGCTGCTGTCCAAGCCACAGGCTGACAGCTTGGCCAGGACTTTGCTGTGGGGCACGGTGTCAAAGGCCTTGCTGAAGTCCACAGCCTTCCCCACATCCACCAGGCGGGTCACCTGATCATAGAAGGAGATCAGGTTGGTCAGGCAGGACCTGCCCTTCCTAAATCCATGCTGGCTGGGCCTGATCCCTTGGCCATCCTGCAGGTGCGCTGTGATTGCCCCCAAGATGATCTGCTCCATAATCTTGCCCAGCACTGAGGTCAGGCTGACTGGCCTGTAGTTTCCAGGTTCCTCCATCCAGCCCTTCTTGTGGATGGGCATCACATTGTCCAGTTTCCAGTCATCTGGGACCTCTCCAGTGAGCCAGGACTGGTGGTAAATGATGGAGAGCAGCTTGGCCAGCTCATCTGCCAGCTCTCTCAGGATCCCATCTGGTCCCATGGACTTGTGGGGATCCATGTGGCTCAGCTAGTCCCTAACGACTTCCTCATGGATTACAGAGTGGCTATACTGCTCCCTGACCCCATCTACCAGTTCAGGAGGCCAGCTATCCTAAAGCCCTCCTGTCTTACTGTTGAAAATGGAGGCAAAGAAGGTATTTAGTACCTCAGCCTTTTCCTCATCTTTAGTTACAATATTCCCCTCCAAGTCCAATAAAGAGTGGAGGTTCTTCATCTCCCTCTCTGTAGTGTTAATATATTTATTAAAATGCTTTTTATTGTCTTTCACAGATGTGGCCAGCTTAAGTTCTAACTGGGCTTTTGCCTCTCTAAATTTTCTCCTACATGACCTAACAACATCCTTAAACATATCCCCCCCACCCCCTTCCAAAGGCAATACATCTTCTTTTTTCCCCTTCATTCTTTCAAGAGCTGCTTGCCCAACCATGCCGGTTGCCTTCCCCAGCAGCTCATCTTTCAGCACATGGGCACAGCCTGTTCCTGTGCCTTCAAGAGGTCCTGTTTGAAGTAGGTCCAACTATCCTGGACCTCTTTGTTCTTAAGGGCTGCTCCCCCAAGTACTCTCTGGTTTAGTTACTTAAATAAGCTGAAGTCTGCCCTCCAGAAGTCCAAGGTAAGGGTTTTGTTGTTGCCCCTCCTTGTTTCCCTGCATATTGAAAACTCCACTATCTCATGATCGCTAAACAGCCTCCTACCATCACATCTCTCACCAGCCCTTCTCTGTTTGAGAACAGCAGGTCAAGCAGGGCCTCACCCCGGTAGGCTCGCACAGCAGCTGTGATAAGAAGTTATCCTCCATACACTCTAAGAACCTTCTGGACTGCATCCTCTCTGCTGTTTTAAGTTCCCAGCAGATATCTGGGAGGTTAAAGTCACCTAAAAGAACAATGGCTGGTGATCTTGAGACAACCATAAATGACTATAATACATAAACACAATCACAGTGTGCAGACCAGAGGAAAACAGAAGGCTCACCACTACAGCACCCCAAAGACCCCCCATGGCCCAGGCATGGGGAAGAAACACATGAAGGCATTCGTTTCCCAACATATCCACTTCTTTCCTCATCAGATTAGAGATGGAAGATTTGTTGGAAGTGCAGAGGGAGCAGATAAGACAAAGGTTTGATATACTTCCTAGCTGATGCAGATGTGCTCCATCCTCATCCTGCAGGAATGGAGTAACTTCTACCAAACAGGTAGAAAGGTGAGACAGGAATCTTATAAATGCCACTCCAAATTATCAGGTCAGAAATAGAGAATGAAAACAGATGTGTGAAGCAAGTCTTCACTAAAGATCAAATCCCAAACAGCAGCTTGTGAAGAACATGTTACACTTTGTTCCCATATGCAGTACTATAAAACTGCTGTACAAATTACTGCAGTGGTTTCCCCCACTATCTTACAATCACCACAGGAATCAAAAGCCATTTGGAGAGTTACAGGAAATTCTGAGGCTTGTGCAAACAAGCAAGTCCAAACATTACCATAAATGGCTATAATACATAAACACAATTACATTTTGGAAGTTAAAGAACTGAATTAGGAGAGCTATCTGGCAGAGAAACCTGACTAAAGACAATGGAGATAGAAAGTAAGATCAGAGCTAATTAAAAGGAACCTTCTCCTCCAATTCTAAGGCTGAACCATCATTAAAATAAAAAAAATAATAATAAATGGCCATTTAAATTCAAATCATTGTATTTAAATGAAGTGTATCTCACTGATAATTTAATAGTAATCTTAGAGAAAGGACCACAGATTATTAGGTACAGAAAAATACCTTACACAGTAGGTTATGCAGGTCCTTGAATTTCTTTTCTCTGTCACTCATATTCTGTATATTTAATAATGAAGTAATAGTTGTGCTTCTCATGGGCTCATTTCATACAGACATAACACTTTTGAAAGAATGAGAAAACTTCTTAGTACCTCTAAGATAATCTCTAGATAAAAGAACTTTCTGTGGAAAAAAATAATAAAGGAAATACCCCCCAACCTTTCTAAAAGTATAAACATCTTAAAAATTAATTGCCTTCAAAAATGAAATCTTTCTTTTTTTCAAAGGAGGCATGAGTAACAGCAGAAGCTAAAATGTGGAAGCCTTTCAGAAAGTTTTCTGCTTTATGTAGTATCTTAGACTTCTGTTAATATCTCAAGCACTATGGCAAACTACAGCATCTTGAGGGGATAATTTTACATAGCAAGCAAACAATAAACACAGATTCAAAAGGCATTCTGGAGTACTTAAAAGAGATTAGATGAATGAGTCAGGGTCAGATGGCAAGATTGTCAGGACACAATCCGGAATCAGCATCTCCTGAGCTCCAAATCAGAGCTGGATTCCAAAGCTGAGTTACGGACATATGCATATTTTGAAATTAAGGGATTTATGTACTGTTCTGGTATGCTGTACTCATGTCTCTGAGAGCCCAAGACCTTTTTCAACCACAGAGTTAGTTCAGGCATAGAGCAGCACAAAATTCCCCTGAAATTAATTGCTGAATTTCGTTGCTTTACAGAATCTACAGTCTGCCCTACAGGCGGCTATAGGTAATGCTTCAGAATTAAAAAGCAACAATTATATAAATTTTCAGAAAAGTTAGTATGAGAGACATTCAGATGCTGATTCTACAAACCTACTACTGAACAGAACTGTTGGAAACAACATTACAAAATTCTGTGACATTCTTTATTTTGCACTTGCAGCCCACAAAGCCAGTCAGATCCTGGGCTGCATCAGGAGAAGTGTGGCCAGCAGGGCAAGGGAGGTGATCCTCCCCCTCTACTCAGCCCTGGTGAGACCCCACCTGGAGTACTGTGTCCAGTTCTGGAGCCCCTATTACAAGAGGGATGTGGAGGTGCTGGAACGTGTCCAGAGAAGGGCCACGAGGATGATCAGAGGGCTGGAGCACCTCTCCTATGAGGACAGACTGAAGGAGTTGGGGCTGTTCAGTCTGCAGGAGAGAAAGCTCCGAGGTGACCTAATTGTGGCCTTCCAGTATCTGAAGGGGGCCTACAGGAAGGCTGGGGAGAGACTTCTCAGGATCTCAGGTAGTGATAGGACTAGGGGGAATGGAATGAAGCTGGAGGTGGGGAGATTCAGGCTGGAAGTGAGGAGGAAGTTCTTCACCATGAGAGTGGTGAAGCCCTGGTATGGTCTGTCCAGGGAGGTGGTTGAGGCCTTGTCCCTGGAGGTGTTTAAGAGCAGGCTGGATGAGGCTCTAGCCAGCCTGATCTAGTGTGGAGTGTCCCTGCCCATGGCAATGGGGATGGAACTAGATGATCCTTGTGGTCCCTTCCAACCCTGACTGCTACAATGTACTATGATATATCATGGCTGGTAGAAATAACTGGGAGGCTCCATTTTCTTCTTGATGTACACTCATACCCATACTATTGTGGAGACACCCACCAATGCAATTTTCCTCAGGCCAGAAGACCAATTTCAGTGTGGATAGGGAAAAAAAAAAAAAAAAAAGAAAAAAAAGAAGCCTTTCTAAGTTCAAAAGTGAAATTCCTACAATTCTTCCTCTCCATTTCCTCAAAAGCTCCATATTTTTTCTTAATGTTTTACTAAAGATTCTCATTCACCATTCAGCATGATTTCTTACTAAGCAGTATATTCTTGGCCAACATGCACATCTGAGACATCATTTCAAAGATATTTCTGTAAAAATAAAAAAAAAAAATCATGGAAAGCATTATCCAGAAAGAAAACAAATCTATTTTAAATCCCAAAATCTATTCCTTGCTTTTTAAGCAGCCTAAAGAACATATTTTATAACAGTCAATTTAACAGAAGCTGCACCTAGACCCAAAATTAATAGCATCACACAAGCCTTCACTTTATATCTCCATTGTCTTTCACTGGGTTTCCCTAGCCAGACAACACTCTTGTGAGCTTTCACTCACTGCTGCCATAGCTACAGCTGTGTTTGAAGTGAATTTCGCACATGCTTCACCTCTGGTGCTTTAACAGGCCTCAGCTCTGCAAGCTGGGTGTTGGGGTTTTTGAGATTTCTGGTTTGAAAATCAAATTCTTCACCCCCTCACAATGATTAGATATTATACAAATAGCACAAGAATCATTGTGAATATTCATTCACTATTTAAAGAGTTGTTCAGATCTACATTCTGATACAGAGACTAGAAGGCCAGATATATATATACAGACACATGGAAACATTCATGTGTATTTCTAGATACCCTTAGATACATCTGTTGGTGTGTGGTAATCATCTGTATATATATACAATGGATAAGGAATAGAATAGAATAGAATAGAATAGAATAGAATAGAATAGAATAGAATAGAATAGACCAGGTTGGAAGAGACCTTCAAGATCATCGCGTCCAACCTATTATCCAACCCACCTAATCAACTAAACCATGCAACCAAGCACCCCATCAAGTCTCTTCCTAAACACCTCCAATGATGGTGACTCCACCACCTTCCCAGGCAGCCCATTCCAATGGGCAATCACTCCCTCTGTGTAGAATTTCTTCCTAACCTCCAGCCTAAATACAACATGAAACTGCAAACACATATTGTTTCTTAATAGTCATGCTTCCATCAATTCAGTTAAGCAGAAATTAATACTATATACATAAAATATTTGATACACACACTGACAGTCTCTAGGATTACACCCAAATTTGAACAGAAGACAACAGTCATAGTAACTGTCACCAGCAGGAGCCATTTTCAGTCATTTTTAAGAATTAAAGTGAAGGAAAAAAAAAAAAAAAAAAAAAAGGTGAGCCTGGTTTTATTTCTGTATTCTAAAGAACTAGGGAAAAAGAAGCAGTGTTTTGAAAGTATTCAAAATGAGCAGCTGTGAATTTATAACTTTCAATAAAATTGCTGAGGTTTTTATATGCACATTAGCAGCACGTTTCATTGTAAAATGGGATTCTTAATTCTTTTCACAGAGCATTAAATCATACTTAAAAAAACCAAACAAAAAATACCCAATCTTTGATCAGCTAATGACAGGTTCCCTCCCCATCAAAACAACTCTGCTTCCTGTGTACTTTGTAGACTTCAGCCACAAGGTAATTGCACAAGATTTTTCTCAAAGTAAGACAGATGTTGCTCTTCATTTACTCCAAGCATGACTCCAGGAGACTAATGTGTTTTCTTGTAACACCAGTGAGATGCATTTAAAAAGGAAGGTAAGTCAGAAGCAGAAGATGATGAAGGACATAGCTTCAGGATCCTTGAGCTGCATGGGAAAACATCTTTCATTTACTGGATGCTTTATGAAAGGCCACCTTACACATTGTGAGGATGCCATGATTCACTTGTGAAGTGGTTTCCATCCTCATGCTAGGACTTACTCAGGAAACCAGCAATATCTAGGCCTCCAGCAACATCTCTGAATGTTTCTTAGTTCCCAAATTCCACTGGGTACCAAATTCTTACCCTTGACTACAATTCAACCTATCCCTCAGAAGTAACATGGAACATATTGGGCAAAATCTGTGCCCTTGAGTTTATCTTGTTCTGTGGGAGATTAATGAAACTAAGTGACAATCAGAGTATCTCCAAAACGTTGTCTACATCTGTGATGGGTTAACACCCATTCTGGAAGCAGGGGGCGGGGGGCAGGGCCTGCCGGGAGGGCAAAGCACTTGCAAGCCCTCCCCCCCCCCGCTTCCAGGATGGGCATTAACCCATCACAGCATATCTTTCTCTTAACCCCAGGATCTGTGCAAACTAGCTAGGGCACTAAGGCAGCACAAAAGCTATGAGTATCTAACCCATGACTGTAGCTAAAAAAAGCCTCAAAACATCACAGCCAAAAAAAAAAATCTGTCATTAGGGCAATATATGACTTGCATTTATTTTACATTATTAATTACATATTTCTACATAAACACAATATTTCCTTTTGGTAGGAATTTGGCTGTAACCTGCATTCTCTTTATCAGAAGTCTGTAAGAGGCAAGACCACCAAGCTAGCAATATGTAAATTCAATCACCTAACAGCATTCTGGCCTAAAGACTTCCTTTGATTTGGCATGTAGCTACACAAAGAATGAATAAACACCGTTGAAGAGCTGCAGCAGTGGCACTTCCACTTCTGCATTACCACAGGGTCAATAGCACATCCACTACCAGATGAAAGAACAAATTGTGCACTGATATGTGAGGATCAGAATGGTGCCTGTGTGCATATGGACAATCTCACATCAGCCACAACTAGATGTTTCAGGGCCAGCAGGGCCCACTGGGGACACTGCTTCCTGCACTGCCCAAGGGGAAGGTTACAATCCTGACCAAGAGCATGAGAGAGTCTGGGCAAGCCTGGCCAAAGAGCTTGATGGCCCGCTGTCCATCTATTGCCATGCTGCATGTTTACCAGTCTGCTGGCCTACAGCCATTCCTCTGCTCTCAGGGCTGACAAAAATATTTGCACCTAGACCAAGACAGTTTTTGAAATACGGCCTGTGAGGGCTCAGCTTGCACCACTCTCCTCCTGCCCGACTCATAGCAGTGACACAGCAGACAAGACATATAGCAGCATGCGTTCAGCTTCCCAACCTTCTCCAGAGAAAATGTCAGCTTGAGTGACCCATTATTATTGAACTTTTTTTAATGATATGCTAGTACTGAACACTGCTACCCAATGAACATATGTTGCTGCAAGTGATTAATTACACTCTTGAAGATCATAGCAAAGGCTTTCATATTTAAAATACGTTATGGCAACAATTAATTTTTTTCTAATTATCAGAGTAGTGATGGAGTAATGTGCCCTCCACCTCAAAATTGCTTATTTTTCTTTTTTCTTCCTCCTATCCTATAGCTTTGTTAATGCTAATTGTTGGTTCTGTGCAACAGCCAACCTCATTTATCTTCTTAGTTTGTAAAAGATGAAGCACATTAAGGCTGAAATCAAACTACAAGAACTCCAGCAATATATATGTCAATCTTTTTTTCCTTCTTTCCCGCCCCCCCCCCCCCCCCCCCCCCCCCCCGAAATGGCTGCACTATTTAATTTTCACTACATTTCCAAAGAGAATTACTTTTAGCATTGTAAATATCTCAGGGATCCACCTTCAGATGCTGAAAGTGTTAAGCACAAATACATCACCTTTGAGAAGTGCTGAGCATCTACAACTGAACACTGAGAGTCAGTGGCAGTGTACATATACAAAAGTACTGAAAATTCAGACCTACATGTACTACAGGAAGCTACATTCTGATACCATCCACACTGATGACTTGTTTGACAAGGATGCACAACTCTGTGTTTTAAATGGGACTCTACACAGATATCAGTGGACCCAATATTAGAAAAACGGCTTTGATTTTCTGTGCTGCACCGTGAGCAAGTTTGAAATCACAGTTATTGAATTTCTGCAGTATCCTGAGACAAAATTACACTGCAAAAGACTTCAAGGAGCGTTGCATATTTCCATTACCATAGAACAAACAAAATTATTGTGTGAAGAAATGAAGGCACACACACACCAAGCTGACCTTTCTGAACACTACTTTATAGCCTGTGTTAGTTCTTTGTTTCCAAAACCAAACTGTTACCAAACCTTTATCTTACACAGATGAAGACTGACCAAATCAAGAACAGGAAAAAGAAGTTTTAAGAATAGTAATCCGTATGCCCCTCAATATATTTATACCCTTTCTAAATGAGAGATAAACTGTCACATTCAATGAGTACATATGATTAATATCCATATCATAAAATGGATAACCAGTTTCAGGGAAAGGCAATTATTCCAGGCACTCTTAAAATTATTTTCAATTTTACAGCAGGTTCATGGATCTCTTCTTTTAGCTGCTGAAGCACAGTCATGACACTTGGCTTAGCAGACGGTTGTGCACTCACTACAGAGCTACAGGCACTGGCTTGCCTTGTTAATTCACACGTGAGGGTGCTGCTGGTTGGAAGAGGCCAGTCTGCTCAAGAAAAATTATTTTATCATTTACCATTACAGACAAAGCACTTAAAATGCCATCAATTTGCTGTCATCTACAACTGTATGTCAGGGTAAAACTAGATAAGCACAGACACCTATGGTAAATACTCTCACCTTTACAAGTTTGATGGGAAGATGCAAGCCTCATTTTTGAGGAAAATTAGCGTGATGAGTTCTGCTGTTTCATCCCTCTAAACACAATTTCCACATGAAATTGTGTGTCCTCAAGAATAAGGAGTGTAATGATGCTTTATTGCTTGAGAAAATCACATGCCCCCCAGAGAATGTCATCATATGCCATGAGTTAGGCTGGTGGAGTCAGCTCTAGGCTCTACTAAGAGAGGTGGAAAAGAGAAGCTGAAAAAAAAACATTGCGATAAAAGATGCTTTTGTTATATGTTGAGATGAATCTGTATCAAAATGTGTTCATAGTTATAATTTCTTCTAGAACTGGGAAAACTGCCAGTTGGAATAGCATGATTGTACTTTCCAGTGCCACTATAATTCTTATTCCTTTCAAAGGAAGCTGAAAAAAATTGCCAAGTTATTTCATTAAGAAATGCAGCTAATTTACAGGCACAGTAATTTTTTCCCCCACAAAATTGTATAATGAGCTTTAAACTCACTAAATAAAGGATCTCTTCTCTGAGTGATTATGCTTAATTTACACAGGAATTAATGGCAACTGGACATCCTTTCAGAATAGCTTTAAAAGAGCTGCATTACAAAACCAATATCAACATCTTTGCAAAAAATCCTAACAGTCAATGGAGCAAAAAATACTTACCTTTATAACACTCTGTGTGTGTATACATATAGAGAGAGAGGTATCTTCATAAGTATTTCTTACAGGATAAGCACATAACTTAAATCATGTATCAGAATCCAGTGAAACTATAATGCTGGCTTTATATTCAATTATTTGCTTAGGTGTTATGCCAACAGAATGCATAGAAAAACCTAAATAAACAGATGGACGGAAATGCCAGGGAGCAGTCCTTTCATCCTTAGAAACTGCTCTCACTGTATTCCATGATAACTATTTACTTATTTATTAGATCTTTTCTATTATGTTGGTTTTTTGGAGTTTTTTTAACTGTCTAAAGAGTGACACCTTGGTTTATGGACAAGTCTTGTCAAATGTAGCCTTATTTTCACCTAGTTAACTAGTACCTAGAAAGTGTCGGCGTCTCCAAAATTCATGTATTTTTTAATACTTAAAAATAGGTATTAGAAGGCATTCCCAACAGCAACTTGTTTATAGTCTAAACCAAAACTGGTTAAACAAACTTCAAATGCTCATTCCAGTTACCAAAAGCAGTCGTGGAAGTGAGACAAATGCATTTGTAATTTTAGCTTAAAAAACATCCATTTCTTCCTTTGTAGTGTAGGAAGTCTTACTTATCTTTGCAATATACCATAGAAGATTTACAGAATTTCAGGTCTGGAAGGGGCCATTAAATCATATAACTGTCCTCCTTTATCATAATATTTCATAAGAGCTTCATAGATAATACAAGAATAAGTGACATCTGCAAAAGTAATTAACAAAATTTAAGCTAAAATATTCTGAGTGAGCAATGCAGGTACCTTGCTATCACTGCAGCTTGATTAACTTAAAAGAAATTAAAAAACAATGATAATACTTTGTTGTTGTTGTTTGTTTATTCTTAAGTAAAAATGAATTACAGGTATAAAATCCTTGGGAACCTAGGACACCCATTTCGATTGTGGTGCCAGTATTTCCTCCGATCAAAACAGAGCTCAAGCAGCATTTTTAACACGTCATTACCATCTACTGGACACGTGGGAGAATGCAGCTCTGAAATGAGGGAAAATGGACACCCAGACAGCAAGAAGATTGGCAGGTCTCTCATGAAATCCTATAAAATTTTCTTCTCCCCATTCCTGCTTCACTTCATCTTCCACACACCCATCCTAAACTGCCTGACTTGTCTCTGAAGTTTAAAGATAACCAGTATAAAGGTGTGAAAGCAGATCTGGAAACCAGTGTATGACTCAGCACCATGTCATAAATACAGCCCAAGACTGAAGTCTTTCCAAGAGTACGGCGAACTAGAGCCTGGGCCTTCTTTGGCAAGTGATGCACGTGCTGTCTAGTTTCCAGCATTTTGACAGAAGGAAACCCTTGGATCATGCTCCTGATGCAAAGTTACAAAGATCTTCTGTAGATGCTTTATCATTTCTCCTCCTGTCTGGAAACCATTTGCACACTTTGAAATCAAATTTAACATGCTGGGGAGCCACAGAAGAGCTACAAGACCAAATAATTTGACAGTGACAATGGTTTCCTCTGATAGAGAAGTCTCAACTTCATCTTACAGAAATAGTCCATAGGTGAGTTGAAACATCTGCCTCTGAAAGCAACTGCACATCTGTATGATGTATGCATGTGATTACATTTGATGAAGCATGTGTCTCTTGAATACAAATATAGCAAAGTATCTGTAAAAGCACTTTTTAAATCAGAACCAGTATTTACTGAACTGACACAAATAATTTAAAATCATTTATGTAATAAGCACTATCAAAGAACACAACGTGCACTTACTAATACCTACAAAATTATGAGGGACAACTTAACTGACAATATTGCCATTCCCCATAAATTAGAGCTCATGGTAGCTCATATAAACTCTTTAAACTAGAGAGTTAGATCACACACAAACTTTGCATGACTGTCCATAACATTTGGTGGCAACTGGATGATATTGGTTACCTCTGGAAGAAACAGGAGTCATCATCCATCCACAGTCTTCCTTCTCCCGATTCCCAGACCTGGTGGTGTACCACCAGAGTGGTGACAGACCCCAGAGGCTAGATGAGCAGCGTCCACCTTATTCCACAGAGCCACAAACTGGTGTTTGTTGGTTTATGGATATGTGGTGGTAGGGCCAAATGGGCCCAACACAAACCCAGAACAAGTCCTGGTGTGTCCAGACATAATCACCCTCTCCCCCTTTCTTCTGCAGGGGTCTGGGGAAACACAGGAAAAGGACAATAGAACCCAGACACCAGAAATTCTGGTAAACAAAGGGATATGTTCTCCCTTCATGGTTACAGAGCACATGCACTGGCCATGCTTCTCCTAGACTAGGCTTATGTCTTTGCCTTTTATGGTCACAGCCTGGCAGAATCCCATTTCATTGGTTAACTGTTTGCTGGCTTCAGTTGCCCTATTGACCAAATTGAATCTTGGGCAAGTGACAAATACAGATCTTGTCTTGAATTGCCTTGCCTTGCATTGCCTTGTCTAAGATCTGGGAGAGAAGCCACAAGCCCGACTTTGCAAGCTTGAGATGCCAAGCCTTGCTTTACCTTGCAGCTCAGAATCTGTGCCATGCCTCAGTTTACCCAGAAAGACACAAGCACCTTTCACAGTAAGCATTGTAAAGCCCAGGAGCAGACAGAAGTTACTTGCAGGCAGAGAGACAAATCCTGGATGAGCCAAGACCCTGAGAACAGTCCCCTTGCAGCAATCGCCTGGTGGATGTGGGGAGGCCTGTGGATGTGGTCTACCTAGACTTCAGCAAGGCCTTTGACACCGTCCCCCACAGCAAACTGCTGACTAAGCTGTCAGCCTGTGGATTGGACCACTACACTCTGTGCTGGGTTAGGAACTGGCTGGAGGGCCGGGCCCAGAGAGTGGTCGTGAACGGTGCCGCATCCAGCTGGAGGCCAGTCACCAGTGGTGTCCCCCAGGGATCAGTGCTGGGCCCTGTCCTCTTCAACATATTCGTTGATGATCTGGATGAAGGGGTAGAGTCAGTCATCAGCAAGTTTGCAGATGACACAAAGTTAGGGGCAGATGTTAGTCAATTAGAGGGTAGAAAGGCTCTGCAGAGGGACCTCGACCGACTGGAAAGATGGGCAGAGTCCAATGGGATGGCTTTCAACAAGTCCAAGTGCCGAGTGCTGCACTTTGGCTATGGCAATCCCATGCAGAGCTATAGGCTGGGGTCGGAGTGGCTGGAGAGCTCCCAGACAGAGAGGGACCTGGGTGTGCTGATCGACAGCCACCTGAATATGAGCCAGCAGTGTGCTCAGGTGGCCAGGACGGCCAATAGCATTCTGGCCTGCATTAGGAATAGTGTGGCCAGCAGGAGCAGGGAGGTCATAGTGCCCCTGTACTCTGCTCTGGTTAGGCCGCACCTTGAGTACTGTGTCCAGTTCTGGGCTCCTCAGTTTAAGAAGGACATTGAGACACTTGAGCGTGTCCAGAGAAGGGCAACAAGGCTGGTGAGAGGCCTTGAACACAAGCCCTATGAGGAGAGGCTGAGGGAGCTGGGATTGTTTAGCCTGGAGAAGAGGAGGCTCAGGGGTGACCTTATTGCCCTCTACAACTACCTGAAGGGTGGTTGTAGCCAGGAGGGAGTTGGCCTCTTCTCCCAGGCAACCAGCACCAGAACAAGGGGACACAGTCTCAAGCTGCGCCAGGGGAGGTTCAGACTCGAGGTGAGGAGGAAGTTCTTCACTGAGCGAGTCATTCGGCATTGGAATGGGTTGCCCAGGGAGGTGGTTGAGTCATCGACCCTGGAGGCGTTCAAGGGGAGATTGGACGTGGCACTTGGTGCCATGGTCTAGTCATGGGGTCTGCGGTGTCAGGTTGGACTCGATGATCCTCGAGGTCCTTTCCAACCTAAGTGATACTGTGATACTGTGATACTGTAATAAGTCACTTCCAGCCTAAGTGCCCACTTTGCAAAACCCAGACCCCATCATGGAGATGTCAAGAGAGACAGGCTGTTTGTCTAAGAGCCTGAAACCTCAGGACAGCCTGCGGATCCCGGGAAGAAGCTTCAAGAGCCACCCGCTGTCATGCCAAGGCCAGCCCAGACATTGAGACAGTGTGGCATCCCTGCTGGCAACCAGCACCAGTCTCTTGCTGTGCCAGGCACACAAGAGCCCCTCAAAAGCCTTACCAGCTAGCATACAGCAGCAGCACCCCTTTTTTTTGGGTGGAACTCATTTTAAGTAATTATTTTCATCTTGCCTCTTTAAGGGTTCATGCTGAGTCTCCCCTAGTGCTCAAGCGCCATATCGTGCTGGGGGATTCTCTTTCCCAGTTATTTTCCTGTTTTGCTTAAAATTGTTTGAATTGTTAAATATTGCCTAAATACTGTACATTCCTATTGTAAATATATATTCCAGCCATACACTGAACCTAGTAGTAAGTTTTTGGAAAGACTTCACGTTAATAAAACAATAATTAATATTTGTATTAATATATTTGCTTTATTAATTTTTCATACATCATAATCATAACAGGATACTTTGCATATTGAGTATTGATCTGAGACTTTAGGGAGATCTGTGCCATTATCAGTCACTGCTATACAGAAAAAGAAATGCCCAAGAAAATCAGCTCACCTCACAAAGGGTGGTGATAAACTGGGGCCCTCACAAGAACAGGAGGGAGAGACAGAGGTAATCACCTGATACCTATCCCTGAGTGAGCTGCAAGACACATGAAAGGATTTCAGCCACCATCCAGGTTAGCACATTATCACCTGACTGCTCTGATGGTGGGATAATGGGCCAATATTTTGGAATTGGACGGTTGGGAAGCCAAGCAGCTGGGATCCCTGCCTAGGGAAGGAGGCATTGACAAGGAAATTGGAAAACAGAGGCTCTCAGTCCCTCTGCAAGTGGCTTCTGTCAGGAATGAAGCAAAAGTGTCTCTTCAAGGAGAATGTTACATGTAACCTAGACAAGTGGACCCCCATGAAGAGAGGCATCCAGTACCTGAGGAAATCAGGTGTACTGGAGGTGATTTTTAATGATCAGAATGATGAGCAGTCACCCTCAGATCCAGAAGAAGCCCAATGCACACCACCAATGTGTCAGAAGTTCCTATGCAGTGCACCATTGTCATATGTCAACTCATTGGTAGTAGTGTCCTGGAAAGACAGCCAAACAGTGGATGAATTGGCTGGCCAACTCCAGAAATACTTGAGAAATCTCTCTTCCTCTGTATGTGTCTGTTTTTCAATTATGGAGGATCTGTCCCAGGTGTTCCATCAATTCAAATAGGATAGATATGTCCTACCCTGCACCTGTATGGTCCTATATCTCAGCTGTTAGGAGTAGATGGTCCTGTGCCCAAGGTGGGAGGCAGAGCTCCTCTAATCCCAAATAGAATTTTTCAGTTGTGAAAATGACTTGGAGATTCCTTCAAGAGGATCAGAAATACAATCAGCCTTTTTGGAGAATTTCCCACTGGAAACTGGAGCAGTGATTTTACTGGAGCAATATCTTTTTGTGATTGTTTTCCTCACAGTTCATGTACTTGTGCAAGTAGGATTGAAGTCAGTTTTCCATCCCATTTCCCCAAGTCCTCTTTGTGGTCACATAGGTAAAACCCCAGGGTGCCCTGTGGTGTGTCACACTCCCATAAACCCACCAAGGCAAGCACCATATGCTCACAATGGTGGAAGCAACCAGCGGATGGCTGGAAACCTATACTGTGGCACATACCACTGCCTACAACACTATCTGTGGCAGGTACATACTGCCAATACACAAACCTTTTGTTGCTTGGAGAACACAGCCCCTGAACTTATTAAAAAGTGGACCACAGCACAACAACTTGCAGGGTATATATGGAGTCCTGCTATGGAGAGAGTTGAGTTCTCTTCACACAGAAGCAGCCTGGCAGTCAGATCTTCTCCCCTGAAAATGGACCCCAAGAAGCCCTCACCACTCCCCACTTAGTGAGTATACCCATGAGTAGATGTTCCTTTTCTGAGTGAGTGTGTGCACATTGTGGTTCATCTCTCCAAACAGTTTATTTAGTAGTGCAACAGTATTTTCCCAACGGACACCCAAACCTGTAATTTTATTGTGTCGGAAGGAGAGCAGATTAATTGCAATCAATCCACAGCTTTCAGGTGGCTGTTGCTGTCTGTTTGTGGGTGCCACTGTGACTCTATCTTGCACTGCTTGTTTAAAAGATGGGGTCCTGCTCTCACTCACATTCCAGGATACTCTGGATGCAGAGGAGACCAGCGGCACCAGAGCCCAGATGGCCTTCTTGCTCTAAGTGAGGGTGTAGACATCGCGTAAGTTGTTTCTAGTTTGTAACTTGACATTTTCAGCTTCAAAGTCTGATTAGCAACATGGCTGTTCTTTTGAAGGCATTATAAAGCACACAGAAAATCTTCCTCAAAAAAATTGTAACTGGGAACACAAATTCCTCCAGAAGCCATTAGCAGAAGTTTGGTCCAACAAACAATTCGGATCATCACAATGATCTAGCAGAACCTGATTGCTCAATGACATTATCTTAAGCAGTACCAACCCAGCCTGTAGGCAGCTACTCAACATCAGCAAAATCACCACTGAAGATAACATTAATTTGAAACATTATGTAAAGGGCCTGCAGACAGAAAAAAAGGATGAAAGCCATAAAAAAGGGACATCATACTTCTAGCTGTGGACCCTCAGGTCCTCCTCTTGAGGCAAACCAATTAAATGGTGCAGAGAAATTGCCAGTTGTGATGTTCTATAAACAGTGCACACTCCTCCAACCTGGCACGTGGGAACTATAAGCAATATCACATTGAAACCCTTCCACTCTTAGGAAACCAATCAACTTGTTGCAAGTTTTCACATTTAAAACAGTTCAAAAAGGTGTTGATTTGAAGGATGCTAAAGGAAATTGTAGGAAACAGGGAAAACAGTGTGAGTTATCTGTTACATTTCAACAATTACTGAACTACAAAATCTTCAAGCAATCCCTTCAATGTTTTACAGGAACAAACTCCCCAATAGTTATCCTCTGATGTGAAAACAAGATTTTAAATTTTTGGATGGAAGACATTAGTGCATTGTCCTCTTGCTATCACCTCTTTCCCCATGTTTTTAGAAAGGCCAGTGAAAGTCAGAGTGCACCTTTCACACTTCCAGGATAGCACCTAAATTTTCACCTTACATGTTGCAAAAAGGCAGCTAGTAAAAAGTTTTGAGGAGAACCACAAGACATAAATCTATCAAGTTAACTCACTGAGAACAGAAAGTCAAAGCTAAACCTCTCAGCCAGGCACTGTTTTTAATCTTTTCTTCACTGATGAAACTACAGTAATGAAAGTTATAAAATGGTGAATGTGACAGTTGCATGTCACACAGAGATGAACCAGTATTTTATTATTATTATTTTAATAAATACATAATCTAGCTGCTTTACCTAGATAAGACAAGAAATGGGATGTATCAGATCCAGTGTAATTATTCTTATTGACACAACCTGCCTATGATTTTTGGTGTTATATAAGAGTAAATCCCTGCCATCTGAAGCCAACAGAAGATCTAATCTTGACTGCCTATAAAAGGGAGGTACTATACAACTATTGAGATAGAGGAAACAGAAGCTGTGTTTCCATTATGTTCACTGTTTTACATATTTTGTTATAATGCTGATAATAGTCTTGGGAAAATATAAAGCCAAAATTCTTAACAGAATTTATATTATTTCTGAATAACGAAACAGCAGCAAAGGAAACCCAGCAAAGATAAACAGTGCATGAAATGTTACGGTGAAAGACCAAGTGATCATGGCTGCTTCTTGCTGCCAGTGGAAATGTGGAGAAACTTTTTTTTTCCCATGCTGTTACAGCCAGGAAGCCGGTCTAGGGAAGATGCGTCCCAAATCAGATACAGTGCCCAATCCAAACTACAGATTAATGGAAAGTGATTTTTTCGTTAAGGTTATCTCTAATTAATAGGCTCACCAGAACAGGAGGGAAAAAACCAATTTTAGAGAGGACAAATCTTCATTAGTTTCTTTGACGAAGGATTATTCTTGCACACTTTTTTTACCCCCTGATTATTACATTCAAACAAGCCTCCCTTGCTACCATTTCCAATGTATTCCTGAAACAGCATTTTAAATGAGCCTTTGTTAAGTCACCATATTTCTACAGCCTCAGCATCAATATGCAGAACTGTGTGCTACAAATTTCTGAGATAATAACATCCTAAGACTTGCTTCAGCAGTATGACCTGCATTTATGATATACTCTGTTTCTCTTAGAAGTTGGAAAATATGCTAGAAAATATGTTCAATCTAGAAAAACCTATTGAAAGTTGTTACGCAAAAAGTGTTCACACCACCCTACCCCAACCCTGTCCAAAAAATATATATCCAATCAGTTTGCACCAGAGTTAGTGTTCTTACTTCTGCTATTCAGATGTAACCTTTTCAGCCAAAAAGCACTGCCAGTGCTTTGAACTGAGACAGCATGGTCAGATTTCTTAATACCAGGCCTAACATGAGGCAGTGGAGCTAAGAAATCACCTTGTGAAATCCTGCAGCTGGACCATGAGCTGAGTCTCTGTCAGGAAAAGCTGTAAGTCCAAGACCCATCTCCCCATCCCTGACCACAGAATCACAGAATCACCAAGGTTGGAAGAGACCTCAAAGATCATCAAGTTCAACCCGTCACCACAGACCTCATGACTAAACCATGGCACCAAGTGCCACGTTCAATCCCCTCTTGAACACCTCCCAGGATGGTGACTCCACCACCTTCAGGGATGGTGACTCCACCACCCCAGACAGAACAAGTAAAAAAATAAATGAAGGAAAAGCATCCATTCATCCTTATTTGACCATGCTATCCCTGTAACCTGCCCTCAAAAGACTAAATTATGGAAACACAGCGATGCAACCAACTTAGCACATGACATGAAGCAGGGATGCAAGGCGATAATGACACCTCTAAGGGCAGAAGGAATTTAGAGTTGACCATGTAACTCCATGTCCAGATTTGGGTCTAGTTTTAGCAGGCACATTTTATTTCTCTGTCAGCCTGTGTTCAAATGTGTCTTCACATCTTCCTCACTTTTGCATGTGCATGCACAAGCATGTATTAGGAAAATCTTTAAGAAGAAAATTGTAATTGATGTAGCACAATAATCCTCTGGCAAAATATTTTACAAAAGATGACAGGATGCAGGCAGAACAAGTAAACCTCTGGAGAAGACACTATGGGAAACTGAGAAAACATAATCAAAGAAAATCAGCTAATTAAGGCACTGGTATAACAAACACATTTGAATGACTAGAGTTTAAAATAAACATAGACTAGATCATAAACTTACAGGTGTTGCTGAGGTACAGTAAAGATGAAAGGAAAAGCCTCTGTGACTAAGTACGAGTTGTGTGTGCCATTGAGGAGAACAATATGAATTCAAAGTAAAAATGCTCCAGGACAAAAAAATGGGCCCTATGATAAGAAGAAAGGAGAAAATATTAAAACAAAACAAAATGAAACAAGAAAAAGACTAAACAAAAAGCAAGTTAAAAATTGCATGAAATCTACAAAGTTAAAACTACAAGGAGAAAAAACACAGCAACTTTCTAAGAGGATCACATGCTCAAACAGCATCTGTATCAACTGCTGAGAGTCTATCAACTTTTACCACGAGAAAGATTGTGCCATATACACTTGCAAAATTTCAAGCACAGCAATGCAAAGCCGTAACATCTTTCACGGTATACTGACATTATAACAACTGCCTCTTCAGGGGCTAGGAAGTAGAAAAAGCTAAAAATTAATAGGCAGACTTTAAACTTTGCTTAGCAATGAAATAAGAGTGATGTATCCTAGAAAAATCAGATATATTTTAGAATACTCATGCACCCATGAAGGATGTTGAGCCTTGTCAGGGCTCTGATAGTGACCTAGAACACATTTGCACCATACTGAGCGTGCAGGGTCTCATCACCATGCTCTTTCGCAGCTGAATAAGGGTGATGAGACTGGCAGCTTTTAGGAAGCAGCACACTGAGATCTATTAATTAAACAAGACAAAAATGGAATAATCATTAATACTATTTTCCTCAAGCCAAAGACAGGATAAGCAGGAGTGTCCAAGAAATATCCTGTAGCAACAAAAGTTAAAGGGATACTAATGTTTCCATGCTGCATTTGTGTGTGAGATTTTCATTTAGTTATAAACAACTTTGAAAATTACCATCACTGAAAAAAGTTGAGACTAGGAAAGACCCATATGTTTACTGTGCTTAAAGTAAACATTGTTTGCTCAACTTCCTTGCAATATTGCCTTAAGTATTTATATTTACTTCATCCTGCAACAGATGACTAATACTTTGAGGAGAAAAACATTTTAAACTCATAACATCTGCAAAGAATCTGAGCACAGACAAACATCTGAAACAAATGTTGTTGTAAAAGTAACTTCCTAGTTCATATATTCCCTTTAAAAAGCAAAACTTGAGTTTAAATTTGTTTTTGCTAAGTACAAAATATACTTACCTTAAATTGGTGACTGTCGAGTGCTAAGTGCTACTTACCTGCAAAACAAACCAAACAGAGAGTTATTTAACAGGACAGTGAACTGCATAGGACAGTGGATAGAATTTAGGTGGCTTGGTGGCAAGTCATTCCTATTTTAAATACCAGAGCTAAGGGGAAGAATGGATTGAACTAAGGATTTAGTAGAAAGTAAATACGAATTACCAACTCTAGGCTGAATACTGTGATGGGCTGTGCAAAGCTCAGTCTCAGGAAAAATGTCTTATGACTAATTCCACTGTCCCCAAGGTGATGTTGAGACAAAAGTTTGGTCTGACTCTCAGAATTGTTTCTTTCCTACCAAAGATGAGCCTCTGTAACACAGGATACAAGCTCTTTATGAGGTACAATCTCCAGCATGTTCTTTTTCCAGAATAACTTCACAGGAAAAGCTCTGCTGAGACACTGTACACAATCTCACTGAGAGCTGAGTAAGAGTATGCCCATTACTGAATCCCACATTGCTGTGTCTTGGCCTCATTTTCCTTTCAAAACTTGTTTCCTTCTTAAAACTACACATGTAGCATCTGTTGCTTTGACAAATATCATAGAATCATAGAATCCATCGGGTTGGAAGGGACCCTTAAAGGTCATTTTGTCCAACGCCCCTGGCATTGAGTAGGGACATCTTTAACTAGACCAGATTGCCCAGGGCCCCGTCAAGTTTGACGCAGAGTGTCTCTACCACCTCTCTAGGCAAGCACTCCCAGTAATTCACTACCATCACTGTAAAGAACTTCCTCCAAGTTAAATCTACCCTGGTCTGGTTTAAAACCATTGCCCCTCATCCTATTGATACATGCCCTTGTAAATATTTTCTGTTACAATCCACCACAGCAATGATGGGTTTTGCTTTGAAGATTTAAAGCAGAATGAAGATTTGAACAATAACATTTGTCAAAACCAGAAGTTATATTTGGGGAAGAAAAATAAATAAATTAATATTACTAGGATTAAATCAGAAGCAGCAGTGGAGCTGTAAAATGGCAAGACATTTTCCCTGATACGTTTGTCATTGACCATGTCAGTTTTATCTCAGCTCAAAATTTGAAACAGTTCTTATGTGCAGTCTAAATAAATCCAGAAAAAAGCTCCTAAGTATATTCTTCTTTTAAGACCAGTTTGTTAATCAATCATGCTAAAAAGACTAGAGGCATAGCAATCTTTAGATTTCTGACTGTAAGCCCAACACTTAGTTTTCGTATCTAGAATTCCCCTGGTGATGAAAGGAGTTTAATGCAACACACTACTCACAACATTAGAGCACTTTTGTTATCTCCAAGGATGCCAGAAACAATTTTGACCACTGTGATAGACTGAGTACTATCCACAAGAAACAAAATCAGCATAGATTTTAAAATATATGAGTACAAGTGCACTATACTTGAGCACAATGACAACAAATTGAAGGAAGTCAAGGATAGCTGGAGCTGGGGAAAGGATGATGCCAATTTAATCTTTAAGACTGACAGCTCTATTTGGGACAAAGAAAGGTAAGTGGATGTTATTCAGCAAGGAAAAAGCACTATGGAAGAAGAAATATATTAAAAATATATATGGAACTTGAAGGCACGTTTAATGTAAAGCAAAACAAATCCTTTGCTATAAAATGCAGCCTTTGTACTCTTTCAAAACTACTACAAACTAAAAATGTGGCTTTTGTACTCTTTAAAAACTATTACTGTATTTTATTTTTGCTCCCCTCAAGCAAAGTCCCTCACCCATAAAAATAGTTACAAATGGTAATTAGCATTCAGAAACACATTTCACTATGCAAAACAGAAATGTGTCCTGAGGAGATCAGCCTTACTGTTCCAGGACAAACTCTGCCCCCAACACCAACCCTTAGCAAACAGCTTTCTGAGACCTTGCACAGCCATGGCTCCAGGGGTATAACATGGTGCTGGTGCATGAGTGTACCCCTGGGGACACCCGCAAAAGGTGTCAGCAAGTGACAGCGAAGTCTCTAGGGTGGCACCGACACACAGATCCCTGTCACAGTGAGTGGTGAGCAGTGCTGTGTCTTCAGGAAACTGGAAAAATTTGAACTCACAAACCAGTTGCAAGGATGGAAAGGCTGCTAGGAAAAGCTGTGATCAACACAAACTCTGGGAACAATTTTATCTTCCCAGGAGACACAGACCTGGTGTTTGTACAGGGTCATTACTTACATGTTACTTGTAAATAATTCTGCCCAAGGTGCACCACTTGAAGTAAGAAGAGAGACTTTTTAAGTCCTACACATCTTCTCCAACAGAAAGCTGACTGGCAGTTCTGCATCTGCTCCTACACCACACAAGCAATTGTGTAGACCTGATTTGGCTTCAAAACCTTCCCACACCTGTCTTTTCTAGCAGCTCAGGTCCTGTTCTTCCCTCATGCCCACTGGAAAAAATTCAGCTTCAAGCTGACCATGCAAATACAGGCAGGATTTGTTCTCAATAATTTCTTCATTCAAAATTCCATTTACACAATGACAATAAAAATGCACCAACAGTGCAATCTGATTCCATGCCTCTGAGGACCACTTACATGATTGGCTTGAATCCTACCAGGCACATTTTCCTCCAGGAAGCAGAAATATAATACTCTCAATGATTTATAGAAAGCTGCTGGAAAGCCTTTGCCAACCTCAGGAAATAAGAAAAAGTTATATTTTTCCTGGGTTTAGATAGAGGGGAAAACACCACAAAGACTGCAGGTGATCTTGTTTTCCTTTTTAGAAGCCATCTATTCATCAATTGTCTAGTTCATCACATAACCATCTGACATAGCTGCATGAGGCTACAAGATGCAAGGATGTGCATTTGGTCAACAGGCTATAATTCATTTGTCACCTGCAAGACACATGAGTGTTTCTCTACATTTTGAACAGGCACAACAAACCTGCATTACTACAGATTCCTAATTAACTCACAAAGGAGGGTCTCCAGCTTCCATGTTAGTATCAATAGCACTGGCAAAAAAATAGGTAAAAAAGGAAAAGAGATGTCATTGTGCAGAAAAGCTTTCCCTATAGAGTATGGAATATCCCTGTAACTCTCCTAAATTCCCATTTTTTTATACTGTAATCCCAGTAGAAATCTGCAATATTTGGGCTTTACCAAAAATCTCCTATTAAAACCAACACCTTATTTTAAACGCAGAAAAGATCCCATGAATTATTTTTTCCCATATATGGCCAAATAGAAGGATTTGTTTGGACAACAATTCTAGTTTAGCATATATTTCTGTAGTGAGCATATGTTATTTTTCTGATAGGATATTGCATTTCTGCTTTACAAATACCCTCATATATGCTGTAACTGCTCTACTAAGCAACATCTAAGCTTAGTATACACAAAAGCATGCTTTTGTTAACTTCCTAAACATAGTTTTCCAGCTTTCAAAGGTATTTGAGATGCATCTAATTTCAAACACATTACAAACTGTGCCTAATCAAAAGTATATTGAAATCAACCTTTCATGATTTTTAAATGGCTTTTGGATCAAGTTTTCATGCTCAGAGTAAGCTTTTTTCCCCCCAGCATATTCCGTTGCACTCAAAAATATCTAATTCAGTTCTTGAACTATCTCATAAAGGTAGTTTTCCACAAATAATAGTAATTTTAAAAAAATCAGTATTTAAGTGGTCACTCAAAAATAAGCATTGATGAGCTTGTATCTGCTAAGTTAGGGTCTCAGCATGACTCAAAGAGTAAAAATCATGTCACTTTCTCCATCCACAAGCTGCAAACAGCTGTTATCCAGGCAATGGTAACAGGTAAAAAAGCTGATATCAAACTCAACATCTCAAACTCAATGGAACTAAAAAATTAAACATAAATTGCAAATTAAATGTAGGTCTCAGTGTATTCTCAGTATATCTGAATGCTCACTGTAATAATGCACTTCAGTTCTTTTCTAAAAATCCTCACATTTATTTAACTTCTGGGATAAAACCCTAAAATTATTACTCAAACAGGTAATGAACTAAGTTTGCTGGATCATGGAATGCAGATTTTGAGCTCAGACTCAAAAGGGGACCCAGACAAGGAAACTCCTCTTGCCAAGAGATCTTTAAGTAATAGTGTGATCTCTGTTGTAGGTCTCACTTAATCTGGGTAAGTTCTAATGTGTATTGCAACAATTCTTTCCAAAGACACAAACTCAGTTACTTAGCTTTAGAAAGCTGCATCTCTTTCCAATAAATGAGTTCTCTTCCTTCACACTGAAATCAGTATCAAGATGAAAGCAGGTACTGAAAGCTGCAGCATGGTTGATAACCTTGCTTTCAGCTTTTCCCATGATGGCAATGTGATGACTCCCGATATCATTGTCAAAAACACTTTCTCCAACCATCAAACACTTGTTACCAGCACAAAGGCTATTTATAAACAGCTACAATAATAGCTGTGATCATGTACACAATTCCACTACAAGAAACTGATGAAAGTTTTGGGTTGGAAGCTGGCCAATTTGTATGGTTTTATCCAATATATGCTTTGGATAAAGCCATTCATCCCAACAAATCATTTCAGAAACTCAGTGGTTGGTGGGGTTGAAAGTCAGTGCTTGTGCTAAAAAGTGACACAGAAAATGCAGCAGAGATGCCATTATTTTTAGCTTTGCACATTAATGAAAACTCCTAGTGACACAAAATACAGGAATGCTGAGCTTTTTAGGCAAAATCTGATCTAAACCAAAAAACAGGTGCTCACACAACCCTGCCTGCAACTCTGTTAATTTAGTGTAAATAGTCCTATGGATCCTATGGTGCAAAGATATTTTTTTTAACTAAAAACTCAGAAACACTACTGTTACCATCAGTGGCTGACCTTGATGCAAACATCAATTGATAATCTGCCAGACATCCCCTTTACAGCAGGCAGTTTCTGTTTCTGTTTCAGTAGCATATCCCTCTCCAAACAATTGTTCATTCCGTCATCAGTACCATTATTTTCTACTATTTGCTTTTGATTTTTAAATACTGGAAGAGAAACTACTCTATTGTTAACCTCCTTAACACCTTCCTCTTCCAAAAAAAAAAAATCTTCTTCAATATCCTTGAGCATGCTTTTCCTTAATTTGAACTCCCTGTCACTCATTGTCTCTCATCTGTTTATTGGTATTCCTGTATTCTGCCTAAGCCCTTTTATTGTTACACCTGATACATTTAACATTGAAAGAACTTTCTGTTTCATCAAGGCCCTCACATTGCTCTATTCTATTTATGGTTATAAAATACAGAAGAGTTATAAAATTAAATACAAAATACAGACATGCTCTAACAACTGAGAACTTCAAATCATGAGTTCAGAATCAGAAAAACTAGAACTGACTCTCAGCTGGAATTCACTTTGATTTAATTTGTTTCAGAACCAGGCTGTCCAAAACAAAACTCTTAACTAGATTAACAAGCCCTAGCAAAACTTGCCGTTTCACAATTCAATTTAAACTGCTTGTACATCTGAGCAGTCACTGGTGCATGCAGACCAGTCATTTCTAGACTGGTTGAAATCACCAGGCCTGGTGACTCCCACTCTTGTTATCTGTACCTAGCTACTCCACAGCAAGAGGCACAAATTGGACAGTGACAAATTCCAATTAGACATAATCAATGTCGGTTTATTTATTTTTAGGATAAGGTGGCCAAATCCTGAAACAGTTTGTCCAGAGTAGTTGTAGATCTCCCTCCTAGGAGGATTCAAAATTTGACCAGACTCAGCTCTCAACAACCTGATCTAATCAGATCTGCTTTGGAACAGGGGGTAGTACTAGATGACCCCTGAAGGTCCCTTTCTACCTAAATTATTCTAGGTTTCCTTCATTCTAGTGACTTGATCATCTGTCTTCTTCTGACTGATGAAGTGTTGTTATCATTACATATAATTTACTCCTCACCCTTATTTGGCAAGATTTAAACCAGTATGGTGATTTAATTTTATTCTTGTCTTTACTGACTGTGACAATAGAGATGAGTTTTTAATTTGCTTTAGGTTTTTATGACAACTTCTTAATGTTTGTTTTAGAGGTGGTTATTCATCCATGTAGATCTGGAGTCTTTCACCTTTCTTCCTAAGCAAGTCAAGAAGAATTCAGGTTTTCCTACAGGTTTTGTACCTCTGACCAATGGAATTCTGGTCTGGCCCTATGTTTGGCTCTTGAGCTCATTGTTGTAAGCCATCAGCATCCAAAGAGACTCCTTGAAGTTTATGCTTTCAAAGTTAGAAGAATTAAAGGGAGACTCTTCCTGGACATGATTCGGGCATGCCTAAATCTAATCTAAGGAGCACAATCCCCTGCTGGCACAAGGGCTGTTAAGCAAAGAAACCTCCTATATACAAGAATAATTGGGTTCAACAATCATTCTCTGATAACTATTTAACAACTAATGCAGCATGTCTGATATTCATGTCATTATATGGCTGTGAATCAGAGTCATATTCAAGGAATGTACAATTACACATCCATTTTGCAGTATTTATGATGCAATGGATGAACACAGGTGATTGATAAATAATGATGAAGAATGAGACTAAAACCCAGACATCTGCACTGAATAATTTAAATAATTCAACTCCCGTCTGCTCTTCAGAAGCACTGAAGATCAATACCTTTAAGCTGCAAACGCTTAATTCTATTAGCTGTCAGGTGCGTGTCTTCCCTCAACAAACTGACAATACAGAATTATTTCTGATCAATTCATCACATTTTAGTTGGCATGGAATTCTGTAGTCCACCAACAGAATAATAAAATTAACACAAACACACACACATACACTTTTCACCCTAACCTTTCAGGCCAAGAAGTTAACCTTTCTTGAAGGCAAAGAAGCCTGGCCTGTTATGGAGTCCAACTCCACAGGATGTGCTCAGTTTGGCCTCAAAGCCCATTTCTTGTGTGCAAGTGGGCATCATACAGAGACATCCCCAATAAAGATTACTTCATGTTGTAATCAGTGCTGTGGGAGTCCCAGTTAGCATCAGTTAGTAAGAAACAAAACATCCCCTAGCATCTGATTTCTCAGCTCTCTCCAAGTACATTTTCAACAACTGGGAGAGCTGGCCTTCATATGCTGTCTGCTGTAATCCTAAACTGACTTGAACCTTTAAATAGTTTCCTTGACTTCATTCTAGTCTGCTTATTTCACTTGCATTCATCCCTTGCAAGTACTGAAATGGAACACTTCTTAACATCCAAAATACAGCTATTTGAAATCATGCTGCTAAGACTAATGTATGTACTTCTAACTTGACTCAAAAGAATAACCAAGATTTTAAAGTAAAACAAGCATGAGGCAGGTAGTGTTTTCCTGCTGATGGTGTGTAAAACAATGTAGCTGACATGCACCTTTGAAATGCAGGTGGGCTTTTATTCCTGGCAGTGCAACATGAGTGGTAGGTCCAGATGTGAGGAAATGGACCTCCCAGAAAAAGGGATTTGCAACATTACACCACAGAGGAAGCCTGGAGCAAACTGGCACCATCTAGAAAGTTGGACAAAAGCCAGACAAATTATGTCCCAGGCTCTTTGAAGCCCTATCTGAAAATAAATGCTGCTCACCCCTTTGGTGGGAACCACACAGGAAAAAGATGAATGGGAGAGGGCAGATGATGGCTACAGCTCTTACTGCACATGCAAAAGGGTACAAATTACAATCCCTTCAGCATATGGATGCAAGGCAAGGTTAGCATATGGATGCAAGGCAAGGTTCACAATGCCTTATTCTATTACGCCACATTATGAAAATGACTGTTTACATTGGTCCATTAATGTTTGTACAAGACTGTGAACATGCAAAATGCTAAGTATCAGCACAGGCATGTGTTGATATTAGCATAGTCTCTCAACTTTGACATGTTCATGAGTTTTGTAATAAAAAATATAATTGAATCATAATAATTATTACTCATGAAAAGTGGTCTTTAGCATGTTGGTTCTCTACATCATTACTAACCACAGAAACTAAGTTCAGAAATTTGATATCATCAGTAGATACTGTGATCCTGAACAATGTATTTCTTCCAAATTAGCCAGATCAATCCACTGAACTAGCACATTCGGCACTGCAAGGCTCCATAGGTGTGGATTGTTAAAATACCATTAGTCAGATTTGCTATAATACCCTACACTGTACTGCCTGGTGAAAAAGAGGTTCTCTGCTTTCTACCCTTCCTTTTAACTGTCTTTAATTCTTTCATAATTGTAACAGACCTCTAATCAACACAAGTTTTTAGAGGAAATGCCAGGATCTATTGCGTAAAGCGAGTACCCCAACACTCCAGAAAGTCAGTTTTGTTTGAACACCAGCTAGAGCAGTGAATGCTACAAACAGAAGGAATGTACACCCTCAGTTCTGCTGGATAAAAGAATGAAAGCAGGAAGCACTGAAAATAAGTCACTCCCCCATCCTTCTTACCCTTGCAGGGCAGGTCCTTTCCTCCAGATGGGCTCTCAGCTGAACAATACATGCTCATTTCCTGGATCAAAGCAAACACTACAAACCCTTTGCTGATGCACTTTCACATATCCCTGTCTGCCATCCCAAAAGTCTGACTATGTCTCACTGCCTCTCCTGGCAGCAGTCTAGCTGCAGAGGCTGCATTCACCATGTGTGCTTGTCATCTCTGCTCCACCAGCCTCTCCTCAATGAGCTTCCACAGTGGTGGTGCTCAGGGAAAGCCCCTGTGCCCCTAAAGCATCCACTGAAAGAGGGAATGCATGGACTGGGGCAGATTTCCCCTTTGCTTCTCAGCTATAGCCTGTTAAAGGAGCATATGGACTGCAGCAGGAGCAAAAATGTTAAACTTCAGGCAGTTTAATAATGAAAATCCTTGAAGATTGGTGTTGGGACCAATCTCACTTAATACTAGTATTAATGGCATTGGCACAAAAATACAAGAGCAAATAAATGAATTTCCTGAGAACTAGCAACCCTGTCAACAGAAGGAGGACTCAGGGCTCACACAGCAAGAACTGGATTACCTTGGAGGGGTAAAAGAAATGGGATGAAATTTAATAGTAGTGTGCAAGGTCAGAAGCTTTGGAACTAATAACAAGACCTTCTCCCTTCTCCTATAAACTATGAGGTTGTCAGCTGGAGGAGCTATGTGGGGAGAACATTTGTAGAATACAGGATGTCTGCAAATCATCAGCCATGAAAAAAAAGTAAACCTATCAGATGATGTATCCTCAGCACAGCAAAGACAGATTAACTTCCATGGTTAAGTTCCCTATGAGACCTCCTTCTTTGAAATATTATGTACAATGCCAGCCATGTTCCAGAGAGAGAACAGACACAGAAATAGGCTTCAAAATTATTCAGGTAATGTTCTTTTCCAACAGGAACAAACAACTTCACCTTTTACCCTATCAAGACCAAGATAACTAGGTCAGCAAGGTGAGTATTCCTGTCTGGTCATTTACCAGGCAAATTAAACAGTCCAAGTGGAGCTTTAAGCTAAAAGACACACAAGTATAAATTTAAGAAGAAGGTGAAATAGATATACATAGCAGCAAAGTTTTGAACTGTCTGCATCACAGTCCCATCACTTTACATGGGGCTTGAGATGTTCATAGAAAAGTGAAGGGCAGGGGAGTAAACTTGATGCCACAGAACCAGATTTAGAGTATGAAAACTACTATCTATATGTGGCAATGCCAGCAACGAGCAGTGCGAGCAATCTGGCAGTGCAGGCCTGGAGCCTGACATGGTGGTAGGCCATGCTCAGCATAACTGCCAGCTAGCAGTTTAGCAAAACAGTGCTGTGCCTGCAGCATGTAACTAAAGCCGGGCACTGGTAGCTATAAACACAGAAAGTTATCTTGGGACAACAGGACACACACCTGCATCAACAACCTCGTGTGTCATTAGTAGTTGGACCAATAATCTATAATAGTGCGATGTGTGGTCACTCCCAGGGAACCAATGAAGCCATGCCAATGAGGCACTCCGAGTTTATATAAGTTGTAGAAGTTCCCCTGATACACACTTCTGCCTTTCCTTTCCCTTCTTCTTCTACGCTTTACTTTACTGTGCTATACTCGCACCATAGGCCTGCACCATAGGCCTGCAACACTGGAGCAATAAAGGAACAAAACTCGATCATATTGGTCAGCTGTATTGACTCCAATCTCCGTCCCATTATCTGTATGCTACAACTTATCATTAGATCATTATCCAATGCTTTTTTCTGTGTTCCTCAATAGCAAACATCCAAAAAATGTGCCTCTTTTTTCCAGCATTTCTGAATAGCAGTGGCAAGTTATTTCTCCTCCATTTCTTGCAAAAGTGCCAATAGCTTTTCTGCTTTCCACACCAACACTATGTCCTGGTTTAAGTCAGATCAGAAGCAATTCTGATTCAGCTCAGTCTCTTCTAAGTAATTGCACTTTCTGACATTAATGGCATGTTGTCACAGACTGTGGTGGGTGGAAAGGCTGATCCTCCCACCACGGGCGAAAAAAATGAGAGTCAGACAAATGGATTGCAAAAGTGGTGGAAAGTTTAAATGGAAAAGCAGTGAAAATTTTACAGAGAACCACAAGCACAGTGACAAAAGAGAGATTCCAAAGCATACTCAAAAGCATCCCATCCCCACCTGAGGGTACACCCAAAACCCCCAGGGCTCTTTCTTCCCCCCCTCCCACCTCCCCACTGTTAGGCTAATCTCAGCTGGCCAGATCTAAGATTGCCCTTTCCCCTGGCCTTGGGGGGCCCAAGAAGCTGTGAGATAGCTTCCCCCATTACCAGACAGCGGTGAGGGAAGAAAGAGGAAGTGCAAGACCCTCGCTGATGGTTTTATATGGGAGCAGGGCATTATGGGATAAAATACATAGCTTCCCGTGTCCACCCACTGGGCTGGACCTTCAGGACACCTCAGGTGTGGCTCGTGTGGTAGCGTAAGGGGGGACACCCAGCCTGAACCGCCACACAGACACTGTCTCTTCTAGTAGTGATAACACTTGACATGTATAAACCAAGGACTGGTTTAGAGACCAACACCACTGATAAATCTTGTGTACTGCATTGGGGGTACAGAAACTAGAAAGCTGTACCTGTGGGCATGAGTGGACAGGACAGGTGATCCTAACCTGGCCAACAAGGTATTCCATTCCATAAGCATCACATTCAGTATAAAGCTGAGGGACCACAATGCCTTCAATGGCCACCATCTAAAGAGGACTCTGTCTGTTCTGCCTTCAATTTTGATCAATGTGATCCTGAATACAGTTCCAGAATCCAGCTCCTGAATCCTGTTCTTGTCTGCTGCTGTGTCTAGTGTTTAGACTTTCCCAGTGCTTGCCACAGCATGAGTGGTGATGGTGACATAATTGCCAGCAGGGGAGCTGCATTGTGTATTGGTTTTGTATATATTTATATATATTTACTTTAAATTATTTTCATTAAAGTAGTTTTAGCTTTATTTTCCAAACTACAAGTCTCTCTTCTTTAATCCCTCTCTTTCATTTGGGAAAGGAGAGGGCTTAATAGAGTCTGTCATTCACTCAGTGGTCAACCCAGCTCTAACCCCTGACACACTGTAATGGTGTATCTCTGGAACATCTGAATGTAATGCCTGACAGCCAGTCTCCAGCTTTGTCCCACAGAAGTTCTCTGTCACACAGAAAAGTAGGATGTGCCCATGTTGCCTTGCTCTAGCTGCTTCCACTCAGCTGTTACCATTTTTGTAAATGCTAAAACAGTGTTGTAGTGAATGATACTTACGGCCAAGATTGTGCCCCAAATATTTCTAGAACATACTTCTCTGTGTGTTAACCCTCCTTTGTTCCCCCTCCTTTCTGGAGGTGGCAGGGGTGGATCCTGGTGCCACTGAGTCCAGGTAAACAGCCTACTTGGGCGTGGTCTCACCCTGTGGTACACAAGGGCCAGGCTATATGCTTATTTCCCTGGTTATAGCATATGCTTATGCCATGTTTGGTAGATGTCAGTTCACTGGTTAATCTGTGTGCTAGCAACAGATGCTCATTGGACCAGTATTCACTGGGGCAAACGGTAAATAGGGGTAGTTAGGTAAATGAGCTCCCCCACATTCATGTTTGAGCCTATACCTGTGTGCGTGCCAGTGCTGCTGTGGTCCACCTTGCCCAGGACTCAAACCAGTGTTCCTAGAGGCCTCGCGGTCCTTTGCCACCGTCACCCAGCTGCACGCAGTGCTGTGGACAGTACCCCATGGGATCAACCGCTGCATGATCCATCGCTGCAGGAGAAAACCTGGTAGCCCGTGTGAACCAGCATTGCTGAACTGCCACAGCCCCCCTGCCCCGCCCCGAGCTGGGAACCTTTGTATCCTGGGAGAAGCAGCAGCCACACAGTGCAGCCACGTGGTCGGCACCATTTCCTATTTCCTTATTACAGCATATCCGTGCCACGTTTTACGGACTATAAACATATTATTAAGGGAAGATTTCATGAAGTTCTCAGCTTGTGAGTAAGCCAAACCTTTCTTTATAAAATTTCAGTTAGGGTAGCGTTCAAATCGCTCCAGGTAAAGGGTTGTCAGTCACTGACCAACCCCTCCCCTGCCACTGTCCGAATCAGTTTCGATTCTAAGTTCTGTGAATCATTTGATATAAGTGCCCATACATAAACATTCTGTAAAGGTAGTTCCACTCACCGAATATCGATACCTGTGAAGGGTGACTGTAAATGCCCCGTTGCAGAGTTTGTATATATATATATATATATATATATATATATATATATATATATATATATATATATATCTTAATATATATATTCATTGATATATCTGCCACTCATTTTCGAAGGCATATTCACCACAAGTGTGGTGTATTCCTTAAAATTTGTACTGCATGTCACACTTCCTCAGCCTACAAATAACACATTGTGCCACCTGGAAAACATTCGCACTGCTCCCTCCACCTAGATGACATTTCCATGAAACAAGACCACTTGCAGAGCTGCTCTATCCTTAACCTTGCACTGCAATAATTCCTGAAGGATTATCCCTCACAGTCAGACAGAAAAAGCGTGCAAAATACAAACCAGGCAGGTAAAAATACTCAACCCTGTGAAAGATGAGATCAGCAACAAGAAAACAAAGCTTGGCAAAGTGTGAAAATAAGGCAGCAGCAAATTTTTTGAGGAAATAGTTAATTAAACAAAAAGTAGAGTAGAACATTCCTGATCTCAAATTTTAAAAACACCAGAAACACACAAGGGTCCTCAGAGATCTACCCATGCCTGAAAGTTATTTCAGTAAGCTAGAAACACCTCATCAATGGAGCTAAAAGTGGAAGCTTATTCTGTGTTTTCATTGACAAGACCCATGGACTATAGAAGCAGTTACTGAAGAAGGGCAGCCAATGGCTTAGAGCTCCAGGTAGGACAGTTAGTAGAAAGAGTGGGAAAAAAGTCAAATTAAATTGGCAGAAACCAAAGGCCTTCCCTCAGAGGAACAAGTCCTCAGTCCCCAGAAATGCAAAGGCCTTTCTTGAGAGAGCTGTTTGCTGTTGAAAAATTTAATTTAATCAGGTTAGGTTTGGGAAACATTTAAATACAAAACCCAAGAGCATTCTCACTTCTTTGGACAATACTAAAGCTGAAATATTTCTGCGTCCCTAAACCAGAACATCACAGAATGTTAATTTTGCCAGTCTTTACCTCAAACTAGAACAACATGTCCAACTCTTCTGGGGTATGGGAATTTCCATTTCCAGTCAGTTCTCTCAGGTTTAACTTCCAAAATTAGACTATGGATTGTCCCCACACCTGTTTTCTTTAGGTGGCCTTACAGAGTTTCTGTCTTTCACTGATAAAATTTACACATTTATTTTATAATTAAGAGCAGTCACTGACCTCTTCTGTCACACCTTACCAGGACAGCTTTATTTTGCAGACTGTAAACAAATGGTCCCTTCAATGGCTGAAGTGCTGAATGTCCACAGGGAGCAAGGTTCCACTGTCTACGACTAGCAGACAGAAATCTATTCTACCCCTCCTCAAAGGAGTGAAATAAAAATGCTCCATAGAATTGGAAATTTAAATGGGAATACTATTCACAGATATATACAAAAATGCAGAATACACAAATCCATATTCAGCCTTGGGCCGGTTCTCCGAACTGTATTTTCCCCCAAAGCCTCACTAGGATCACAAGGATCAGTGCTGGGCCCCATGCTCTTTAACATCTTTATTAATGATCTGGATGAGGGCATTGAGTCCATCATCAGTAAATTTGCTGATGACACCAAGCTGGGGGCAGGTGTTGATCTGCTGGAGGGTAGAGAGGCTCTGCAGAGAGACCTCGACAGGCTGGACAGATGGGCAGAATCCAACGGCATGAGATTTAACACATCCAAGTGCCGGGTTCTGCACATTGGCCACAACAACCCCATGCAGTGCTACAGGCTGGGGTCAGAGTGGCTGGAGAGTGGCCAGGCAGAGAGGAACCTGGGGGTACTGGTCGATGGTAGGCTGAACATGAGCCTGCAGTGTGCCCAGGCAGCCAAGAGGGCCAATGGCATCCTGGCCTGCATCAAGAACAGTATGGCCAGCAGGAGCAGGGAGGTCATTCTGCCCCTGTATACTGCACTGGTTAGGCCGCACCTCGAGTACTGTGTCTAGTTCTGGACCCCTCAGTTTAGGAAGGATGTTGACTTGCTGGAGCGAGTCCAGAGAAGGGCAACGAAGTTGGTGAGGGGCTTGGAACAGTATCACAGTATCACAGTATCACAGTATCACAGTATCACTTAGGTTGGAAAGGACCTCGAGGATCATCGAGTCCAAACTATCAACACAGACCCCATGACTAGACCATGGCACCAAGTGCCATGTCCAATCTCCCCTTGAATGCCTCCAGGGTCGATGACTCAACCACCTCCCTGGGCAACCCGTTCCAATGACGAATGACTCGCTCAGTGAAGAACTTCCTCCTCACCTTGAGTCTAAACCTCCCCTGGCGCAGCTTGAGACTGTGTCCTCTTGTTCTGGTGCTGGTTGCCTGGGAGAAGAGACCAACCCCTTCCTGGCTACAACCACCCTTCAGGTAGTTGTAGAGGGCAATGAGGTCACCCCTGAGCCTCCTCTTCTCCAGGCTAAACAATCCCAGCTCCCTCAGCCTCTCCTCATAGGGCTTGTGCTCAAGGCCTCTCACCAGCCTTGTTGCCCTTCTCTGGACATGTTCAAGTGTCTCAATGTCCTTCTTAAACTGAGGGGCCCAGAACTGGACACAGTACTCAAGGTGCGGCCTAACCAATGCAGAGTACAGGGGCACAATGACCTCCCTGCTCCTGCTGGCCACACTATTCCTAATGCAGGCCAGGATGCTATTGGCCCTCCTGGCCACCTGGGCACACTGCTGGCTCATATTCAGGTGGCTGTCGATCAGCACACCCAGGTCCCTCTCTGTTTGGGAGCTCTCCAGCCACTCCGACCCCAGCCTGTAGCTCTGCATGGGATTGCCGTAGCCAAAGTGCAGCACTCGGCGCTTGGACTTGTTGAATGCCATCCCATTGGACTCTGCCCAGCTGTCCAGTCGGTCGAGGTCCCTCTGCAGAGCCTTTCTACCCTCTAATTGACTAACATCTGCCCCTAACTTTGTGTCATCTGCAAACTTGCTGATGACTGACTCTACCCCTTCATCCAGATCATCGATGAAGATGTTGAAGAGGACAGGGCCCAGCACTGATCCCTGGGGGACACCACTGGTGACTGGCCTCCAGCTGGATGTGGCACCGTTCACTACCACTCTCTGGGCTCGGCTATCCAGCCAGTTCCTAACCCAGCACAGAGTGTAATGGTCCAAGCCACGAGCTGACAGCTTAGTCAGCAGTTTGCTGTGGGGGACGGTGTCAAAGGCCTTGCTGAAGTCCAGGTAGACCACATCCACAGGCCTCCCCACATCCACCAGACGGGTCACCTGATCATAGAAAGAGATCAGGTTGGAGAGGCAGGACCTGCCCTTCCTAAATCCATGTTGGCTGGGCCTGATCCCTTGGCCATCCTTCAGGTGCGCAGTTATTGCCGCCAGGATAATCTGCTCCATCACTTTCCCTGGCACTGAGGTCAGGCTGACTGGCCTGGAGTTTCCAGGTTCCTCCATCCGACCCTTCTTGTGGATGGGGACCACGTTGACCAGTTTCCAGTCATCTGGGACCTCACCTGTGAGCCAGGACTGGAGGAAAATGATGGAGAGTGGCCTAGCTAGCACATCTGCCAGCTCTCTCAGCACCCTAGGATGGATCCCATCCGGTCCCATGGACTTGTGAATATCCAAGTGGCTCAGCAGGTCCTGAACTAATTCCTCATGGATTTCCAGGGCATTACACTGCTCCCCGACCCCATCGCCCAGCTCCGGAGGCCACTCGTCCTGAACTCCTGCCTTGCTGTTAAAAATTGAGGCAAAGAAGGTGTTCAGGACCTCAGCTTTCTCCTCATCTTCAGTCACCGTGTTCCCCTCCAGGTCCAATAAGGAGTGCAGGTTCTTCCTGCCCTTCTTCTTATTGTTAATATATTTATAAAAATGCTTTTTATTATCTTTGACAGAGGTGGCCAGCTTCAGTTCCAGCTGGGCCTTTGCCTCCCTAATTTTATTCCTACATAATCTAACAGCTTCCTTGAACATACCTCGAGAAGCCTTCCCCTCCTTCCAAAGGTGATACAGCCTCTTCTTCCCCCTTAAATCCTCCAGGAGCTGCTTGCTCATCCAGGCCGGTCGCCTTCCCCGCCGGCTCATCTTTCGGCACGTGGGAACTGCCAGTTCCTGTGCCTTCAAGAGCTCCTCTTTGAAGTAGGTCCAACCCTCCTGAACCCCTTGGTTCATGGGGGCTGCTACCCAGGGGACTTTACAAATAAGTTTCTTAAACAGGCTGAAGTTTGCCCTCCGGAAGTCCAAGGTGAAGGTTCTGTTGGTGCTCCTCCCTATCTCCCTGCATATTGAAAACTTCACTATCTCGTGGTCACTGCACCCTAGGCAGCCTCCCACGATCATGTCTCCCACCAGCCCTTCCCTATTGCAGAACAGCAGGTCAAGCAGAGCCTGTCCCCTGGTAAGCTCGCTTAACAGCTGTGTCAGGAAGCAGTCCTCCATTCGCTCCAGGAATCTTCTGGACTGCCTCCTCCCTGCTGAATTAAGTTCCCAGCAGATATCTGGGAGGTTGAAGTCACCAACAAGGACAAGATCTGATGATCTTGAGACAGCCTCCAGTTGCTTGTAGAACAACTCATCAGCCTCCTCATCCTGGTTGGGTGGTCTGTAACAGATTCCAATCAGGATGTCAGACTTGTTAGGTTGTCCTCTGATTTTGACCCACAGGCTCTCAACTACCTCATCTTCCACCTCAAGTTGTGTGGCAGAGATTGACTCTCTAATATACAGAGCCACCCCTCCTCCTCTTCTCCCTCGCAACACAAGCCCTATGAGGCTGAGGGAGCTGAGGTTGCTTAGCCTGGAAAGGAGGAGACTCAGGGGTGACCTTATTGCTCTCTACAACTACCTGAAGGGAAATTGTAGACAGGCAGAGGTTGGACTCTTCTCCCAGGCAGCCAGTACCAAAACAAGAGGACACAGTCTCAGGCTGCACCAGGGGAGGTTTAGGTTGGATGTTAGGAAGAAGTTCTATACAGAGAGAGTGATTGCCCATTGGAATGGGCTGCCCAGGGAGGTGGTGGAGTCACCATCATTTGAGGTGTTCAGGAGGAGACTTGATGGGGTGCTTGGTGCCATGGTTTAGTTGTTTAGGTGGGTTGGATTGGTTGATGGGTTGGACGCAATGATTTTGAAGGTCTCTTCCAACCTGGTCTATTCTATTCTATTCTATTCTATTCTATTCTATTCTATTCTATTCTATTCTATTCTATTCTATTCTAATGCAGCAGCCATCTGCTAAGGCTTGAATGTAAATGAACAAAACGACATTTGCAGAACACAACAAACAAGCAGCATCAGTTCCCCCTAACAATATCTTTACTACCTAGACTTCCCTTCTCTAACAGCATCAGACTCAATCCCAGTTCTCAAAGCTGCATCTAGTTTGTAATTAAAACAAGCAAATTTTGATTTGTTCCCTCTGATAAAACACCAAATTTGATTTAGGAAAACTGCTTAAATATTCCAATATAAACAAGCTCACCAAAAAGTTCAAGAAAAACAGTTTCCCCAATTCTTTAAGGTGTCCTGGTTCAAGGCTGGACAGATTCTCTCTTGCCCCTGAAAGGGGCAAAAGAATGACACTCACTCAAATGGATTGCAAAAGTGATGGAAAGTTTAAATGGAAAGCAGTAAGAGTTTTACAGAAACTGCAAGCATAGTGACAGAAGAATCCCAAAGTGCAGAGTCCCCCATAGCACACCCAAAAGCCTCCCAACTCTTCCCTTCTCCCCACCTGAGGGTATACCCAAAACCCCAGCCCAGGGCTCTTTCTTTCCCCCCTCCCCTCCCTGCCCCCCCCCCCCCCCCCCCCCCCGCTAGGCTGGCTAGGTCTGAGACTGCTTCCCCCCTCCCCCAAGAGGCCTTGAGATACTCCCCCACCGTTACCCAAAAGGGAGCATCTTCCACAGGAGCAGAGGGAAGAAAGAGGAAGAGAATGACTTTGCAGATGGACTTACAGGGCACGGGATTTATGGGTATGAAATACACGGCTTCCTGTGTCCACCTACTGGGTTGGACACTTAGGACACCAGAGGTGTAACTTACGTGGCAGTAACAGGAGGCACCCAGCCTAAACTGCCACGTAAGGTTTCCATGTTAAAATCAGCCTTTATCAATGACTGCACATTAGAACTGTTGGAACTGAAATTGTTGCTAACACAGTGTCTTGGCATAATACAGCCTGCTCTCAAAAGCCCCCTTCTCTACAGACAGATGAGAGGGAAAATAACACAAAAATCCTCTGGGTTAAGATAAAGGGAGTTTAATGAGGTGCTAAGATGCACAATTACCTTAGCCTATTTGCAGTAAAGTGCAGCAAAATGCAGAAGCAGCAGCAAAGGCCAGCGATCTACTCCTGCACCCCCTGACCTGCAGCCAGCCCGGTGAAAAACACCAACACCCCAAACCAAAAGCAGCAACCAGAACTGGAAATTACTCATGCTACAATCTGAACTTCAAGGCCCACAATACTTTGTTCCAGACAGCACTTTCATTTTGAAGCTGGCATAACAACAGCATGGTATGAACTTCAGCAGCAGATTCAACTCAACCCATCTCATACGAACACTACACAGATCACGATATTAAGTAATGAGTTTGCTTTTCAACTTCATCTCTCCCTTCTTTGATGCTTTCCTCCTCCTTCCAAATAAATGAGCCATGCTCCTAATAAAGTGCTTGAAAGGAAGGCTGGGAAATTTAATAATAAAAAGCTTTATGAAATTAAGTTTCTGGCAGTGCTTTAGAAAAGAAAATGTTATTACTTGGTCCTTTGCTTTTCCCCAAAGCAAATTTCAGTCCTTTGAGGGCAGCACATATATAAAGAAGATACTTTACAAACCTTTTATTCAGCAATATGCCTGGTCCAAATAAGCAGCTATAATAGGAATTGCCAACTGAGTATTTTAAAGATTCTAGTCTATGAAGAGAAACTGTATATTGCAGAAGAGGAAAGTGTCTCTCTAAACTATTAAATACTATACTTACAATAGGGAGCAAACTATTAAACATGTTAATCTTCACAGGAAATAGAGGGAGCATTAAGAACTGAAAACCCTATGATAATTGCTGGAGTTCTTATCATATAACAAGTTTCTTAATCTCGGCTCTTTTGCATTTGCTTCACTGATGATGACAAAGGGGAAAATTCCAAGAATTTGCTTTAGACTTCTAAAGTCCAGAACCACAAATGAGCAGATATTTGGCAATGTGAAAATAGACTTTTACCTCTGCTCATGTCTTACCAAAAAGAGTTACTGAAATACTCTTGACAATTTAGAAAACAAAAAGACAAATTAAATTATAAAAACTTAAAGCTTAAAAACAAACACACTTTAAGACAGGACATCCGGTTCAGAGATATTCAGCACTGGAAGAATAGCTCATGAGAGCCTACACCACATAGATTCAGAAGATTTGAAATATGTAGGCATTGGTCTTTGGCTAGAATAAAAATCTTGTAAACACATGCTCTGGTTTGATGAGTGAAACAGAATTGCCAAGAGTCAAAAAGAGTACCTTGCACACAGCTGTAGCAATCTTGCAGGCTCAGCGTCACAAGCTTTGTAGAGCTTCAACTGTTCTTACACACCTTCAACAAGCAGTGAGCTTGCATAAATAAATGCAAGCAGGTGACTGTGTGAGTTGAACATCAAATACAGAATTGTCCTTCTTCATAAAAAATTAATTCCACTGAAACAATGACTTCTATATCAAAAAAGCACCAGGTGATTCCTCTGAGCTTTAAAACCCTTTGTTCTTTTCTGTCAGTAGTAGCCTTCCATGAGCCTATTGGATGGTTGTAGGATGTATAAAAAGTCAGTGAGTCCCTGGCTTCTGCCATGCTGTGCAAGGTTGGCTACAAGCTTTTGGTGTAACATGTAGCACAGCATTTACTGTAAGTAAAAATTCAACCCCTTTCCAGCAGAGTTGTACTGTGCAGACAAAAAGTCATTTCTAGCCTGCAAAACCTCTACACGTTGTTCCCAGCAGAATTAATCAACCACAGAGGTCATCAGCAGGACTAGCTTATTTCCTGGGCAGCAGCAAATGCAGAGATGGATTCAACTGTTAACAGAACAAGAATAATCATCCAGGACCCAAAGACATGAGAAATCTAGAACAACTTACTCCAGTCCAGAACTTTGCTCTGCCCAGCAGCAGTAGGCCACTGCAAGATCTGAGAGCCAAGGCCTAAACTCAAAACCAGTACAGCTGCCTGCACACCAGTGGGTACCAATTCAGGAAAAGAGAAAAGCTAAATCTCCTTTCATGACTCGGTAAAAAAAGTGTTTCCCCATTCTGACCAGTGGACTAGGGTCAACTCTGCCACCCTGCTACTTAGATCAGAGTTCTATATTTACACCTAAAGGAGGCGGCTGGCCCACTGTACTACTGCAAGACTCCTTTTCTAACACATCTACTATTAAAAAACAGTCTATGTATACATGAATTTAATCAAAACAGTCACAGAGCAGACATTGCTATAACCCAATTAAGCTACAGAATATTCATAAAGTCATACAGATTCATCCAGATATTGTGATCACCAGAGCACAGAACTGTTACAGGAAAAGACTTTCAACAGACACTGAGGATACAGGGTGACATATTCAGCTGGTGCAAGTTAGTGTTCCTCATGTAATGCTGGTAGTAAAATCCTTCAGTGAATAGCAGCTGAGGATTTGGGCCTCTGAATTTTGCATGGGTTATGATGATGGTAACATACATGATATGATTATCTTTCTTGTAAATTAAAAACAGGCTGAGAAATTTCAGGATTGGATTTGGAGTTTTAGGTTGAAAACCCATAAGGCCTTTTGCAAGTTTAGATTTGGATAAGTCAAAATTTTGAATCTATGCTAATGAAACTCTGACATTTACAGGCAGAGAGTTTGTAAGAATATACTGAGAAAAACTGGGAAGAGGGACATGTATCACAGCAAGAAATATGGCTCTAACATCCATTTCATGCTATACTGTTATATACTTCCTTTTACACATCACTTGTCTCCGATTGTAAATGTAAGAACTTTCCTGAACTTTACTGCAAATAATCCTTACAGATATAACAAAACAGACACAAAAGCAGCAGTAAAAATATTTTCTGTCAATAGAAACAGCTTAGACTCATTTTTCTGGGACAATAGGACATGTCCTTCTGATTAGCTATCAGTGTACTAGGAAGTAGATAATTAGATGATGAGACAGCATCTCCCACTCTGGGTAGACTATTTAAAAAGTTTTAGCCATTTTTTGTAAGTATAGATCAATGACACAGAAACTTGGGTTTCAGTTTTAAAGCAATCTACTTAGCTTTTAAAAGCAACCAAATTCCCCATTTATATTTGTCCTAATACACACCATCACACAGAGGTAAATGCAATTTCCCATTTATTAACATTTGCTTATATTTAATGCACATGTATCTTAAACTCCTCCCTCTCTTCCATGAGCAAATTTTATTTGTAATTATCTGAAGATCTTCTACATTATGGAGCATCTACATGTAAATTATTTATTCTCAAAACATAAATAAGAAAAATAGCCTTGGTTTTGTAAAGATCACTACAAAGACATTGAATCTGTTGAAGAGTAAAACATGAGCCATGATGTGTATCCCTCTTAAACCCTGTGTAAGATCTCAAAACTCTGATTCTTCAGCTCATCTGGCTTTGAAATACAACAAAACAAAACCAAGAATCTACCACTTTTTAAAATTAATTCTCTTCTGTACATATAACCCGAGATGGCATTCTGTCAGACAGAGACAGCTGGCAGCAAGGTTGCCTGTCTCTGATATGCAGATATTTGTAGCTACCAGCTACTTGGAGCAGTCCCCAGTCTTGTCTCACAAAAAGTCAGGTTGTGACCAGCTGGCATCAAGCCACAGTCATCATGGCAAAATCTTATTCTCTGAAGAAGCAACAGATTGTCACAGAAAGAAAAAGAAATAATAATAATAGAAGGTAAGAAGGAAGGGGAAGGGAGGGGAGGCAAGGCAAGGCAAGACAAGGCAAGGCAAGGCATGGTGGGAGAGAGGGAGGAAGGGAGGTTGGAAGGAAGGGAGGAATGGAGGAAAGGAGGGAAGAAAGGAAGGAATGGAGGGAAGAAAGAGAGAAAGAAAGAGATAAAGAAAGAGGAAGAAAGAAAAAGGAAGAAAGATCAAGAAAGAAAGAAAAGAAAGAAGGAAAGAAAGAAAATAAGGAAGGAAGGAAGGAAGGAAGGAAGGAAGGAAGGAAGGAAGGAAGGAAGGAAGGAAGGAAGGAAGGAAGGAAGGAAGGAAGGAAGGAAGGAAGGAAAAGAGAAAAGAGAAAAGAGAAAAAAGAAAAAATAAAGAAAAGGAAGGATGGGGTGAAAGAAGGGGAAAATGAGAGAAAAGGAAGGATGAGGCAGACAAGAAAGGGAAAAAAAGGAACAAAAAGAAACATAAAAACATGGACTGCAAAATGTGGGGAAAAGAAAACCCAAGAGTTTAAGATACTCAGAATCAAAACCCCCTTAGGAACTTCCTTCTCTATCTCTGGACTTCAGACTATTATCTGGTTTGGGGTCATCTGTCCTTGCATTACCAGCCTGCAGCTGGAAACGTGTCTAATCACATCCTCCTGATTACATTAAAAGAATTTACAGGAGGTCCTTCAGCTGTTGGCTAATTCTAGACAGATGATTCTTAAATAAAAGCTTTAGAACACTCAACAATGCACAGGATTCTGAATGAGTTAAAATAATTGTGAAGTAATGGACTTTCAAGGGAACAATTCCAACTGATCTTATAGTATGCTGAACCTCTAATTAACTTTTACTGTGTTAGTACATGGTAAGGAGCACTAGGATACCATGGATTTAATAACCACTTTATGCCACAATCTGAGTAGATCTTCACTAAAATAAGATTACCGAAGCAGGGATTACAAACCTATTGAAGAGCCAGGAATAATTCAGAATAAAAATAATAAAACAAAAACTTGCAGCACATTTGTTCCATGCCTGTACACAAAGTTGGTGACTGAGGAGCAAATCAAAGCTTTTTTTTCCTGTCATCAAAGCTCTTTTAACTAATTACTGTAGTGTTTCTACCACTATTTATAACAACTTCTTAACTAAGTTCTGGCTGAGGCCACTTGTTGCAGTCGCACTGGAAGAGCCATTCTGCTTGCCGTGATCTTGTTGGACAAACACCTGGCTAAGCTTGCTCTTTATGTTGTAGAAGGAGCGTGCTTTAAGCTGGGCAGGATTTCATCAGTAATGAGCAACCGCACTTACACATCCAATTTTGTTTCAGATAAGTCACAAATCAACTCTTTGGCAAGTGTGGATATCAAGAACTTGTATTGTAACTTTGGCCCTCAAAACAACAAGCAGGTTCAATACCATCATCAACTCTTGTTTGTGATTTGATACATATTCTAAAGCACTTCCACATTCCTAAAAATTACAAGACTGTATTAGATGTGTCTGTCACTAAATTAATGGATCTGTAGTATTATGTCACTCTAAATTAGATAAACAAATAAACAAAACCTTAATTACCTACAGATTTTCAGTATATACAACAGTATATGTTAAAAAAATTAACTGAGTTCAAACTAAATTTGCTATTATAGCCTTTGTTAATAAAAAAAAAAAGGCACCAATTAAGTAAAGAGGTTGACAATGAAATATAATATACTGTAATTGTTCAGCTCGTGATCAGCTATTTCCTGTTCAGAATACACTCATTTAAGAGGGTGGCATCTTTTCAGCTGCCAAAAATACACATGCACAAAAGGGAGCATTGGATGTTTCCATGAATGTAACGATTCATCTCTACTTTCAGTGACAATCTCCAAGAGCATCCAGTGAGAACAGTAATTAGAGAGGAGTCCAACCTGAACTCCAAATGCACGTTTTCTCCATTTGGATGTGGGAGTAATTTCCCAGTTAGGGCTTTGCCTGCTTTCTGTGAGAATTAACATTTCAACACTACAGTTTCTTGTGTGCAGAACAGCTTGAAAACTATTTCCATACTCTGACTTAGTTGTTTTGGCAGACACCCGCACCTACCTGCCTTCAGAGCTACCATGCAACTTCCACTGAAATGCTAAATCAGAATAATTGAATATTAGCTCAGTGTCATCTTTTTCTAGACTAGGAATATATCCCCCGTAAGTGTGTGATCTTAGTAGGCATGGTTGCATGCCTACCAGATTTTCTGAACTAAATATCTGTGGAGGGTTGAAATTACCCCCCCAGAATAAAATTGCTAGACTAGCTCAGTTGGAAAGCAAATGAAGCTGTATTTACAAGCAAAACTGCAATCTAGAAATATTAAATGTAATTAATATGTACAAAATATACAATATTTACATGTATTTACAATTTATAAACAACACAAGAAACCCCCTGGACAAAACCAGGGGGCTACCAATAACTTCCCCCTCTCGACTCCCTTTCCCTCCACTCTTCACAAGGAAAAAGAGAGAGGAGCAGAGAGTAGACTGTTAGTACTTAGACACAAGAAGAACACAGCCAAGGTCAGCAACAGCCAAGCAAAAGCACTAGCTAGTATCTGCTAGAGTGAAGAAGCCAAAAAGAGAAGGAGTTAGTCTATACAACTAACTTTATGTTAGTTATCAGAGCAATGGGATTATTTAGACCTTATCATTATTTTAATTTTGCATCCAAAGGTAAATTTATATTCTACCACCTTCTACTCAATCTGTGAAAAATTTCCTAGGCATCAGCCTAAAGCTGTCACAATATCACTGATCAGAGGCATCTGAAAAGTGCTGTTGTCACATGATGCATAATTTCCTTCAATATTCAAAACACAATTACACTTCAGGTGAGCAGCAAAGTTGTTTTCTTCAAATGCAAAAATGCTTTATTACATCATTTTTCTCTACTGTAGTAGAGAGAGTAGTTCATAACTCACTTTTCACAAATCTCTTTGTAATAGGATAATCTATGTATACCCAAACATTCTTCTCACCTTCTTACCTCTTTCATATTCCTCCTGCATTTCCTCAGCATTTGTCTCTCAAACCGAGGCTATCACAACACCTCACCTCTACTCTCTCTTTAGCTAAAAGTCACTAACTGTTTCACTGTTTCTCAGAAATCAGTGCCAGCACCTTATCACATTCCTGATCTGTCTACACTGTACAGGGAGCCCTAAACTACGTGACACCAGCACTGCGCAGCTGCAAGGCTGCATGGTGCTTGTGTGAGTGGAAGGGGAAAGAGAGGAATTAAGGTAGTTTATTGCCTTTTTCAGATACTCTGAAAGTGAATGACAAGATTCTAAAAGTTGATTTGATAATGTGAGTGAACAACAGCTCTGCATAACTAGCTCACAGAAAAGAGACCAGATTTTATATTAACCATTTGAAATGTTCTCCAGTGGTAGCAGAAGAGGAGACCTCTACTAGGGGAGAACGTAATGTAAGCTGCAACTCTGCCTCCAACAAATTATATTGTTACATATTCCTACATAACTGTATAGGTTATCTACTGTTGAACCATATTGTTTGAAGTAGTCAATAGAGCATGTTGCAGCATCTAATATCTCCTGAAGTGCATTTATAGGACCATGCTGGTGCCATGACTGCAAAACTCGGCCTGCTGTTCACAGGCACTACAGAAGGAAAACAGCAGGCCGTGTTTCATCTGAAGGGACTATGCCATTTTTTTCACCCAAGTCAGGATGGCATTCAAAATCACAGTTTAATATTTTGTATTGCTTAAAAAAAAAAAAAAAATATATATATATATATATATATATACATATAAAATTAATTGTAACCTGGGCTTACTGTATGGATAAAATACAGCAAATAATCTGCCAATTTAGATTACAAAGATAAATTGTCTATAGATTATTCTCATCAAGATACATAACAGCTGTAAAATTTTTTTGTAGCAGAAATTCAGGTTACTAAATCCTCAAAAAACCACATGTCATTGCTGTCTGTGTAACATACTAGGTGAGCTTTTGGCCATGGCAGACCTGAAATGCAGCAGACAATTTTCATTATTAAAAATCCCATTGTTTTAGTAACCTCTTCTCAAATGAATCAGTATATTGTAATAAACAGTAATTCCAGCTCATTATTTACACAGCCCTGGACACAGGTTCTGAGAGGGCAGCTGAAGTAAAATTCATGTCTTCATGCTGGGGGTGATGCAGGACACACCAGAGTATACCCAGCTGCTCATACAATGGCTTTATCGTTCAAACTATGACACAGATGCACTAAACCAAGAACTTTGTCTGTCCTAATGAGATTAATGAACAGCAAATTCCAGCAATTCTAAGTGAGAACTATTAAAGAAAAACCCTTTCTTGAATCAGACATCTCCTTTAACACTAGGAATTCAGGTTTTCGTAGAACTGGTTCCCTGCTTATGCAGATGTTCTCCACCTAAATTACTATCTTAGCATGGCAGCAGCCAGCAGCTGATCTGGATCAGGAGTATGTTGTTTTGAACACAGCCACTAGCGAATTGCACACCCTAAATCTGACACAAATACTGTCTTGAGATACGAGGAGCCATAAAGGAGATTTCATGGGCTTTAGCTGCAGCCACATGCAACATGAAAAACATACTCTTCAATAACATGTACATCATATGGATCCTTTTTGCTTCCTTGTGATAAAGTGGCAACTTAAGCTGAGAAAATTATGGTCATCTATCTCACCCCATGCATTCACATCCTTGGAAAGTGTAAATGAATATGCAGTTATGTGTTTTGCAAACAAAATATTTCTCCTAATTTAAAAAAGATAATATTTAAGTGCATTGTACAAGAAACAATTGGGCAGTGTATGGAGGCCTGGCAAGAGTCCAGCGCATCTAAGCCCTGTGCTTCACAGACACTGAAATTTCCTGCCTTGCAAGCCAGAATCAGATCCACAATACTAAGGACCAACACTTGTGATGTCAAAAGGACAGAATTTATTCCTTAACTCAGAATTTTCTTTTTTATATGTTACAAAGGCACCTGCTTTTCACTATTTTTATGTGCAGTGACAGTATTTGTTCGCAGTCCTCCCATCAGACCTCACTGATCTCACAGTATGTTTACACAAAGCTTGATGTGTGAGGAGCACACAGGCATATGTTCCATAATACAGATTTATAAATACAAATATACTTAGCTTAACTGAATTTAAAGAAGCTCCACTCCCCCTGAGAAGTCATGCATACCATGAGAAAATTATGTGTTCTGTAAAGCAGTAGTTGTGACATTTAAAGACGGCTTTGTTAAAATTTTCTTTTGATTTCAACAAATATCTCTTTGAAATATCTCCTGAAATATATCTGCATCATATACATCACATGTCCTTGTTCTGCACTACCATTTCTTTATACACTTCTGTCATATTTCTATTTGCATTATACCTTTTTAAATCTTACAGTTCTTTCACCCATTTGTTGTGTTATTCCTATTGTTATCAAATTTTTACTTTCTACCTCTTGATCTTTTCTTTATCTATTTTGTCACAGAAAGATCATAATCCCACAATATTAATTATCTCACAGTGGCATTGAAGAATATTTGGCTACTGATGTAATAGGGAAAGACTAATTGATTTTAATAAAGATATGCCTGAAACCATCAGCTGAAAATTTGCTCTGTTTTTTTAAGCCATTAGTTCAGTAAAACTCTTACAATCCCAGTCTCTATGACTGATTGCAACACAGCAGTGAAACTTGCTCCTGTAAAGCTACGAGTGGGAACAGATTCCAAATTTTTGCCCTAATAGCCAAATACATAACGCTTTGTAAAGCAGAATTGGATTACTGAGACATCATTTGACTTCAGAGGTCTGGAGACTAGCAGCAATGTGTTCATTTGATGCACGGGACAGAAATTTAAAGATGGATTTGCCTGTAATATTTGACAAGATATTTACAGATCTAAAGAAATAGAAGATGACTTCAAGCAAGACACAATTTCTCATTGTAATGGCCTGACTGTACTAGATTAGTTTACAACATGAAAAGTATGCAGCAAAACACCTATGTTTTAAGTAAGTTATCATTAGTCTTTTTCTTGTATTATATGAACAAGTCCTCTAGAAGTTTTCACCACAGTTTCTCAACCATTGACCATATGAGGAAGTTTATTATTCACATTTTACAAATGAGATAACTGATGAAATAGGATTATACATGATCCCACATCCCAAGAAAACTTTTGACATATTTGCCTGTTGTGTGGTTGCTGCCTCGTGCCCATACTGTGCTCCTGCGGTCACCCCAGCTCCAGGGTCTACCTGACCCTGCCCAGTTCAGGGAACAACAGCAGCCTCACCCAAATGGCAAGGGGAAGGCTGGATCATGTGAATCCTGCAACTGTGCACAGACCTGAGAACATTTCAGTTAAAAGAAAGAAGCATCTGTTTTCATCAGCAGAGAAATTGCACAAGAAAGTAGCAAAAGTGCATGAATGGAAGGTAAGGAAATTATTTTGGAGAAACCATGGGGAAACTGTGGAGAAATGTTAATTCAAAATCCCAAATAGTCAGCACAAGCAAGACCTGAAATGGTGAGTGTAACAGTTTTTAGGAGGTTGACAGCTTGGGCACAGTACCACAAATTAGAAAAACACATAAAAGCAGTGAAAGATAAATTATTTACTACTTCTTTTCCCCTCTGTCGATGCAGACACATGAAGCAAAGAATTCTGCATTAAAATTAAGGCTAAGTGATCTGTGAGAGAAGGGGGGAGGTGGGGTGGATAGAATCAGACTTCAGTACCCTGCCAGCTTTGACGCTGAAATACATATAAATAACTTGGCAGACAGAGCTATGATTGTTTCCTTGGGACCACTAAGGGACCTGACAAACCAGCGGGAACATTAGCAGGATGGGTTGTCTCTGCTTGCTATCAGGCATAGTGATTCAGTACAGGCTGTAAATCACATTTTCTATCATCATATCAGCAGGTCAGAATTCATATTCAATAGCTAAGACCAAGAAAAAAATATCCCATTATTCTGAATTAACTAAGAGGTACTGTTTATAATTTTTTTTTCTAAAGCCTTTAAACAGAAAATTTGTGGAGGGGGAGGAAAATGGAGCTGTTCAATTATGACTTGCCCACTGTCTTTTTTGGTTTGGGAAATATATAACATAGACTATAAGTGCATGAAGATATTTCAATTAGTTGTTATTGTATGCAGATATTACATGTAACACATTTTGGGAACTATTTGGTGTAAATAATTAGTAGTTGTATTTCTCTTCAAGTATAGCAGAAAGGGTTTTCATATACTGCAGGCACCAAGGGACTTTGAACTCTATACTCATCATCTCCCGTCACACCTCGAAGTGTATTCATAAAAAGCAAGACTACTTTGAAGAAGATGTCTCCCAAAGGCAGCAAGATCAAACTCAGCAAGCACAGATAAACCTCCCAAAGCCAAAGTGATAAGGACCCGCCACTCCTGGTCCTGGACTATTTGGGCAGGAGTGACCCCAAACAGTCAAAGGCTACAGGAAAAGGTATTTATGCCCCAGACATGACAGAGAACTTTTAAAAGCAGAAGACATTTTGTCCTTATAGGATTGAAGAAGGGTATAAACTCTACTATAATCTTTGTGAGGAAGAAGAGAAGGATGGAAGTGGAGAAAATAATAGTAAAAAATATCTCTCCTGGCTCCTTAGCCATAGTATTTCAGGATGACAATATTTATAAACTTTCTGAAGCTTATAGAAAATGAACGTTTTTGAACATTTACATTTAGAAAATGGAGGAAAGAAATGGCAGAGTGGCTGACGGTACTCATTGGGTAGGTCTGGCAAGTTGTTTTAAATTGCTTTTCATCAGCACTATCAGTTGAACAGACTTGTGCCAAGACACCAGGAAAAGCTATTAGTATAATAACATGTTTGCAGAATTCAGAGTGGTAACGGAAGGTATTGCAAGAGTGAGTGACATTAATATGGAGAAACTCAGAAAATAAGGAGGAAAAAGGCATGTGGATGGATTCAGAAGACTTGAATGAAAATGCAAAGTTCAGAAGGAATGAGTTTTACAGTAGGCAACTGCACAGATTATCAAATTAGATTGTACCCCAAAAAAATATCCACTACTAAAACTAAAAAACAGCAAAAATATCTCAACAGAAAGATGCAGATTCATTGAAATATAACACATATAGTAAACTGTTAGTGGCAAAGTTACTCTCTCAGGGCACCAAAAAGTATCTTTGGACACTGGGGGGATGGAGAGACTGAAGTCTTTCCAAGTTTTATCCTATAATGCACATCTTTTGCACTGTCAAACAGCTGCAAAGTTTTCAGGAAGCATTAGTGATAACCTTGAAAGCCACAAAAGGATGGCTTGAGTTTATTAGGACCTTAACATTTATTTCTGAGTATTTCCAGTTTAATTATAATTTTATTCAGCTTCTAAACAGACATTTAACATTCAGGTCTTTGTTAGCACATGTTTTTATCATGTGTCAGTACCTTTGGTACGTAAAAGTAGTTCTGCATTACGTTTTACTACGTTTCATAGCTCTTTCTTGCATGTACCACAAATAGCACTGTGTTTTTGAAAGCTCTCTAGGCACATGCTGTACTCTTTGCAATCTGTTTTCTTCAAAGGATTGCTCTCAAACTAGAAAAGCACTCTCTTTTGGCTCTGTAATAAATAGGAGAATGTTAGGACACACTCAGAAGTCATTCATGCCCAACTTTTTTTTATTCTTTGGGGTGGAGGAGAGGGGTAAATAACTAATTCTTCACCTGAAACTACACAAAGGAAATCATATTGGCTTGTGCTGAATGCAGAAAACCAGCACATAAAATAATAAATAGCAGAAAGATGGTATTTAAATAGGAATGCAAAGTATGTTATACCATTAAAGAACATGAGATGAGATATATGAGCAGATTTTAGCAGAACCTAAAGGACAGTAGGACCCCAGTAGTGTGGTCTGTTCAGAGACCTGGAACCTTACATTTGCCAAACAATAAAAGAAAATTTTGGTTAAAATAATAAATTTTCAAAAATACAGTGAAACAACGAGATACCAGTTCTCAAAAGCCACAGGAGTTCTTTAAAAGGGAAAAGGAAGATGTTTAAACACAAAACACAGAGCTACAACCACACAGTGTCCTTCTTCACTAAGCTGAGATCATTTCACATAAACTCTACTGACCACAGTACATTACTCAATAGGGATATTCCAGATTTAGTTCATCATAAATGATTTCTGAATTAGTATTTTAACCATATAAAGTACAGCTGGCCTCCATAATCAATGCAAAAATCAGACTTGCACAATGAAAATATAATATTTTCTTCTTTTTCCTGATCCCCAAACTGCCCCTAAATAGTTGTTGTACTGACCAGGTGGCGACCTTTCTTGGCTGGACCATGGGGCACAGCAGATCTGGGCACAGAAAAGTTGCAGGCAAGTTCAAAGAACCACACAGCAGTGCCTGCAGCAAAGCATCTTGTACTGCAGGCAGTCCCTTGCACTGCTAGGACTTTGCACCATGAAAGCATTTTACTTTTGCCTCTGACTGGCTCTTCAGCTGGTCATGGAAAGCTCTGGCATTTTCTCAACAATGCAGCACTTAAATGTCAGCTCCTGCTACACTCTTGTTAACAAGGGTTTCCTGGAAATAATACTCTCTTTTTCTACCTATACTGTTTTGCTCCCAGAACGAATATTAGGAAGCAAGCACAATATGAATGTATTTGACAAACAGTTTGTCAGGCCAACCTTCTTTCAACAACACACAGAAACTCAGGTTTATAAGGGGAGTGCTAAAACAATTATAACTAGAGAAGATCAGAATATGCTGTTGCAATGTAAAAGTAACCGTGCCATTACAGTAATTTGAAAGATACCAAGACAGGAAAGGATGGGGGTGGGAGAGAGCTTTTCAGGATTTATTAAATGTTGGCACTGTAATGCCCTTTCTTTGAAATACCAGCACACAGTACCATTCCCTGATGGATCTAAAGCATGGTGACTGCGAGCACAGCTCACAACTATGGCAAACTCTGAAACCTGTCAGTCAAGGAACAGAGTGGCTAATGCCAAACAAAACAGCAGATTTACTCTTGGGAAAAGAAGGTATAACATAAGAAATACATTTTCTTTGCTCACATTTGTAATGGTAGGGGGAGAACTAACTATAGGGGGTGCTTAGCATATTTACAAGACACTACAGGAGGCTTTTAGCATATTTACAAGCAAGAGCAGCATAATTCTACCACCAGAAGTTTCAATATTGTAAAGTCTGCTCTGTCTTTATCTCCTGAGATTTAAGGCATCTGTATCTATACCTCAAGTTGAAACTTTCAAATTAAATAATTTATATAATGAGACTCCATGCTGTACTAACTCATCAGGCTCACAGATACCTTGCTAGGAATTCTCTAAAAGCAATAGGGCATTTTGGTTTCAAGTCCCTTTTGATTTTATTTTAGGCTTTATTTAAAAAGGGGGTAGGGGGAAAGCTTTGTTAATGCTTAAAATAGTGTGGGATTTTAATTTTTAGACTTTGTTTTCATTTACAACAATAAAATGTGCTGACACTAATGTGTGCCATACCTTCAGACAGTTGTGCCCTTTTAAGCACCAGTAATTACCAGTGTGCTGGACCTTACCTCTTTTACAGGAGAAGAATAAGAAATTAGTGTATTTTATTTTCTGTTCTGTGGTCTTGGAAAAGGATACCTAGAGGTGTATAGAACAAGCAGGGTATATGCCAGGAAGTCTGTGTCTGGTACAAACTAGGACTAGGTTTGCTGATTAAAAAAAAGGGGGGGTGTGCAATCTGTTTTATTTCCATTCTCTAGTACTGGGGAAGCCTGGGGCCTGGGCTCACTGGAAACAAGTATGTTCTGTGCCTTTTGCTTTGCAGGTGAGCAGAGGTGCAGCTGAGTGATGTTCTGCTGGTAAGACTGGCCAAAGCTGCGTTTTCAGCCACATTTATCTTATGTTTTACTACTAGAAAAATAAAACCTAGGTTATGTAAATACATAGGACACTATTCTGCATCTCGAGACTGACTTAAGAAAACTAAGGAACTAAGTAAGTATTGTGTGTTTGATATAAAGGAAGTGGTGTGCAGAATCATAGAATTGTTAGAGTTGGAAAGGACCTCAAGGATCATCTAGCTACAACCTCCCTGCCATGGGCAGGGACACCTCACACTAGATCAGATTGCTCAGAGACACATCCACCCTGTCCTTAAAAACCCCCAGGGATGGGGCTTCCACCACCTCCCTGGGCAACCTGTTCCAGTGTCTCACCACTCTCATGGTGAAGAACTTCTTCCCAAAATCCAACCTGAATCTACCCATTTCAATTTTTGCTCCATTCCCCCTAGTCCTATCACTACCTGACACCCTAAAAAGTCCCTCCCCAGCTTTCTTGTAGGCCCCCTTAAGATACTGGAAGGCCACAATTAGGACACCTTGGAGCCTTCTGTTCTCCAGACTGAACAGTCCCAACTCCTTCAGTCTGTGCTCATAGAAGAGGTGCTCCAGCTCTCTGATCATCCTTGTGACCCTTCTCTGGACACATTCCAGCATGTCCAGATCCTTCCTGTAATAGGAGCTCCAGAACTGGACACAGTACTCCAGGTGGGTCTCAGCAGAGTGGAGTAGAGGGGAAGAATCACCTCCCTCAACATGCTGGTTATGCTTCTCTTGATGCAGCCCAGGATGTGATTGACTTCCTGGGCTGCAAGTGCACACTGCTGGCTCATGTTGAACTTCTGATCCACCAGCACCCCCAAGACCTTTTCTTCAGGGCTGCTCTCAAGCCAGTCACTGCACAGCCTATATTGGTGCTTGGGATTGCCCAACCCAGATGCAGGACCTTGCATTTGGTCTTGTTGAACCTCATAAGGTTGTCATGAGCCCACCTCTCCAGCCTGTCAAGGTCCCTCTGGATGGATCTCTTCCCTCCAGCGTGTCTGCTGCACCACACAGCTTGGCGTCATCAGCAATGATGTATGAGCACAGTGAGATACAGGAGACATCTTCTAGAGAGACTGAAGATCTCTTTATTTCCACCATAGGAACATCACCTATAGAAGTCAGCAGCATATGGTAACTGCCATATTGCATGCCATAATGTATTATAACATATACAGTTTTACATAATGTGGATAAAAATCACTTTCATTCCTCCTCTCTTACTATATTTTAACACCTTCACTTGGAGCAAGACAAGGATGAAAGGAAAGATGAGACAGAGGACCTGCACAGTACTGTTGAAAGTAATTATGGTTGTAAAATAGGGGTTTGCCTCTAAAAATCAAGGTACCGATATTTTGTGTATGTCAGATGCAATTGCTGCTCCTTTTGTATCATAGTGAGAACTGCACTTTGTGCACCGATCTGTCACTGTTTTGCTTTCCTTTATTCTTACATATGTGACTGTGTGCATGCTGATCCACAAACCTGAACAACTTGGAGCTCATGAAAATTGATCACTTCCAGTGCCTGAACTACCATCATAAATAACTTGGATTTAGACCCTGCTGCAAAGTAACAATTCTGCCAAGTATTAAGCCAATAATTAATTAGCTGAGTTTAAAAGCAGTCACTCTTCAGCATTATAAATTGTAACTGGTGGAAACTGAGTCAAAGTTCACCACTAATAAGAGATATATTATACTGCCATAACTCTAACTGTTTGGTACACCTCAAAGTGTAATAGTTAAATATCCCTGAGCAGATATATTCAATTATCTGGATTATTTACTACTGTAGTATGTCTCACTTTGGTACTGTCCATATTACTTGCCTTTATTGTGCATATATTTCATATTCAGTGACAACCCATATTTACAAAAAGATTAAGTGACACAGGATACTTTACATAGTACACTATTTTGATAGCAAATGCTTTGACATGTAATTATTTTACTCTCTGATTTATTTTTATGTTGTAAACTAAAAACATTTAGAAAGCCATCTTCTGAATTGTGAGTAATGGACTACAAGAATCTGGCATTACTGCCATTTTATTCAGGAAACTACTGTTATGCACAGTCCTGTCTCAGACATATTACTCCACTTCAGTGACTTTACCATTTTATATTACTGCATCTGGGACAGTTTAGAATCCACTGAGAGAGAGATTAATTCCATTCCATTTCACTTCATGGGGGTTTTGTGGGTTTTGGTTTGGTGTTTTCAGTTGTTTTGCATATAAACCAGCTTGACTCAACTTGCATTGTTTATGCCATTTTTATAGTGCAAAGATAGATACCTATTCTACAAATGCTCACGCAGACAGGTGTAAATTATTCACAGTTTTCTGTTGCCTGCATTTGAAAAGACTGCACAAGATTTACTTGAACAAATACAGGATGTCACTGTGAGCCTCGGGAGGATTTCCTTCCCTCACAGATTTTACAGCTTTGAGGAAATTGCCTATAGGACAGCATATGCAGCCATGGGATGCACAGTGTCCATGAACTTATCCTTAGGGAAAACAGAGAAGTTGGCGGAGGTCATATGTTGAGTTTTCAGACCCTGCCGGTACATTGGAAACCAGCCCAAATTGAAGCTGCCTCCTTGAAGTCCCCAGGAAGTAATTTCTCAATGTATGCTGTAGCACTGGAGACAGTGGATCTACTTGCAAAACCATATCAAAAATAGTATTTGCAACAAGTAAAACTTCAGTTATACTCATAACCTCAAATGTTGTAAAATTACTTCTGAATGTAGTTCTTTGAGTTTTCTTTATAGATGTTGAAATACAATAGTAAACTACCAGGCCATACAAAATACTTTCTTAACTTGTTGCAATATGCCTATTGACATCTTTCTGCAAAGAATGCTACCTTTCAAAATTAATTTCAATTCATTCAAATTATATTCAAATTTCTGCAAGAGAGAATATTCAATTCTACAGTCTTCCTGTCCTGGGGGAGTATATCCAAAATCTTCAGCAGTTTACAGCAGGAAGACTGTACAAATAGGAAAGCTAATAGAAAACAATGGACTGAATACTGAAAAGGGACATAGCACATATGCATTATTTACAAGGCAGAAGGTTTAAATATTACAAAAGTTGAAGTCATCTCCCATATTAAAGAAAGGGATATTTGAGATACAATACTACATGACTCCAATACTAATCTTTCAGGGCCTTTTGAATTCAAATCCTATTCAGTGAAAAAAAAACCCAACAAACAAACAAATAAACAAAAAAAGTAGATTGTGGTACATTTATGAACTGTAGTCAAAAAAATTCTCTTCAATTTCATCTTTAATGTGGTTGGGAAAGGTGGAAAATTCACTTAAATTAACAGGACTGGATATAAAAGCACAGGCTTGCAGAATCAAATCCTTTTGTTTCTAAAACATTCTTATGAAAATATGTAACAAAAAATTCCCAGTAAATTACATCTATCTTATGAAAAAGACCATCACTCTTTTAAAACATTTGGACTCGTTGTGTTGTTTTCTGAGCAGACACTCTCAAACACATGCAAAATCTCCAGTAGGCAGGAAAGAACTAGAGTTTCCACACAGCCTGATTCACCATGTTGTTGCAGTATATGAGCATTGTTTTGGTTCCTCAAAATGTTTGACTAATTCTCATAGAAATCATAGAGCAGAAGAGATCCTCTGCACCCCAGAGTATGAGGCAAAACCTTTCCTTTATTAAGATAACAATGAGGTAGCATGATTGTCATAGGCTGAGTTTTAATCTGCTACTATTTATACCATCCTGCCTCATGCCAGCTTCCAAATGGGAGTGCTGGCAAAGTATTATGGGGTTTGAAGTTGATGTTGTAACATCAAAGGCTTCCTGTTCCACTTGCTGCTTTTCTGGGGTTTTGGGTGTTGGCTCTCTTCTGCTGGGATGGAAGCTGGATAGGGAAGGACGGGGGAGTAGCTCCCCAGCTTGGGATTTTAGGTCATTTACTTCTGCTTGGTGCTGCTTTTCTGCTGTGCTTTTCTGCAAACTGGCTGAGGTAATTGTGCATTATGTTATCACATTTATATTAACCTCTTATCTCCTTATTCTAGCCTGGAGGATTTTTTTTGTGTGCGTTACTTTCCTTCACTTCTGTATTGTAGGCAAATTCTGTGTTAAACTGGAGGGGAAGAGTGGCACTTGGATTCTATTATGAACCCAATACAAAGTGCTTTCTCAACCCTTCCTAGCACCACAGCAGGAAAAAAACAAATAAACAAAGAATGATGAGAAGGACATACTAAAGGTCAGGTTAGCAGCTCTCCCCTCCAGCTTTGCAAGGCAGCCCAGGTGCTCTCTTCCTTCTGCTGACAGGCGTGCCCTTTGAAGTACTCAGGCCAATGCCCTTCCTTCTCCAAATTTCACCAAATGAAGCTTTTTCAAAGAAGACCAACATAAATCAACAATTCAACAACATTTGAATAGCTAACACTGAAACATTTACTCTCCTTTCTGTTGCACTAACCATCACCTTTGATATGCTTATTTCAAGCAAGGAACACTTTTCTGATGTAAAAGACCCAAAATATGATCTATCCCAGAAAAGTGTCAAAAAACAACCTTTGATATGCTAAAATTTGTTTCATTATTGCAGATACCAGATACCTCTTATTGAAATAAAATAAAGATCCATTCCAGCTGTCTAGTCCTCCAAAAGTCTGCTTAACATAACCATAACACGCCTCCACAAGACAGAAGCTACAGAAAGCTTCATGCTACAGAACTTGCTCACACCCTTACATCTACTGCAACAAAACATTGTGTCATTTTCTGCCTCTTAACCCAATGTTCCAGCCTCACGAAGATGAGGTTACAAGATCAACAAAAGCTAGAACAGTGCTGGTGGTGATTCTGTATGTTATTTACTCATTAAAAAGCCCCAAATACCACAAAGTTTACACTAAATAATACACTGCTGACTATCTTCACCAGTAAGTACAACCTCTGTGGTACCATGGGATAGTACTGGGCAGCAAAGACCTGGAAAAGTGCAGTGCAAAGGAGTAGCACCAAGACAGAAGCCTCCCTTTCTTCCTTCCCAGGGCCACAGGTAACAGGGCTTGAAGGACTTTTCATGTACCTTGAAAGCAACCAGCACTCACTCTGAAGAGCTTTACTTAGTGATGAGGCTCTTCAATCAAGCACATGCAGGGGAAGGATCCCTGTTTCCATGCCAGAGCTCTTCCTCTTGGAAGAGGAACCTCAGCTCTGCAGAGGTTCACATACCATGTTTCCTCGAACAAATCTAGCAATTGCAAAAGAGTTTCTGTCTTAGGAAGTAGGATTTTCACTCTGCAAGGGGTAAAAATAACTTACACCACTGTCTCAATATAGCAGAAACTATAAAATTGCTACTTTGGGCTACTAAGATACTGTATTTGCAAGTATCATTTTACATCTTACCACTTCTTTTAAAACACCATTCCATAATGTGTTCCTAAGAGTGTGAGAATGCCTCCTCTTAAAAGAATTTTCAGATTTTGGGGTTTCTTCACTATTTAAAATAGGGAATATTCTGCTTGTTTAAAGTTAATTTAAAAGGAAAATAATAAAAAATCAGTATTCCATATAAAAAATAATTATTTAATTGACATAATTTAATTTTTATTAAAAGCTGATGAAAATCAGTAGTAGCTCTACCACAAATATGTCTCTGCCTCAGGGTGTTACAATTTGAAGGGAAAACTTTGGCCTAGTCCCTGACTGCAAAGACTAAAAGTAAAATAAATTACCACTGTATACAAAAGAAAAGTAATGATAAGGTCTATATAATTCATTGGATTTCTAATAGGGATATAGAGAAAAGGCACAGAGAGTTCTTTCTTTTTTCTTACTCTATCGCTTCTGCTTGCAACTTTTCTATCTCTCCCACAGCCTTGCCAAGGTATCTCTGTTCTGAGGCAATGCGAGGCAATGAGAAGGAGGGAGGAAGTGGGGGAGGAGGTGAATGGGTCCCCTGGATCTGTCCAGGGGGGGTCTGAAGAGTTTCTGAAATGTTTATATATTGTATATAGATATAGATACAGATGTAGATAGAGATACACACACACATATAGTACATATATTGTATATTTTTGTACATATTCATTGCATTTCATATTCCTAGATTGTAGTTTGCTTGCAAATATAGCTTCATTTGTTTCTAAAACAAATTTATTTTGGGGTGTTTTCTCCAAATTAGTTGGGGCATAATTTCAACCCACCACACATGGTTACACAGAATTCAAGAAATCAAGACACTGGAAATTTCTGCTGTACTAATACAGAAAACTTCCCTTCCTGAAAGAAGAAAATTTTAAGTAGTAACTCCTGGTCATATGAACACCATAAGTGAAAATGTCTCAGATGCAAGGAGATTTGTCTCTGTGTGCATATTAGATCTTTCTTTGAAGGTTGTAATGCATTTCATCATTCCCTCCCTTTTTAATGCATATTGCACAATGGAAGTAGTCCTCCTTATGAAATGGTTATTAGTTTGGGGGTGCTGATTTTTTTTAAACCCAAACTCCTCTAGAAGCTTTTCTTTCTTTTTTTCTGAAAATCTTGCTCAATTTTGGAAAACAAGCAGCACAACATGATATGAGAAGAATTGCAAAGCTAGGAAAAAACCACCCACCAAATCTGGTGCTGTAAAGAAACCCCTGTGACTACCTACTGCTGCAAGCCAACTGCAAATTCCACATATGTAGTCCACAGATTACAACATTTGACAAATAGCTGACCAATATACATGCTTATCTCCTCACCAGTACACATTTTGATCCGAATTGCAAATTGTACTAAGTTAAAAAACATTACCAGTGCCACAAAGAAAGCAAGTGTGCTGTGACACTCTCACTTACGTTCCTACTGCTTTTTCACATATTGGGCAGGAGACAAAAGCAGCAAAGAGAACACACCAAGATGTCGGGGTCACCATTTGTTGTAGTATAGATGTTTTTACTACCCAGAGCAATGCTTTCTGGACAAGATGTAAGCAGGCAAAGACATTCATTATGTTATACAGCAAAGTTATATAGTCTATCAGAAGATGCGTGTCACATCTCAATTGGTCATTTTCTACTGGCATACATGTAATTAAGGCATACAACAGGTCAGAATAACAATATTTTAACACATCCATCCAAATTCTGCCTAGTTTATCTCCTTCAGTTGCAAGTTGTTTACATTACCCTCAGAGTCAAAGACAAAACATAGCTTTCTCTAATTCTCTAAGTCTTCTAAAGCTATTGAAAAACCTTCTCCTACAATGTTCTTCTGAGACACTGACCCAATCAGAAGCCAGATCTGGCCAAAAGCCAGGCAGGGAAGACAGCTCCTTGCACTGTGGTTTCAAAGGCTGAAGAATCTTGTAAGTCCTAAGAAAAACTGAGTATGCAACAGGATCTAACCTTCCTATCAGACAAAAAAAAAAAGAAAAAATTATAAACAATGCACTTCAGTCCTGCCCACCATTATTGCATGACAATCTTGGCACATGCTAAGCATGCATTATGCACACATATGTATCTACAGAGCCTCCAGGGTTTTTGTGAGGCTTTATGATGTCTAACATGCATCTGTTTCTACTGCCCAAAGGCATCCAATGCCAATCTAGATGCTTGTGCTTATGTGACCTGCTGTCCAGTACACCTGAAGCTACAGTACTAGCATAAGGCCTGTATCTTATCAACACATCCCGTGTAGGTTTGTCTCAAATAATATTAGCTATTAATTTGTGTCAGCTCTACAGAGACCTTTATGTCTACACAATATTATCACATATACTCCTGCAATGACTTTTATTTTTTCTGTTATTACCCCTCCTTAATTTTAGATGTTGCTCTAGTGTCTCTTCCTGAGCCAATATTCATACAATTGATTCTTTTAGTTAATATAGGGTGGAACCAGGAAGAACAGCAATTTTTGTGGTTTAAGACACAAACATCCCCTTTTCCAGAGCATATTCCTCTTTTTCCTTACTCTATTTGCCTTGATTGCTGCCAATTCTTTTCAGCATTTCTTGTATAAGGCAGTATTTTTCACGGGGGTTATTCTACTTTTGCACATTTAAAGGAAACAGAAACACAAGCTGAGCAGAAGACTTCATAATCTTGCTTTTCCCAGTGTCACCTAGCCTGAATTATCTGTAGACATCCTGATCTTTTTCTATGTGCATACAGCTGTCTACTTTCTACTACTTCCATTTTCCCTATAATGTTTCTCTTTCTTTTATGTTAATTCTCTTACTCGTAGTAGTCTTTTGCTACCACCTCATTTCATTCAACACCCCATTCAGTATATTAGCAACAACAGAGATAATAAACACACAGCCTTTCTCTCTTAAAAATAACAGGCACTGTTAACGTGCTCTAATGGATAGCTTAGAGACAGTGCATAAACAATGATTACTGAGCTTCCCTTTCATGCAATTTTCTAATGAAAATGAGCTGTGTGGAGAAACCTTTTCTCAAGTATCAAGATCATTTATGATGACGTATGTACAGTGTGTTACATTTAACTGACATTCCTAGATCTTAAGTTCACTGCAGAATGGCTGTTTTTTCAAAGTGTTCATTATTCTTATAGGGCACCACTCACTGCATTGCGGATCCTGAAATCTGGATTAATTGCCTGAGAAATCCTGCTGTGTACAAAGCAAGGGTTTCTGTTCTGGAGGAACAGAGCCTTTCAGCACATGTGTTTTTGGCATTACACCATCTTCCTCAGTAGACTACCTTCTTTTCCTAGGCTTGTCCTGAAAATCCTGTACTGTTTAGGCAGCATAAATGTCAGAAATGCTAGAAATAATTAAATTTGCTTCCTCAGCATCACGCCACTTCAACAGAAACTCCAAGATCATTGACTGATAGCAGCAGTACAAGCTTTACTGATAGCCAAGTACACTGTTTCTGGCTTTATGAAAAAAAAGAAATTTTCTTTATGAGAAAAGAAGATTGCAGAACAGCTCTCAGCCAGATCTACCTCGTCTGGCTCTGTTGCACATTAAAGGTAAAAAAACATAGAAAAAACTTTGCTACCATTTCAGTTAATCAAATTCTCTGTCTTGCTGCAGTGTGTATGCATACACTGACCTCTACAGTGTCATGACTTTCAGGTTGCTCATTGATTTCCAGGAATCAAAAATGTGATGCAAATAAGGAATTGCTAGTCAATTAGTTCTTATCACAAGCTCACAGTCTGTGCTAATAGTATGACACATGGTTCTGCATAACGATTGGAAACAAGACTTTTCTAGCCAGGTAACTGTTCTCAAAGGCGAGATGTGTCCCCTTTCCCAAGAACAGATGTAGTCAGCAACATGATTAATGCCTTTGTGCATGGTACAAGACTGAGTTTAACGGCTGTCAGCAATTTCAGATGGTATGGGCAACCCCTTCCCACTTATCCTATACACATGCTAGCAATGTAATCACCATTTCAGTCTGCACACAGAAGGAAAGCTTTTATTTTTCTCATTATTATTAGTATATAATTCCATCACTGCCAGCTAACTGTAATGAAACTATTTGGACCTTCTTTAGAATGCCTATCTTTTACCATATGTTCATTTCAATTTTAAGCAAGAGCTATATCTTGCAAGTTGTAATTCTTTGCCTACCAATATGTCATTAGTGTGAATATTCATGTGGCACTTTCATTGGCTTTGCTTAATATCAAGCCTACCAGAGTCATTAAAAGGCTTGTCAATATAGTCCAGCAGTGCCTCCGGCACTTGTAAATTATGAACTTTAGCCCTGTCTGCAAGTGCTAGTTTCAGCACAAAATAGCAAATAAATTCCTGGCATCAATTATCAAAGTTTGTAATTTACATGAGTAAATTGGGATTTTTGTAGTACCTCCAGCATGCATTTGGCTTTATTAGAAGTCATTAATACGTTACCCTTGACTGGTTCAAACAAATAGAAAAACTTTAAATATATTAGCATTTCTGTTTCTAGATATCATGAAATTGCCATTATCAGCAAATAAATATTCTTACTAATGCCAGAAATCTTATAATTTATTATCTTAAATTAGGCAAAATGCTACAGAAGAGCTTGTGTGAAATGAAGGATCAGTTGCCTTCCCTTCTGTGGAAATTACTCAGTGCAAAGGCCAAACATCAGTTTATGTGTAGGAAAAGTGAGAATCAAAGCTCTCTTGATACAGAGCAGTCCCCCATAGGGAGTCCTTACATGACAGTGTACCAGTGTACGTGACAGCATGCCTTAAGATCATGTTGGATGAAAAGTTGCTACTGCTCCACATTCACCACGTTTGGTGTGTTGGGGTAGCAGTGGAAAGGCAAGACAGGGAGGGAGGGATGGATGTTGTTTTGCCTGCCTGGTGTGAGCAGCCATACTGACAGATTGGTTAAAAAAGAAATGTACTGAACAAAAGAAAATGTCTGCTGAAAATAACTAACAGACAAAATTCCTGCCAACCTGGAGGCTGTGAGCCTTGAAAACAACCTTGAACAAATGCAGCTGGCTTCCTTGGAGTACAGCTGGGTACCTAGGAACTGGAGACATGCCCAGATAACACTGAGGTGCAAAACCAAGGAACTGCAACAGCAACTTATTGCCTGAAAAGGTGAAAAATAGTCTGGTAAAGGGGGAAAGAAGTTCTATCTAGGAACTTTCCATACTTTTCCTTTTCCTAAACAGGTGGAATTTTGCTCAAGCTTTCTACAAGCTCTTTGACTCTCACCTGGGACACCTGACTGATTGCAGACAGTGTGATACAGATCATCACTCATACCCATCATCCATCCACTAGCTCAGCATATACAGAAAGCTTCTGGGAAGATTTCTGAAAAGATGGGGGATGCCTTCCTTAGTGCTGGTGACTTCTGATGCCTCTCTGTAACATCTGTCTGAACTGGAAGAGTAGAAAAAATAATCAAGTGTCAAGGGCCACAGAGTTTTGACATAAGTCAAATGAAGTTGTGAGATAATGCCACAGTTCTGTTTGCTGAATCCTTCATTTCTGGGTGCACGTCTCCTTAAAAGCACTGCTTGGACAGCAGAAGAAAGATCCAACACGCAAACTTAACTTTGGCATTTCCTGACACTTCACACTTCAGTAGACATGTGAATAACAGCTTTCTCTTAATGCAGTGTTTGGCATAAAATCTCCTGGGGTTTGAGAGGGGAGTGGTTTTCGCTGAATATACTTAAATACCTGATCTGGGTGACATGGACAGTGGCATTGAGTGCACCCTCAGCAAGTTTGTTGATGACACCAAGCTGTGTGGTGCAGCAGACACGCTGGAGGGAAGGGAGGCCATCCAGAGGGACCTTGACAGGCTGGAGAGGTGGGCACAAGCCAACCTCATGAAGTTCAATAAGAGCAAGTACAGGGTCCTGCATCTGGGTCAAGGCAATCCCAGGCACAAATACAGGCTGGGCAGTGACTGGCTGGAAAGTAGCCCTGAGGAGAGAGACTTGGGGGTGCTGGTGGACAAAAAGCTCAACATGAGCTCTCAGTGTGCACTTGCAGCCCGCAAAGCCAATCAGATCCTGGGCTGCATCAGGAGAAGTGTGGCCAGCAGGTAGAGGGAGGTGATCCTCCCCCTCTACTCAGCCCTGGTGAGACCCCACCTGGAGTACTGCCTCCAGTTCTGGAGCCCCTATTACAGGAGGGATGTGGAGGTGCTGGAACGTGTCCAGAGAAGGGCCACAAGGATGATCAGAGGGCTGGAGCACCTCTCCTATGAGGACAGACTGAAGGAGTTGGGGCTGTTCAGTCTGCAGAAGAGAAGGCTCCGAGGTGACCTAATTGTGGCCTTCCAGTATCTGAAGGGGGCCTACAGGAAGGCTGGGGAAGGACTTCTCAAGATCTCAGGTAGTGACAGGACTAGGGGGAATGGAATGAAGCTGGAGGTGGGGAGATTCAGGCTAGATGTGAGGAGGAGGTTCTTCACCATGAGAGTGGTGAAACCCTGGAATGGGTTGTCCAGGGAGGTGGTCGAGGCCCCATCCCTGGGGGTGTTTAAGAGCAGGCTGGATGAGGCTCTGTCCAGCCTGATCTAGTGTGGGGTGTCCCTGCCCGTGGCAGGGGGGTTGGAACTGGATGATCCTTGTGGTCCCTTCCAACCCTGAATGAAACTATGAAACTATGAAACTATGAAACTATGAAGCTGAACTACTTGCATTTTAGACTGACAGCTAGCTGCACAGACTCTAGTTTTATGATTTGCAAAAAGTAATGATCTTTAGAAACATTTGAGCACTTCAAAATAGTAGGAAACTGTTTGTAATGAGCACACACATCACAAAGCTGGATTTAACCACATGTTCTCAGTAAATATAGGAAATAAATCTTGTAAGGCCATGTGGCTGTTACCAGATAATGTTTCCCCCATACTTCAAGAAATTCTTAGATTTGGAGTTTTTTTACAAGAACCCACAAAAGGTGCTTCTAACACCTCCCCTAAGCTGAGGCTTTCCCTCACTGAGCCAATAAGCCTTCATTAAGCTATCTGAATTACTTTTCAAATTAAGAGAGTGGCACACGTTCCTGTATATGAGAACAATAAGTGGCTGTTGGCAACCATCCTGTTCCAGTAATTACAATATTTTACATTTTTGCACTCTCTTTCATCTTTGTGGGTCACAGAGTGCTTCAATAAACAAAAGGCTGCAACTGTAACTTTGCCACCTCAGTCATGCCACACTAACTCACAGGACTTGCGAAGTCCAACCGACTTTGCAGGTGTTTGTGTCACACACACACACACACAAGCAAAAATGCCAGTTTTGGCAGTATACTGAATTAATTTGATTAGCACAGAAAACATAGGAGTAATAAACTCAAGTCAAGGAAAGTGGCCTGATCCAATAAAAACTGGTTGAAAATAGGCAAATAGATGTAACTTAAAAGCAATGCCAGCAGGTGGCATACATCTACTAATACCCTTTTGAAAACAGGAAAGGGGGAGAGTAAACACAGTGGAATGCTAACGTTTAATTTGCAAGGGTACCTTCTAAACAGCATTATCAAGTGTGAAAAAGTTACTTAGGCAGGTGTGTTACTGGAAAAGCTTCAAAAGCAAACCTGCCTTTTAGCAGCTCCCTCTATTTACAGCTATGGCACTAAAAACTCTGCCACAGGTGAAGATACTCACATTACATAGAGTTTATTGCAGCTACAGTTGACCATGAAGGTATTACTCAAAATCATGCCAGTTTTCCTTTCTTCACAACCCAATCACATTAAGAACTGTGCCATTCCTGTGATGTCTTTCAAGAGCAGAAACCCAGTCTCCCAGCCAGGAAAACTGCAGAGCCTATGTCTGGGTACCACCTGTTGACAAGAGTGACAAGTGACCTCAACTACATCAGCTGAGGTGAAAACACTCCCAATAAATACATCTCTGGCCAAAAAAGTTCCTGTGGCATAACCATGCATAACTCACACAGTCCTCTGTGAGCCTAACTGACAGAAAACAAGAAGATGAAGTGACCCCCACAGTTGGAGTCTCAGCAGAAAACCAGCACTTCCTCCCCTGCACTCACCTTGAATCCCAATGCCACAAAAATCACTGCGGGATTCAGTATGGGGCCATTTTGTCCAAAGCTTTTTGCTAACACAAGGGATTGTTATTTTTGTTTGTGTAACAACTGCAGAGTGTTTTTTTCCTCCCTGCAAAGCACTGCTGTCCCTTAGACCCCAAGCCTTAGAGTGAATGCAGAGGGGTATAATTGGTCAGGGAAACCTGTGATTTTGTCCATTGTGCTGGTCTGGTTGTAAATCAGGGCTCTAATGGTAGCCCTGATGGCAGTAATTCATAATAAGCCACTCCACTGAAGAGACTGTGCTGTTTTGACCATTTTGAACAGAAGGAAAGGAAAAATGCCAGCAATATTTCAGTTCCTTTCAGACATTTGGTAAGTGAATGTACACATCATTTCATACAATAAAGGAAATAGCACATTGGTGGCAAGAAAGATGCAGCAATCTGTGGGAGGTAGCTCTGGTACTGGTCACAGTAACTCAAGCCACAGTTCCATCACTTACACCACTTACAGAAAAAAACAGGAGTTTGAGTCTTATCAGAGTTGTGATGGTCTTAGCTCCACCCAAACTTAAATGTTTGTCTCAGTTTACACCCATAGGAGATCAAAGCAACCTCCACCATCTTCAGCACATTGTAAACAAAAAAGTTCTTGATAGCCTGGCCCAAAATCAAAGTCCTCAAGCCTTTGGGGGAAAATAATAAATCTGAACCCTTGACAGAGTCTTATTTCTTCAAATAATTACTTGTTGGGCTTATAGTTCTCATTTAAAATCTTTCATTCCAAGTAACTATAAGATTAAAAGAAATATGGTAAAAAGTGCGTCAACACAAAGCAAATTTAATTTCTGCAAGTGAAAAGCATGAAACAGTCACAGAAAGAGGACTCGTACTCTTCTGAGAGACACCTCACATCCAGTGCTCAATGAGCGAAGTGGGAAAGAATATTATTTGCACAGTGTTAACTTAGCAGCATAACTGTATGTTAATCATACCCAGTTGCAGGTATCTCACTTCTTCTCATGTGTTTAGTACAATAAAGTGGTGGTGCAAAATATTTAAAATAAACTTGTGTTCCAAAAATTAAAGGCAAATTCAAACTGCTTCAAACCTGAAACTTGTTCTCAGCTTGAGATCTTTATTTGGAGGGTTTCAGGCAGAGCAGTCCCTGGACTCTCTTTAGCTTTCTCCACACTTTCTCACTACCAGGGTACCTCTGCAAAGACCTGTTGACTTACTGTTCTCAGTGCACTGGTTTAGTCTTGCAGACATTCCACCAGCTTTCATCAAGCTCCAGATCAAACACAAGCAGCTTTAAAGTTGTTTACAGCCTTAGTGGTCTGCATCAGCTGCTGACTGCAGTCAAGCAGAGTAGAACACTTAACCCACTAAAGCTGATAGGTCCCATCACAACAGAAAATCCAAGTAAGAGTTATCTAAATTAATTTCCCCAAAGCAGAGTTTGAGTTGAATCTAGCCAGGGAGATTAGAGGGAACACTAAGAACTTTTACAGTATATTAATGGGAAGAAGAAGACTAGGGAAGGTGTGGGCCTCCTCAGAAAGGAAAATGGTGACATGGTCACAAGTGATGAGGAAAAGGCTGAGGTACTTAACTTCTTTACCTCAGTCTTCACTGCAAGGGCCTCTAGCCACACTTCTGATGTTATGGAAGTCAAAGCCAGGGACAGGGAGGAAGAACTGCCCATTGTAAGTGCAGATCAGGTTCGTGATCATCTGAAGAACCTGAAAGTGTTCAAGTCCATGGGACCCGACGGGATACACCCATGGGTACTGAGAGAACTGGCAGATGAGGTTGCTAAACCCCTCTCTATTATATTTCAAAAGTCATGGCAGTCTGGTGAAGTCCCCACAGACTGGAAAAGGGGAAACATTGCCCCCATCTTCAAAAAGGGTAAGAAGGAGGAACCAGGGAACTACAGGCCAGTCAGTCTCACCTCTGTGCCTGGAAAGATCATCGAGCAGATCCTCCTGGAGGCACTACTCGCTCAAAAGAATAGTGAAGAGGTGATTGGGAACAGTCAGCATGGCTTTGCCAAGGGCAAATCCTGCCTGACCAACCTGGTGGCCTTCTATGAGCAGGTGACAAAATTAATAGCTGAGGGGCGAGCAACTGATGTCATTTACCTGGACCTGAGCAAAGCCTTCGACACTGTCCCGCACCACATCCTGGTCTCCAAACTGGTGACACATGGGTTTGATGGGTGGACCACTAGATGGATAAGGAACTGGCTTGATGGCCGCACCCAAAGAGTGGCTGTCCATGGCTCCATGTCCCAGTGGAGGCCAGTGACAAGCGGAGTCCCTCAGGGATCAGTCCTGGGACCTGTCTTATTCAACATCTTTGTGGGGGACATGGACAGTGGCATTGAGTGCACCCTCAGCAAGTTTGCTGATGACACCAAGCTGTGTGGTGCAGCAGACACGCTGGAGGGAAGGGAGGCCATCCAGAGGGACCTTGACAGGCTGGAGAGGTGGGCACAAGCCAACCTCATGAAGTTCAATAAGAGCAAGTGCAGGGTCCTGCATCTGGGTCGAGGCAATCCCAGGCACAAATACAGGCTGGGCAGTGACTGGCTGGAAAGAAGCCCTGAGGAGAGAGACTTGGGGGTGCTGGTGGACAAAAAGCTCAACATGAGCTCTCAATGTGCACTTGCAGCCCGCAAAGCCAATCAGATCCTGGGCTGCATCAGGAGAAGTGTGGCCAGCAGGTCGAGGGAGGTCATCCTCCCCCTCTACTCAGCCCTGGTGAGACCCCACCTGGAGTACTGCCTCCAGTTCTGGAGCCCCTATTACAAGAGGGATGTGGAGGTGCTGGAACGTGTCCAGAGAAGGGCCACAAGGATGATCAGAGGGCTGGAGCACCTCTCCTATGAGGACAGACTGAAGGAGTTGGGGCTGTTCAGTCTGCAGAAGAGAAGGCTCTGAGGTGACCTAATTGTGGCCTTCCAGTATCTGAAGGGGGCCTACAGGAAGGCTGGGGAACGACTTCTCAGGATCTCAGGTAGTGATAGGACTAGGGGGAATGGAATGAAGCTGGAGGTGGGGAGATTCAGGCTGGATGTGAGGAGGAGGTTCTTCACCATGAGAGTGGTGAAACCCTGGAATGTGTTGTCCAGGGAGGTGGTCGAGGCCCCGTCCCTGGGGGTGTTTAAGAGCAGGCTGGATGAGGCTCTGTCCAGCCTGATCTAGTGTGGGGTGTCCCTGCCCGTGGCAGGGGGGTTGGAACTAGATGATCCTTGTGGTCCCTTCCAACCCTGAATGAAACTATGAAACTATGAAACTATGAAAAGGCAGGGTTCCTCGTGACCACAGTTTGGGTTATAGCAAGTTTATATGTTATGGGACTATAGGAATATATTAACTGATGACCAAAGAAGAAGCTTTCTGCTTAGTTTGGAAGTATTTAAGAAATACTTCTAAGTGCAGGTAAAACATCATTTTGTATTAATTTCTGCTGTTCTGTTGAAGTAAAATAGGGTATCTATAAATCTCTGCAGTAGCAAACCCAGATCATTTGCAGAAGCATATACCACTCTAGACTCAGCATGAAGAAAGCAAATCAAGCAGAATCTGAGATTCAGTCTTTAAGCCAAACTAATATTTCTTAAGTAACAGACTCAGCAAAATCCAAGATGCAATTTTAGTCTGGTGACAGTAACAAAAATTGCAATGACTTTAAGGGAATGCTTTATGGTTTTCTGTGTCAAATTAAATGAGGATTTAATGCAAAATCTTCATGTAATGCAAATCCTCATTGAAAGTGAAATAAGTGAGGTCTTCATATATTTTATGCATAAATGTATAAATAGATAAGGAAGTTTTTAAGGAAAAGAAGTGCTTTTCTTTTGGTGTGGATATTACATGTGTATGCATTGTCTGCTGATACAAATACAAAACAGATTAGGAAAATCAATATTCATTTTTTTTCTAGATTTTTATCCACTGTAGTACAGAAAAGCAATTTAGGTCCTGGCTGCACTGAATCCTTACTTCAGCATTTCTTAGACGAGTATATTTGTCATTCACTGTGACAAACAATAGATAACAGGTTGGCAAGCCAAGATTGTTTTATATTTAGTACACTTTTTAAATGTAAGCAAAGCAAAAAGTTAACAGATAACTTTTCTTAAAAGAAATACAGTTAGTCTCTCATGCTAAAAAATAGCAAGAGTCAGAAAAAGCATCAGCTGTTATCAACGATGACCAAACCACCTGTAATTCAGAAGTCCACAGGTTTTCCAAACCCCTGTTGCTAGAGAAGGAGAAAGAAAGATTTGCAACCTGATTAGCTGCCTCTTCATGACCTTGAATAAGCACTGCATGTCATGTTCTTAGTCATTCTGTAGGAAGAACATCACTTGTGCTCTGCCACTGGTGTTGACTAATTTGTAAATTAAAACAAGATTCTAAGATTTATATTGGTCTACAGAGGAGAAATTAAAATTAGTTTTAACCACAAAGTTCATCAAAAGATTCTGGTCACCTCATAGGGTAAGACAGTTTGATACTGAATTTTGGCTGCAGTCATAACATTAAATGTTATGTTAACATGTTAATCTAACATTAAATGTTAGATTAAATGTTCTGCTTTCTCCCTCTTGCTGTGGCTAGCAAACACTCTGCCAGCAGCAGATCCACATTCAGATGCAACTGTCCCTAGTTGCTCCTTCCTCTAAATTTATTATTCCTCCTCCAATAACAGTTCCTGCTTAACATGAGAATGGCAGCCTGTCTCACACAGGTCTCACTGCAAGGAAGATTAGCTGACCAGGCCTTAGGACAACTAAGAGAACTTTTTCCTAAAATAGATTTTTTAAATTGTGTTTTCTTTAAATTGATTTTCCTTTCTATTTTCTCAGTGGTGTCAACTACAAATAACCAAGCACTCACCTCTTGCCTGTATCTCAAACTCTTTGCTTTTTCATCTTTGTCCTGCATGAGTGTATTCCTGTCTTCCTGTTTCTAGTAGACAGTAGGATGTTTATAAAATTCATGTATTACTGTCTGGTTTTCAGTGAAATTGTAGCACAATGTAAAAAAGCCAAGTCACAGGTCCCCATTGAAAAGCAAAGGCCTGCACAGAAATTGGCTGCTACTGAAAATAAACAGCAAGTTGAAACCCATGACTAGAAAGTCAGAGGGATCATTTTTGCCTTGAATAGGAAAGGATCTGCTTAGTGTGTTCTTGCACATAGAGATTTAGATGATGTGCTAATTTAACACAGCCTTTTACCTACAACACAGAAGTGAGGGAAAAGTAACACACATAAAAATTCCAGGTTGAGAAAAAGATCTGAGCTAAGAGTTTAGTGAATAAATGAGATCATAATAATACAATGCACAATTACCTTAGCTAACATTCAAGAAACCAACACCAAAACCAAACAAAACCCCCCAAAACAACAACAAAAACCCACCTCCTCACAGCAGAAAACAGCAGCAAGCTACTCCCCCATCCCTCCCTGTCCTGCTGTCATTTCAGCAGAAAAGAGCCAACAACCAAAACCCTACAAGCCAAAAGCAGCAACTGGAACAGGAAACCTCTCATTTTACAATCTGAACTTCAAGTCCCATAATACTTTGCTCCAGCCAGCTATCATGAAGCTATTATGAAGCTATCATGAGGCGGGATGGTTTTGAATAACAGCAGTACTCAGCTTCACAAATGAGAAGAAACAACAAAAGGTAGGACCATGCATGAGAATCAGTTAAAAGTAAAATCAGAAGGAAATTATCACAGAATCACAGAATGTCAGAGGCTGGAAGGGACCTCAAAAGTCCAACCCCCTTGCCAGAGCAGGATCACCAATACCAGACCATATAGGAATACATCCAGGTGGGTTTTGAATGTCTCCAGAGAGAGAGACTCCACAACCATCCCGGGCAGCCTGATCTCCCAACCTACTAACCACACCCCTTCTAATACACCCCAGAATAGCACAAGAGCACATTGCTGGCTCATGGCCAGCCTTCCATCCACCAGGACTCTAAGGTCTTTTGCCCCTTCACTGTTCTCCAACAGGTCAGTCCCCAACCTACACTGATACCTGGGATTGTTCTTTCCCAGGTGCAAGACTCCACATTTGCCCTGTTTGACTTTCATCAATTTTCTCCCTGCCCAGCTCTTCAGCCTAAGTCTCACTGAATGGCAGCACAACTCTCTGGTGAATCAGCCACTCCACCCAGTTTTGTGTCATCAGCAAACTTGCTGACAGTGCTCTCTGTGCCCTCATCCAGGACACTGATGAATGTATTGAATAGTACTGGTGCAGTACTGACCCCTGAGGGACTCCATTAGATACAGGTCTCCAACAAGACTCTGTCCCATTGACCACAACTTCTTTCCTTCAACCAGTTCACACCCACCTCACTCCGTGATCATCCATACCACACTGTCTCAGCTTAGCTGTGAAGATGCTGTGGGAGAGAGTGTGAAATGCCTTACTGAAATCAAGATAAACCACATCCACTGCTCTACCGTCATCTATCCACCTGGTTATGTCCTCATAAAAGGTTATCAGGTTGGTCAGACATGACTTCCCCTTGGTAAAACCATGTTGACTGTTCCTAATGACCCTTTTGTTCTTGATATGCCTGAGGACAGTGCCAAGGATAAGTTGCTCCATTACCTTTCCAGGGATGGAGTTGAGGCTAACTGGTCTATAGTTACCTGGTTTCTCCTTCTCACCCTTTTTGAAGATTGGAGTCTTTCTCCAGTCCCCAGCCACCTCTCCTGTCTGCCATAACTTACCAAAGATAGTGGAGAGTGGTCTGGCAATGACCTCTGACAGCTCTCTCAGCACCCATAGATGCATACCATCAGGACCCTTGGATTTATGGATGTCCAGATGACTCAACTGTTCCTTAACCCAGTCCTCATCAACCAAGGAATCCCCTTCATTTGTCTTGTCTTCCTCCGGTGCCTCAGGGGTCTGAGGCTCCTGAGGACAGTCTCCAGCAGTATAGATGGAGACAAAGAAGGCATTTAATAACTCTGCCTTCTTTGTATCCTCTGTCACCAAGGCACCCACTTCATTCAGCAGTGGGCCTACATTGCCTCTAGTGTTAGTTTTTCCTGCAGTGTATTTGAAGAAGCCCTTTCTGTTGTCCTTACAAGGTTGAATTCCAAGGATGTCTTTGCCTTCCTAGTTGCCTCCCTACATCCCCTGCCAATAGTCCTATACTCCTCCAAAGTGGCCAGCCCCTTCTTCCATGATCTGTAGATTCTCTTCTTCCACTTGAGTTTGCTCAGCAGTTCCCTACATAACCATGAAGGTCTCCTGGCTCCCTTTCTTGATTTCCTACTTGTTAGAATGCTCTGATCTTGAGTTTGGCAGAAGTGGTCCTTGAATATTAGTCAACTGTCATGGGCTCATTTGCCTTCTAGTATCCAGTTCCATGAGATTTCCCCAAGAAATTGCTTGAAAAGGACAAAATTGGCCCTGCTGAAGTCCAAGGCTGTGATCCTGCATGGTATTCTGTTCCTACCAGACAAGATCCTGAACTCCACAATCTTGTGACTGGTACAGTCAAGGCTGCCCTCAACCTTCACCACTTCAACCAGACCCTCTTTGCTAGTGAATATCAGGTCCAGCAGCGGTCCACTCCTAGTTTGCATGAAGAAGTTACAACCAATGCACTGGAGGAACCTCCTGGACTGTGGATGGTTGGCTGAGTAGGCCTTCCAGTAAACAGCTCTAAACCAGCATTATCATGCCCTTTCTCTTAAGGTGCTCTGAATACATAACACGGTATTTAGAGGTTAGGATCTGTCACAACATATGGATGGTTCACGCTACTGCTCTAGCTGGATGCATTAATCCTATCCCTTAACAGCTTTGGGATACTTGATTTACTTGCATTTGAGCAAGACTGCCTTGTTCCCCAACAGTGCAATAGGAATGAACTTCCAGGTAAGCTATGATTTGAGCAATGTTTATTCAGCCAAGCAGTGCGTGATTTCAGGGACAGAAATATACGCATGCACTGTTGTCTTTTTAAATAGCACATTAGCACAGCAGCTAATGCCCAAAACTTCTATATCATCTTCTAGAATTATTCTCCTCTCCCTGTGCTTTGTTTTTAACTGGACAATTAGAATTGCTGTCTCAGCACCCAGAATATCATGTATGTTGCTCACCAGACAAAAGACATGCCTGCTTTAGTAGAAGTATTCAAATTCCACCTCTATGCCCATAATCAAACAGATCTTCTGCTCCAAACACAAGAGCTGCAGCATCATTATTTTTGTGATGCTTGTGGTGTTTCAAAGACACGCACCAGAAACTGAATTACACTAGAAACTGAATTGAGACCTCGAGCATATTTCATGCAAGTCCTCCAACAGCTGTCAAATGATAACGACTTTTACAGGCTGGGAAAGATTAGCTTTTGTCTTTTAAACATATTGCCAGATTCTCAATTGAAACAAGGTTCTGAAAACAGCCAATTTTGCTATAATTCCTTTTTGCTTTTTTTCTCATGGTTGAAAGACTAAATAAGAATTCACCTCAGAACTCATTGAATGCCTTTTCAAAATATCCTGACCATAATCCATGTGTCATTCTCATTATTATTAATGTAAAGTACACGTATGAAGGAATGGAAACTATACACCTTGAAACCACGTATTGCAAGGCTTCATGAAAATGAAAAGGAAGGTATTGCCATTCATACCAAGCAATTGCAGTTACAAGAATTTCTTCTACATCATACCACTATTACATAAAAAAGCATGCTTCAGAGCTGCTGATTTTCCTGAGAGCACTATGCCTGTTCACTTCATAAGGTTTTAATAGTTGAGATAATGAAAACAAAGCTCTGAAAGTTGTAATAGACTTATTCCCTTAAACTTCATGACTGAAATATGTTAGAATAGAATAAATAGAATTAACCAGGTTGGAAAAGTCCTTTGAGATCATCGAATCCAACCTATCATCCAACACTATCTAATCAACTAAACCATGGCACCAAGCACCCCAGCCAGTCTCTTCTTAAACACCTCCAGTTATGGTGACTCCACCGCCTCCCTGGGCAGCACATTCCAATGGGCAATCACTCTTTCTATGAAGAACTTCTTCCCAACATCCAGCCTGAACTTCCCCTGGTGCAGTTTGAGACTGTCTCCTCTTGTTCTGGTCCTGGTTGCCTGGGAGAAGAGACCAACCCCCTCTGGGCTACAACCTCCCTTCAGGTAGTTGTAGAGAGCAATAAGGTCTCCCCTGAGCCTCCTCTTCCCCAGGCTAAGCAACCCCAGGTCCCTCAACCTCTCCTCATATGGCTTGTGCTCCGAGCCCCTCACCAGCTTTGTTGCCCTTCTCTGGACACATTCCAGCAAGTCAACATCTTTCCTAAACTGAGGGGCCCAGAACTGGACACAGTACTCAAGGTGCAGCCTAACCAGTGCTGAGTACAGGGGCACAATGACTTCCCTGCTCCTGCTGGCCACACTATTCCTGATACAGGCCAGGATGCCAGGGGCCTTCTTGGTTCAGTACCAATTTGGTTCAATACCAATTTAAAGAAAAGATAACTCATAAATGTGCATTTTTAATTTTACTTTTTTAATGCACAGTCATTTCTGTGTCCTACCTCAGAGGCAGTTTATCTAAGGAGGAAAAAGAAGAAAATATGCAACGTATAAAAGTAATGTAAGTCATCTTCATTACAGAAAACATTAACTAATTCTTATTGATGATTAGTACAACACTTAAACCCCCATCTGATGAACTGCTTAACTGGAAAAAAGAGAAAAGGCAGATATTGTGCTATGCAACAGAAACTAGAAAAACTCTTGTAAAGGATAAACAGTGTGGTGAAGACTGTAATTAACAAATAATTGCAAGGCTAGCTTAATAAATATTTGCCATTTTATGTTTATAAAACATCTGCATCGTTAGTTTTGATGAATGCAAAATAATGATTTGATGAGAAAATCAATAATCAACTTGCATGGCCCTTCTGTGAGCCCTTAGAAAACCACTTTTTGTATTTGCAAAGCTGCAGCTGTACTGAAACTTCATTCCTACTTACATATGCATTTCTCTTCTGAGTATACAGATGGTATTATTGTATAAACTTATTAAAGACATCAAGTCCATTCCTTTGGAATTCTACAAGCCTTAAAAATACCTACCACGAGACAAAATGTCCACTTCCTCTTTCCATTTCAAAGTCTCGGTATTTGCAGTAATTTGCAGTATTACTAACTTTAAAATAACCCCTGCAAACGCTAGCATCAGAATAAACATCATAAAACTCTAAGCCAGCTGCTTCATAGAATAAATCTGGGCATGCATGTTTTCTCTGTTGTGACAGTTTAGGCTGTGCCTTTAAGCTAGGAGCTACAGTTGGTGTAAAAAGGAAAACAATGATTAATTCTAAACTAATTTAATTGGTCAGATGTGAGATGTACTATAGCAATATCTCTCACATTCCTTTCTCTCAGTCTCACTCTGTCTCTTTCTTCTGGAATGCATGGTGGTGTTCTGGACAGAGAGGGAGACCTTTTATCTGTGGCTTTGAGATAAGCAAAACTAACTTAACAACACTTTGAGCTAACTGAAATTCCCCTAACATTTTTCTCCTCTTCTCTTTTCTTCTAATTAACTAGAAGGAAACGGGAAGGAGAGAGGCTGGGGGGAGGTGAGGTGGAATCCTCCTGCCCAAAGGAGGATTTCAGTGGGGTTTTTTTCCTCTTTGTAAATACTTGTATAATATTGTAAATACTGCATATTCTGTACATATTCATTGCATTCCATTATTGATTATAAAATACAGCTTCATTCACTTCTACAACTGAGCCTTTGTTAATTTGGGTGGGTTAAACCATCACATCTGTCTACTTGGACTTCACCAATGTAGCAGCTCAGACCTATTTATGGGGCTGTCCACAGCCCTAAAGCTCTCACCATAAACATTGTCTACCTGCTACTGAGAACACTGATCACTCAGTGGACTCTCAGCTATGTTACACAGAATTCTTCAAATGATAGCAAGGTTGAGAAGAAAGTTTGCCATACAGTGATTAATTATGAAAATGAAACCAGAATATCTGTGGCTAAAACTATCTGGGGACCTCTCCTGCTCCTAGATTGCCCCCCAGCATTCAGTCCTTCCATTCCCTCCCCAGCTGTGGAATAGGCACTTCTTAGAGTAACTAGGGATGCCCTGGAAACTCCTGGAACACCCCAGCTTTCCTACCAGCAGCTACAGCTGTATGCATGCTGCGGTGCAAACTACAAACCTAAACCAGCAGATCCAGATTAATTTCTTCTGAAGAGATCATTACTCCTTTTAAGCTGCAGGGAGAATATCAGAGGGAATCCTCCTGTCTCGAAACTCTCTCTTTTCCTAAAGGAAAAGGCAGATCCTCCCCATCCTACCCAGAGGTTTAAAACGCACACACACACGCACAAAACATACTCACTTGTGAAGAGTGTCACAGATCTTATTACTTTGTATTCAGCATCAGCTACAGTTATTTGACCTTGTATTCTCTAAATTGCATATTTAATTATTTGTGGGAAGATGAATTATTTTTATTTTTTATTTCCTTGCTTCATTCATATCCTCATGCCAGAAGCCATCACAACAAGCTACACCACTAGGTAGCAAAAAATGTTGTGTCATTTTCACCACTCCCAATGGCAAATATCTGAAACAAGTGCTTTTCTATACATTTGTCCTTCTAAGATGAGGTTTTCTTTGAAGGAAACCATTTTTTAACACATTGAATATGAATTTTCAATGTTCTTATCCAAACAGGCTTCTCTCTTAATTTTTAATTGCAAAAGCAAAAAACACAAGTAAGAACATTTTGGCAATTAAGTATAAATTACAGAAACGTGTGTTCTACCAGTGTTATACAGAAGCACAGATCACATTTCACTGGTTATTTTCTTTCTAAGCACTGATATGGTCCTGTGAATAGGAATGATCTTTCCTGTAAAAGTAATGCCACAAAATCATCCTATGTAACTGGTTGGACTGGAGCAGTCTGAGAACCAACATGTTTTGCAAATGTTATGCAGCCCACTGAACACAGAACAAAGAAGACCTGAGGTCTGCTTCCAGCCCTGTCACTGCCTAACAAACAGCTACAGCAGATTTTCATAGAAAAGTCTAACCTTTTTATGCCCCGTTTCCACATCTGCAGAATGGGAATAATGGCATTTTTCTATACAAAGCACTTTGTGGTCAACAGGTACAAACATACAGCCAGCTAATACAAGCTTATTTTCTTCATGTCAAGCTTTCTTCATGCAACCTCATTTGTATTATTCATGCCTGAAGGATGCAAGAGAAGGATACTTCAGCACCAGGATACTAAAATTGTTCTTCTTTTCTATTACCTGCTGCTGCTATAGCATATTTTGTTGACAGACTCCAGTATGGCTGGTGGTAAACAAACAGGAATGGTACCTACATCTGCTTGAAGAAGGGTTGCCTAGCAACTGCAATCAAAGGTTGCTTTCCTCTCACCAATCTACTATAAATTAATAGAAATCCCTCTACAGTAGTCTAACACCTTATGTTTTAGTGGCTATATAAATATTTATTATTACTATTATTATATCATAGATAATGTTTCATTTCACGATCTGCTTTAGTAAAAAAAAATGGAGCAGCCAGAAAAGGTCAGATTATGAAATACAAAAAGGTTCAGACTTGGTTTATGTAGAAATATTCTTTGACAGCTCATTGCATTTATTTACTACAGCCTTTTCTTCTGCCATTTCAGGATCTATTTCAGCTGTCCCATGGGAGCCCAAAGCCATTAGCCTGAATTATCATTCTGAATGCAAATTTCACAAGGTAATATGAAACTGTGAAGGTTTCAATTCCTGTAGTTACTTAGATGGTTTTCCATTAGAGAGGTTACAGGTCTGTTATTTGTTTGCATATTAACAGCAATGATTTTCAGCATGCCTGACATTACCAGTGTTCATTTATCATATGTGCAATAGCTGAACACCAGAAGACATACTGCAGAATGCATGTCAACACACAAAAAAGAAATTAGTATCCAGGATATTAAACAGACTACACAAGCAAGGGAACAAATCAATCAAACGTGCAGTAAAGAAAACTGGTAGAGCTTATTCATTGGGTTTTAGCAAGTTCCATTTCCAACCATACTGAATCAGGAGCAGAATTTTGATTTTTAAAAGACTTACTGAAGATCTCAAACCAAAAAAGGCTGGAACTTATTGGTGAATGTTAAGGGAACCATGCTCTCCTGATCCCAAAACCAACTATCTTTGGTAGCAGGAAGGATCAAACAGGTTGGTAAAACTGAGATGTGCCTACATACTTTCTTTCCTCCACTATGGCCAGCCATACTTTTACCAGGTCTACATCTGAGCCTGAAAACATCCTGGTTTACAGCTAGCCCCAAAGCCAGCATTTTATCCACTTGATGCAGCTGCCTTTAGCTTTCCACCTTCCACACCACATAGATTGTCCATGTGTATTTACAATTTACATGGCATGCTATTTTTTTTAGTTCCTCCATTCATCCCCAAACCTTCAATGTATTAATTTTTAAGGGAAAACAGCTCTGCTATCTGCTAGATACAGAACAACAAAATCAAGCATGAAGAAGCAACAGCTAAAAGAATATATTTGTACTTAAGCAAAAGCTTACTTATTTTGTTATCCCATGTTGGACCATGGGAGATTGCCATTTTGTCTGTAATTATAAGAAGATGAGGAAGTCAAAGTACTTTGCTTAACAGAAACTTCCACACCTCCCTTTGCAACCTTAGCAAAACAGCTCCTGGATTTTTCTGCTGTGCTCATCTCTGTTTAAAGGTGAACTTTAATGTAAACAGCATTTAATCCAGGTCAGGAGTTCACACAAAACCAGCAATGTTGTAGTATGCAAGATGGACTTTTGATTCATCCAGAAACTACTGGAGGCTTGAGCCATACAGTTACTTCAGTTTAGCATGGTCTGTGCATATATCAGTTTTCATCCTCTTGAAATACTCACTGTATTTGTGCACGTCCCTCAGCAGGAGCACTAGGGCATATTCTATGAAAGTAGCAGATAATAGACATGGCCCTAATTACTACAGATCACAGAGTCTAACAAGATTGTTTAGCAATTGCACAACTGTCTTGAAAAATATACTTTGAAATCATAACAAAGTTCTTTAAAGTTGAGGGTTGGTTTGTTTGTTTAAAAATGTATATTAAATTACTCTATTTTCAAGCCAGGAAAAGTGTTACTGGTAACTGCTGACAAAACTCAGCCTGAAAAAGCATTTCTTCACAGTTGACTTTTCCAGCCTGGAGACTCCCAAGATGGTGATTCAACAGAATGAAAACTGTTCCATTATTTCAATCCCTAATTCAAATCTATAGCACCTTTATGAATGGACAGGGGAAAAGGGTCCAAATGTGAGAGCACCATTGACTTACAAACTTTTTGAGGTTTAGAATTTTTTTCCTATCCCTTGCATATCACTTAAGATTTCTCTACATTGATGTTGAACCACCATTAATCACCACATTATACAAGCTCTATCCTGTACCATTCATGAATATATTGGGCTGCATGCACCCATACTGGACATCATTAGTGTCCCCTCCTCTTTGACCAAACTGACTAATTCTTTTTTTTTTTCCCCACATCTTTTAACCAATGGATTCTTCTCTTACTTCATGGGCACTTAATTTCTTTGAGCCCCTCACTTGTGCACATAGTTGCTGAGTCCATCAAAGAATTTTCCAATTTCTGAAGCAAGATTTTGTCTTACAAATGCTGTTTTGGCTCTTCTTACGGATGTACACTCCCATAAATTTTGGGCCATAGGCCCATAATTGTCACTCTTTGCTACAGTTTCTATTCAATTCCTCTGAAATCCTGCCAAGTGATTGCACACTAAACGTTATTTTTTTCACATTCCTAGAAATGAGGTCCTGCTAATTTTGCCTATCAGATCCATATCTTCATCTACCAAGTGTTTGAATTGAAGCAGATCTTTCCTGTAAATAAGAATGAGTTGGTGCTAATGCTTTCTATTGTATTTTTCAAAAAGTTAAAGAAAATGTTGCACAGAACACCACCCCCAGCAGTTCTATTTACTTTATTTACATAGTTCTTTTACAAAGATGCATGCATAAGCATGAGAGTCATAAAAGCTCAGAACTAGTGAAGTCTTCTACTGAGATAAAAACTACTACTAAATTAATTATGTCAAAGACACAGGGTAAGAATAATATCACAGAATGTTAGGGGTTGGAAGGGACCTCTAGAGATCATCTAGTCCAACCCCCTTGCCAAAGCAGGATCACGGAGGGCAGGCCATATAGGAGATGCTGCTTGCTTGTTGTTTTTTGTTTGTTTTTTTCCCTTTTTTGTTTGATCTAACATAAAAGACTATCAGAAACACCTCAGCAGAACACAAACCATCTGAAACAGAATTCTACAAGCTATTAATCCTCCTAAAGACTTAGCAAAAATTTGCTAGTCTCTGTAGCCAGGTCTACCAGACTCTGTCTCCTTCCCTGAGGCAGAACTGCCACTCGGAGTAAATCCCCCTGGGGCACAAGTAAAGAACAAGCAGGTACTGAGGCTTCACTCTGTGAGCAGACAGGTAAGAAGAGATAGAGGCTTGATTTTACTCCTCCAAAACAGTCAGCCATCGCAGTTGTGATAATTGGAGATTAGTATAGGCCAAAGACAAACTACTATATGCACACACAAGAGAAAATGGGACAAAGGCATACTTTAGAGGATGCCTCAATGGCAATAGGGCTTTCATAGGCTTTTACCAGGCTAGTAATACTTAGTAGCTGTACTGACTCAGAGCTGTGATCAGAAATTAAATCTAGCCCCACCCTTTGCAAGAAATATGTTCAGAGATCTAAGTCTGTTTCATGAATACTAATTTGTTCATGAAGCTGACAGTCCAAATTCTTCATCCATGTGCATTATATTGCATGCCAGTTTTGTAGCTGTCTGGGAAAATGACCTGGTTTTGAATGGGATAGAACTAATTTTCTCACTAGTGGCTACTACAGTGCTGTGTTTTATTTAATGGGCAAATAACGTTGAGAATTATGAGAATTACACACTGATGTTTTAGTTGTTGCTAAGTAGCGATTACCCTGAGGGTTGTTCAGTTTCCCATGCTTTGCCAGCAAGCAGGTGCATAAAAAGCTGTGACAGAGCATGGCCAGGACAGGTGATCCAAAGTAACTAAAGGGATATTCCATACCACAGGATGTCACATGCAGTCTATAAACTGGGTGGAGTTGCCCAAGACAGGAAGGATTGCTGCTCAGGGTGGGACTGCTGCAGGTGGTGAGCAATTGCATTGTGCATCACTTGCCTTTCTTGGGTTTTGTTTCTCTTTTTGTTATTTTCCTTGGTATTTGTATTATTATTGCTACATTTTATTTTTAGTTCAACTATTAAACTAGTCTTATCTCAGCCCACAAGTTTTTACTTTTCTTTCAATCCTCCTCCCCATCCCACTTCAGGAGTGGGGTGAGCAAGAAGCTGTGTGGTGCTTAGTTGCAGGCTGGGGTCAAACCACAACAGGGAAACAGGAAAAAACAGCAGCCCTTATCTAAGAACAAAAAACAAGTCATGATGAGACTGACACAAAAGAAAGTTATTTCTCAGCAGTAATTGCTTTCCTCTGGGCTTGACAATGTTTACAAATGAAATCTTTTTCTTCATATATGATTTGACCTATCATGGATTATAACTGCAGTAATCAATTACAATCCTCCCTTCACCCAGAAAATAAAAATGCTTGCTATTTCAATTTTGTACTGTAATTAAATATTTTCTCATGGCATATTATTTACTGTTCCTCACCTGCAGATCTTCTGGCATTTATACACCTTCAGATATTATCAGGCAATTAACAACATTAATATCCTAAGAGCTTGTTTGATGTGAGCGAGACATGAGACTGAACTCTTGACTGCAAGGAAGATGTTATTTATGTATTTATGTATTTCTGCATTTTCTATCACTTCTCAGTTTTTGTCCACAATCTAGGTTCTTAAGCAGTCCAGGAGAAAATACAAAAAAATGAATGGTGAGACAAATTTATCACTAATCTCATTCAACCACTAGAAAACTACCAAAGACTCAAGCAAAGTATTAAAAAGAAAATAATAGGTATAATTTTGTTATTTTACAACTTTACTAATATTTTGCTCTTAAAAAAAAAAAAAAATTAAATAAGGTACAGTTTTCCAGCCAAGTCAGCTTCAAAGATCACTAGGATGTATGCCACTAGAAGGAAGGCCAAGTTCAAGCCAAACAGGAACTCTGTATTTCAGACATTCAAATTTAATTGTGTGCACAGTTCTTTCAAAACTTTAAGGTTCTTTTCTTACTCTTCTGTTTATCATGTATCCTGATTCTAGTGCAGCATTACTCAGTGCAGCCCCTGGAAATCACTGTGTTGGGGCCAGTGGAGAATGTGGTCAAGGACACAGATTCAACTTGGTGTGCATCAGAGCTGCTCAGTGAAAAACCCTCAAACGTAATCCTGACTTGTCACACTCTTACACTTCACACCTTTTCGACAATCAGTTTGACAATTTGTTTCTTGTTTTGTATTTCACACAACTTCCTGCATGACATGGGTTACAGGCAGCACCCCCATCTTCCTCCTCTGCTCCTCCAAACAGCAATGAGGGTGAGAAGAGTTGTCTGTCCCTTTGTGAGCTTGAAAGCCAAGGACAGAGCAACCTTCTAGTATTTCTCAGTCATGAAAGGCATCAGAGTTCAGAGTCCCAGAGTGCATTCAGCAGGGTGTGAAAATGAGGAATGGGCCAGGAGCAGACTCCAATGGGTGTGGGAACAGGGTGGGGCGGGGGAAAGGCAGGCAGAAAGAAGAGGGATCCACTTTGTTTATTTTTTTTTTATTATATAACATTGATGAGTAAAATCATCCACTGAAATGAATTTGGGTGTGACTGGGATTCTGGTTTACAGAGAATCACAGAATGCCATGTTGGAAGAGACCTCAGGAATTATCTGATCCAGTCATTCTAGGTGATAGTGTAGTTTAAGTGATATGGCCCAGAAGATGATTGGGATGGCTCCTCATGATCACCCTGTGCTGCATGTGTGCTTGCAATCCTGGAGCAGCAGGGGCAGCGTGGGAGGGCAACAAGACCAGCCAGTCCCTGCCTGGTACCTCTCAACAGGGACAGATGGACGGATCAAGACATACACAAAGCTTTGCAACAGCTTCACATATGCACAGGGGAATGACCCAGCAGCTGTTCTCAAAAATAATTTGCTGAAGGAACAAACCAAGTTTAAAAATACATTAATATATAGATCAACAACAAACTTTTTTAGAGCCTCCATGAGCAAAGCATCTGGATCAGTCAATAAGCGTTTTGCTTTATTATAGACAATATGATTTGACCTTATGTGCCCTGTGTACTATGACCACTAACATACATTTAGTTGCTAAAGTCTTTTTTTAATCCAACAATTCAGAGGCCTTCCCATTTTGTTAATCCATAGGGAAAAAGATTTGCCTTGGCAAAGGTAAGTAACTTAGGATTGAAATGCATCCAAAAGCCAGGATCTGCAAAATACCTTGTTTTCCATTTAATGTAAATGTAAACCTAATCTGTTCAGTTATAAGGACTTGACCCAGGTTCTCTCATACATGCTAAACTATAAGTATATTGAAAATAACAAATTTTGGAGAGGGGAATTTATAGGCATCCCATAGATGAGTAAATTTTATCAACTTCAGTTAAAATATATAAATGAAAATATGCATTGTGTACCCATTTTGTGCAGTTTTGTGTAGTTCACATAGTGTAACGTAGTTAAGACACTAATCAGTGTTCCTGACAAATGGTGTTTTCAGCAATTTAAGGTACCAAAATATTTTTATTTATTCTCTACCCTTACTACTCTCTTTTTCAGAAATAAATCTACGTACATTTATGTCCATTTTTTCCCTCAACAGAAGAAATAAACTAACAACATCAGGAAAATAAGATTTTGCAATTTATCACACTAAACCACTAAGAATTCTTGCCCAGCTGCAACCATGCACATTCCCAGATGGTGTATTAGATTATAAGCTCACAAAATTAGTTTACTCTTTCAACAGTTTCTCTTGTAATTTCCTCTGAAAAGTCATACGGATACTTCCACAGTCTCTGTTCCTACTCTCTATGGAATACCTGTACTCCCATATCTTTTCCTATATGGCAATATTTTATTTTCCTATCATGGAATAATTACATGTAGAAATTACAGTACTGAACTACTTCTATATTGTTTTTAATTTTTCTATTATTTCATTATAACATTTATATAAAGATCTTCACACTTTTTTTTCTTTTAATCCAATAACTTTCACATAGTTCATTTTTCCAGTCCATATCTTTAATAACCAAGCTATGACCTGCCACGTTTTCTCATGGTCCTTCCTGAAGAACAATTAAAAGTACAATTTTTTCTATGTTGACAGCTTGGTGACCCATGATTTAATCAAATTTAGCAAAATACTGTATCTCAGGTTATTAACACCTATAGATTTATCAGCTGTGAAAGAGACAAAAGCTATTCCCTACAGGAAAGCTGCATAGAGCCTAGAAAGACAACTACATTTCTGCTGTAAGGAGGGAGAAACTTAGTGCCTGTTGCATGAGGCCAGGTGCCAACCCTGTTTGATTTTGGCCATGAGTGCCAGCCCTGAGCTGCAGCCCCTCGTGCTGCAGAGATGGGAGATAGTAGCAGGCCCACTTTGCTTTTCCTGCAGCATGTGCTGACCCTGTGCTGGCATCCAGGACCTGAGGAGTAGGATTGGACAAGCATCTGTACCTGGAGCAGATGCTCTCACCTCAGACTAGAGAGAAAGGGGGCACTAAAGAAGTTTGTCCATTGGTGGCTTGCTCACTGGTATGGTACCTGCAAACACCACCTCTAGACAGAGCAAGACCAGCAGGGCAAGCACCCTCATGATGCTCCTCAGCACTTTAGAAGGAGAAAGTTAATCTGTCTTCCTGGGCACTGATGGTGCCCCAGGACACTGGTGAGTTAGAGGAATGGCACTATATGTAGGTTTTTTTACTTAGTCATTTCATAGTATCTTGCGTTTACCCTTTAAGGGCATCAGAAAAGTGTTTGGAAGTCCATGCAAATCACAAGCTGTGCTCCCTGCCAGAGCCACAGAAGGAGTAAACACAGGCAACTGCTGCACCCCACCGAGGACCTGCAGAAACTGGGCAGTGAAACACCATTTCTGAAGCTGAAGGAGAGGCCTGGCACAGGTAATATTCCAGAGGAAGCCGAGGCTAAAACAGTGTGGCAGCCTCCTGGGGTGCAGGGGAACCCTACTAGCAGGGGGCTGGGTGCATGGCTATGCTGGGGCAACACCCCACCATCAAACTGCACAGCACCCAAGCACCAGACTTACTGCAACATCTGCAACACTTCTAGAAGGCAGTAACAACAAGAGGTCAGAGAAAATTCATGTTAATCCCCCAATCACGTGAGAAGCCTGGCACTAACTGGAATTATGAAATACGAGCCAGTGGGGCACCCCATTAAGCTTTCTGTACAGAAGTTTCTCCTCAGAGGGATCACTCACATAAGTCCCCATCTGAAGCTCATAAGGCAGATAGAAATATGCTGACGTGCTGTTTTAGAGGTGAAATGGAGCATTTCTTTCTTCAGCTTACCTGGACTCCACATAAATATATCAGAAAGAAACCCAAACAGTTTTATATCTAAATTAGTAGGTTATATTGCTAAGAACATAAAGCAATGTTACAAGAGGGCTTTATTTGGCTTTAGGGCTTGTCAGTGGCATTATATAATCCAACATCCAAGGACTTACATTATCCTGTCTTTGTTCTAAAACAAATGCTTCTTGCTGATTTATTGATTTAGTTCATACAAGTGAAAGGAATCTCATTGGTGCTCTTTGGTAGTGGGACATTACAGCCCTATCTAGGTCAACATCTCTTATATTGGAACATGGCTTGTTTTGTTAAAAACTCATCCTTTTTGCACATTTAAGAAGCTTTAAAATGACATTATTTACTGCATTAAACATCTCAAATAACAGCTGATCCGGTTAACACGATTAACACAGCAGTTACAGAGTTGCAGTGACACCTTTACTACTGTAGACCTCTTAAAACAACCCATTTCTGTAATTTGCATAGATGGTGAAACAAAGCACAATTTCTGAGAAGCATCACTCTGGGTCTCGAGATGAGTAGTGAAGTGAACATGGCCATATAGTCAGAATAATTCTGTTAGTCAATGCAAGCAAATGTGATTTTAAGCTAAGCCTCTCATGTTGTTGTATCACTGGGAGGATGTCTACTGACTGCTTCTAGTCACATCAGGAATGTCTAAATGGCTCAGTCAAATATCGTTACTAGCGAAATAGAATGACTCTCCTAAGTTTGCTTGACCTTTATTGCCAAACTTGTGCAACCTCTCAGATGGTTTAGTATGCACTACATATAAGCGAGTAAGGAAAAAAATAATTAAGAATCTATAATCTTAACAAAAGTGAACCGCCTTGTGGTCCCTTCCAACCCTGAATGAAACTATGAAACTATGAGACAGACTGAAGGAGTTGGGGCTGTTCAGTCTGCAGAAGAGAAGGCTCCGAGGAGACCTAATTGTCGCCTTCCAGTATCTGAAGGGGGCCTACAGGAAGGCTGGGGAAGGACTTCTCAGGATCTCAGGTAGTGATAGGACTAGGGGGAATGGAATGAAGCTGGAGGTGGGGAGATTCAGGCTGGATGTGAGGAGGAGGTTCTTCACCATGAGAGTGGTGAAACCCTGGAATGGGTTGTCCAGGGAGGTGGTCGAGGCCCCGTCCCTGGGGGTGTTTAAGAGCAGGCTGGATGAGGCTCTGTCCAGCCTGATCTAGTGTGGGGTGTCCCTGCCCATGGCAGGGGGGTTGGAACTAGATGATCCTTGTGGTCCCTTCCAACCCTGAATGAAACTATGAAACTATGAAACTACCGGTAACTACAACCAGTAACTACCAGTAACTGTCCCACTGTAATCTCTACTGTCCACAACATGCCTTCCTGGAAATGGAGCCAAAACAATAAGGTAGCAATATTTAAATTAATATGCTCACTATGTGCTGCTCTTGCAAAATCCTGCAGACAGTCAAGCTATTTAAACTGTGATTGGGATTGACACAAAGATCCTGGAATGCAATCATGTATTGAAAGTGATTCACTATTTCCACTTTATGAGAGCTCTGGCCACTTATTGCAAGATATATTTATGTATCTCTATATCATTAATTCTTTTCAGCATTTTACTCTGTTTACTGAATGCAACAGGATAAACTTCATTAAAAGTCTAATGAAGAAAAAAAAATAAAAGTAGTGTGAAATTCAGAGATTTTATGTTTAGTAAAACTACACTAATTTACAAGCCAGAAAACATACAAAGCTACTTAGTAGTTAGCAAGCAGATTTCTCTGGGATTTTTTTTTTTCTTTCCTCATGAATTTCTTGTGGCCTAGATGACATTTTACTAATAATTGTTCAACTCATGAAGGCTGCATATTGGAAGCCTTTACCCTTGTGCTCTATCTTTAACCATGCCAGTTTCTCCAATGATGGGCTTCTCTCTGCCCCTGAAGAAACATCAGGTTATATATATATATGATGGGGCGGAGGGGGAGAGAAAAATCATGAATAGTTTTGATTTCTGTTAAGACAGAGATTCCTATTTAGTCTATCCACTTCAAGCATGGGGTGATGCTGCACACAGCACTGACTGTCCTACCAGGGGTCAGTCTGGGTTTCTTCAGTTCACCCTGAACGGAATAGAGCAAACAGGTAATATTTGGATATACAGCTACAGAAGAAACCAGTATCAGCATATTCATGTTCATCAAAATAATGAGTTAAAGTTCAGAGAAAAAGCATTCTCTGGTATTATCTTCCTTTAATCACTGAGCAGAAACAATAGCTGTTTATCATAAAGCTGGTTCTCACAAAACTTCAGCTGCTCACACTGGCACACACACTTTTTTCTCTCACCATTTCTCTAAAATACTACATTTTCTTTCCCTTCCAGTACCACCTCCGCCACTCTCCTCCTTCCACTGGATTTTTGCATTCCTTCCTACATGGCTGTTTCTGCTAGGAAACATTCAATAACCTCTTTCTGATGTTCAGAATTTTCTTTCTTTCTGCCTGCATTTTTTTGCCTCTTGATTCCTGAATTTGCTATTCCCGTAGATTCGGAGATGCATGAACAACCTTACTTGATAGACTACGTACTATGTAACCTATCGCTTTCCTCTGTTATCTTGAATGTTGTCAAATCAGACTTCACGTTATGTCACAGCTACATTTTCTGAATTTTTTTACTGAAATTTACACAGATGGGCAATTATTTTAAGTCTTGAATACCTGCCAGCAACTGTAGTGGCACAAAGCTGATCCCCAAAGCCCACACAACCATCGAGAACACCAAAACCAGAAGATAATATTGAATGTACATTATACCCATTTTTATGGATGCCAGAGTTTAAAAGTTTCATACTATTAAAGCCTCCCATCGCTAGAAGTATATACTTCTTTAGATAGGAACATGCAAAGTTGCATATTATACATCTCCAAAGAATAACTAGAGAATCAAAAGAGCTGTGGTGGGTTAACGCCCATTCTGGAAATGAAAACAAAACAGGGTGGAGGGCTTGCGGGTGATTTGCATTCCCTACAGGGCATTTTCCCGCTGGGAAACCGAGTCTGTTCCACTCCCCCTTCCCTGCCCAGCTAGGGTATAAAAAGCAGGGCATTGCAGCTATTAGGGCTCCTTTTGGCTCCTGCCTCTCCTGCATATGAGCTACTGCGGCTGCCTTCTCTGCTCCTCTGGTCGGGCCTGATCCTTCTCCCTGCTGCCTCCGCACCTCTTCAGAAAGAGACTGGTTCCATATTCTCCTTGGTCCCCCTCCCAACCACCCTTGTTTCTTGCCCTTGTGAACCTTACCTGTTATTGTTATATGTATATATACACACATTTTGTTTAAAGAAAACTCTTTACCTCTCTACTTCCAAGCCAACTCCAAATTATTGTTTAGTGGATTTGCTCCTTTCCTTTTTTTTCCCCTTCTGTTGGGAGGGAGGAGGGGGAGTGGGGGAGAGATTCCCAGCCTTGTCCCCATCTGAGCTCTTAACTCCCAGTTAAGGCTTAAAACCACCACAAGAGCTTAAAGAAAAAACAGGTTTATTTATTCCTGTATTTTAAGATAAGCAGGTTACTCATGGGAGAAGTAGAGTAACCATTGTTTAAAGCCCAACACATATTTATCTATAAAAATGAATAAAGTATAAGCTCTACTCTTGAGAATGAAATGTAACCTAGAGAAGTGGGTTGCTTTCCATATCATCTAGGTTGACAACAGAACGGCCAATGACAAATAATTACTTTGCTAAATATCTGTTACTTACACGCTGAAACTGGGATAAGAAATATCAAGCATTTCACATAAGCTACCAGATAACTGTCTGCATGTTGTGACTGCCTCCTGTTGCTAGCATGCATTGATTCTGCATTCTCCCACTGTGGCTGGTGCTAAAAGGGTGCTACATGGTCCTGCCTACAGAATAGCCCAAGGCAGAACCAAGATACATCTATGTGCATTGTGGATAAATACAATATATATACAAGAACTTACCCAAGTATACAAAGTCAAAAGCACCCAGTCAAGCCTAGTGCTGGTAAAACTGCCTGCTGCCTTCCCCTCTCTCCCCTTAAGAGTCCTATGAAGTTTTTATCAATTTTCAAAAATCCTTAGGCAAGCTACCAGAGGCCTCACAAAAATTTACATTGAGAATTATGACTTATTGGTTTTCACAGAATGAAACAGGAAAGTAATAATAAAAATGATAAAAGACAGCAATCTAAATCAGACTTTCAATAGAAAGCACTGCCACAAAGTGGTCCATGCTTCAAGGTCCTCAGGGAGTCTTTGATTTCCCGAAGAATCATTTACAGAGAAATGAACATTTGGTTCCAAATCCATAAATAATTAAAGAAGTTAATAATGAAATACATGAGCCACTCTTCTCTGAAAGCAAAATTGAGAAACTGTTGAAAGCACTTCAGTGACATTGACTTTCTTAAGTATAGTACAGACTTCTCGCTTGGAGCACGTGATGTTCCACTGCAGACCCAGAAAAGTCTGGGTGTTTGGCCACAAATTCCTGGGCACTGCTCATGTTACCAGGATTTTTATGCATATTCTAGTAATACATACCACCAAATGTCATCTCCATAAAATACATACGAGTAAATTACAAGGGAAAGAAAGTTCATGCAAAGTATTTCAGCTGTGATTTGAATCACATGAAAATAAATAATTTTCCTAATTTAAAAAATTAACTCTATATTTATTTTTCCACACAATTTGCTTTCATTTTCTCTACTTCTTTTCTATAGATTTAGATAATGCATGACCTTACCTGCAGTCTCTCCTCTCTACCACATTTCCCTACAGTCACAGAGTTCTCAGTATCATGCAAGTCTTAAAAACTGGCCACTCGAAATGAAAAATGCTATGAATAATTTTGTTTTCACTCATTTAAAAAGCTTCTTCTGTCATTTGGGTAAAAAATAACCTTTTTTTTTTAAAAGACTTTAAGCACTCCTCTAATGTCTTACTTCTTTATCAAGCAGATCATGTTTACAGTCCATCTGCTATAGAATTTTGATGAAATCTTGACACAGATTTCAGGTGCATGAACTTGTGTATTCAGATATAGACAGGCGATCAGCCCTGGAGCTCTGTAAAGACCCTTGTTGGCATGAGTGTCCTACTAATTATGGTCTCTGGGTAAAAAGGAAAGGAATGAGAATGTGAAAGGACGTACTGGAACATGTCAGCCAGTTGTGACTAACAAGGCCAACCATAACAATATGCTCCACTGGTGAGTTTTCAAACTCTATTTCAGTAAACTAATTAAAATAGATGCTCCTGAAGAATAGCTACATTCATAAACCATGTATGGTTCTGATTTCAGAGCATGCAATAATTACATATATGTTTGGTAGCTGTGAGAGACTAAACCTTATCTCTCCTGATGTGACTCAACAAAGATAAAATCACCTTTGCAGCTGGCCCAGACAATGGACCTGGGGCCACTGCCATTGATACCATCAGGAATATGCATAAGGCAAGATCACCTCCACCCATCAGGTACCCCAGAAAGGGAGGATGATGAGACAATGGATTTGCCACCTGGCCCCGGATGTGTATTGGGTGTGTGGGCAGGTAAATGGAGAAGGAAGAGGCGGAGGCCTCCCCCAGACCCCTGTCCAAACACAAAGGAATACACAGGAAGATTTCCTGGGGAACAATACCTGGACACTTATCTAAGGATGATTTCCTGGGGAACAATACTTGGACACATACCTAAAGACTAAAAACTGTACAAAGACTTGAGCAACTACTGGCTCAGTAGAACCAAAAACACAGGAGAAGGATAATGCTGCTGAGAAGGAAAAGACAAGAGAAGGAAAATCCCAGGGCAATGCTGCTCTGAAGAAAAATGGAGGGAGTACCAGGAGAGGAAAAAGTGACAGAGACATCACCATGGAGCCTAGAAGAAGCAGACCAAGAGGAACCCTCTCTCTGTGTTCTAAGTTCCATCTGCTGCAACTCATGAAGCTGAAGAGGCTGCCCAGAGGACAGCATCTCCTCTACAACATCTCCTGCAGCACCTTTCCTCCAGACTCAAACTGTCTTGGAGGGTGAGGGGTGTGGTGATATAATTCCTCTCCTCTTCTCTTTCCATCTTCTCTCTCTCCCATTCTATTTTTTCTCTCTCCGCTTCTGATCCATTCACTTTATTTATGTAATAAATAGTCTAGCTGTTGATATTTTGGCCTCGTTTGTGCCTCTAATTTCATAACATGGGAATATTCAGAAGAACTGAGTCTTTTTCCCTCTCCAGATGGAGACAGTAGCTACTGCAGAAATTTCTTATTCTCAGTAGAAGTGGAGCTAGTTAACCTCTGGCTTTCTAAAACCATTAAGAACGAGGAACAGGCTTCCAGACATAGCTATTTGGCTACATGCTAAAACTGGCTTATTAATGCAGCTTATGTGTTTACCGTCACATGAAGTACTAAAAGCACATTTCACACTCAACAGGAAAGCCAGACTGATCTTCTTGCTCTTGCTCCCAACTATTTGATCCAAAAGTACTCAGACCTGGGTCTGATGGTGTCAAATAGCCTGCAAAGGGAGAGAAGACTACACATTCACAGAACCATGATCTCTGTGACTGAATTTACACTAGAGATAGTAAAAGGAACAGTAGTTAGAAGTGGCATGAGAAAAAGCAGTGTACTGCCATGAAAATTAGGCATCTGATAAAGAAGTAAAAACCTTAATCAGGACTTAATTGGAAGTCATCTTCTACTGCTATTCAAATCCTGAGCTCCCTGAGCTGACTGCCAGAAGGATAGCACCAGCCTTACAACTAGGTGGCTGCTAATTGCTACCTGGTCTGAAAAAGATTCTCTATTATTTTAGTTTTTGAAAGACAACTGGCTTAGCACCCTCCATATAATTAGTTTCCTAACAATAAAAAGGATGTCAGATACAGGATGCCTGAGAAGAAAGGACAGAGGAGGGCTCACTTTTGTTGCTGTTGTTGTTATTAATTTGTTTGCTCTCTTTTCTCTCTGGTGACCTCCCTCTTATTTATCTATGCTATAAGGGAGAAATGATCCTAATGGCATAATGCATGTTATTATGCATTACTCTTGCTTTTCTTATCTTAACCTATCCTGTCTTGTTGACTTCCACAATTCTGTCAGAGAGACACACTGTATATAAATATATATAAATTACCCCAAGAGCTTTCCTGCAAAAGAAAATGGCTACTACTGCTGACAGAAAAAATTCAATTAAAACTATTTTCTAGTACAGTATGTCTTTGAAGGCACTGTGTTTTTGCTAAATATTATTGATTGATTAAAAATAACACTCAAATTGTTTTTCTTAAATCAAAATGTTTTATTTCACAGCAACATCTGTTGCAAAACACTTTACTTTGCTCACTCAGGAGTGTTCCCAATATTCTTTCATACCGTCACTGACAGTGATAGTATAGATAAACTTCCACTGATGGCTCAGGGTGACAAGACACCCCAACCACTTGATAATTTCAGTTTACCATTTTGACTGTATGTAATGGTTTAGTACAAGGGCTAACCTGCCTGCTCCCCAAACACAAAAGTGAGGGGAAGAGTAAGACACACAACTCAGGGTTGAGATAAAGATATACGTTTACTATACCATGAGATATCATAAGCACAATGCATAGTTACCTTAGCTAATAATCTAATCTAATAATCTATAATACAATGCAGGTCTAATAATCTAATAATACAATGCATGATTACCTCAGTTTAGCCTATTGCAGAAGAAGCAGAGTGAAATACAGGGAAACCTCAGCATAAAACAGAAAGCCAAACCCAGCAGCTGCCCAACTCCCACTCATTTTGCTACCACCAGAGAAACCAAAGACCACATCCAAGAACCCAAACCCAGGAACTGGAACAGGAAGCCTCCATGTTGCAATCTGAACTTCAAGTGCTTCAGTTAGCACTTTCATTTTTGAAACTGGCATGACTATGGTATGGTATGAATAACAGCAGCAGGTTCAACTCAATCCATGACACTGTACACGGCATGAAACATGTTATGAACTGCTACTATTTTCATTATATTAATAATCTAAAAATCAAATAGATGTAAAAATTAATTTAGTGTTGAAGTAAAAGTTAAATTTTGTCAAGTCTTACATATGGTTTTATCTCTAAATTGCAGTGGGTTTTAGAAATATTACAGTTTTGCAAATATTAAATCAATGCAGAGTTCCCTCTCATGTCATTATGCTGCTTCAGCCTCTCTCATTCACCAAGACAAAACCCTCCAGCAGCTTATCCTATGTCACATATGTTTGTCTGCTCCAACAGAGAAAACAAAGTACCAGCCCCACAGCAACTATTCTCCCTCTGTCAAGACAAGGGCCTACACAAGAGAATTAACCTCTGCATCCCAGTACAGACAGACAAGGCAACTGTGGGAGTAGCTTCAGTCCTCACTTCTTGTGCTTCACCACAACAGCAAAAATATTTTACTACATCCTTTAAATGACAAAAGCCACTCAACCATGAAAGTACTCTTGCAGAATGCTGAAGAGGGAAGAATAACAATTAATTTAGGATAAACAGCTATTTTCATATTTTGTAGCCAAATGTTTATCAGTCTCTCTGGTCTGTTGGACATTTCAGCATTTTTCAAACCTCAGAAATATTTCAAGACTTTGTTTCATAATGCCTACAGAATATTCCAGGAGTTGTTATGCTTATTAGCACTGAACAAAAATGGACAAAAAGAGGAGGAAATAACAGAGAGAGAAGAAAAGAAAAAAAAAGCAAAATAATAATAATTAAAAAATAAACATTGTTTCATTTAGATAAATGTCAGTATTACGTTGCCAAGCAGCCTGAAAATTCTGAAAGAATCACAGGACAATGAAACCTGAATGACAAGGGGGAAAACTGCTAGGCTACCAACATTTTGGTGCCCTCTATTTCACCTCCCTGGATGGCCAGAATCCTTTAGCCTATTGTGATGAGATTTAAATGGGAAAAAAAAAATGTGCCAGATCCCAGCACATTAAAGACAAAACTGCAGAACTGGGATCTAATTCTGTGTTGATTGTCAGTGATCTTAGACTCAGACGGCATGCACTTCTAAGTTCTTTGGTCTGAAAAAGTTATTTGGGTAGCATTTTTCCATATGAGAGTTTCCAGTAAGATTTGGCAAGGTTTTCCTGTATAACATGTGTGCTCATCAATCACACAAAAGTTTTGAATTAATGACATAACAGCTTTTAATAAAGGAGTTTAAATCCATTTAACCCTCCATATTTCTTGGCAAAAAAAGATGTCTTTTCTAAGTCCTTTGTTCAGCAATCAGAACTATACTGCCACTAGTTAGAGAACTGTATTACCTACCCCTAGCTAAGTTTCACTTAGGTGCAGACAGATCAGTGATGCAGACAATTATTGTCTGAATCTCACACTAATGCATATTCCTTATCCAGACCAATTAATGAAAAAATAAAAGCCAAACAAACAAAAAACCAAAAAGCCTTGATTATAATTTTTTTTGTCTTGTAAGGAAAAGTTGCTACAAACCACACTGTCCTGAAATAAATGAAAGAGTGAATGCAGATAGACTGCGAAGCAAAAGTGTACATGAAAGACGTTTACTTTCCTTTCTAAAAGCATTTGATTTCTTTCTAAATAATGTCTAAAAGTGTGGCTTTTAGACTTCTTGCATCTCTTATTGAAAATAATATTCTGTGAAAACGTGATCCTGAAAGCAGAAATTCTAATTAATATAGCAGAATACTTTAAATGCTTGTCTACACTTAAAGTCATATTCATTTAATGGCCAGTCAGTTCACTCCCGCTTGGCTATCTCTAGAAGGAAAATGGATTCCCATTAACAATTTTCAAGCTGAGAGAAACCTCTGACCTATGCACGGGGTTTAGCAAGGTCTTCTCTCTCTGCAACAGCTACAGACAGGGAACAGTCCTTAAGAGACTTGTTCCTGCTGTCCTCTTCTGGTGAAGGAATCCTTTGCATCTTTTCTGCTTTTTATCACTCAAAATATGGCTCTCACCAATAACCACAAGAGATATCTAACTTTTTAATATCTCAGTTATTTCTCCAGAATATGAGCTCTGAATCCAGTCAGGCTTAACAGTGAAGACGACAACACTATACAATCCCTCTTAGTATAAATAAAGTGAGGTAATAGGGGGAAAGATCTAAGAAAATCCTTGCAGGGGCTGGGGACGGTTGGGAGAAATGGGCCCTTTATACAGAGGTACGCTATGATCTTTAAAACATAACCTGAACCATGAAATAAAGAGAGCTCTTCATTAACATACATATTCCACCAACATCACCGCTTACTCACGTGAAGGCTAAACTTTTGCAGACCATTCTGATCCAGTGTCAGCCCACTGATATTAATTGTGTTCCTCCAATTACATTTGCATGATGGAAATTAAAGGTGCAAATTTTGCCTTAAAGATGTATATATAAAGAATATATGAAGAGGCCTATATAAAAGTAATAAAGTGTTATAATAAAGCAAGACAATAAAGAAATAAGTATATACCAAAAAGATATGATGGTGTTTCTGTAATAGATATGTGGGTTTGGGGGCAGGTCTTTCTTTTTTTGCCCCCCTGTTTTATCTCCACAAGAGAACAATCTTTCCTTCCAGGGTAACAACCGGAAAGGCTTCCTTTTAATAGAAAGGATTGAACTGTCTCCTATAAATATTCTTTCTACTATATTTACATGATCTAAGGTAATGGCTATAATAGAAAAGACAATGAAAAATAATGGATGAGCTTATTTTACATACAGGAGGCCTTGTCTTACTGGTTATAGCCAGAGGATGCCATAAAATAAAATAATCCCTTAAAACTGCCAGTCCACAAGAGTAGTCAATAGCAAGCATGATAAGCACTTGCCAATCAATACTGATAAGTCAGGATAATTCAGATAACAGATGTTTCTTCAACAATTATTTTTGTGATTCCTAACTCACTAGTATTATCATATCAGGCCAATGATGTAAATAATCTCTTTAGTCTATTAAAGGGCAATAGGATGAATAAATGGGACAGGACTATGTCCCTTACTACTCATGACAAAATCTGTTCTATGTTTTGCAGAAGAAAGACCTGTTGTAATGGGGGAACAATTGATTATTTTTAAAAGGTACAAAACCACAAGACTTGGAAGAATATGCTGACTCTAAAAGAATTTTATCTGCTCACTAAAACCAAGCCTTCTCTAAAGGAAAAACAAAAAAAATTATACACAATTGAAAACTATGGTTAGTAAAGATGAAACCTGGAAAACTAACAACATATCCTATGTGTATTTTATTGCTTACAACTAACCCTTACATGAAGTCTTCAAGGTTTATTCAACATATACTGCAGATAATGAGCTTTTTATTTGGACAGGAACTGTCAAGGGACAGTTCTGACTACCAGCCTTGTTTCTATATGAGGCAGAAGGACTTAGAGAGAACAAATACTGCTTGTCAAAAGCAGCTGAAAACTGCAGCACTCTGATGTGCATTCAGAGAGTGCAGAAGAATGTCAGAATCTGGAGAAAGGGGACATCTGAGTATCTACATCATTGATTTCTCTAACAAAGAGAAAAATAAAAATGATGAAACTATTTACCAGACATTTGCTTCAAATAATTTGAACTGAAATGGAAACACAGGGTGATAATTTTTTGTTAAAGCATATTCAAGTATTTTCACATCAGACGCCTTATCTGTTTGTGCAGGCATCAGCAATAAAAACTTCTTTGTTAGGTATAAACTCAGGCTGCAAGAACAAGTCTTCTTCATTACCTTTGACAAATGCAGCTGTTCCTTAATCTTATCCATTCCCACATGGTGCTGTAGAGGATCCTAACCCCATCCATTTTGCCATGGGATCCATCTTTGGGCTCGCCTTGGTTTCCTCTTTCCTCTCCATTCAGATACAGACTCCTAAAGTGTCAAGTTGCTCTATGGCCTACTTTCTCTCCAAATCCTTGATGTTTTAGTTGCGAATGGTAGTAAGGACCTTTGCCTATTTGTTTAATTTCCAAATCCGCACTTACAGATGTACCTCAAGGAACAGCAGTTCACTTTCTAGTGCTTTGCTATAACCATGTAACATGCTGACCATTGTTGTGTTTCACTGCACCCCCTGAAGGACATGATGTGCTACAAGTATCTTCAGCTGTTCCCCCACTCCTTGGCCCACTTCAATTAATATTTTTATTTCTTTAATTTCTTGTTTCTCATCTTTTAGGTGGACTCTAAGCTTCTAACATAAGAAATCTGGTTTTAAAGCCTGCTCCCTTTAAAGAATCAAATAAATTTCAGTTGGTCTTGGGGCCAAATCAGAGCAGAGATTTCAGCATGATGCTGCTAATTTAAGGTACATAGTTCTGTGACAAAACTAGCAGCTTTTAATACCTGCATGACTTCACAGCCAAAGCAGAGAATATCTATGATTTCTGGCACTAATAAGTTAGGAAGGGTTTTGCTGGAATGCTCTTTTTTCAAAAGTTGGTGAGTCATCTCTTCTCAACCTGGACATTTGGGACACCAAGGGCACAGGTTCTAGGCATGGCAGTTATCACCTGCTCTTCAAAATGAAGGGCATATGGTCAAATCTCCTGACATGGCCAGCTTTCAGCACTAACAGAGAAGCATGTCTATGGAATACAACTAATGAGGGAGATAATTTCTTGACAAGTTTATGAGCAACATCAGCATTCCTGCTGTGCAGTGAGCAAGAAATACTTATCCAATTTGCCTTTCCCCCTAAAGCCACAGCACAAAATAAACACATGAAAGTCCTTCAAATAAAATAAAGCTCCTCAAATACACCTGCCTCTATGGAAAAGTTGAAAAGGCAAATCACATTAGTGAGGGTATTAGCTGCCTGAAGCTCCTGAAGTAAGCATCTCAAACAACCTCCAAGGTGGGCACATATGCCAGAGATAGGACCTGAGAGAAATCAGCAAATGCAAGACCGGTAGGACACTCAAGACCATCCCAAATGGCAGTGAATGCTTAGGCTCACACTACATCATCTGGCCCCTTACATGTTACTTAAAGTTTCCAAGTGCTGCAACAAGGGAAAATTAAGAACCTCTGAAGTAAAAGAAGGGGTTTGTAATAAGGCTCCCATCCTTCACCTCATACTTAAATAGATGTGTAAAGATGCCATTTATAATATTCTAGTGATAGTATCTTCTGCATTTTATTACTCTCCCCGTTAGCTGAGGAGATGACTCTCTCATCGCACAGTTGACAACTGAAGGTGCTTTGTGAATGACAATTTTTAGAAACAAACCCCCTTGAATTGTATCTGAAACACAATATACCCAAAATTCTAAAAATATGAGGATATTAGATAATTCACTCATGGCAATTATATGTGGTTTTTTTTTTCACAGAGAGTTCTAAAATCAGCTCCTATAATTCCCTATTATTGGAAGGAAAACAGTTGAGAACTGTTTATTCTTCTGGTTTGTTTGTTGTTGGGGAGGAGACAGACTACACAGTGGTGTTGACTGGCTTTTAGTCAATTCAGTGTAACTTTACTATGGCAACAGTTGCATCGCTTCATATCACACAGTCTCAGATGAAAAATAAAACCATCACCTCCTCCTCCTATCCCTGCAGTTTGATCTTCTTGGAGGTGGACTTAAAAGCCTCTGCCTCCTGGATTTCCATGCCAGTGATCCTGTGCATGTAAGACTTCTACATGATTGAGATTTTTTCCAATTTATAATTAAATTAGTAAAGGTATTTTGCTTTGAAAGCTCCTTTGTGCTACATGGTACATTCAGTAGTGAGTGGGTTAATGCGTGAAATGGATCATTGGGCTGAAAGTAAAAATCACTGTTAAAAAAATGTGATACCATGAGAATTAGGCACAACATAATATTGTAACCACTGGGAATTCTCAACAGTAAAATAAAGCATTGTACTCCCAGCATTTTCATTAGTTTTCCAGTAGTGCTGGATGCAGTGTGAATTACAATGAGCTGGAAAAGCAGTGGTTGCTCTGTTTAAAGAACATGCACTATATAGAGGGAAGTAATTTCTTCAAATCATACTGTGCTGGTTATTGGTTTCTATATAGTGGTATGCATTTCAGCTCTTAGAAATGGTGTTTCTCTCCATTACTGAATGCTGCATACAGCCTGCAAAACAATATGTGTTTAGCAGCTCTCAAAATGAAACTCACTGTAATGTAAATATGTGCTTAGAAGTATGTACCGTAATATAAATCTGAAGAAAGAGCATTCTGCACCAAATTTTTCACTAGGAGGATGTCTCTTAAGTGTGAACAAGAGGTACAGCAGAAGATAAGACTAATAAGATAACAGCCAAAAGAGGACAAAAATTCAGGTTGATGTAAGCTTCTAATACAGATTGCTGTTCTGCTGGTAGTTAGCTAATCACGACAAAACAAACAAATAATTCTATCTCAGCCCAAATCAGTAAAATATCATACCACCAATCATCCTGGAAAAGAGATAAACATACTTCTGTGTACACAACTATGAATTTCTCTGAAACTACTACTAATATCACTCTAAGAATTAAGCACAGCATCTGCATTTGAAGGAAGACTTCAGTTAATTCAGGTCTCAGCCTGAACTTCCCAAAGACTTCTTTGTGGAATCTATAGTTATGCTCAGACAACCAAAGGATATGCACTTTGTGACCATTTGCTGTGCACAGACCTTTATTTTCATCTGTTAATAATAATAATAATAATAGAATAGAATAAACCAGGTTGGAAGAGACCTTCAAGATCATCGCGTCCAACCTATCACCCAACACCACCTAATCAAGTAACCCATGTAACCAAGCACCCTGTCAAGTCTCCTCCTGAACACCTCCAGTGACGGCAACTCCACCACCTCCCCAGGCAGTCCATTCCAATGGGCAATCACTCTCTCTGTGTAAAACTTCCTCCTGACCTCCAGCCTGAACTTCCCCTGGCACAGCCTGAGACTGTGTCCTCTTGTTCTGGTGCTGGCTGCCTGGGAGAAGAGACCAACCTCTGCCTGTTTACAACCCCCCTTCAGGTAGTTGTAGAGAGCAATAAGGTCACCCCTGAGTCTCCTCTTCTCCAGGCTAAGCAGCCCCAGCTCCCTCAGTCTCTCCTCATAGGGCTTGTGTTCCAAGCCCCTCACTAACTTCGTTGCCCTTCTCTGGACTCGTTCCAGCAAGTCAACATCCTTCCTAAACTGAGGGGCCCAGAACTGGACACAGTACTCGAGGTGTGGCCTAACCAGGGCAGTGTACAGGGGCAGAATGACCTCCCTGCTCCTGCTGGCCACACTGTTCTTAATGCAGGCCAGGATGCCATTGGCCCTCTTGGCTGCCTGGGCACACTGCAGGCTAATAATAATAAACAACAACCAGGGTGGAAGAGACCTTCAAGATCATTGTGTCCAACCCATCAACCAATCCAACCCACCTAAACAACTAAACCATGGCACCAAGCACCCCATCAAGTCTCCTGAACACCTCCAATGATGGTGACTCCACTACTTCCCCAGGCAGCCCATTCCAATGGGCAATCACTCTCTCTGTATCTATCTAGAAGCTCAAGCTCAGAACAACATGCACAACCTCTGAAAAACCCAAGCCTTTCATTCTTAAGAAACCCAGCCAGATGTATAGATCTTGCAGTGCACCACTGGGAGGACTCTGGTATGAATTCAGTGATGTACATCACATGCAGAACCATTTGCAGTAAGCATTCTTTCTCAGAGTCTATTTTGATTCGAGCATTTAGGTGTACTGAAAAGGACCTGGTTTCCTCCTAAACAATTACGTATACCACAGAACATGGACATTTAAACATCTTCCACATATAATGAATTCCAATGTAATTCACAGAAACTCCAAGCATGGAAAGGACCTAGGAGTTTTCTAGTCCATTCTTCAGCTACTCAGCTCCAGGGCACAGTCTCCCTGCTCAGGCAGAGTGTTGCACCAACTGGCTGTCCAGCTCCTGGGCCCCAAGCTAACATCCCTGCACGAAACCACACAGCTCACCATGCCACAGAAGTGCACGTGCATCATCTTTACTTGCAACTTGAGATATAAACCACTGACATTTTGACTTACTATTCATACACTCTCTAGTCAGCTGTACTCTATAGCATAAATAAAGGCACAACATGGTTTTGGGTTGCTATTTTCAAATTTTAACATTTCCTCCAAGACTTTCTTATTATCCACCTAGTTTGGATGTGGCATTGACACATCCTCAGTAAAAGTGGGAGGATTTACTTTGTTTGGGTTTTTTTGGTGGTTTTGTTGGGTTTTTTTACAAAAGGGAAGTGAAAAATGCATGAATCTTTTCCTGCAGTGCTTAAAGGGGAAGATTGTCTTTAAGTAGCTATGCCAAGAACAGAAGATTCTAAAGAATGCAATTAACAAATGTTGAAGCTTTTTTTATACCAGGATTCTTTCTTCACTTTTCCCTCCAAATGCAAACAGCAAGCTGTTTACTAAGTCCTTAATATGAAATATTTCCTGAAGAAATAAATTTCACCAAATAATAATCAGACTTAATGCTATCATCTGTTATAGAGCATGTATCTTTAGATACTGAAATTTTGTTGGACTTCAGTTGCAATAAAAGGACAGGAATGCAAAGTATAGAACATGCCTGTGTTTGGTGTTTTCACAGGGATCACTAAAGTCACAGCCCCATTGAGGATGGGACAAGTGGGGATATGAGATGAAGGGAAAAGATGCTATATGATCTGTCATGACTAGACCTGCTACAGAGTGCTTCCATTTCAGAATAGCAAAGACAAGATGAACTACTGAAAAAAAGATCATCACCATCACTGGAGGTGTTCAGGAGGAGACTTGACAGGGTGCTTGGTTGCATGGGTTAGTTGATTAGGTGGTGTTGGATGATAGGTTGGACGCAATGATCTTGAAGGTCTCTTCCAACCTGGTCTATTCTATTCTATTCTATTCTATTCTATTCTATTCTATTCTATTCTATTCTATTCTATTCTATTCTATTCTATTCTATTCTATTTTCATCAATAAAGATTCATCACATCATGAAATAAAAATCTGCTGGAGTAAGTTAGTAAATTCACATGTTTTAACTGAAGCAGATGCTTATTTCATGAGAAAGACTCATGAGAATGAAGTTATTGCTCATCTACAGACTGGATGGAATGAACAAGGAGATGACCCATTCATGAGGTTTGTCCCACCTGTCAGAGGCCAGAAAGCCCAGGCCAAAGCCTGTTTCTGAGGCCCTTGCTCACATGGATTTACTGTCATCTGAGGTGTTATAGGCAATCCACATCACAGCATCTCCCTCCATTGGGCACTCCCCATCCAATCGATCACAAATGAGGAAGCCCACATAACTATGAGACCTCCACACTCCTGCCAAAGTCACTCAGAATTAATTGATGGGTTTAAAGCATCCCTGGAGAAGGAGACAGCAACACAGAGAGATTTTTTTAAAGTTTTATATTCCTAAAAAATCTGGCTAAAGCCAGCCAAACAATCATGGCAAAATTAAGGACAGAGGAGATAGATAGGCACAGATGACAGGCTAGTAACGGATTTTCTTTGAGATTACAGAAATCCAGCATGCATTAAAAAGCAATCCTGATGAGGTAACAATCCATTATATTTTACTTCAGTTGCTCCCCATACCTCAGAGAAACAAGCTTCAGACCTCATCCTACAACTCACTTCATGAGTTCCGTTTCAGTGGGTAAAGTGAGGATCGCTTTTTCTTTGAAACGCTCAAAGACTGGAAAGCAGAAACACCAGTGTCCCAACTACCATGTTTCAAATGCATGTTTAAAAGATTGGCTGCCCTGGAGTGAGGCAATGGCAGGAGGACAGAGCTACACCAAATGTTTCAGAACAGGCAGCCTAACACACTGCATTCCCATAGGGAATCACAGCAGGAATTCTTAGTGCATGTACCAGTTGTGTGGTGTGTCCCCACCCACCAGCAACATAGCAATACCTCCTGACTCCAAGGCAGTCCACTGCATTACTGGTGCTCACTACCAACCAGGAGCTAGGACCTCCATCTTTGCCCCACCTGAAAAGCACATCACTTCACCATTTGTAAATCAAACTCAGTCTTAAGTAGAAAAACACCTGTGGATTGACTTTTTTTGTGCTACCACTGACTGTTACAGGGCAGGGGGAGGAAGAAGGTAATAACCAATAGATTAATAGGCTGCATTTACTAAGCCACACAAAAAGGTTGGTTCTGACTATTACAAAAGATGCAATATTCATTAACTGCATTTCTAATTAAAAACATAGCCTAGGACTTTATGAGTTTTTCAACAAATGTTAAGAATAAAAAAAGGTGCATATTAAGGTAATCTGGTAAGAGCACTTATTACATTTTTCCAGGTGTTTAGTGTGATTGGAGTACCACACATTTGCATAACTTTTTGATTTTCTAGACATTAAGAGAGAAGCAAACATAAAGAGAATCCTGTAATTTATCAAGTGGTATTTCAGGAAGGAAGAATAATTTTCATTTACAAGCCATCTGTACAGTTCACCATGTAAATCATTCTCTGTTCAAGGCAACCAAATCATATTTTACTTGTGGCTTTAACAAACACAGTTTGTTCCAACACCAGAGGCTTTATTAAGAACCATCAATTAACTCAAGAGCTACAGCAGCAAGCAGAAGAATGAAAGGACATTTACACCTAAAAAAGTTTATTCCTCTTTCATTTTATTTTTTTTTTTTGGGGGGGGGGGGAAGGGGGGAGTGGACAACATATTAATATACAGTTTATGGATGTTTCTACCACAAGGCTTCTAGTAAAGATAAATTGCTATTACCTTCCTCTGGCACCTTACTAAATCTCCTGAGTCTTTATTTATTTGTATGAAATCCATCACTGTAAAGTCTAGGAGCGCAAGCAGGTTACATACACTCCCTGCATGCACCCAGTCTGCTGTCACTGCCATTGCTCAGGAAAGCAACTGCAGAGTCCATTTTCCCTACAATCCTGAGCACAGCAGGGAAACTGTGAACTGAGTTTTCCTTCCTGACACTAAACCATGCTATTTATTGAGTGTCAATCACAGTCCAGCTGATGGATGCTTGAGCTATGGAGAACACACCTAGGCTCCAAAACTTTTCTTAACACCTTGATACACCATGAGGGAAAGACAGGAAATTAAATACATACATACCTAAGCAAGCTGCTTGGAAAAGGAAATAGAAACAAATATTAACTAAAACCTGTTTATGGTTTGAAAATATACCCTTGCTTTTTCCAAATATAAGCACCTACTTTTTCCTGTCATTTCCTTGGCCTAGGTGCCCTCTACCAAAATTCATTTCATTTCTTGCAATTTGGAGCTGTGGAGTTTCAACACTGCCAGCCCATCATCACTGTAACACAAACAGAAGATATCACAAATCCATAGAAGGAAAAGAGGAAAAGACAACTTCCCATGAGATTCTCCTGCCTAGGATATGAATTAGTATACTTATACTAAGCAGCAGGGTCACAGACTCCTCTCTAACCTATTTTTCTGTTAGAGGGAAATTCAGTGATCTGTCACTCCATGTACAATAAATTCTCCTCTGGGGCATATATTTTTCACAGATGAAACACTTAAAATCCTCATCCCTTTCAATAACCAGGCAAAACTTGCCTAATAATTAGGTAGAGCAATTTATAGTTTAATATTCCATGGGCTATTAATAGTTTAATAGCCCAAGGGCTACCACCTCCTCCAAGACTGTCACACCTGTGCCCTTGTAGCCTTACAGAGTACCTTAGTGTTCTCATTAGGGTCCAGAGATTAATATTAGACAGAGTCATATTTAAGGCAAGCTAACTTACATTGATTTAAATTTTTGAGTGCAACTTATAATGATAATTTCTTTATTACTCTTATTTTTAAGATCTCTCAGTTTATTTCTCACATCAAATGATACCAGAAATAATTCAACCTTGATTAAAGCCAGGAAAACATTAATTGGTTCCATACAACAGAATTGATACTAGAAGGATATTTCGGAGCCTGTAATCCTTTTCTCTTTGAAGACAGATAACTCAGTTTTGATTCAGGTAGGCAAGTCACGAATAAGTAAATCATTTATACATACAGGGGTTGAGAAAGCATAACACTTAAGATTATCAGAACTGCTAATTCAGGCAGCCTTGTAAGAGGATTGTGATTACACAGTAAAAAAATCATGGTTTTTCCTGTTATCTGCAGAGAGGAGATAGAATCTGGCTTTGCAGAATGGATTTTCTGACTGTCTCACAAGGAAGGAATTATGTTGCAATTTGAGATTTAAAATTTCAGTCACCTTTCAGGGATTCTCCAGGAGTTCAATAGAATACAGTAAAATTTGCTCTGCTGTGAAGAAAAATCCACTGCAGAGTAACAGTGTATTAATGATACAGATACTGCTCTGTACAGCAATATTTTGCTGAATCCAAACATGCAAACACACTGGGGTATTAGAATACTGTCTTTGTAGCAAAATTAAGGGGTTCTTTTTCTTGTGGCTGGAGTTGTTTTTTATTCATAGGGTACACAAAAACAGGTGTATCTCCCAAATTTTCTAGCCAATTTTAGCTTAATTTGACAACAGAACAATGGTCTGTAAGACAGTGCATTTTAGCAAGTTAACAAGAATTTTATAGTCTGGGTAAAACAGGAGAAATACCAAAATCATCCCTCTGAGGGAATGTTCAGCAAAATCATTGCATCAGTGCTCTGGCTGGATACAGGGTGTGCTGCCTTTCACTTACATGACCTGGAAGAGACCCAAAATGCAACAGATGGAATTAGGACCCAGTTCTAAGGGGAGCGGGGGGGGGGGAGTGGGGGGGGTGTGGTGGTGTTTACTATTTTCCTTTTGTTTGTTTTTTTTTAACTTTTTTAACCTGAATGCTGATTTTCCAGTCAACAGAATGATATTCGTGGGCAGCCATGCACCAACACTCCTGAAATACAGCAGCTCACTGTCCTTCTGAAAGCTGTTCCAAGTTGGATTCTTGATGAAGCTAGTACATCACAGGTTACTGCCAGCTTAGAAAAGTAGGCATTTCCCAGTTCCTTTTCTCCTTTTCACTGGTTTATCAAATTAGCTCCTTAGTGTGATTAAGGCAGATTTGGGGAAGACATCAATTAACTATAATTTGCATTTTCATTTATTTTTTTTTATCATGGGCCAAGCTCAATTTTTAACTCCAGCAAAGGCTTCTCTACTTCACAAAAAATTAGAATATGTCAAATACATTCAAAAGCCCACAGTAATTTTGCAAATAGCTTTGTTATTAGCCAAAGGTGACAGGATACAGCAACTGACATGGTACCTGCTCTGAATGCAGGCTATCACACTGCTACGGTAGCTATACTGGATTGTTTTACATTATGCCCCAGTGGAACCACAATGAAAAATTAGCTGTTCCACATTACAAATTACCTTGTTCTCAGCTACAGCAGGTAATGGCATTTCAAGGTGCACTTACAGCATAGGAGGGGAGGGAAGGAGAGGAAGAAGATGCTTAGCCTAGGTGCCTCGCAAACTCATTCTTTCTCTAGATTCCATAATGGTGTTTGTAAATAATTCATATTTGTTCTCTTACTTTGCACAATAATACACCTGCTTCAGCTCTAACAAGTAGCTTAATTTTAAAATGTTGTTTCCTACATGTTTTACTGCACACATCAGGCTCACAGAGAGCACAGCAGCTAGAGCAAGCTTCCCTTGGGAGATGCATGGGAGTGAGAAGGGACAAGAAAGAAGACTGATTGTGAGCTGCCTGCAGCAAGGGGTTTTGATGAAGAGCGCTCCAAAGAGCCACCCATGGTCACATGAGAGTATGTGCTTTCCCAGGACAGACCCCAGTCCAAGAGCACAGGCACTGGGCCTCCTTCTATGGTCTGCCTCCTTCCCAAGGAGTAGCAGTGTAAAAGCAACCTGTAGCTGTCAACAAAGGCTAAATAAGCTTAGTCTTCCCTCACAACTAAATATTATTTGTAGTATATCACTTTTATTATGACTGCTATTAACTGCATTTTTCTGTCTGCCTGGCTTCAGACTATGAGTTTGAAATTACCTTCAAGGAAACGGGCCAAACAGGGATCTCAGGCAGTTTAACATTCAGTGCTCACCCATCTCACAAAGCAGAGCAGCCTGAAAGTACTTTTCATCAAAAACACTATAAAATCAGGCACCTCAAGACATAGTTGCTAAAGTTTTCCCTATTAAAACAATTGTTCTTAGATGATTCTATTTAATTTTTATTCAGTCACACAAAAAGCACTTTGCCTCTTGAACCTAGGACAGTCATTTATTTTACATTCTCATTTACAATTTTATTGTGATGGTTCTAAGGATACTTGAGAATTGACATAAAAAATAGCCTTCCTATTATTAACAGACGGGCATTTTCATAGTCAGAGAGATTAATCCTAAACTCACTTTTTTGGGTTTTGTTTTGCCTAACTAACTCCCAGTTATAAAATGCTTTAAAAAACCCCACGACCCCAGAACAAATGACAACAAAAAACCACAAACCAAAACAAAGCCCCACAAACAGCAACCAACAAAAACCACAAAACCCACAAACACCACCAAAAAAATAAAAAACAACAACAAAACCCACCAAGCAACTTCCTGAAATATTTTTAGTACTCCAGTTAAGTACGAAGTGCATCCCATATCAGGGTTGTTACACCCAGACTCCCCCAAAACAACCTCTCATTAAAGATAAGAGGCAGACAGCTATCCTTTTTCTCCTGCACACTTGTCACATACCATGACTAAATTACCACAGGCAAAAGTTATCTAAATTCACCAGATACTGAGAGCTTTGCTGAGAGCTGTCCCCTCATAAAGGCTAGATGCAGGCATTCTGGGAATGAAATTACAAAAGATTGCAATTTCCTGTCCACCCCTGAATGCTCTCGACCTCCTGGAGGTCAGCAACTTTATGGTTCATAAAGGCACCCATGTCAAACCATGACATAGTAGAATAAGGATTGGATAAATCTTACAAACATTTGTGGCATGCCTGGTACCATTAAAAATGGACAAAGAGGCAGATTAAGCAGCTTCTTTCCTGAAGCCAGCAGAAAAGAGCCTTTCTGTCCCAGGTTTCTAAAACCCTGAAGGAGCTCCCTCGTCCCACAGAGCCCCAGACAGGACCTAGCAGCCAAGAAATACAAGTGTCTGTCAACATGGACCTAGCAACTCAACAACCAACAATCAGCTAGAAAAACTACTATAGAATGCACCCAAGAGATGACTTCTACAAGCAGATGATCTGGCAGAGATGGCAATGTCGCAAACACATTCTGGCACCAGAAAACAGAAGCTGCTGATGTTTGTGCTCCAACACCTTGGGCCCTACACACTTGTGATGAGCAGAAATTTGTCACTATTAAACAAAAATAAAATCTATTTCACCCTAAAACCTTGATACTGGGAATATTTCTGTTCAGAGCTGTAGAAAAGTGGTTCTCTGTAACTACTGGATGTGAGGAGGAGGTTCTTCACTATGAGAGTGGTGAAGCTCTGGAATGGGTTGTCCAGGGGGGTGGTTGGGGTGACGTCCCTGGAGGTGTTTAAGACCAGGCTGGATGAGGCTCTGGCCAGCCTGATCTAGTGTGGGGTGTCCCTGCCCATGGCAGGGGGGTTGGAACTAGATGATCCTTGTGGTCCCTTCCAACCCTGACTGATACTATGATACTTTGGAATAAATCTTTCTTATATTTTTTTTTCAAGTTTTCATATGCTCCACTCTGCTTTTTCTCACAGGAAGCAGTATTTGGTTAATGCAGAAAGCATAAATAAATCTTCTCCTTCCAAGATTCTGACAGTTGGGTAGGAATGAAGGAACTCAGTGTTTGAAATTGGTAAAAGGAATCTGTAGGACTGGCCAAGTATAAATCAGGGAAGGGGGACCCAGGGTGGGCTGCCATTTTGTTCAGACATCTCATACTTAGCAGACAGCACACTAATGTGCAAAGAGTGAACTTTCTTGATGTCACAATAGGGCCAGGAGGCTAGTGCTACGCTAGGACAGTGCAGCACTAAGCATGATTTCTGCTGTTCAGAAACAAGTACTTCTAGAATACTTCCTAGTCATTAAATAGACCATAAAGCAGCATGCTTTAGTCTCTGGCTTAGTGTTACTGTGTACATTTCAGTAACAGTAAAACCAAAAATTGTAAATTAAATGTTAGTGGTAATAACAAATGTAAAGCATTAAAATTATTAAAAGCCCAGGGAATTGCAACTACTGGAAGTTCAGAATTATGATTACAATTATTTTATTTAAAAATTAAAAAAAAAAAAAGAAAGTGTGTGTGTATATGCTATTTAAGAAACACAAACCCAAATCTGAAAGGAAGTGAGGCTATGAGGAGACAAATAGAATAAATAATAATTTTATTTTTAAAAGGTCACAGCATTGGGAAAGACCTTTACGTTCATCAAGGCCAATCATTAGCCTAGCATGGACAAGCCCTTGACTACAGCACATCCCTGAGCACTATGTCTACAAGACTTAAATACCTTCAGACTCCACCACTGTCCTGGGCAAGCTGTTTCAATCCCTGACAACTTTTTCACTTTCTTCTTAATATCCTATCTAAACTTCCTTTGGCACAACTTGAGGCCATTTTCTCTTGTCCTAAAACTTGTTACTTGGTTGAACAGACTGACTTCCTCTTCACTACAACCTCCTTTCATGTAGTTGTAGACACTGATAAAGACTCCCCTGAGTCTTCTTTTCTCCAGACCAAACAACTCCAGCTCTCTCAGTTGCTCCTCATAAGACTTGTTCTCCAGACCCTTCACCAGTTTTGTTGCCCTTCTTTGGAACATGCTCTAGTTCCAAAATGCTCTTCTTGTAGTGAGAGGCACAAAACTGAAAACAGTACTCAAGATGCAGCCTCACCAATGCCTAGTACAGGGACACAATCACTTCCCTACTTGCATGGTCTTGCTGGTCACACACATCCTTAGACTAGATGACATCTACAGAAGCCCCTTTCAACCCCTAATATTGTGTGATTCTGTGACATTTTCTATTATACAAGCAAAGCATTTATTTAACTGAACTGTCCAACTACAAACCCAAAATACTTCTATATAAAGATTTCACTGCAAGGGCCTCTAGCCACACTCCTGATGTTATGGAAGACAATGCCAGGGATGGGGAGGAAGAACTGCCCATTGTAAGTGAAGATCAGGTTCAGGATCACCTGAAGAACCTGAAAGTGTTCAAGTCCATGGGACCCGACAGGTTACACCCACGGGTACTGAGAGAACTGGCAGATGAGGTTGCTAAACCCCTCTCTATTATATTCCAAAAGTCATGGCAGTCTGGGGCAGTCCCCACACACTGGAAAAGGGGAAACATTGCCCCCATTTTCAAAAAAGGTAAGAAGGAGGAACCAGGGAACTACAGGCCAGTCAGTCTCACCTCTGTGCCTGGAAAGATCATGGAGCAGATCCTTCTGGAGTCACTACTCGCTCAAAAGAATAGTGAAGAGGTGATTGGGAACAGTCAGCATGGCTTTGCCAAGGGCAAATCCTGCCTGACCAACCTGGTGGCCTTCTATGAGCAGGTGATGAAATTAATAGATGAGGGGCGAGCAACTGATGTCATTTACCTGGACCCGAGCAAAGCCTTCGTCACTGTCCCGCACCACATCCTGGTCTCCAAACTGGTGACACATGGGTTTGATGGCTGGACCACTAGATGGATAAGGAACTGGCTTGATGGCCGCACCCAAAGAGTGGCTGTCAATGGGTCCATGTCCCAGTGGAGGCCAGTGACAAGCAGAGTCCCTCAGGGATCAGTCCTGGGACCTGTCTTGTTCAACATCTTTGTGGGTGACATGGACAGTGGCATTGAGTGCACCCTCAGCAAGTTTGCTGATGACACCAAGCTGTGTGGTGCAGCAGACACGCTGGAGGGAAGGGAGGCCATCCAGAGGGACCTTGACAGGCTGGAGAGGTGGGCACAAGCTCACCTCATGAAGTTCAATAAGAGCAAGTGCTGGGTCCTGCATCTGGGTCGAGGCAATCCCAGGCACAAATACAGGCTGGGCAGTGACTGGCTGGAAAGTAGCCCTGAGGAGAGAGACTTGGGGGTGCTGGTGGACAAAAAGCTCAACATAAGCTCTCAGTGTGCACTTGCAGCCCACAAAGCCAGTCAGATCCTGGGCTGCATCAGGAGAAGTGTGGCCAGCAGGTAGAGGGAGGTGATCCTCCCCCTCTACTCAGCCCTAGTGAGACCCCACCTGGAGTACTGTGTCCAGTTCTGGAGCTCCTATTTCAAGAGGGATGTGGAGGTGCTGGAACGTGTCCAGAGAAGGGCCACAAGGACGATCAGAGGGCTGGAGCACCTCTCCTATGAGGACAGACTGAAGGAGTTGGGGCTGTTCAGTCTGGAGAAGAGAAGGCTCCGAGGTGACCTCATTGTGGCCTTCCAGTATCTGAAGGGGGCCTACAGGAAGGCTGGGGAGGGACTTCTCAGGATCTCAGGTAGTGACAGGACTAGGGGGAATGGAATGAAGCTGGAGGTAGGGAGATTCAGGTTGGATGTGAGGAGGAAGTTCTTCACCATGAGAGTGGTGAAACCCTGGAATGGGTTGTTCAGTGAGGTGGTTGAGGCTGCATCCCTGGAGGTGTTTAAGACCAGGCTGGATGAGGCTCTGGCCAGCCTGATGTAGTGTGGGGTGTCTCTGCCCATGGCAGGGGGGTTGGAACTAGATGATCCTTGTGGTTCCTTCCAACCCTGACTGATACTATGATACTTGCATTTATTTCTGAGTAGTCCTTTAGCCTAAGCAATTGCACAACAGCCCAGAAGGAGAAAACCCTCCACAAAACAAATAAATATTATAAATAAATATAAACAAATAAAAAATATTAACAAATAAAATAACCTACATGAAGTGGCTGGAGTGCACTGGTATGATTACATTTTCTGTTCTAAGCAAAGAGTGTTCTTACCAATCAACATAGGACAACATTTCTCTATCATGGTGCCTGCGATCATGTCACTACCCAGTGAAAGACTTCTTAGTCAGTTAATGTGGTTTCTTGTGATAACTGCTCTCCTTTCAGTCTAATCAATTATCACCATAGGGAGAGATGTACCTGTGAAGCGTTTACCTTTTAGTTGTCAATCATATTTCGTAGTTCTCCTAAAAAACTGCTCTGTGCTTTATATCAAGGTGTGTGTTGTGTATGGGGTTGGTACGCAGGCTGACCTTCAAGCTCCATACAGTACTGTAACAACCAGCTTTACAGCATCTAGCTCTGCACTGCAGCTATGGGAAGTCTATCACCACCCAGGGAATCAGAAAGTAAGCAATATTGATCCTTAACCAACTTAGCAGTCAGCTCTTGAATGAGCAACATGCATCAGGAAGGTTTTATTGACAAGGCAGTCACCACACCCACAACCATCTTAGAATTTGACCTAGAGGTCTTATAGCTACATGATTTTCTGTGGTTTGCCAGATACTAGAGCTCAGCAGAGTATTTTCTGCCATTCTTAGATACTCACAACTTTTTATAACCCTAACAGTGAATATTCAGGCTATTGTTACAAAGAAACAGATTGTAAATGATAAACTATATAATCTATTGCTAACATTTATTAGTCACTGCAGCTTTTAACAGTGTATTCTGGTTAGGTGTAAAAAGCACTGTGATAGAGAATAGTGTTTATCACTATGCTCTATCATAGACAAATTCTTTTTTCCAATCAAATACTCCTTGCAAGTGCAGCTCATACAAGCTGTCAAGTGACAATACAAGGACTTTGATGGCAACAGCATTTTATGGACTCTTTTCCCTTCTCCCCTGTTCCCAGCCATAACCTTTGGTCATATGGCATGTGGCACAGATTGTTAATCATTATAAACCAGAAAAGAGAGAGATTTGTGTGAAAAAAAATTATTTAGAGGGAAGCATTTTGATCCAGAATACTATCTCAAAAAATTTATGGCACAGTTGCTGTAAATAGGATGATGAAGTCTGCCCCAGTACAGTAGATATAGACAGGGACAAAGGAGCAGAAAGCTCCTTTGGAAATATGCAAAACCATTGCATCACTGACCTACAACCACCACAGCATTCTGGGAGAATGATCTCCTGCAAAGATGCTTCTCATGGTAAGAGATACTGCTCAGGAAATGCAGAGCAATTCACTTCTGCTTACCAAAATGACACACACACACAACACAGTGTGTAAGTGACAAATCCATTTTACCGTTTAACATCAGAAAATTGACAAATGAAGAGTGAAAAATATGAAATAGTCTTTCAAATCAGTTTCAGCGAGCATCTATGAAAGGAACACCTCCAAGTTTGACTTCTATGCTATGCAAAATGGTAGAAATAACAAAAAAAGATAATAGAATTCATGTAGACAGAGATGAATATTAGTCTATATAGCTCTCTTGGTGACATCTCACAAATCTACCAGACTTCTTCAAAGAAATCATCTAACTCTTGGAGTGTGATTTAGCTGACAGCCTACCTGAATTTCCAAGGTTTTTACACTAAAACCCCTACTTCCCAAAAGCTGAGATTTCATCAAATAGGAGGAAAACCCTTCTCACAAATAATTAAGTAGTTAAAAGATATAAAATTGCTGTAGAAATTGTCAGCTTTCGTAATGGGAAGAGGCACGCAGAGTCACAATGCATTTGTGCCAAAACCTACACTGTACAAAAGCTGGGAAAGTCTTTTGACTAAACTGAGCATGCAAACCTGTGGAAGTTCTATAATGAGCACCTGGAAAATAAACTAGCAGATTAAATCCAACTTCGATGAATGCTGAGTAACACATTTTAAAAAGAAAAAATAACTGACAAGGCAGGTATCATAGTGGGCTTTACAGTCCGAATCCTGACACCAATCAGAACAGAGATCTTTTTGTCTTCGCTTAAAATTCTCTGAAAATATCAGTTGAAAGCCAAGCATCAGTGAAAACAGCAAATTAAGAAGTAGGTACTATTAAGAGTGCAACAGAGAGCAAAGTAGAAGGTCAATATGACGATGAATGACTCCATAAAGCATTCCAGATCCAATGCAGCATGAGGCTGTGGTCACCCTATTTCAAGGGGAATGTAACAGAAATGGAAATGCTACAGACAGGAGCAGCACTGTGGGTGGAATTTATGGACTTATGTCTGTATTGAGAGAAGCTCAACAGACTCACCTCAGAAAAAGACATCTTAGATATGAGGCAAAATTACACATGGAAGGGAGCTAATGAAGAAATACTTCATATTAGAAATATGAACAAATAGATATTTTACGCCAAGTACAGACAACAAATTAAGCTCCATATAATCACATTGCAAAGTGTGTTGCTGTAGGATGCTGTAGAAAACAATGACAGGGGGAAAATAATTAATTAATTTGAGAAAACTAAATTTAGGCCCCTCAAACAAATCAATATTCAGCTATGCTTGGAAAGACACAAACTACGGCATCTGCAAAGCCCTTTGCCTTTTATTTCCAACCAAGGTTCCTCCTGTGACACTCTGTACAATGATATCATTCTCCCTATTACTCTAGTTGGTAAATCTGAGCATAACTTCCTGTCAAAATATCCTTCAGATTACATATCCAAATTATCACTTAAGCAAACATAACATTTCAAAGACTAAAGTCTCACATAAATAAGAGAGACTAAAAATTTGTAAGCAATTTTTTAGTGTCATAGTATCCATGCGAGTTTTACATAATAACTTGCACAAATTAAACAGGGCATGGAGGTAGAAAGGGAAGTCATGCTTTTGAACTATCCTCTAGAAGGCGGCTATCATTCCATACCACAGCGTAATTCACTGAAGTTGCTAGGATGGCATAGAAAAAAAGCCAGGCCTTTAACAAGGGCATCAGGAAAGCAGCAGGACAAACAGAAAGGTTAAGATAAAAGTTCCCTTTAACATCATTGGTAAAAACTCCAGTAGAAATTGTACCAGTTAATATAACTCAGTTGGAGAACTACTATACTTTATGATCTTTAGAAAAAGGATCTTAAATGATTTAGCAATAAAGCTTAAACCAATCACATGAAAAAGCAGTTGTTTGATGACTACCCTGAAATAGCTAACATACCCTCAACAATGTCATATTCAAAATGGTAAGTCAAATTCATATCCAATATAATTTAAAAATACTAGGTCAACTGGACAATGGCAGTATTACATCAATTGGCATATTCATATGGAATATCATTGTGAACTTTGGAGCAAATTGATAATATTTTCATCTGCTGTGTATTGTAGCATTATATTTTAATTCACAACTAATTATAAAATGCATGGACTAAAGCAGTAATAAAATAATTGTTTTAAACCACGTTCTGCTAGTAATCCATCATTTGATCTCAAAATGGCCTATAAACCTGCTTACAGAAATGAAGTTCCTATTTTCTCCCATCAAAGCTATATAATCTTCAAAGAATGACATTCACTAAATCAAGGAAGATCATCTATCTCCAAGTTTTAATAAATGTGTATCAAACAAAATAGGAAGCAATAACAATTAGAGGGGAAAAAATAAAGAAATGTTGATAATGCTGAAGAGAAGAAACAGTAAAACAAAATGAGCAATTGATGAGCTGAGCTTAGGAAATACAAGTAATCCCTTTTCTTCTTCACTGGATATGTAGTAGTTTTCTTCTGTAGAAACTCTAGAAATTAAGTCTACAAAAAAGTCTAATTAATGATATAAACACCAGCACTGTCTTTTGCAGCTATCACTTAAAAATAAACATACTGGATGTGGATTACTGCCTCCAATCTAGAAATTTCACAGGGCAGCACACACATAACATAGAGCTGTGCTTTTAATCAATGAAAATACACCCATGTATTTGTGTTTATCTGCTTTGTCTTTGGATGCAGACTGGTTTATGATTTGCAAACAGTATTTTTTAGGCACACATTCAGTAGAAAAAGGAGATGACACATACAAACGATGCTTTAAAACTGCTGCTGGTGGCACACAGAAAATTAGGAAAAACATGACTCTTTTGGACGCTTGTGCTGAGAGATCTTTATCTTACTCATGTTTTAATTGCAAGAAATATTAACAGCAAACCAAGATCTTGACTACTGATTCATAGTTCTTCTGTCCCTGAACCTTCATCCAAATTCACAACTGCAGTTTGGGACACCACTGTTAATTGCTTCAGAGACTGTGAAACGTCAAAAAGTTTTGAATTGATGCAGAAAATTAAACATGGGCAACAGAGCAATTCCTCAAGTCCAAATTCATTAGCTGACATTGTTTAAAGCAATTCTCTATCTCCTGTTTTCTGAGCTTTAAAAAAATTACTATGCAACACAGTTGAATTTCATATGGGGAATTACAATCTTTAGGCTAAAACTGAAAAATTTAGTTACCTATTTCATGCTTTGGAAGGAGGAAAATGGCAGCTTTATTCTCTTTCACATTTTTGAGCCCTCCCACACATTTACCACTGGAAAAAAAAAGCCAACAGATCTACTGCATGTTGAATTCTGTCACTTTTTAATGCATACACTTATGCCAACATGAAAGAAACAGTGGCTGTAGAAAGAGGCATAGCAATACATTCTCAGCTCAGATGACACACACTTTAGATCTCTCATCATTAGCATGCGTATCAATGATCTAAAAGAGGAAAGAAAGTGGAAAAAAGTAGAAAGCAAAAAACAGTAGTAGTAGTAGTTGCAGATGAGAAAGTCACTCCACACAGTGCCAGAAAATACAGTGAGGCACCTCAGAGCACACTAAATGAACTCGTAAAATAACACCAAAATATACCCATGTTGTTGAATGCAAAATCAGGAAGAAAACTGACCATCCAAAATATCAATTCAAAAAGCCAGCACCAGGGAGAGCAATGGCAGAGAAAAAATAACAGTTGTTAGTTATGGTTAAAAGAGATGTGTAAGGAGTGCCATGGAAAAGCATGTGGATTACAATTTGAAGGATATTACTGAATTAGTAGAAGAAAGAGGAGAGTGAAGAAAATAACTTCCAGTTCACACTTCCTTCTTCCTTTGGAAGGAAAACCTGAAGCATAGTGAAAAACAAACAAACAATACCCACCACGTTGTGAACAGTTAGAAATCTGTCATGAGCTTCTCATAATATATGAACAAAGGAATTCTCAACTGAAGAGAACATTCAAAAGAGAGTAATCTCAAACTAGATAAAACAAATAATATCCTCAAATTATGCAATTCTTCCACCAAAAAGTAAATGAAAAGCAGACCTTAACAGATTTCAAGACACAAATGGATAGTCAGGCATTTGTCAGTAATATCCTTAGAAATTAGTGGCCCATTTGGTAGCGCATAAGACCCTTAATGGAGAAGGTCATGAGTTCAAGCCTGCAGTGGGCAGTAGTGTCCTCCCTACTCTAGTCATGAGGTCTGTGGTGACAGGTTGGACTTGATGATCTTTGAGGTCCCTTCCAACCTTAGTGATACTGAATACTAAAATTCAAATTAATTTGTAGGAGAGATGTTAATCTTCCTTAAATCAAATGTGGATGAAAATAAGTCCAAATATCTGTCTAATAAAACCTCATCTGTTCTTCTAACAATGTAGCTAGAGTTTCTTAGTTATGGAATTTGGTGACTGCTGTAGATGGCCACCAGATCTAAACTAATTTGGTCTTGCAATCATTCAAACAGACATCCATTTCAGTACTCCCTGCAGGATTGCCAACAGCTCCAGGTAGAAAGGGAAGGAAGAAATGCAAAAAATCCAACTTTTTACCTTCAGCAGAAGCAACAGAAAATGTTTGTTCAAACTGCCTTCATAAATTTTCAAAGAGCTAGATATTTTATCTGTTTCATGCTCTCAAAGCACAAATACTTAAAAAATATTTATTGGAGACAGTATTACAAAGGTAAGTTGATCATAGATTAAGTTGAAAGGGTATCAGTTCCTACTGGAGAAATCAGTCTCCACATCCTCACTATACAGTTTAGAAATAAGAGATCATTAACAATGTTTTACCTTGAAGTGCCAGAGAGTATGTTTATAGACAGCTACCATGGAGCAGTCAACAACATGCTCTTTCTTCATGTGTCTAAAGGCTTACACTCTCACAGCTTGAAATGGCTCAGTGATGTTTGTTGTTAGTTGTTTTTTCTTTTCCTTCCTTTTTACAATGAAATTCAATTTGATATTTCAACTTCAAAAACATTATGAAAAAATGAAGAGTTTCATTACTTGACATACCACTCTCCTGAATTAAATTGCAATAAAAGAGTTGAAAACAGACTTCTGTACATCATCAGAATCCAAATGCACCAGTTTGAAATTAGTGAGAAAATTCTTTGTTAAGCTGAAGTAAAAACATTTCGTTGAAAAAATATAAAGGCAGCACATGTAGTTCATACCGATTTAACTCATGTCAACCATAAACAAATCTAGATGTGTTCACATAAGACTTTTTCTCTAGTTTAACTAAAGGAAGAAGTAGTTGGCTCCTTCAGATTTGTCAGAATGGCAACGACCATCATAATGTTCATTCGTGCTCTGAAAGAATTCAAAAGGAAAACAAAATCCAAATTTTCTTTTGCTTATACTTGGAAAATCTGTGATCAGGCCTAAAGCAGAGAGAGATAAGAAAATCTAAAAACCTTCAGTTTACCGGATCAATAATGCTTTAATATTTTCTCTTATTAATCTGCATATGGGTCACTTTAGCAATTGCTTTGATATGTCTCTGGTCCTCAAATGTTGCTGCATAGAGAATGCAAGGTTATGTTTGTATTCTGCATTAATTTATATCTCTTCTCACTTTACATATTTCTTTGCATAGCTGATTAAACTGTGGACCAAACCAGTGAATTTCTCCCATGAGTTTAATCCAATACAGGAAGGAATTTATATAATCAATGTAGTGACACTGCCTTAAGACAGATTTGTCTTCGTTTTCTTTAGTTTGGTATGAAATATGTGTAAATGCTGGAAAACACAAGGTTATCCAAATTATTCCTAGTGTTCCATTGAAGTGTGGCTGGAAAGCTGTTTAGCAGCTTTAGCAGGGGTTCTAAACAACTGAATATGAGCAAGCAGTGTGCCCAGATGGCCAAGAAAGCAAATGGTATCCTGGCTTGTATTAGAAATGCTGTGTCCAGCAGGAGTAGAGAGGTAATTGTCCCCTTGTACTCAGCTCTGCTGAGGCCACACCTCAAGTATTGGGTTGAGTTTTGGGCACCCCGATACAAGAGAGATGTGGAGGTGCTGGAGTGAGTGCAGAGGGCAACAAAGCTGGTGAAGGTCCTCAAGAATAAATCTTTTGAAGAGTGACTGAAGGAGCTGGGGCTGTTTAGTTTGAAAAAGAGGATCCTGAGGGGAGACCTCATCACTCTCTACAACTACCTGAAAGGACATTGTGAAAAGGCTGGTGTTGGTCTTTTCTCACAAGTAATTAGTGATAGAACAAGAGGGAATAGCCTCAAGCTGTGACTGCGTAGGTTTAGACAGGACATTAGGAAAGAGTGGTCAGGCATTAGAATGTGCTGTCCAGGGATCTGGTGGAGTCACCAACCCTGGATGTATTTAAAGTTTTTTTGGATGTGGGGCTTGGGCATATGGTTTAGAGGTGAACCCTGTAGAGCAGAGTTATCGGTTGGACTTGGCAATCCTGAGGGTGTTTTCCAACCTGAATGTTTTTGTGATTCTGTGATTTTTTTTTCCCCTGAAGTCTTCCTCTGATGCAATTTAGAATAGTCCTTCAGCCCACAGAAATATTATCTTTCTACATAAAGACTATACCTTTTTCACTATCACAAAACACATCCTTTACATATACAGAAAAATAGAGAACTCTTTGTCCTTGCCTTAGAAATACAACTATTCTGAACTAATTAATGACATTAAGGGGAAAAAGGGAAGGTAAAGCCAGGAAGAACACATCACACGTACAGCCTTCACATTAATGAAGTCTTTCTTCTCACCAGTTTAGGGGGAAAAGAATAAAAATCCACTCTTCAGAGGACAATTCAAAGCACAGCTTTCTACAAAGGCTTTGTTTGAATAAGAAATTTATCCCAAAGGTTGCAGAGTCTGTCAGCATCTCTTTCTTAACTCCCACACAAGATAGTTTTAGATACTATCACTTCTGTGTCAGCTAAAGCTACACTTCTGACGTACACAGGCTGGCATATAGAATGTCTGGAGAGTAACTTTTTTAAAGGTTAAATTTAGATCATTAGGTTAGCCAGCATCTTAAAGAAGAGAAGAAGAAGTCATCTCATCATTTGCCTCTCATATATTTTACTAAAAGTGCTTAAGGAGTATTGGAAATCAAAATGAAGGACTGTACTACAGGCAGTACTTCTCATTCTGCACAGCAAGGGCCAAAACACATAGGTGCTTAAACCATTAGGTCTAAAAATGTATTAAATATAGTGTCAAAAATTTATGTTGAAGTTCTCCAGCCATTAGACAGTCTTCATAATTTTTGCCCACCTTGCTTGACCTCAGTGAAAACATAAGCTTCTCTGACTCAGATCACAGCTGAAAATCCCAGGGTCTTATTTAAGTCCTCGCTCCTCCAGAGACCATACCTGCTCTGAAATTAGGAGTGAACTGCTCACTGGAAGTAATGTCAAGCACCAATACAGTTAACTAAGATTACTTCTGAAATCCAAAGGTCAATATATATTGCTTTGGTTTAGATAAGAGGAATTCATAAGTCAGGGTGCTTTCTTGACAAAACCAATCAGCAGAACAACTGCTGAAAATCTTGCCCTAGGTTTGTCAGTACCCATCTTCATTGCTTCTACATGCCCTCCTACCCAGTATGTCTCCACATCCTCTTTCTGTTGTCCTCTCCTTGAGCAAATATCTTTGAATTTTGTTTGATGGGAGAAGCTATCGACATAATTGAATGCTAAAATCCAGGATGATTGCATTCTCCACATCCTCCACACACAGGAGGTAATTTTTCAGGTATATTACCCTAACCCAGTTTGAAGGAACATTTGGCAATATCAAGAAATGCAGTGGCAAATCCTGTAAGCATTACAGTCTATTGGCTCTCCTTTAGCCTATTTAAGTTCATATTTTCCCCATCACGTAGCTTCCTTGTGTTTCTGAGGGAAGCCCATACTGTGTTAAGTTCAGCACAAAAACAAGACAAGCATTCTCTTTGCACCAAGAATCTTCTTACTTTACACAAACACAGACCAGTCACTGCAAGGTACTGAAAGCAGTCACTTTCAAATAATCTATCTTCCAGTTACAATGGTGTAAGGGTGTGTACTAGTTGTTGGATACATGTGGCTTTTGCGCTTTTAATGTATATAGTAGTGTCTTCTGTTTTCCTGTGCAACACTTCTTTAACCCAGCACTAAAGATTTCACTATCCTAGATGCTTTCATATGGAAATGCTTCATTTTCAAGGTTTGCACTGAAATGCCAAAGTCCTTAGAATCAGAGTCCCTTATAAATTGTTTCTCAGACCACCTACCTTGTTAAATCTGATTTCAAAAGAAATAGAAAAAGAAGTTCCCACATACCATCTCCCATCCCGCGAGGCATTTTATGCACTGTGGGCTTACACACATTTTCAAGCAACATTTCCACTTACAGATGTAGTGATTTCCTGTTCTTTGTTACTATACGTTATTAGTGTTGAAGTATGCAATTATCAAGTGATTGCAATAGAAAACCTGCTGATTATAGCAAATTATTTCCATATCATTGAGACTTTTGCCAATTTTTTAACATATTGTGCTCTTGAACTATTTTCCGCATCTTGCAGGCACTACACTGTATGCCTCACAGAATCATACAATGTTAGGGGCTGGAAGAGACCTTGAAAGATCATCTAGTCCACACCCCTGCCAGATCAGGATCGCTTATACTAGGTCACACAGGAATGCATCCAGGTGGGGTGCATTTCCAGAGAGGGAGACTCCACAGCCCCCCTGGGCAGCCTGTTCCAGTATTCCATCACCCTCACAGTGAAAAAAATTTTCCTCATGTTTACATGGAACTTCCTATGCCTCAACTTCCACCCATGGCCCCTTGTTCTGTCCTTGGGCATCACCAAGAAGAGCCTGGCTCCATCCTCTCAACACTCACCCTTTACATATTTACAAACATGAATGAGATCACCCCTCAGTCTCCTCTTCTCCAAGCTAAAGAGCCTCAGCTCCCTCAGGTCTCTCCTCGTAAGGAAGATGTTCCACTCTATAATTTTTGTGGCTCTGCACTGGACTCTTTCAATCAGTGCCCTGAGGTCCTTCCTGAACTGGCAGGCACAGAATGGGACACAATACTCCAGATGCAGCCTCACCAGGGCAGAATAGAGGGGGAGGAGAATCTCTCTCACCCTACTAGCCACACCCCTTCTAATACACCCCAGAATAGTATTGGCCTTCCTGGCCACAAGAGCACATTGATGGCTCAAGGTCAACCTTCCATCTGCCAGGACTCTCACATCTTTTTCCCCTTCACTGCTCTCCAACAGGTCAATCCCCAACCTATACTGATACATGGGGAGTTGCAGCCACTATTCTGCAAGGAAGAGCTGGGATGCGTGCAGAGTACATGGGACTGCAAAATACTTTCTAGTTGACCAATTGCACATTATGAAGAGCAAAATAACATTCCATGTGTACCATGCACAACATGCTGGCACCCTTTGATTGGAATGTGCTGCAAAAGCCACCTCCTTGGCACACTCTTATTGGGAAAAGATTTTAGCTTATATATGTGATTGGGTTTTCTTGGTTAGATGATTGATAAGAAAGATAATTTAAACAGCTACTCAGAAAATACTGGAGCCTGGGCGGGTTAGGACTTCACTAGGACATTGGTTAGGGCATTCGATTAGGGCTTCAGTTTAGGGATGCTGCTAGGGTTATGCTCAGGACTTCTGTTAGCTGCTGCATCTGTTAAGGGCTTCTGGGACTTCTGCTGTTAAGGATACTCTGAAACTCTGTAATGCTGGGAACTCTACAATGCTGTAATAAAGGATTTCCGAGAAGACTTCTGAGATTCTCTGCTCTCTGCATTTCTAGAATCCTGTTGCTAGAGCAGCAATGGGGTTTGTACATTCATCACCGAATGGCACCCCATTATAAGGGGCTACTATGTCTAACATTCAGTCCCCCCGGACCAGAGGAGCAATGTCTAGCACCCTAACATGGATATACAACTGGAAGATTTCAAGAGGCGATAATGGGGTTGTTCTTTCCCAGCTGCAAGACTCTACATTTGCCCTGGTTGAATTTCATCAAATTTCTCCCTGCCCAGCTCTCCACCCTAAGTCTCACTGAATGGCAGCACAACCTTCTGGTGTGTCAGCCACTCCACCCAGTTTTGTGTCATTAGCAAACTTGCTGACAGTGCTCTCTGTGCCCTCATTCAGGTCATCTATGAATGTATTGAATAGTACTGGTCCCAGTACTGACCCCTGAGGGACATCACTAGACACAGGCTTCCAACCAGACTCTGTCCTCTTAACCACAAATCTCTGACTGCTTCCCTTCAACCAGTTCATATCCACCTCACCACCTGATCATCGAGAACACATTGCCTCAGTTGAGCTGTGAAGATGCTGTGGGAGAGAGTGTGAAATGCCTTACTGAAATCAAGATAAACCAAGAAGACATTTAGTAACTCCTCCTTCATTGTATCTTCTGGCACTAAGGCACCCACCTCATTCATCAGTGGGCCTACATTGCCTCTAGTGTTAGTTTTCCCTGCAATGTGTTTGAAGAAGCCCTTTCTGTGGTCCTTGACATATGTTCTGCAAAGCAAAAACCTCAGCAACAGAGTGGAGCCTGAAGCATCTTAGGTAATAGCAGAGGATGGAAAAGGAATTCAAGAGTCTTAGCAGTTTTCATACTCCTTCTCACTTCCTGTCTTTAACACCCTAGCATGCAACACAGGCAGGCCCTAGCCCATTTTGGGTCCGTGAACAAAATATGAGAGACAGTTGTCCAGAAGTCTTGTTGCTGGATTTTTTTTTAATTGAAGCTATGCTAGTTCAAGACACTCACAGTGCTCTCTGTAAGTAAAGAACTGAAATATAGATACTCTCTATGGGATAAAGTTTACTCATTCAAAGGAAGACTAACAGTCAAGAAACAGGAGGTTTTGTACTTTGCAGGGTAAAATTGAGAGCTACAAGCAGTTCTGAGCAAGCAGCTCTGTCACCAAGACTTAAACAAAGATGAAGACACTGCATAAGAGGACAAGTCTTGAAAGGCTGGCTTCCAGTACACTTAATGCAGTGCAAGGGCATAATGAAGGAAGGAACAGATGAAATACTGGGAGAGAGGGGAAGTCAGTTCTGATTTTTTGTTCAAGGGTTCAGCTTACTTGAAAGAGTTTAGGATCTGTGTCCAAGTGTCCATTCTAGTTCCATGCTAGGAGAACTAGGTTGGCAAGAAAAGCATCCTTTTGTCGTCTGTCCAGGAAAAAACAAAACAAACACAGGAGCCAATGCAGACACATAACACATGCAATGACACGAAGGGGGCAAAGAGATTTGAATTCTGGTACCTCAAAAGGACAAGTGAGAGAGGCAGCAGCTCCCAGATGTTTTTTTAACTAAGATTTATCTGTGCTCTAAATTCAGGAAGGAAGATGGAACTCATCGCTTGCAGTATACTACAACCACTAGCAATCCTTCAACCAGCAATTTTTCATGAGCCTGCCAAAGATAACTTTATAATGGAAAGTCAGTCAAGAGCTGCAGAATCAACAGTGTAGTTTTTAAAAAGCAAAATTATTTGCCTCTACATGGTCAAAACTAATTTATTCCATTTTGTATCAAACAAAAATTCACCTGAGATTCTTTTAAGTAATATTGTATTAGGATGGGAAAATATTTCCCTTGAAAATATTTAAAAGGTAGCAGTGAATAAAGCTGTACTCTAACACATGACCTCTTTCCAGAGAAACACAGCCAAGTCCCTAAATCCTGCTATAATTCTCACTCTGAATTTCTGTGTAATCTAATTAGAGATATTTTTGTAATGTATAAAGTCATATCCACTTCAGTTACATAATCTGCAGAGTCTGATAGAGTGGAAATAAAAATATGGGGAAAAGCAAGAGGAAAATACAGGAGGAAAAGGAGATTTTGAAAAAGGAGGTTAAAAAAAAAAAATTGAAAGTTGTTATATTTGCTGCTGCTGCAAACATAGTGGTAAAACTTTCCAATAACATGATGTTATTCCAATTCTTCAATCTTGCAATATATGATGTTCTTGCAGTCTTGACTGGGCAACAAGTTTGAATCAAACCCCATTTTGTCAATGTTCTCAATATTATATTTCTTCCTATACTTTCATTAAAACACAGCCCATTGTAACCCTGGACTCAGTTGCATCATTATACTGAAGCAATGATATTTCTAACCTCAATACATCATTACATTGAATCAATGGTACTATTAAAACAAATACTGGACCTGACATGAACTATGGTGTCTAGAAATCAGAACAGGGAAAAAAAACAAACCCCAAACCAACAAAAACAAACACAGAGAAGAAAAAAACACAGGTAATTACTCCTTTTCAAAATACCCTGTAAATATAATTTTAACATTCTTATTGTAATATTAGTTAACACTATCAACCAATACACAGCAAGTTAAGCATTGTTACTCTGTTGAGCTCAGATGTTTCACATGGCTCTTGATAGTCACTCAAGCTTTTAAAATTCATTGGGGGGGAAGAACAAACTGAATTTCTACAGCTAACAAGAAAATTAAGCCTTTCTAAAATATATACACTACCATTTATTCTTCCCTGGAACGCAATAATCTAGAAAAGGTTGTTCTGTTCTATTCTATTCTATTCTTTTCTACATGCAGTGTGCATCAAAGTGGCAAGGGCTGCAAAAAGAATAAAAAACTAGATACCTGCAGAAAACAACACTGCATGAGAAACATAAATCTAACAGGGAATTTCCTTATCAGACATCTGTTTAATGGTTTTCTCTGGTTTGTCCTCCTCCCGCCTTCTGATTTTGTATGCTACACATGCTTAGTTTAATGAATGACTATGGCTATTTGTGATCTTCAGCAAATGCTAGACATTCAAAAGTCATAACAAAGTCAATGCAGATTTCTTTATGTGCATAATAAAGATAGGAGATATATGAAGCTTCAGTTGGTGGGTAGCCCTTACACATATATCCCCTTTGAATAATTTGATCCCAAGACTTTCAAGCACCTGTATTAGGTCAAAATCTTTCTGTTTACATGTCAGTCATCACAGAAAAGAGTGTATTTCCTATCCTATTGTTCATATTATTTTGTTAAACTAATATGCACATTTTCTGCCAAGTATTCTTCAAATACTCTTGAAGGACAAAGTAGTGAATATGTCGTGGGAAATCAGTAGACCTACAGAAATTGTGGTTTGTTAGTTTATTTCTAAGAAAAAGATTTAAACCCAAAATCCAGTAGGAATAGCAGAGATGGTTTTAGTGGATATCTACCAAGTTATATATACAGTTTATCTGTAATCTGATTACACAAGCTTCACATTCGTTCTAGCTGTTCAAGTGTACAGGCCTGCAGTTTCAACTTCCATTGGTACTAAACCGCCCCCTGCTGGCGTGATTTGTAATTGTTGAAAACATCTGTATTTTTAGAAAGGTTTATGAGGATGGAGATAATTATTTCATGGCACCCAAAACTGTGTTAATCCACCTCCTTGTGCAAATGCTCATCACCCACAGAACTCACAAAATTAACTTCTGTAATGACCCAGAAAGGAGAAATAAGAGCATTGGGAGGAAAAACAAAGGCAGATATACAAGATTATGCAGCTATTCAGCAAGTCTGTGCATAAGAGATAATATGTGCTACCCAAATGTTAAACTCTTCATAACAAAATGATGTCCCTTTAAAAAAAAAAAATAAATTAGTTGCATTATTTGAGAATTGTAATAAATCCCCCCAAAGTCAAGTATCTTAATGTTAATAGAAAGTGTTGAAACTGATTTTTTTTTTCTTCTTTGAGATTTCTAACTTTGTTAGGCTAGTTTTCCCCAGAGCACATTTACACAAGAATGCTGTGGAGTAAAAATTCTCCCATACAGATAGTGTTACAGAATTTTCTCTGAAATAATGACTCAGTTAATAACCTCATTTAAAAACTCAAAGGGAAAGCTGATTTTGTGGGCCTGGCCCAAGCTTGAGTCTCCCATCCAATTAAAAATATTCATCAGGAGAAAGGTCATGCAAAAGTTGAGAAAGCTCTGACATATTTTTTGACAGGTCTTGACAGTGCTTCTTACTAAGTCTGATTGCAATTCTCCCCCATTTCTTTTCCTGCAAATTTCCTTTCTTGCCATTTCCCCTCTGCTAAATGGGAGCCTCCAAGGTGCACAAAAACAGCAGTCTGAGCTAACACATACACAAGCACATGTGTAAACACATTGGTCCATGTCTCTATTTTTTTAAAAACAAGTACAATAAATGGCACATAATTCTTTCCAGAAGTCCACAATGAACATGGTAGCTGTGATGAAACAAACATGAAGATAATGTTCATACTTCAGAGGTGTTCTGACACTGAAAATTCTGACAAAGAAACTGAATCCACAAACAACAAAGCTCACAATGCCTAGTCTCCTTGTCTTTTATTCACTGTGTGTCTCTCTGCTTTGAATTATCTTGTGTTTCTTACTATATTGTGGTGGTCATAACACTGAGGTGGCTCTTTCCTTCTCACCTACATGTGTAACTTGTAGTAATAGCTTTGAAACCTATGTTTCTCTACGAAATGCAAGTGGTGTGGGATTGATAGTTCCAGAAGCTATTGAGGAGAGAAGATACGATTGTTAGGCAACACAGGGCATCATTAACTAGGTCTCAAGCACAAGCCCTATGAGGAGAGACTGAGGGAGCTGCTGGGGGTGTTTAGCCTGGAGAAGAGGCAGCTCGGGGAGACCTTATTGCTGCCTACAACTACCTGAAGGGAGGTCGTAGCCAGGTGGGGGTTGGTCTCTTCTCCCAGGCAACCAGCACCAGAACAAGAGGACACAGTCTCAAGCTGTGTCAGGGGAAGTTTAGGCTTGAGGTGAGGAGAAAGTTCTTCACAGAAAGAGTTGTTGGCCACTGGAATGTGCTGCCCAGGAAGGTGGTGGAGTCACTGTCCCCAGAGGTGTTCAAGGGGGGATTGGACGTGGCACTTGAAGCCATGGTTTGGTTAGTCACAAGGTGTTGGGTGACAGGTTGGACTTAATGATCTCTGAGGTCTTTTCCAACCTTATTGATTCTATGATATATTTTCTTAGGAAACCAAGTAAAAAATAGGTGTAAACTGAAAATAAAGACTGAGAAAGAAGGAAAAAGAAAGTTATAGAATAAAAACACTAGAAAGTCATATTTTTGTGATTTTTTTCCCTTAGAACAGAATAATTAAAGATAGCAGCATGCCAGCACAAAGCAACCAAAACCAGTGAAATAACAGTGTAGGGTCAAAACCCATTCCACTTTCAGAGTACCTGTTTTTTTTCTACATCTCAAATAAGTTCATTCGACTTGTCATTTGATTCATACAGCATTTTAGTCCTCTCAAACAAATGCATTTGTAGCAGGCAAAGCTATATATACTTTAGAAGAAAAATACTAAGAACAGAAAGATGGGGGCTGAAGATTAATTTAATAGACAATATAGACTAAAACTCTCCAAAGACACTTTTGGGAAAACAAGAATAAGAAGTCACTTTGTGAAGTAGCTTTTATTCTGCTCTGATTTACTCTGGTCAGGGTAGATTATTATAGACATTCATGCACACATCTCCCCAAAAACCTACAGACAAGCCGTCTTATACAAGTTTGAGTGTCACAGCCATGTGTGTGCAAAGTATAACTATAAAAAGCTTCAAGAACATACATGAAACATTTGTATAATGGGGATCAATGAAGTGTGGGCAAGCATATGCTTAAGATAATGCAAAGCATTACTAAGCCTTGATAACAAACTGTGACCAAGTATGGACCTGAGGAGCTCCCTAGGCCTGTGGGACATTTGTGTCCCCACAGATGACATCAGTTATGCGTATCCATTCTCTCCCTTCGTAAAGTACTGAAGTAAAAAGAAAAAGCTTTAAACATAATTATTTAGCAAAAAGAAAGGGGGGGGGGGGGGGAGAAGAAAACAACAATCTGTTTTCTGGCTAAACAACTATTCCCATCCACCACTTTCCAAGCTGCCCCAGCATAGAAACTTCAACATAGCTATTGAATCATTTCTTGGCTTCTCCAATTGATAACAAATTTTGCTGCTTCTTGAAGATTGAAAAGTCACACCTGTATATCAAGGATGATTTAGTAGAAAAAGAAATTCTTTTCAGCATTAAAGATACCATATTCAGTTTTACTTCCACAGTTTGATAATTCAGTTCATTATTGAAGTCAGTCTTATTCACTGAGGTTATCAGCCAGCCAGTGATACACACTTCTTCGTTCAAGAGGCACATTTTCTACTCCATATTTTGAATACTACTGGACATACCTATATCCAGTCTCATATATAATCAGAACAAACATATACTACAGGAAATACAAATGTGTAGCAATATTGTAATATAGATTTTCTATTCACCCCAAGCACACTTTCCAGGACAAGATGTAAGCAGGTGAAGACGTTTACTAGGTTATACAGCAAAGTTATATAGTCTATCAGAAGGCACATGTACCACATCTTAATTGGTTATTTTCTACTGGTATGCGTGTAATTCTGCCTAATTTCTCTCCTTCAGTTACAAGATGCTTACATTCTTTTCTGAGCCAAATACTAAACATAGCCTTCTCTAATTCGTGCAAAGGCAAATCTCCACAGCCTCCCAAAGCTATCCAAAACCAACCTTCTCCTACATAGCAGGATTCCAGTCATCCTGGGCAAATGCTGAAGTAATTCAGCACATAATATTTCACAGTTGTCTGAAAGGTGCAGAAGTACTGAAAAGACCAGAGAGGTTTAGACATGCATTCTGTTTTGATTAAGTGACATCACCTTGCAAACTGCCCCATTACTAGACTGATCTGTCTACAAAATTCTTACAAAGGATTATACAAATAAACAAATGCCTTTCATACATACTCCAGGGTTTTTTTTGCAATGCCACAATACAAACTAATGGGAGATAGTGAGAAAACCTATGAACCTTCTTAAATTGTATAATACAAGTCTGCTGCTGTCATTTCACAGCTGTAATTTTTTTTTTCTAGTCATGTGTCAGCCTCATTTCTACAAGGTAAGTATTTTGTATTTCTAAGCATTCAAGTGGAACTGTATGTAGAGTACTATAAGAAAATCAATTAAGAACACCCTAAAGTTAACTACCATAGCTTAAGGGAAAAGCCAAAGTCCAAACACATACACACACACCCCCCCAACAAAAATTTATTCCATGTTAACATGTTGAACAAGCCAAGAATTAAAGACAGAGTGACCCAACAAGCAAGAGATGTGTCTGCATGAATTCTAGCTTACATTATTGATTTTTCCAACACACTCAGCAAATATCTTTCTGCTTCAGTTCTCAACAATACGAGTAAAATACTGAAGAACTAAATAATAGCAACAACAAATTAAACAGCAACATTCTGAAGATGCAGATAACATTTCAAATCATTCCACAGTAAGAACAGAAGTTTAATTTTCCCTTTTTTTTTTTTTTTGTCTCTGCTTTGTCATCTTGAATCTTCTATTAATCACACTCTACCTTAAAAAAGCCAAAGACTAAATATGTAAGAACAGAGGTCCATATAATAGAGTGCTGAGCTTATGAATTACAGAAGACAAATGCTACTTCAGCTAGTCGAGAAAACATGTCTTCTCACCAATTAGCTCAGTTGCTTTAAAGTTTAAGCACCTTGCTGGACACGATAAGCCTCATTTCTCAAATGGCTAAACCATATTCTGATAGCAAACACAAGCTTAGGTTGCTCATAGCCCAACTCAGATGCCAGGACTGCCTTGGCACTGGATCCCAGCTAACCAACCCTACTCAGGGAACAGCTTAGGATCCCTTTCATACAAATAGTGCTGGTCAGAGAGACTCCTATTTGGGTTTACAGCTGAACGACATTCAAAGCTGCCTGAAAAACACTGGACCAAAATGCTGGAAGTCTTATCTTCAGAAAGGCTAATTTTGCTCAAGCAAACTTGAATCAATTAAGGTTATTTTTTAAAAATACTGTTAAAAATAGGCATACAAATCAAATCCAACAACTACCAGGTTGAATCACTTAGAAAACTTTGAGAATAGACACATTTAATCAGAGACAGTTAAAGACTAGGTCAGATACAATGTTTTGTTCTGTAGATATTATTTAGGTGTTCAGAGCAGTGGAATATAATGGCAAAACTCATAGTGAAAGCCTAATTTGTGACTTTTATTTAGCAAGAAGTCCCAGACCGCATGTTTGGAATCCATTAGGAGTGTAAGAGGTCCATTGCATCTGGTTCTCTTTAAGATCTAGGTCTTGTTGCCTTGTGGACTTTAGCTCAGTTTCAGATAAGGTCATTTCCTAAATAAAGATGAATAATAATGATTCTTAAAAAAATACACAGCAATCTTCTTTACAGTTGATAAGACAGGTAGTGAATGCTGAGAAACTTGGAATACTACCACATTAAAAAACATGTAAACTTTTTGCTGAGTTGATAAGAGTTGGTAAAATAGCTTAGTCAACAAAAATGGCCATATGTCTGGACTGCTGAGTATAACCATAATTTGCACATGCAGCATGAATAATCTGTCTTATTCCAAACTGAGCAGACACAAAACCATTTTTAACTAGAAATAAATTGTCTTACCTACATAAATATGCCACACTCTTTAAAAGTCAACATGGCTACTCAACTGAATAAACCAGCAGCATTTGGGGGATTTATGGAAGCCTACAGATTCTGTTTTTTTAATTCCTTTTCAGCTTTCTCAGAATTATAGTTTTCAGGGCTGATCTGACATGATGACTGTCATATTTCTTTCCAATATCAAAGATTGTCTTCAACAGTCCAAACCCAACAAGGGGATCAGTTTTTAGTGGGGTTCCTTTTATTTTCCTTTTAATGGAAAAGGCTGATCCATGAATTCACAATTGTTTAGTTTCTGCAAGTATGTTATTCACATGAATACAAAAGACACATTAGTATTTCCTAACTTGAGGACAACCTTTCAAAATATTTGGTCAGCTTGCACATATAAATGTCTAACGTAGATTTTTTAAACTGCTTTCTTGCAGTTCAAACAGCATATCAACAAGATTACTATCTAAGTAATTTTAAGAAATCTGTACTTCTATTTTTCCTTAGCTTCATATCAGAGTTCTCAGCACTTACAGATTTGAGGCCACTGAAGTTATAATCTATTCTCAAAGTTCTGTACTTCTTCCTTATCAGTCATCTGTTTTGGCTGAAATTTTCCAATCATATTGTCTTGTTCAGGCTTTCTTTTTCTGGGGAAAGGAGAAGGAGAAGGAGATAGGAGGGGGGTGGGGGACCAGAAGTGAAAGACTTAAGCAATAATGCTTCAAACATTTCCGAAGTTGGCAGAAATACTTTCTTCTGCCCATAGAAAAAGAAAAAGTCCTATAATTATTTTGTTGGGTTACTGTACCACTTCTACACCTTAATGCAATGATAAAATCTGTTAGAGGTGTCTAAAAATAATTCACCAGAAGCCAAATTTATAAGACTTGAAGAAAACAGCAGCATAAAGAAATTTCATTACCAACTTGTAATTTTGCTCCAAATATGCTTTAGCCTCTCAACTCCTATGTGCAACTGAAGATATACGTGCCACTTTTGGAGTAACTGGATTCCATATGACCTTCCTTAATTTACTTATCTTGTAGTTTTTCAGAATGTATCAGTATGCTGACCAAATTAGTACAAAAGAACTACTGCATTATCTTTAGTGAATTTGTACTGATTGTGATCATTGTAAACATTCGAGCACCACTGTTAAACACACAAGAGAGAGTGTGTTTCAGTTTACACTCCTACCACACCTCATTGCCCAAAGATGGGCAAACCCAAGCATAAAGTTTAGGTACTTAGGCTCTGTACAGGTAAAAATTGACTGAAGACAAACTCAATTTCTTGTTAAAATCCCAATCCCAGCAGATGTAAAAGATATTTCAAATTCTTCCCTTCTGCAATGACTTTTCCAAGAATGGCAATAAACACAAGGCGTGCTTAACATAGCTAACACTTCCAACACTGATCAAAGATGATGCAGAAATTGTAGAAAAGGCAAACTAAGCTCTATTACAGTACCAAAATTGTTAGGTTCACCTTCTGTAAATAAGGATGCAATAAGCTTTTTCTATTAATCTGAAAGTTTTTAACACCACAGCTTAGTACTAATGTGAAAACATTGTTATATTTTTGCCAAGAGAAATTAGACAAAATATTGCCAAAGAGCTCAATAAAGCAGCTGACAGACAAAAAGGCATGACATTGTCATTTTGAGAACACTGACAGGATTTCAATATACAGCAGCAGAACTTGGGGTCATGATACCCACTTTACCTGCAAAATTAAAAGATTTCAACCTTGACACCGAGGCAGGGTGAGGCCACCAGCCCCAGACAGTTGGATTCCCTGGGCAGCAGTGATAAATTGTGAAACAATCAAGAGCTGCTCCAAAGAGGGGAGGAGGAAAGGACACGAGTGATCTGGATTCATAACAGCAGAACAAAAAGATGAGGCTCAGAGGAAGAAGAGATTTTTAAAATGGCTCTTCTCACAAATTTTACCAGCAAAGTTTGTTTTTGCACTCTAAGATGTGCTTTTTAGCTTTAAAATTGTCCCAGCTTTCAAACACATTTTCCAAAATATTTCAATGGCATTTGTAAATGCATCAACACAGCTGAGTTATTGTAACTCAAACCACATTGACAGTATACATACTACATAGCACACAAATTGACTAAGTGCTTTGAAATTCACAGAATCACAGCATGTGATTAGGCTGGCCTAACACAGAAATCCACAAAGCAATCCTACCACTTCCACATGAAACTAAGCAAGGAGAATCTCTCCTATTTTACCATCTCCATTGTTAGAGCTACATCATATTTCTCCTCAGCTCTTACTACCTTCCCAGTTTGGTTATTTCATCTAGCATATTTTCATGTTTTCTGCCTTCTTTTGTATCACTTTTAATCACAATCTGTGACCTGGGTAGCTCTTCTTGCTATCCATTTCTTGTACCTTATACTCCACTTTTTCCTTTTCTCTCCTAGGCCCACAAGTTTGTGTTTCTCCTACAACGGCCATCTATATTTCAAATGGTCTCTTTTTTCCCTGGGAAATAGCCTTTATAGATTCTTACTCAAATCCCACTCTTTTTGACTGGCTCTCTGTTACCTCCACTTCAATGTGATCCTCTCATGCTTTGCTGCCCAACTTTCCAAAAAAACTCTTGCAGCTAAAATATACTACAAAGACCAATCCTGTCTGCAGCAAGTTGGCAAATGTGATCTTCCTTTCTACTGAAAGTGCTTTGCTGTGTGAAATCCCAGTTTCCATTTGTAATATAAGGTAATAATTCCTCATTTTCTTCCAAATCCACTCCTGAGACAGAAACACAGACACAAGCTTTGTAGCATACTGAGTATTTAGACTCATTTTCAACCCTCAATGAACCTACAGTGGCCAAGGAAACAGAAGCAGCACTGGCATCACCAAACCTGAAGTTGTTCAATGTGTCTAATGAAATGGGTCAGGAATAAAGCATAGGTCTGGAAGCTTGCTCCATTCCTCAAGAGTTGGGAGCATAAAGACATGTCCATTTGTAGACTCACATGCTGCCTACACGCTGGTGCATGGATGCACTTACACAGCCCTTTTTGAGCTAGACTCCTCTTGGTACCTTGGTACATATGATATACAAGATTATCTAAGTGCGTCAATCTACCCATTTTGATAAGATCCTATGATGATCTATTTTAACAATCCACACTTTGCAATTTCTTTCTGTACACTTTCAACATTGTCCAAAACCCAAGACTGATGAACTGACTTAACCACACTATAGAATTGGGGGTTTGATATTAAATGTTTAGATACTGTTAATAGTGATTGAGAAGAATGCAATGGTTTTAGTTAAACAAAATCCATGGAGAGCAACCATGACTTTAAATACAAAATTACACTTAGAATAAAAGATTTAAATGCAGAAAATGTCAGAAAATACTGAAATTAAGTGATGCAGAAAAGCAATGTTGGTTTTTTTTGTTGGGCTGAGAAGCCTAGAATAATTTCTTCGTGATATGTGCTTTTGCAGCTCAATGTGGGGGAAAGAGGAGCTACTGCTTTCAACCAGTTCATGGTCTATGAGGAACTTCTTTCCCTTAGTCAGTATAGACATTTGTGCTTGGTACCAGGAACTCAGACTAAATCTTTGTGATTTGACAAGAGCTAATGTTACTGTGGAGTCACCCTAAAAAGCTAGAAAGATCAGGAATCTGGCCTTACCTGCAGTCCTGGTAACTAATTCTAAACAGTGTTGATAATGATCTGTGTCTGTTGCTAGTTTCAAGATAACTGATGTTTTTCTAAGCAATCAGCATGCAATGCCAGAATTTGAAAAAATCTAACTTTTTAATAATTCTTAACAACATAGTAGAATATATAAATATCATGCCTAAAAAGGTACAGACTACAAAACAAATTTGTACCATGTCAATTTTGCTAATCACTAGTTCACTATTCTTGCATCTGAGAAATACCCAAAGTAAAATCCATGATATCTCTCTATGTGGAAATATGCCATCAGTGTCTCAAGACTGCTGGTCCAGTAACTTTATGATAGATACATAAATTGATGCCATTCTAGCAAGACAGAGGTGAAGAACATCAGTTTTGTAAAGGATGACCCCTTGTTATCAGACCAATTACAGGAAATTTTGAACCAGCAGCATGACAGTAGTTAAAGCATTTCAGCCTTGTGAAACAACAAAACCCTTCTCTTTTCTCAGCTGCAGAAGTGAAGCTGAGGTTCATTAACAGTTGATAAAATGAAGATTCATAACCAAATAATTCTCATTTTATTATAGGCAATTGTTTCTGTTAAAATAGGGTTAACAATATCACAATTTCACAGTACATTAGAAGTTGGAAGGGACTTCAAGAGATCATCAAGTCTACCCACTTAGGGTCATCCACACAGGAATGCATCCAGGTGGGTTTTGAAAGTCTCCAGAGAAGGAGACTCCACAACCTTTCTGGGCAACCTGTTCCAGTGCTCCATCACCCTCACTGTACAGAAGTTTCTTCTCGTGTTGAGGTGAAATCTTCTATGTTCAAGTTTGAACCTGTTGTTCCTTGTCTAATTACTGTGCATCACCAAAAAAAGCTTGGCCGCCTCCACTTGACACCCACACCTCAGATATTTGTACACATTAATGAGATACCCTCTCAGTCTTCTCAACACTAAATAGCCCCAGGGATCTCAGTCTCTCTTCATAAGGGAGATGCTCAAGTACCCTAATTGTTCTTGTCACTCTCAGTTGGATTCTCTCTAGTAGTTCTCTGTCCTTCTTGAACTGGGGAGCCCAAAACTGGATGCAGTATTCCAGGTGTGGTCTCACCAGGGCAGAGTAAAGGGTTAGAAGAACTTTTCTAGACCTCCTGGGCACACTTTTCTTGATGCATCCCAGGGTACTACTGGTTCTCTTAGCTACAAGGGCACATTGTTCAGCAGGCTCACAGAAAATGCAAGGCAGTACCGCAATGCAAACATTATGTTGTTATATTATTACTATTTTGATTTAAAATGCACACGTAATGCCTTACCTTTTAGAAAATATATGCTTAATGTCTTAGCTTTAATGAACACTGGAACATTTACAAATATTGTAGCATATAACTATTATAGAAAATCCTTTCCAAGAACAAATCAGTTTTATCATATCTTTTCACTGTAAGAGGCAAAAGTTTGTGTCGCCTGTTTTGTATCTGCCAGAAAATTGACATTTAATGTTTTGCTAATTCTTTCTCCATCAGATAAGTTTCATGGCCAAAAAGCAATACTTCCTCATCTTTAAATATCAAAACTTCATTTATGTTTTTTGTCTTGCAAACAGTGCAAGCCCATAAAATCTGACTGTGGAGGGCTACAGAATCTCTCCAGGATTAATTATGCTTTTAATTAAATTAAAAGATCCCTCCTTACATGACCTCCATATCAGTCCCATATGCACACTATCTCTTCTCAGCCTTGTCTCAGAAGACAACAGCCCCCCCATTAGAGAACTAGACAATTTTCCCTTTTGTTGCATCTGCCAAGAGGCTGTTTAGAATTTAATTGCTGCCCTTATTGATGAATTATTACTGTAGGAACAGTTGCTTGTGTGACAAATATTCTACAAATTTGAATTTTTATTGCAACAGTTACTGTAGGAAAAGAAAAGAAATACAATAGGCTTTTGCTTTGTGCTCCGTTTTTAAGCACAAGTACAATCTGCCATATAATTAATTTTTATAGGTCCAGAACAAACTTATTGCATCTGAATACTAAATACTGCATAAATTCAATTTAAAACATCTGCAGGTGTATTTTACATATGTATACACACATGCGCACACACAAGCTTTTGGAGAGTCTAAACATTTCAGGGAGGCATCAGCAAGCTTAAAGAGGGGGAAATAAAAACAAACAAATAAACAAAAAAGGCAAACTGCAGGGGCATGCAGCACTGCATACACAGCAGGTAGAAAAAAACCAAACCAAACAACCCATAAATATTGTTCATTAATCATCTTCTCCAGCAGAGGCTGAATAAAATAAAGAAATTCTCAAAACTGAATTAGACATGGTCTGATTAAAACACAAAGCACATGGTGGAAGATAAGAGCTGTAAACAACATAATGGAGTTCTTAAGTGAATGAGCATTTGCAAGACAATTCCAGATAACAGCCCTTTCCCTTTTTCTTTCTGAGCAGCCACAGCAGCAGCATTAGTTTCTCAGAAGCCTGTCACAAAATGTGAGGGACTGGAAATCAAACAACAGCGTGCTGATGAAGCAGAAGCTAGATCCCTGACAAATAGCAATCTTTCATACCCCTGCAGTGTTCCTTAAAAGAAAACAAATTGGAATAGGTCAACTCTCTCCCCAATACACCACCTTTTCCTAATGCATTTACATTTAAGTTTTGGCTTTGCACATTTAGTTTTATCATAGGCAGCTGAACAGGAAGGTGGCAAATGGAATCCATCTCTACTAAAAACTACAGAGCACGTTGTATTAGCTGTCTGTAGAGGTCAGGGAGGCACTAGCTCACGAGAAATCATCTGCTGGGAAGTGCACTAGCAGCATCAAGGACAAGGAGCGCTCCCCTGGGCCAGTCACCTTCTTCCTTTCCTTGGGGTTGTCCACAGGAAACCTGCAAGTCCAGCACCACTAGGAACAGCAGCAAAACCAATGCAGGCTTTCAAGTGGGATGAACAAGAATTGGACAGCTTCTGGGCAACAGGAAGGGCACGGTTTCTTCTATAGATAGCAGTGAAGAGGCATGAGGTATGACCCTCAAATCTAATTTTCAAGATTGCACTTACATTGGTTAAAACCAAGGTTGGCACAAGACACAGGAATGGATGAAATCCCTCACTATTTTCCAGGCAATTTCTACTTGTATAAGGAGTGTCATAGTAACAGTAGGGTCAAGCAAGTTACTATTAATGAAGCCTCATCATAGCATGACTGGTCTGAATATCTCTACAAATACCTCATAGTTGAAAAGTCTGTAGAGCAAAATCTAATCAGGTATGAAAGAGGAAAAAAAAGAGGGGAAAAAAGGCAGAAAACCCCAACACATGAAGCCAAATCCTCTCCAGACAAGTCCCACCATTCAGGCAATTGCGGATACTGTCTTGGGCAGTGACAAGCACATGTGTACCTCAAGAACTAAGACATGGTAGAAACAAAACAGAATAATTACAAAACGATACTCTACAGATAAAGGAATAACATAGGGAAGTCTAACTTGCTTAAGAGGATTGCTTTTGAGAAGCAAAAGAGCATTTTATTTCATATGCCTGTTTTTAATTTTAAAATTAATTTTAAGATGAGATGTAAAGCACTTGGTGCTGGAAAGAAGACTTGGCAGTTCTTAGTTTCAAATCCTTACTTAGCACTTTAAATAACCTTCCTCATCTAAGCATCTTCCCCTGCAATGGTTACTCCTGTCCTACCAAGTGACTCATGTTTTCATTTCTTAATCTAATGAGCTGAACAGTTGTCTAGTGGAGTGGCATTTGCCATTAATTACCTCTGCATTTTCGCTGAAATGAGGAAAAATTCCATTTGTGTTTTTCCTGCTGTGTCTCCCACTCCAGATGCAGATGACACTGCATTATTGCAAATCAGCTTGACTGAACACCAAAAGGCCAAACGTCTGCTACCCACGTCCTAAAGGATTTGTTCTACTCTGCAGGACAGAGCATCTAATCAGGAGTCTTCAAGGCACTAACTACTCTGTAGTTCTTTTACTGGAAAGGTTTATCAGTTAGGAATGAGACTGTGATATGTCCTAGAAATACAGGGACATTTTCTCTCATTTCAAAGGTCTTTCAAATACTATAGTGCCATCTGTTCATGATGTAATGAAACTTTTTTTTTTTAATAACTGCATATTTTAAAATCAATGTCATTATGGGAAAAATAACAAATGCATGAAAAACATAAGAAAAGATAATTTGAAATGCTAAGATAAATTTTCAAAAATAATTTTGAAGAGCTGTTTTATAGAAAAATGTAAACTAATTTTAATTTGGATTTCAAACTTACTTCTGTTTCTGAAAATACAGCTATTTGGCCATTTCTAAACTTGAGGGACAAAGCTCAGCTTCCTGTTGCACCTGAGGTCATCTCAGATAGCAGTAGGACATTGTGGAAAGGACAGACATGGATTACTCCAGCAGAACGTTAAACAAATACAAATATGAAGGAATGGAAGGAAACAGACTACTTTTCAACCCAGGGGAAAAACTTCTATAACTTCTTAGAGCCATCTGGATATCTGATAGCAGTAAGCAAAGCCCACACAGTACAAACTGTATCTTGGCAACCACAGAAAGATGCTTTCCATAGTGGGGACACACACACCATACCCTCCTATTATTCATTCAAGCGATTTCCCATTCTAATGTCATTTCCTGCCAATTTTTAAAACTATAGCTTGTCTTTGGTTAACAGTAGTCAATCTTCTTCTTCCATAAGGCTTCTAGAGGCTCCCTGTTGGACTGTTAAAGCCATGCAAATGTCACTTGATTTTGATCTATTTTGGTAAATCAGTGGAGAACACTTAGAAGTAATTCTAACCTTATCAGAATGCACTGGTTGTGTGCTACTGCATTAGGAGTATTTCTTAAAGCAAAGGTGCACATATTAAGGAACTGGGTTTTCCTTTTTCTTTCTCTCTCTGTCTTCTCTTTTTAACACCTCCCACAGAGTGAATTATACCAATAACTTGGAATATAAACCTTAACATTTTCTCATCATTCACCTCTCAAAGCTTTTCTTAATCCCTTCATTTACAGACTTTTCCCTCAAATCAATCTGGTAAGGAAGTGGTAATTCACAAAACACTACAGAAAAGAAGGAAACAAATTGTAAAGCATACATTTATTTTCATATGCACATACCACTAGTTTGCAGTTCACCCAAGTTTTATTTCTAGGGCAAATATTACTATTTTGAAAATTACCTCTGTCTGCTAAGACAGAAGAGGCTTGGTCTCACTTTTAACACACTCATGAAATTTCACCCAGAAGCAGCATTCAACCATAGCAGAGACAAATTACTGAAGTTCTCATTACATTCAAGCTGGTGTAGAGTCATGGTTGATATACGAGTCTGTCACTCTCAGCATTGATTTGCAGAGCTCTCTGAATGTCTCTCAGCAGTACAGTGCCCTTAAAGCATTTTTCCCTTCTCTCTGTCATACATCCTGCCTCAAATTGTCAAGTCTTATTTAAATTTCTTTGTTACATTAAAAATATTTGTCAGGTAAATCATTATGGTTTAGCTATGCATCTTCTCTCCCTTTAAATAAAAATCAAATCAAATCAAGGCTACTAAAAGAAGTACAGAAAAACAGCTATTGCTGCCATGTAAGCTCACATGCCTGTCATAATGAGGAATATTAAAGAAAAATATTACAGATATATTTTGCTGAACCGTATTGTTTAAGCAAAGACTTTTTTGCACCCTATTGTAGACATTGCACATGTAAGCAGTATGGGGATCAGAGTCAATGAATTTTTCACTAAACTCTTCATGCTCTACCTCTCTTCTCTAAGTACTTACACACAGTAATTGCAGCATCTGCAGTTAAAACACACAGACAAAGAATAAGCTTCCCATTTATTTAAGATCTAACATCTTTACAAATGCTGCTTTGTTGTATATATTCACAAATACAACATACCAAACCATAAATTCATTTTTCAGCAAAATTTCAACATATAAAGTCACATAAATAAATACTGAACTGATAGAAATGTCATAATTTAATTCCCCACAAATCAAGTTGTTAAGAAGCACACTTATCATGGGAGGTAAGGAAACTGCCCACTCAGTGTTTACCAAACTTGCATGCATCTGCACTACATTTTCAGTTGGTAATCAAATGCAAGTCTTGTCAAAGGCCACATGTATTCCATTAAGGCAAAACTAGTGTTTTCATTTTCTTTTGCCTATATAATTGTGGTGGTGAGAGAAGGCCTAGCTCTACCTCCCTCACAAAGAGAGGAAACCACAGCTAGCTCAGTCAAAGAAAGCAAAGCTATATTTACAAGCAAGATGAAATGCAGGTTATATATATACACAATATACAGTATTTACAATATATACAGAAATACACAGCAAAGAAAATAATACAGAACAAAACTCCCTCCTCCGGACAGAGGAGGGTTCCCCCCCTGTGCCCCCTCTCTCCCCCTACCTCCCTTTTTTTCCCAAAAAGGGCTAGAGAGAGAGAAAAGGTAATTAATAGGGATGAAATATTGTTAGGCTTCAAAAGCGCATACAGGGATTAGTTTTCTTATCTCAAGGTCAATTCCAGCTAGTTGCTCAGAAGCAGGCAGGCTGGAAAGGTAGAACAGACTGGAACCGAGAAAGATTCCAACTGAACTAAAACGTAAAGTTGCATTCTACCAATCTACCAATGAAATTCCTTTAGAATATCCAAATGTTTTCAAAACATTCAGCCAGAGTGTTCCAGCAAATGTCCCTTTCTTAAAGGCACAGCCTAAAACGGTCACAATAATACTGAGATAAAATTTAAAAATCAGAATGAACTATCAGTATCAGATTTTGTCAGCGGTGATTACTACAGCTGACACATGATGGTGCTCTAGTGAAAAAGGCCCTAGGCAAACACACAAATTAAATTATGGGTCTCACACATGCATTACTGTTTCTAATCATGACTTTGCTTACAAGACTTCTTTTTTTCTTACAAGTTTTGGTTACTGTCAAAGAGAACAGAAAACTTACTTACAATCATTGCCACCCCATGAGAACTCACCCTACGGTAAGATGAAAGTATCTACTAATTTCAGTATGACTAAATCACATTCCTCTTTGTAAGCAGAAGTACCAAGAGTTCAAATCCTCTCTAACACAGGTTCAAGAGAGAACTAAATTCTTGCTCAAAGAACCTTCCACTTCACCAGTCCCATCTTAAATGGCTTCATGAATATCCTCTCAATAAAGCACCCTGAAGCTTAATATTTTTGTCTTTTATATATTCCCTCCAGCCAAAAAACACTGAAACACCACTTCATCTGTAACAACCATGGGGTTTCTTCCCTGCCACTTTACAATTGGTGATTAGTATGTGAGGAAATTAGATTTAACAAGAATGAATTCTCAACTACACTCAGAATATCAGTACAGTCAATGGGACTTGTAACAAAAGACATTTAGAATCAGATCTTGCAGTCACTTTGTTTTGCATAATGTAGGAATCCTGATAAATAATGTTTCAAACAGGAAGAATGCTCTTTGGTATGAACCAAAAGCAAACATATGAGATCAGTTAACTTACTGAAAGGTCACACTAATTAATTATTGTAGAAAGCACTACTATCTTGGGGGGCTGCTCCTTAAGAGTCAAGTAAAATAAAGTATTTTTTCCTTGACAGACTTCATCAGTCTTTGTTTCATGATTTTAGAGTCATCTATGAAAAAAAAAAAAAAACCAGACTTAAAAACATACTCTTGAAATTACTCCATAACGGTGATTTGAGTACAAGCTCCTCTGGGAACATTCACTGATAAGTAACCCCTTGCAAGCAAAAGTTCTTTTAGTCCTATAACAAGACAACTGAAAACTGTCAATTCCACTCTGATATAATTAAACAACATTAGATCAGTATCCAAAAATAATATTAATTTGGTAGCTGACTGGCACTTTTTATAGCATCTGTCTACACCTGCAAGCTCTTGAGATTCTTTCATTATAGTGAATGCATTAGAAATCTAATTGGAAAAATGTGCATTTCGACAGCTTCACTTCATTGTTTGAGATTTCAAAGTAAGATTGTAATACAGACTATAATTTGCTGTCTCTGCTATATCAAAATCATTGATCATGTTTGCTAGAAACACAAATCGATACAGCATACAGACTGTAATAGACGAAATATCAAAGCATACTTTTTATTCATAACTACAGATACAAACTAGGAAAGAAAGCTAATTCAGGTAGCTCAATAATTTTATTTTTTAATAGAAGAATGTCAATGGCAGAGGGAACACACTCTTTCAGTTTATTAATAAGGACTAATTTCAATAGTCTATATTGCTCCAACAAATCTCACTCTTTCTGGTGTTTCTGCATGACAGGCTGCATTGTGTGCTGCAGAATATCCAAGTTTGGCAACAACACATTTTCCAAAGCACCAACAAGAAAAGGAATGAGAATATGGGAAGATAAGTAATTGGAAATAAGATAAGATCTATGAAGAAGTTAGCATGAATTCATTCTGGAATTTCATACTCAGAAAGTTAGAAGGTAAGGTGATAAAAAAAGGAAGATTCAAGCAACAGCTTATTTTACCTCTTCCTCTCATTAAGGAATTAAACGGAGATGAAAGAGACCTGCATCCTGAGAGATGAGGTGGAGGTGGTAAAGATACAAGAAGTTACTTCAGCTCTTTGATTGCATTTTGGATTGTTTGGAAAATGCTCTACTCTGCATTGGCCTAAACGAATAGCACCGCTAAGGACTAACGCTCACTCAGTACTTGGAACTTTCAGGCATGAAGCTTCATCCATATAATCTATAATCAAGCAGTGCATGAAAAACCATCAGTAAGAATGTGATCAGCACAGTAGAACTCTGCCATAACTTAAAACTTGAAATATTTAGCCAAATCCTACAGCAAGTATAAGCTACTATAGTAAGTCTTTTTGTCCTCCCTGTTCTTTTAGAGTTTCTGTAACTTTTGACCACATTTTAAGCGTCCACCATATTCCACATCCTACCACCTAAAATATAATTTATTAGAGCACTTTTTTCCACCAGAAAATCTGAGGCAGGGAGTGGTCCCCCTCTGTGGTTTCAGAAACAAAAAGCAAATCTTTATATGTTACCATAAAATCACCAAACACATTTCTTAATACAAACTAAACCAGTCGCGTCTTACAGAGATCCAATGAACTTTAGACATACTATCAGTACTGGAGTTTTTGCAATCACTTGTTCAGAAGGACAAATTGAATTGGCCTGCATCCATATAATGCACCCATGCTTTAAAAGAAGCTTTAAGTAGTGTCATAAAAGAATCAATCATTGACATATAAATAGTTGCCAGCAGAGGGTGAATGCATTTGCACCCCAACAGGCAAAAGATTTTATGGCACTCTTCAATAAAAAGACATAACTGGTATGTTTGAAAGGAATTGTTGCCAGGTACAGTTTTACTACACTGATATCATATAATCCTTAGTTCTCTTAGACTGTATTGTGGAAGAACAAAGGGTTGCAATCATTTCTTCAGGCTTGAAGTACATGAAGCACACCTGTGTCTTTCACTGGAGCTACTGACCTCATGCATGAATACAGACAGAAGCTGGACTTGATGCCACTGGCTAAGGCTGCTCAGTCAAAACTGAAATGCCACCAGAAAATTGTGGAAATTAATCAGAACAGCAGGAGAAGATTGTTACAGTGCTTTTGTTTCCAGTAGTAAGAAAATGTCATTAGAGTATGGAGTCTTCCTTTGAGGTGAAACAGTAAAGACACAGTGCCATGGCTTCTACAAAGGCAAACTTAATAGAAGCAGTGATCAGGTAAAAACAATACAGAAAATATTGTCCCTGTTATTAAACTGGTTTAATGGATATCCAACAGGACAGAAGGAAACTTTCCTCTACCTGAAGTACGTACATGATTAGTATTTCACAACTTTTAAGTAAATATTAAAGAAAAATCCCAGAAACAGCCTAAGATCCAATCCAAATGCACATGACTGCCTTAAGGACAAGCTAGACTTCATTTCTTTTTCTAAAGGATCACACTTGAGGTTACATTAATCCTTGGGACACTCCTAGTCAGGTGGATAGCCCTAAACAGTAGCACCAATTTTTCACCCCCTCTATTCCTTCAAATAAATCTTTAAGACAGCTGTGGTTATGTTCATTGTCACACTTATGTCATGGATTGAATTAAACCTGCTGCTGTTACTCATACCATGCAGTCATGCTAGTTTCAAAAATGAAAGTGCTAACTGGAGCAAAGTGTTATGTGGCTTGAAGTTCGAATTACAACATGGGAAGCTTCATGCTCCAGTTGCTGCTTCTGGGTTCCAGCTTCTTGGGTGTGGGCTCTTCTCTGCAGGCAAGGCAGCAGAAAGGGTGGGAGTCAGGTAGCTGCTGGGTTTGGTTTTCTGGTTTATGCTGGAGGGTTTTTTCTGTGTTTCACTGTGCTGCTTCTGCAAATAGGCTAAGATAAGGTAATCATGAATTGTATTATTAATTAGATTATTAGCTAAGGTCACTATTCATTGTGATTATGATATTTCATGTTATATTAAACTCTTATCACTTTATCTCAACCCTGAGTTTTGTGTGTTACTTTTCCTCTGACTTTGTGTTGGGGGAGTGGGGAGCTTAGCCCTTGTGGTAAATCACTACATCTTACCCAAGACTGTCACGTCAGGAACAGATAACTGTAACATAATCCAGCCAGACCACACAAGGCCAGTTAAAAGCTGAAACCAGTGCAGAGAAACAGCTGCTTGTTTAATTTTCCTATATGCTTGCAACACAACTGAACTTCTCTGTAGACTGCCCTCTAGCTATGTATTGCTTTTCAAATGCCATCTACTGTTTAAAGCTCTACAGAGGCTAGCATTTGTTTGCTGGCAAATATCCAGCTAACAGTACACAGTATCACCCATCTTTAAAGGAAAAACATTAATGTTCAGGGGTTTCCATGAAATATCCTCAAGTTCAGAGCTCACTTACTAGAGGGGAGAGCCTGCCAAATTTACCAGCACCAAATCGGTGTTATTTTCTCCTTACATGATAGGGAATGGCTTATGAAAATTGGTCAAGCATCTTTGCATGAAATTGTCCAGGTTTTCTTTGGGATGTGAAGCTGTACTGTATTTTTTCAAAAAGCATCTACAGTTTTTGACTTTTAACAAGGAAAAATCTCAAACATATATTTCTCACTGATGCTCCCTCCTTGCTTCTAAAAAATATTTCCATTTCTAATCAGGTCAAAAAGCTGGGTTTTTTAAGTGCCTGCAAAAAATAACTGTACAGAATTGAATTTATTATAACAGAGAATTTTCTCAGACAATTTGATTATCTGGAAGAACATTAAAAAATTACTTATTTCCAACTATGGCCTCAGCATAAATTTAGACAGTCAGCCACAAAAAAAAAGATGCTACTGTATTTTTCAAACTCCTTCGGATAGTCTCAAGTCCACTAAGAAATTGTGCAACTTATTCATATTTAATTCTTTCTATGAAGCCAGGATTTGCACATTTAAAATAAGCTTTTATATAATATCCTTTCATCAAGCAGTTTTGTGACTTCCTAGTATAAAAGGCTTATATTTGCACAAGTCCATGATTTGCTATCACAACAACTGGAAAAGAAGTCAAATATTTTGGAGAGTCTTAGCTGTTTTCAATTACTGGAATGGAACATTTTAATTAATTCCAAATAAAAAATTGTGGACAACATCTACAATACAAGCAAATAGCAAGCTAGTCTTATCTGAAGAGTTGCCCAAAATATCTTCCTTGTTTGCCCCCAGGTGTACATACCACAATGTGAAAAAAGCTGGACAAAAATACACACATACACACACCCCCCACCTCTGCTTTTGATGAATACAAATCACTGGTACTCTCATCAACACCCAAAATGAAATCCTTAAATACTAGGGAACAGCTTAAGAAGGAAAGTGTCACAGCTATTTCTGCTATGGCACATATGATATTTTGGTAAAGAACCCTCAAAAGAGAGTAACAAGAAGATATTAATTAAAACCATAACTTCAGAGTGAGAAGCATAAAACTTCTGACCTTCATGTCCTTATTAAAAAGTAATAAAACAGCAACAAATGCAAATAAAGAGAGTACTATGAAAGGTCTTCCAAGCATTATGGAAACACTCAACTGGAATAAGATACAGTACTGTGGTAATGTGTTAAAGGAAATACTATCGCCCATATTAGCTTTTACAACAGAAGACAATTTCTTCTCACTGACTGGTTTCAATAATTTCTTCTGTTACAAAAGTCTGGTTTTTTTTTATTTTAAATACTGATTGAACATCATCTTTTGTCCAGTTTAAAAAAATAAATAAATATATATATATATATGTATATAAAATGATAATGTGGCATTAAAGCAAGCACAGAAAATGTGATAGTGTTTTTTCCCAAGCTCACATACAGAAAAATAAATAATTATAATCTAAATATCAGACTGTTTTTCATGTAACAGTCCCTTGTTTATAAATATAACAGTTAGGCTAGTAATCCAAAAGCTCTATATTCTCATCCAGAGATCAGCATTGTGCAGCAGGCATGTACATGATTTCTGCGAAACAAAGGTGAAGTAATTGATTTGTTCATTTTCCCCACACAAAAATCTCAAATGCAGATCATTACCACATAGTGACTATAAAATTTGTTATTGTTAAAATTGTTATTAAAATTATTATTAATCAGCTGCCTTCTTGCTAGTGACCATTACTAGTTTGTCTCTAGAGGGAAAAAGTGTACAGCTGTAGATCCTAATGCCAATTATTATAGCTACCCACTGACATCAGCAAAACTATCTGAATTTATGTCAGTTAACAATTGTTCACATAAGGTGAGAGTACATTAGATTACAAAAATGACCAGTGCATGTTATAAGGAGACAGATTTACAATGATCACTATAATTTCATCCTTCCTGTTTAACACAGTCTCAAGCTGCGCCAGGGGAAGTTTAGGCTGGAGGTGAGGAGAAAGTTCTTCACCGAGAGAGTCATTCGTCATTGGAATGGACTGCCTAGGGAGGCGGTGGAGTCACCATCCCTGGAGGTGTTCAAGAGGAGATTGGACGTGGCACTTGGTGCCATGGTTTAGTCATGAGGTCTGTGGCAACAGGTTGGACTCGATCTTTGAGGTCTCTTCCAACCTTGGTGATACTGTGATAATGCCATTTATTTAAAATAATTTTAAAGTATTTGAAATGTATAAAATTTAATTTCATTCTGTGTAGTGTCAGAAAGTTTCAATTTTTATTGCTACAAGTGCGAGTTCCAACACAAGTAGGTATATCACAATTCTCACCTTGATTTTTCCCCTAAATACACCACCAGAGGTTAATCATTACAGTGCTGTTCACCTTTTTATCAGCACAATAATAAAATGTAACATCAGGAATCTGATACAGAAGTGATCTTTTAAAATTAAAAATTCCTGACATTGAGATTAAGAACTGTTGGCTACTTTATTTGCAGGCATTTCTGTAATGAGACTATAGGTCTCAATCAGTTCTGATTTCAAATCAAGGTAAAAAGTTAAGTATTACAGGATAATTAGCTTTCTGCATCCCAAGGCACTGAAGGAAGAGATGTAAATTGGAGAAAGAAGTAAGCAGCCCAAATAGGTTTACTAATCTAGTCAAAAGATGGTGTCAAGCTTGTGTCTGGTAAGCAAAGCAGGGTTTCGATCAGGAATCGGTGGATCAAAGTTAACCATTTCAAGTAAGATCACATTGCTGTGCTTACTAATATGGAGAAAAATCATTCTTCTCTTCTTTTAAAAGAGACCTGAGGAATTCCAGAGGTAGGCAGGTATACAGAACACCAGGTTTCTATTTTGATAGAAGAGGATTAACAAATCATCATTTAAGGGCATCTATTAGAGGTCAAACTACAGGTCAGTCTGTGCACAATATCACATTTCTGACCCATTCACATCAGCTTCTTTGTGAAAAGGCATATTAACCACACAGATGTAGAGGGATCTTTCCACTGATGTGGTCATCCCAACACCCACCAACCTCTGCGTTAGGAATTCCCTGAGATTAAGGCTGTATTCTTCTTTAAAATGATCATAACTTCGTTTTCAAATCAGCATCTCAGCAGTCACACGAGTCTAAGACATGACGAATCTGATGTTATCTTCTTCCCTCAGGCCTTACTTTTCAATTTCCCGACTTCTTAAGTGCAACTAACAGTAAAACAGCAACACAGTGTTAGAAATAGGTGAAATGGATCCCACAGCTCCACTCCACTTACCAAAGACTGATGAAGTAGAGATACCAGATCAGACCAGCCATATGGTATCTCTGATGAGGGAAAATACTCCCAAGTCCAAGGTAATAGCTGTCGGGGTAGACCTGCCAGACTATAACTTGCCTGTAGCTACCCTGGCTTAAACCTGGAAATTTGCATAGGTTCCTGTGCCCTTAACAGGAGCTGCTCAGCAGCCTGCGAGGTCTTCAAACAATCCATATCTCTACCAGTGCAGATGCAAAGTCCCTAAAATCTTTTAGCCTGTCTCCAAAAGTAGCCAGCATCAGGAGTCAAGGGAAGAACAGATAAGCACTACATTGGGTGAAACTCTGTTTATATACTCTCCAAGGCCTCACTGATTGGCATCTTGATCACATTGCAATCTACATGTGATATCTTTATATTATCGATGGCTTTTTACTTCCACAGTTTTAACCAATTATCACAGATTTAACAATCCCACTGTTAGAGGAACACAAAACCAAGAGATTCTTTTTTGATAACATTTATTCTGTATCACTCATTCCAAAATACTTGTAAGCAAAAAAAAAATGTTAAATGTTCTGTATTGTGTCAGAATTTCATAGATCTCTTGGTCTGCTTGATATACTAACCAATCCAGGAAAGATCTCCACATTGAAAACTCTAAACTCCTTAAGCACAAAACTTTACTCTTTTTTAAAAGAGCCTCGATAAAAGCATTTCCGTAAGATCTAAAGCTCATTTACTGTGAAATGTGATACAAAATGCAACAGTGACTGGAAGCCCAGCCATTTTCTCAGTGATCTGCTATGTTTCTACCTAGAGCTAACCGAAGAATAGGAAAAGGCCACATGCCCTTAGTTTTGCCTTTCTTTCACGTTTTCCCCAAGTGTGTCAAATGGTTTCTTGGCTTTCTACTCTCACCTTCAGAACAGTTAGCATTTTCCTAACAGAAAAAAAGGGCTGGAGTCAAACAAACAAGCTTATTTTTTCAAGTCCAAAGTTCAGGAAATCTTTTAAATGATAAAAGCAATGAACAACAGTAAATCATTGCATTAGCATGATAAGATCATAATAGACTAACCCAGTTCAGCTTAATTTATATGATGCTTACAGGCCATCAGAGATACTAGAGTTTTCATGTGAACTAGTGTAACCCCTTTCAAATTGTTTAATAACAGCACAAGAACAAACAGAGCCTCCCCTAAAAAAGCAGTTTCTGGAGGCGCCATTTAAGCATCAGTCATGTAATTCAAAACAATCCAAACTGGTCTGCAAGTTGAATAGTCCCTTTTTAATGAAGGCAAATGAGCTTGAAAATTAATAGATCACATTGGATAGTGTTTAATAAAAAGACAATAAATGGAGGGTTGGTTGTTCATATTGTCTGTCCAATCCAAAACAGTATTTACAGTTCGTAAGTAAAGTTCATAGTCCATTCCGGATATATTCAGGTGTAGATGATTCAGAAGTCCAAGAAAATCAGGAAATGAGAAAAAATGGAAAACAGTTTCTCTCTTCACCGACAAAGCGAAGAAAAGGAAAACAGGGATTCTCAGGGTTTCTTAGTTGACTCGGGGCTCTCAGGGTTCTCGCACCGTAGATTCCTTGTTGATTCTTCCTTTGGACACGATGTAGCTGTACAACAGTCTGAAATTAAACTCTCTCACCTAAAGTTAAATTTCATTGTGGAATACACTGAATTTCACCATTCTCTTGCATTACCCAATAAGTGTGACCCAGACCTTCAGCTGAAACCACCCCTCGGACAGGTTTAGCCTCTCCTGAGGGTGAAAATACCCAAACAGTTTTACCTAACAGATTCTTTTCTCTAACAACAGGAACTCTATCACCTTCTACTTTCCGTAGCAGATCTGAATGTGCAGGTCCAGCTCGGTTCACTGAACCTCTACTATTTACCAGCCAGGTTGCTTGTGCTAAATGTTTTTCCCAGTTTTTCAAAGATCCACCCCCCATGGCTTTAAGAGTGGTCTTCAACAAACCGTTGTAGCGTTCAATCTTCCCTGCAGCTGGCGCATAGTAGGGAATATGGAATATCCACTCAATACCATGCTCTTTTGCCCAGCTCTTTACAAGGTTGTTCTTGAAATGAGTTTCGTTGTCTGACTCAATCCTCTCTGGAGTTCCGTGTCTCCACAGGATTTGTCTCTCCAGACCGAGAATGGTGTTGCGTGCAGTTGCATGTGGAACTGGATAAGTTTCCAACCATCCAGTGTTTGCCTCTACCATAATAAGCATGTATTGCTTACCAGAAAGAGAACATGGAAGAGTGATGTAGTCAATCTGCCAAGCTTCACCACACTTGTACTTGGACCACCTGTCACCATACCACAAGGGCTTAATTCACTTTGCCTGCTTAATAGCAGCACAAATGTCACAGTCATGGATGACTTGTGTGATAGCATCCATGGAAATGTCTATGGATCTGTCACGAGCCCATTGGTATGTTGCATCTCTGCCTTGATGTCCTGACGAATCATGAGCCCACCAAGCTAAGAATATCTCACCTCGGTGTTTCCAGTCGAGGTCAAGATTAGAGTCCACGTCTGCTTGAGAAACTCTTGCAGCTAGATCTGCCTGATGGTTGTGTTGCTGTTCCTCAATAGCTTTGCCCTTAGGAATGTGAGCATCGATGTGTCTCACCTTCACTGGAATTCTCTCGACTCGATCAGCAATGTCCTGCCACAGGTTGGCTGCCCAAATGGGTTTTCCTTTCCTCTGCCAACCATTCTTTTTCCAGTTCTTCAGCCAACCCCCTAGAGCATTGGCTACCATCCATGAGTCGGTGTAGAGATAAAGCTTTGGCCATCTCTCACGTTCAGCTATGTTGAGAGCTAGCTGGACAGCTTTTACCTCTGCGAACTGACTGGATCCTCCTTCTCCATCCTTGGCTTCTGCAACTCGGTGTGTTGGACTCCGCGCTGCAGACTTCCACCTTCACTTGTTTCCAACAAGACGACAGGAACCGTCTGTGAACAAAGCATATTTCTTTTCATCATCAGAAAGGTCGTTGTAAGGAGAAGCCTCCTCAGCACGAATTACTTTCTCCTCTGGAGGTTTAGCACAGTTGATACCTTCAGGCCAACTTGAGATCACCTCCACTAGACCAGGTCTTTCAAGATTTCCCATTCGAGCTCTCTGCGTTACCAGAGCCATCCACTTAGACCAGGTTGAGTCTGTGGCATGATGTGGTGTGGAACCTTTGCCTTTGAACATCCAATTCAAAACTTTTAATCTGGGAGCTAAGAGAAGTTGTGGTTCAGTTCCAATTACTTCTGAAGCTGTTTTTACTCCTTCATAGGCAGCTAGAATCTCTTTCTCTGTTGGAGTATAATTTGCTTCTGAACCTCTGTAACCTCAATTCCAGAATCCAATAGGTCGCCCACGTGTCTCATCTGGAGCTCTTTGCCACAAGCACCAGGTTGGACCATTGTCACTTGCAGCCATGTACAAAATGTTCTTAATGTCTAGACCATCCCGGACTTTTGCTTTATCTGGTCAAAGGCTGCTTGTTGTTCAGCTCCCCAGTGGAAACTGTTTCTCTTTTGAGTCACATCATACAGAGGTTTCACAATCTGACTGTATCCAGGAATGTGCAGTCTCCAAAATCCCACCATCCCCAAGAAACGTAGGGTCTCTTGCTTGTTTGTGGGATTTGCCATGGTAGAGACTCTATTTACCACATCCACTGGAATGTGTTGGCGTCCATCCTGCCACCGCACTCCCAGGAACTGAATCTCTGTGGTAGGTCCTTTCACCTTGTCTCGCTTGATGGCAAAACCTGCATCCAGAAGAATGTCAATGATTTTGTTACCTTTCTCGAAGACTTCCTCAGCAGTTTTCCCCCAGACGATGATATCATTGATGAACTGGATGTGTTCTGGAGCACCGCCTTTCTCCAGAGCATCGTGGATTACTGCATTGCAGATGCTTGAGCTGTGGATCCAGCCCATTGGCAGTCTGTTGAAAGTGTACTGGATTCCTCTCCAGGTGAAAGCAAACTGAGGCCTGCATTCCTCTGCTATGGGAATAGAGAAAAATGCATTAACAATGTCTATGATAGCATACCATTTGGCCTCTTTGGATTCCAGCTCATAGTGGAGTTCCATCATGTCTGGTACTGCTGCACTCATAGGTGGTGTCACTTCATTCAGGGCTCGGTAGTCGACTGTCAGACGTCAGTCTCCATTCTGCTTTTGCACAGGCCACACTGGACTGTTGAAAGGTGAAGAAGTTTTGCTGACGACTTTCTGACTCTCCAACTGACGAATCAGATTCTGAATGGGCAACAAAGAGTCACGGTTGGTTCTGTATTGTCTGTGATGCACAGTCTGAGAAGCAACCGGCAATTTAATGTCCTGTTATCTTGTGTTGTTCCACAACTGCAGATTCATCAGAAAGCTCAGGTCTGGCAGACAGCTTTAGTTTTTGTCCATCAATCTCTACAGAAGCTATTCCAAAAGTCCATTTGTAACCTCTAGGGTCTTTGAAATGCCCTTCTCTCAGACAATCAATTCCCAAAATACAAGGTGCATCAGGTCCAGTCACAACTGTATGCTTCCTCCATTGTCTACCAGTTAAACTTATATTAACCTCCACCTTACTTAACTCTTGAGATCCACCAGTGACTCCCAAAATAGTTATAGACTCTGATCCCTGATAATTTGACAGTATTAGGGTGCACTGAGCTCCTGTGTCAACCAAGGCCCTGTACTTCTGAAATTGTGAAGTGCCAGGCCACTGGATGTACACATCCCAATAGATTCTATTATCTCTGTTATCCCTCTCCTCCCCCTGGTGGGAGGCAGGGCACCCCTAGTTATGGGGAACATGCCCACATGTGCAATGAGCACATTGTGCAGTGTTATAACTGGAGCCACTCTTGGAGCTACTAGAGTTGTTCTGGGCAACTGTGGAAGTAACAGCTACCCTTCTGGTATTGCTACCTCAGGTTCTGCCACTTTGCAGTTCCCTCAGTCTCCTGAAAAGATTAGAAGTTGGTTGGCCATCCCATCTGTTCACGTTCTCACCAAACTGATTCAATATTCAGTATTCCTAAGGTTGGAAGGGACCTCAAAGATCATCGAGTCCAACCTGTCACCCCAGACCTCATGACTAGAGTAGGGAGGACACTACTGCCCACTGCTTTGAACTCACGACCTTCCCATTAAGGGTCTGATGCACTACCAACTGAGCCATTTGAAGGACCCGATCACGCAGAGTTATCCAAATAGTCCCACGTGATTGCCTTGGTGGTCTGTTTTGATTTGATCTGTTTTGGAATGACCTCCTTGGAGGATGTCTATTCCTCACACATGAAACTTGTATCCACCTGGAGGAAGAATTGTAATTATCTCTTTGTGCCAATTGGGATATGGAATTTTTAAATTCATCCTTCAACTCTTTCACCAGACAGAGTTTCAATGGCTGAAACCAAAGAAACACGTGTCATGCTATCCTCCAATTGTCTCATTTACCGAGAGCCCTGCCTAGATGTCTATCTATTCCATTATCCCTTGAGAGAGTTCCTAACTGAGCTGCTGACTTGTCTCCAACTGTTAGAGCTGGAGCACCTGTATCATAACACCTACTAAGCCAAGCTAGAACTGGCTCCTTATCTGCTCTGATGTAATCTTTACATTTTGAACCTCTTCATGAGGTGAAGAACATCCCTGAAGGTCATCTTCTTCTCCATCTACCACATCTTCCTGAACATGTTGTCTTCATAATCCTGCTGTCGCTCTCCTAAGGATCTCTCTAAGCTGAGAAGCACCCTTAGCTGCTGTCCTAGCTACATCTCTATCTGGTGTTGATCTCAATAATTCAGCTAGATCTTTAAAACAAATCTCTTCCTCCTCATCAGGATTTCTTCTAGTAGAGGGTCCCTCACCAGGATCAGTCTCCTGCTCTTCTTCCCCATTAGCTCCTGGATCAGCTCAATCGGCTAGAGCTGACTCTTAATCTCAGGGTCATGGGTTCAAGCCCCATGTTGGGTGCCAAAAAGAAATGTGGTGGTTTGGAGAGAAGGCCTAAGCTCTCTCTCCCCCACAGAAAGGAAGAAAAACCACAGCTAGCCCAGCCAGAGAAGCAAGGAAAATGCTATATTTTACAAGCAATGTGGAAAATGCAAGATACGTACACAAAATATACAGTATTTACAATTTATGTACAGAAACATATAGCAAAGTAAAAAAAAAAAAGCAAGAATACAGGAACAAAATTCCCTCCGGAGGAGGAGGGTTCCCCACCCGTACCCCCTTCTCTCCCCTTTTTTCCCACAGAGGGGTAGAAAGAGAGAAAAAAACAGCTATTAATAAAGCAGAATATTAGTAGGCCTCATGCTTATCTGTTCAGGGTCACTCTGGCAGGGAGCCCAGAAGCAGGCAAGCTGGAAAAGAGAAGGAAAGGAGCAAACTGAGAAAAGTTCCAACTGAACTCAAAACTTAAAGTTGCATTCTACGAATCTACCAATTAAATTCGTTTAGAATATCTGATTGTTTTTGTTAATATTCCAAAACATTCAGCCAGAGTGTCCCAGCACTGTCTCTTTCTTAAAGGCACAGCCTCAAACGGGTCACAGCAATGCACAGCTATGTGCTGCATCTGGATTCCCAAGGGCAAGCTCAACTGTATAATTACCAAGTAGCCACAACCAGTTTTCCTGACAAAGCCAAGCCTTCACAGAAATACCAATTACAATAATTTTATACTGAGATTGTGCTGCACTGTGTTTTCTAATGCTAAAACAAGTATATTTCAGAGAAATACTGAATGTCAAAAGGGCTAAAAACATGAACGATTCAATCCTAGATCATGTCACACATGATCCACATTTCCTGTTTCTAGCTCAACTTCCACTGATAATCAATGAAACATTTTAAGTGATAGAAAGAAGAAACCCATTAAGTCTTATGTCACTACTGTGACAAAATACTTTTAAAAGGGCAGAAATAATCCCACTGGATTCAAAATTAGTAATTTTCCAGTAATCCAGTAACACTGCAAGAAGATAAACAAAACACTGTAGTGAAATGTCTATTTTATTTTGAACAATATAAAAATCCCTATTTGTAACCACACTCAAGCTTTGGAGTGCCCCATCTGATGTTTTCGATCCTTTCCAGCCCATAGGAGATACTCCTGCCTACAGATCTGCTCCGCCTGCAATGAGGCTTTCCTGCAACCAGCAATTCCCACCAGATGCATTTCTGAAAGTGTGTTGTTATCAGGCTCATTCAGACAGACTCAAGAGTACGTCATTCAGATCCAAAGAGACAGACAGATCTTTCCTATAAAAGCAGTGATACCAAAACTGCATATGAAGTTTTAAGCAACACAATGGCCCTCTTCTATGAGGAAGATGGTGCACTTCATCTTAAAAATACTGCTTGAAAGCCCTTGGGAATTCTTCTTTAATAAACTCACCACTCTAAGAGTATCAGTCTCATCATCTTAGCTTTGACTCTGCATGTGTATAAGCGAGAACTGCTGGAAAATTATAAACATAAATAAGCTTTAATAAGCTTAAATATTTATTTCATTGCCATTGTTCTATTAAAATTTCAACTCTCCATTTGCCTGGAAATAAGTAAGAAACAAATACCTTCACTATTTAATTCCATCAGTCTTCTCAGCTTAGGCACTGCCAGATCTTTATTCTCAAGCAAGTTCCAACAGTCTCTAAAAGTAATTGTTCAGTGACAGAACCAATAAGCACTCAAAACCTGAAATACTGAAGAGTTCATTTGGCAATGTTTCAACCTTGGAATGAAGCAGTAAATGAGAACATTTTCTTCTGCTGCTTATTCTTTCACAAAAGAAGCTATCAGTGATATCTTCCTTGTCAACAGGACACAAACACAGAACATCACTGATTAAAACAGCTAACCAAGGACAGATGTCTCAAGAGAGTATCAGAGCAGCCTTCTGCATTTCCAAGCATATCTGACTTTTCTTCAGATAAAACTATCCCCCTAGCCAGGAAATCCAGTGGCATTCTGAGTTTGTTTTCCAGTGCATCTTTCTATATTTTAATTACATGTTCCCTCATAGCTTAAGAAAATGTGCTGAAGAATGTCACAAGTATATGGAAGCACTAGAGAGCAAGTCTTTTCACATGAGATAGTTTTTAAATAGTTGTCCTCTTATCTTCCAAAATACACCAGCACTTCTGTAAGATGCTGAGTGCCTTAACTTATAACAAACACATCAGTACTGTTTTCAAAGTGTTTTCAGAATGTTCTGGCATGAAATCAAATATCCTGACAGTTATAAAGGTCTTCTCTTTTAGAGATTCAAAGTTCACAGGTTCATGTATATATTTCTGCATAACTCACACGTGCAGAATTCTGTTGTGATCTATAAGATTTGAGTTTCATTTCACCTAGAAAATGCATCCTACATCAAGTAAAAACCCCAAGCAATTCTGTTTTCATTTACTTTTGTTTTGCCTAACAACACATTCCCGTTACCTGTATGAAACAGTGATTATTGAAAGCTTTTTATAGCACAAGACTATAGGGTATGACTAGTAATGTTACAGAATTACAGAATTATTTCAGTTGGAAGAGACCTCTAAGATCATCGAATCCAACCATCAACCATGGACCTAAGACCACCATGGCCATTAAACCATATGCTGAAGTGCCATGTCTACACATTTCTTGAACACCCCCAGGGACAGTGACTCTACCACCTCCCTGGGCAACCTATTTCACTGCCTGGTAGGCATAGGGAGGACATTCTAAGGAATGGATAATAGCAGCTAATCCATCAACCCACAGCAAAAGAACAAGCACAGTGTTGCTAACATTAGTGGTTATTTCCCAGTGTCCATCTCACACTGAACATCTTCTCGTTGTGCTGAATATAATTCAAATACAAAAACCCCCAGAACACAGAGAGCGAAGGCAGATATATAGAAGCTGATTGACTTACCAAGAGAAAATGATATGTGAGAGGATGCAAGCAGCTTCTGGCAACAAATCAAGTGGGAAAATTCAAGTTTAGATCTCCAGTTGTTCCTAAACAGCAATGAGTACATTCAGCTCTTGTTACCAATCCCATGAGATCAATGATGGGGACTCCCAATGACCAAATCTCACGTTACTGAAATCTCAGCATTCAAGGTTCAACATAATGCCACACACTGGTAATGGAAATCAGTCAAATAGCACATACCTATCTGGGCACATAGGCCCAGGACAAGCTTGTGCCTTGGCACATGAAGGCACACAGCACAGCAAGATCCCTGAAGCCCAAACACAGATGGAATTTGTGAATTCCAACAGGACAGCCTTCTAGCTGCACAGCAGCACCTCCTCCAGGATCCTATGGAGAAGGTTTTGGTAGATTCCCTGTCTGTATCTAGCACATAGTGGTGTTTGAGAAGATTATTATGATGTTGTAAATGCAGGAAATTAATGGTGCCTCAGTGTTGAAACATGGAGCAGACAACAGATAAGCATACGCTTGCATATCAAATTTGAGGGTACTCCTCAGGAAGGTCAAACTATGAAAACCCAGATTTGGAGACTTCTTGAATAGGCACATAGTGCATTATTGCTAGTTGTAGCTCCTGTTGCTTGTCTTTCATCAAGAAAAGGCTACACACAATCTCGAGAAGAAGAAAACCTGTGCAGGTATAACCCAGTTGCCAAGGCCTGTGTTCCTAGAGTAAAATTTCTGAACACATGGGCAAAATAAAGAAGCTGCAGAAATCACCCCTGCCTTTCAGAATTCAGAGAAAGTAAATCAAGTGGAGTTGCAAGCTAATTAACAATCTAAGCCAGAATACTGGATAAACATCACAATGCAAAATTTATTTTTGAGCTTTAAAAATCTTTCAGTCATTCTGGATATAAAATATATTGTCCTTCTTTCCATTTAGACTGAGTTATGAAATCAGAATACTGGGAGAAAAACAATGTTAAGACTAATTTTTAAAAGACAGTTACAGCTTTCAACAATGCCAAGTTAAATTTGTAGGATCCTATGAAAGGATGCTATAAGGTCTTCCTGGAGCCTTCTCTTCTCCCAGCCTGTCCTTGTAGGAGAGATATTCCAGCCCTCAGATAATTTCTGCATCCCTCCTCTGGAACTGTTCCACCAGGTTAACGTCCTGTTTGTCCTGAGGGCTCCAGACCTGGACATGGTACTCTAGGTGATGTATCTCTGTGGGCTAGAAGGGCAGAATCACCTCCCTGGTCATGCTTCTTTTGATGCGGCCCAATGTGCAATTTGCCTTCTGTGCTGCAAGTGTGTACTGCCGGCTCACATCCAGATTTTCATCCACCTGTACCCACCACATCCTGATTTTCATCCACCTGTACCCACCACATCCTCTGCAGGGCTGCTCTCAATTACGTTATCCCCCAGCCTATATTGATACCAAGGATTGCCCTGTTCCAGGCTTTGGACTTTGCGTTTGACATTGAGGTTCACATAGGTCCAGTTCTTGAGCTTGTCAATGTCCCTCTGAACAGCATCTCATTGCCTCCAGTGTGTCAACTGCACCATTCAACTTGGTGTCATCTGCAAACTGGCTAAGGATACCCTTAATCTCACTATGTCATTGTTAAGGATATCAAACAACATAGGTTACAATACGGACCCCTGAGGAACACCAATTGTCCATCTCTATCTGCACACAGAACTGTTGACCACTACCCTCTGGATGTGACTATCCAACCAATTTCTTATCCACCAAACAGTCCACACATCCAATTAATTTCTCTCCTATTTAAAGAGCAGAATGTTGTCAGGGACCGAGTCAAAGTCTTTACAGAAGTCCAGACAGATGACATCCATAGCATTTCCCTCATCCACTGATATAGACACTCAATCACAAAAGGCCACTAAGTTAGTCAGGCAAGACTTGCCTTTGGTGAAGCCATGGTGGTGGTCTCCAATCACCTTCCTGTGCTCCATGCCTTAGCACAGATTCTAGGAGGACCAGTTTCATGATCTTCCCAGGCAGACAGGGGAGGCTGACAGGTCAGGAGTTTCCAGGGTTCTGCTTTCCACACTTTTTAAAAATGGGTGTAATGTTTCCCAGAGATTACCATCACCTTATATTCAGGCTTTTAAAAGGCCAAATGACACTGCCCAACTTCCTGTTCTCTTTCGCCTGTGCAGACATATACCAAAATTTCTCTATCAAGATTTTTTTTTTTTAAATTGGTATGAATACTCTTTATGTTGAAAATAAACTCTTTAAAAGCATTGAGTGGAATAAACAGTAAGTACTGAAAACTTAGAAGAATACGCAAAATATATTTAAACTTCAATATCAGAAACAAACAAAGATTTTAAAGAAACCAGCACACTGTCTCATGAGAAATTTACCTCTCTGTACCTTACAGTAGCCTCTTTACTACTTACATTAAAAATTAAATCAATTATGCCACTCTAAATGGACAACCAGTCTTCCAGTTAAAGATGTCTGTGGGTACACAGGCTAGCAGACAGCATCAAGCATCTCTCTCCTTTTTTTAACTTCAACTTCGCAAATATCAAAAAAAGAGGCAGAAAAAAATAGTCTGACATATATAATATGCATGTTTCCAACGTATATGGATACTGATTTATTTTTTTAATCCTATCCTAGACTTATAGCTCTGCACTTACTTAGACCTGTTTTACTCTGTCATTGATCTGTGTCAATTTTAAACTGACCTGAAAAGGAAAGAGAACAATAACACTTGACAAGAAAGTGGTGAGCAGCACACCATCTGCTGCTTTCATTCAGTTCACTGAAAAGCTCATACACAAGTAGAATCTGCACATAGGAAAGAAAGTGGCAAGATAAAAACTGTAAGAAAGATTTAAACCTTCTGAAAGCTAAAACTTATCTCTCTAATCTCTATCACCCCATGAACACTTAAGACAATGTCCAAAAAGTGAAATTCTGCACAACAGAAAAAAACAAGGAGATAGCTGTCTAGGGTGTAAAGTATCATCTCTGCTCTATGGAGTTCCCAGGAATCTTCAAATCAGCATAATTTTCCGGAAAGCTTGTTATTAGCTGTTTCATCAAAACATCCATTAGAAACCCTTTCTTTTCCAACAGAATTCTGTCTTAAGAAAACCAAATTTCTCTAGAAGTCTGCCATGCTACAGTTCAATAACCGTCACTCCCTTTTACCTTACTGGTATTTAATGACAGAGGTTGTGTATATCTTATTGTTTTTATAAATGTGAGGCTCTGAAATTAGGAAATCATTCAGATGCTGGATGAAATAGTAGCCACCTTAATCTTTTTTTCCTTATTAGTTTAATAAATAAATAATTCTTTTCAGACGATTTGAAAATTGTCCAAAAGTCAGTTCTGAGATGAGTAGCTGCAATTCTATGCATGACACCAAGTCTCTATTTGGTCTAAAAAAGAAAGAAAAGAAAAAAAACTAAGAGTAATCTTGGGCCTGATTCCTGTCAGTAAAGTCACTCATGGTTTTACACTCAACATGCTAGGGACAGATTTCATTCAGTGCCTTCAACAGTTTATGCAATTCTGTCAGCTATAGAACCATAAATTATACCCCCCAAAAAAATTTCATTCTTCATCCTGCATCTGTCAAATGTCTCAGAGGATTCCAGGCCACCTCCTCACACATGTAAGTAAAAGCTGAAGAACAAAAAGCAAGGACTGATTTTATCTCAAGGTTATGGAAACATCATTAAAGCATAAAACCATGGTGTCAAAAATTTATCTTGACGTTAGAAAATGTCTCAGTGGAGTTAAAACCTTATCACGTAATTAACTTTAGATAATTCTGTTTAATACGGAGGATCAGAATTTTGAAACAGTCACAACCTTGATAAATGGCATGTTAAATAAACTGGAGCTTCTCAAGAGTGATCAGATAGCAAGAACGAGAAAAATCCAGCTCCACCTCAAAGGACAATTGATACAAAAGCAAATTGTCTAGTAAGGACAGGGCAATACTGTGAAAAAGGAAGGCACATTACTCTTCTGAAACACTTTCCCATCTAGTACAGCTGATTTTACACAGGTTTTACACAAACCAAAAATACATTTGGGCGAAATTCTGTTCTCATGGAAAGAAATGGTATCATTTTCTTTGATTTTCAGTTTCAGTTGTGTACAGTTTCCACAAATTTGCACTCAGCTGGACTCTCTGCCTATTAAGTCTTACAAGCAAGTGAATTATATTGAAAATTCTATAATTATAGATTTTTATAACTACAATCAATTTTCACAAAGACAAGAGCACTGGCCAGCAGAGCAAGAAGCTCTTTTGACCTAAATGAGGCTGGAGATTTTCCAAGAAATCTGCAACTTGGTCATGTCATTGCAAGGCCATTTTTCTCTTTTGTCTGGTTGTCTGCTTATTTTCCTTCTTGAGGATCCAGCATCAAACAGAATAAAAAAATGACCTTTGACTAGTTCTTTTTGTGGCATGCCATTTAAGAACTGATCCAAAAATGTTCAGTGTTAGAATAAGCACTTACTGAACTCGAAAGGAATGTTGGAAGAGGTTGGGAAAACAAGATTACATTTTGAAGTCATGTATCTGAAGTATTTCTTTATTCTATGACCACACGAGAGAAGTCATCACAGCTGGTCTGCATTTTAGAGTTATACTACAGAGAAGAGACTACATAAGTCTTTTATCAGAGTTCCAAAGCCTTAAAATTTACCTGCTGGGAATAAGTATCCTTCTCCATCTTAAAAATAAAATAAAAATAAAGTAAAATAAATAAAAAGTCAGTGTTTTTTCCATTGACATTTAACCTCCCAAAAACATTCTATGGGAGTTACAGAAAACACCTATAGTGCAACTATAAAGAAGTAAGACCTACTATAATGGTCTATCCAGAAAGTGGGGGGGTTGGGGAGGGTGGGAGGTATATAGCAAGAATAATGTAAAATCTCACCACTTTGCAGAACACTGAAGGAAGTGAGGACAAATTCACACTCAACATAAGGAATATACTGAGTTAAAGACATCTTTGTGATAACAAAGCTAGAATAGGACAACTGTTGTCATTAACAGGAGCATTCCTAGTCCCCCAGTTAACACGATTTGGAGCTAGGAAGTCTTGAGTTTCACCCTGCCCTCAATGCCCCCTAGCATCACATTGGTAAATCACATGGGAGGGATGAGGAGAGGTGCAGATGTTTGTGCATGCATGTACATTAAAAAAAAATTTAAGTTTCCATGTTTTCTTCACCAGTGTTCTAATATACTGAGCAATCATCACATTGTTCCTGTAAAGGCACTATACTCACCCTCCATCTTAAGCTTATTATTACAGAGAAGGCAAGAACATTTGTAAAGCATTTCTTACAAGCTGCAACTCTGTTCAAACAGGTTAGGTAGTGATTATCTTCTGATAGTCAGCTTTATCCTCAGCTGTACAAATTCCCTAATCCAGGTAACATGGCATGTACTTCACGTGAAATGCTTCTTCAAGTTCAGACCAAACCAGTATGCCAACACAGTTTGAGTGAACACTATATACTGCATAAGGATTTTTATCTACAGGTCCTTTTGACCTGGTATATTTTACCCTGTGTAGTTTTTCAGAGAAAATTGCAACTTTACATCATAGGAGTCTACTCACTAGTGAAAAAAAAAAAATCCAGAAAAACAACAGCTGAATATACTATTCCTACTCCTTTTGCCCATAGCAAAAGAATTCCACAATTGTGCAAACCTATTTTCAAAAGGTTAAAAATAAATCATGTATTGCATTTTCATTAAAGTTTTTTAGGGCTCTTCCTTCTATTTATATCAGAAGTAAAACATTTATGAGTTTTACATACCACACAAGAAAACTCCTATTAAAACAATGAAAACATTCATGAGTTCAGGTAAATGTTATGGTAAAATTTATCAATCGATTAGAAAACAAATCAAGTTACAATTGGGAGTATTCTCGATATGAAGCATTTCTGCTGTCATTGTTCAAAGTAAGCTTTCTGAACTGAAAGCAATAAAATGCATACAGCAGAAGCCAACACAGTTTAGTTATTAACATAATAAGCATTTCACATATTGTGGAAATTAATGTCAAGTACTTCACATTTAGCCTTTCAGAGCAGACAATCCTACACAACCCTTGAGAAAACAGTGTGTGGGTGACAGTACTGCCACAAACACCTGTTAGCACATACTACTAAATGACAAAACAAGAGGGGAGTAGATCTGCAAATGTAAGATAATGCACCTTGCAAAACCCCAAAATTCGAGGCTGAAAAGTGATGTTGTATGCTCTTTATTACTGTGGGAGAATTTCTCATGTTGATTGACTCAATTGCTTTTGAACTTGTGTGCTTTTTAAATGCAACAGGTCTTTTTTTCCCAAAGACCTTTAACATGATAATTTAGGAAATGAAATTTTGAAGTTATACAATTATATAAAAGCTATACTTATGATTAAATACTGACTAAACAGAATAAAAATAAATAGCTTGATTTCATTTTGTCATATATTATGTTCTGGATGTACTTACTAAACTCCCACTCGAAAAATAAGCCAAGAAAAGAATAATTTATGAGCTGTTAGGCAATCACATTTAACACTTACTTTTGCGAAGATCTGAAAAAAGTCAATTGCAGGTGGCAAGCAAGACACATCCTGGATCTCTGCTTTCAAATACAGCTGCAGTGTCTGTGCAAGGTGCCTGAGGCCGTCTCTCATTTCTTCACTTAGCTCTTCAATATCTTAAGGTGAAGGGGGGGGAAAAAGTATACTATGTCATAAACAGAACCTTTCACCAACATTTTCAAAAATGTCCACTGGTAACCATACAGTCTAGACATTTCCAGTCCCAGAATGAATCTTGACAGAGACCAGTTTTGACAGAAGGCAGGCATTGGTCATTTATTTTACAGACACCTATCAACATATAGAAGAGTTTACCAGATTGCTACTGCCAAATCATATGAATACAATGGTGAGTTAAAGATCAAAAGCCAGTAGAAAAGCAGATGTAAGTCATTACATATGGAAATTAGATATTTAGGTTTATATAATTTAAAATTTACTTTAAAATTTCTGCAGCAGTGCATATTTTTATACTGTACTCTCCATAGATGTGTCAGAAACACTTCATGCTAGTAGGTCATAAGGGAAAGTCTTAGAGACAAAGCGAGTTTTGTACACAGCAGCTGCTAAATGCAATGGATAATACATGGATAGTCAAATATATATTAAGTAAATATAACTTTATTTTAAAAGAAAAGCAACATTATTCATGCTTTACAGATAGGAATCTGGAAGCAGAAGGTAACCAAGTGCCTTATTTACTAATAAAGTGATCACACATGTGTTAGGTCACAGATAACATGGAAAACAAAACTCCGCTGCCCTACAAAGTTCAGTGCCTGATTACCTGCTTCATATTTTGGCTTTCCTGCCAGGTAGCACAGAATAAATAAGGCCTAAACAAGGAATGTGAACAGAGTCAAGCATCACACTATAACAAAAAGCATAGAAGACTATTACGCACTATGAATCCATTTCACCTCTGCATAATGTTGAAATGTTATTTTATTTTTAAATTCTGTCCTTAATGGGAATGGAAGAATGTTATTTCCAGGAAAGGTTTTTTTTTCCCCCATACTTCAAATTCAAGCTTGCTGGCCCCCTAGAATTACATTTCAATATCTGTGTTCCTCTTTAAAGCTAACTCCTAGTCACTCACTTAGAAAAGAGGATGCAATTAAAGCAGATGTCACCAGATTCAGTTAAACAGCTGTCTACTGTGTACAATGCATAGGTTTCTGTGCTCTGTCCCACCTGCCAGCCCTCTGCTTGAGCACACTGGCTATTTTGTCAGTTGTAAATTGCCCATCATGGAGTTTCCATTTTGCACACCCCACACAAGTGAGCTGTTTTAATAACCTCCTTTGAACTACTTCTGGGAGAGCATTACATGCTGGCTTACTAAAATGGCCAGTACCCACAGTTAACTATCAGCCAGGAATCTCTTAGTGGAACAAGCTAAAACCCGCTTCTAATTTGTTTTCCTTATCTGCAAACTCTTTGGTTCTCTTTAGACTTTCTCTGGAGGCACTGAGGGTCACCCCTGCTGAAGTGAAAAATGCGATCCCACTAATATGCTCTACTGTAGAGAGGCATCCATATTATCTATTCTACAGTGTTTCTGTTTCAGCATAAAGTAATACTTTTCAAGTTCTGCTCCCATTCCAATGGTCAGTCACTGCTGCTAAAATGCCATCTACAAGCCACACCTGGATGACCCTGCAATGTGCTTAGCAAGTAAGGACTCCAGGAGAATCTTAAAGGTGGTTTGTCCATACATCAAAGGAGAGACATGCTATGCCAGAACAATCAGATTAGATTCAGCTCCTCACAAAGTTCAAACTGGTTAGTACTAAGATTGATGAGATATGCCACTCCATACCTGGCACAAAGCCCATGTAGCTACAGTATTTCCCTTTTTATAGTTATCCACAGCAATACTGATGTGTATCTTAACAGTGTAGACACTTGAGGGTGACCTTGTACATACTGGAAATATAGACATGTGCTCTGCACATTGTATGGAAATATCTGGTAAATGGAAGTGTCATATCTGTGAGGACTGTGCCCCCAAGAAAAGCAGAAGACTTTTAGATGATTGAAAAACTCAAGTTCAAAGTATTAAAATTAAATATATATAAAAACATACATTTGCATTTCTTATATAATATTAATTTGAAGCTAAAGATGTTTTTTCCTTCAAACTAAAGATACTCTTTCCTTCAAACATAATTTTTCAAGACATCATGTCATTCATCTTAAACAACCTGACATATATTGCCTGATCCTAATAGCTGAAACACAGGATAATACAAGCAAGGAACAGGATATGACCTTTTTGAGTTCTTTATGGACCTCCTGGGACAGTTCCTTCACAACAGAAACACAGACCTGTACAGAGGAAGAGAGACTCCCCGCACATTGCCACAGCCTGATTGTACTTTTAACCACCATTTTCCTTGGCCATCTTCCAAGGCCAGAGAGAAAAACCAAGTGACCACCTCCAGCTGTTCCTCCAGTTCTCATGATGACCCTGATCCATCCTCATCCTTTGCAGGATGAGATGCTTTCCTTATGTACTTCTTTTTCCATACAGGGACAGCTGCTCCTGGCACAGACAGGATTTTGCACTTGTTCAGGGGTAAAATTCCAAAACATCAGAGGTGACCACCAACCTGGGCACTTGCCCATACTCTCCCGCGCACCTTGACACGCTCAGTTATCCAGCCTCAGGGCAGATCTACATGTGGTTTTCTTGAGAAGCACCACAGAGGACACATGGGGTACAAATGCATAAGATCTTACGTAACGCAGCTGAGAAAGCACATGCCTTAAACACCTTAACGTGAAGGGAAACATACTAAAGCAAGTAAGCTAAACAAAATTTGATAGCTGTAATCATTCTCCTAAAGTGACAAGAACCACCACAGAAAGCACACAGAGTACAAATACCTAAGATTCTATGCCACCCCAGGACAGCAAATGTATCAAGCTAGTGAACATACTACAGAACATAAAGGTATACAAAACTCTTTAAACAATCCTCTTGTTATGTTGCTTCTCATTAACTCAACCCTTCCATCTCCTTCCAAAATAGACTGCCTTGGTTAAGACAGCTGATTTTCTGGCACCAAATATAGACTGTCCTGGGTTAAGAGAGCCCACTCTCACAACCAAGACCCCCACACACAGATTGGAAGTGGAAGTGTCCCGGTTTCACAGTCTTCCCTCCTAGTGAAACCCCCCACGCACAAAGCAAAGGGAAAGTACAACACACAGAAAACCCCTCTGCTTTGAGAATAAGGAGTTTAATGTATAAATGTATAATTATCTTAGCCTATTTCACAGAACAGATGCCCTGTGACAGTCTAATAAGTTTGTCTCTCTCTATGTGAGTCAACAAAGATAAAAGTGATAGCAGAGCCACTGGAAAGAAGGTGGAAAGAATCCTGTCCACCAATCCTGGATGCAAATCAGCTTGTGATTGCATCGTGATAACACGGGACTACAACAATGGACCCAAGGACCCAGCCATCACACCTTTAGGGCAAGATAATCACCACCTGTTTCCTGAGCTTTGTCTGGATGGAGACAGGGTAGACGGAGATTCCCCCCTCCTCCAGCCAGGGTCTTGCCCAAACACACAGATTTCCTGCCACTGGAATTCCTGAGGGACAATATTTTGACTACATACCTAAGGACTAAAAAACTGTATAAAAGACTTGAGCAACTACTGGTTTGTTGAGAGAAACAGAGGAGAGAAACAGAGGAGAAAAACGGGGAGAAAAACGGAGATGAAGGAAAACACAGGAGACGGGCCAGGCCGCTGAGAAGCCGGGACAATGCTGCTCCGGAGAAAAGAAGCTGCCCGGAGGACCACAGCTCCAGCCAAGCCTCAGCATCCTTTCTCTACAGACCCAGGCTGCCCAGAGGAGCCTCAGCATTGTTCCTGTATCAACCCAACATCTCCCCAGAGGACCACAGCTGTTCTCCAGCAAAAGCCTCACCACGGTTTCTCAACAAACCAAACATCTCCTGCAGCACCTTTCCTCCACAGACTTTAACTGTCCTGGGGGGGATGAGGGGTGTGGTAATATAATTCCTTTCCTCTTCTATCTCTCGTCCCTCTCTCTCTCTCTCCCACTTTCTCTATTTTCTCCCTCTTCCTTTCTTATGTCCACTTTATTTATGTAATAAATAGTCTAGCTGTTGATACTTTGGCCTCGTTTGTGCCATTAATTTCACAACACGGGAATATTTAAAAGAACTGTGTCTCCGGACCGAGACATCTAATGTCTCCGGACCTTGACATGCCCCAAACCCGGAAACCAGAAGAGGCAACCAGAAACAGGAAGCCCTTCCTGTTACAATCTGAACTTCAAGCCCTGTGATACTTTGCTCCAGCCAACACTTTCATTTTGAAGCTGGCATGACATCAGCATGATATTGAACACACATCAGCAGATTCAACTCGACCCATGACAGCAGGAATCATTTCACTATTAGCAAATAAAACATTTTTAGAATGGAGAAGAGAAATTGCCTAAGCAGCATGGTATAAACAGACACGGCAGTTTAGGACAGATGTAAACAAGAACACCAAATCCAACTGGAACTTCAGTAAGAATTGGCAGAGACAGGAACAACATGCAGCTATCCACTCTGGAATCTGTCCAGGAGATCAGAGCTAATGATCCCAGCAAAAGGTCCCACAGGATCTCTTATGGCAAATGATTAAGACCTGATTTTCACAGCCTATCAGGAAGGTGAGGCCAAAAGCAAAGGGAATGCTTTAATTTTGTGTTCTTAAGAAACATTTTCAATTGTGTATGAACCCTTTTGTGGTAGATAAAATACTATAAAAGGTGAAAAGTTTTTTTAAAGAAGACATGGGGATTTAATTATGCAGCCAGGGGAGGTTTAGGTTGGATGTTAGGACGAAGTTCTATACAGAGAAAGTGATTGCACATTGGAATGGGCTGTACAGGGAGGTGGTGGAGTCACCATTATTGGAGGTGTTCAGGAGGAGACATGATGGGGTGCTTGGTGCCATGGGTTAGTTGTTTAGGTGCCTATCTGTTCAGCCTGTCAAGGTCCCTCTGCAAGGGATAGAATACCTCTAGATCCTACCAAGGGATACTGAGAATCCCTCTAGATCCTACCAAGGGATACTGAGAGACCTCAGTGTATGGAACTACCAGTTACACAAATAGAGAAAATTGCTGTACAAGCAATCAACAGGTCATTCTTAAAGGGAAACTCTTCCCTTCCCTCCACTTCCCCTTGTGCATGCAAGGGGAACCATTATGCAACCAATCACTGGAACAACAGAGCACCATAAGATTTTTTTTTTTCCCCTTGATCCCAGCAGTGCCATGAAGTCGAAGTGCCATTTTAACTTCATTTGAAGCATCTGGAAATGCTGCTCATATCTGAGATACTCACCTAATTCCCCATAAACCTTTGTTAAACCACTTGAGAATATCCATGGCAGGAAATCATGATGTGTTCATTTATTAAAATGTATTCCCTCCATCCTTTTTAATTTGTTGCCTTATTAAGGCTTTTTGCCCTGGCAGAATGTCAGAATATCAGAATGTACAGAAGGAAGATAATACTAGTTGTTAGGTTTTGTTCTTATGTTTATGTGTTTTTCATTTCTACTTGACTATATCAATAGATCAAGCTGGTTTATAGCCAGAGCTCAAAAGAACAGCAGAAAAGTACTGAGACAATCAAAATACTCACATCACTCACTAGAAGATCTCTTTAAACAAGATGCCAGAATGAACTAAGGATATATTTCTGTCAAGCCTTTAACCCTTAAGATACTACAAAATCTAGGGGGAAAAAAGCAATATTAGCTCTGCTGAGATTATAACAAGCACCCTTTCCTACTCAAGAACATGAAACTTGTGAAATCACAGAAACAGTCTATTGTTTTTTCTCCACTGAAAAGCCACGTAGATGGTAGGCATCTCTTGTAAATTTTAGACTTATTCCCTTTTTCTGGAAGTTATTTTGAAGCTTCATGCAACAGCACATAAAGAAGTAAAACTTCTAAATGTAAAAACATGCATTTCTGTGTATATATTTAAAAATATGTATGCTGTACGTAGTAAGGCAGACATCAGGTAAATTAAAAACTACAAAAGCAAGATGTACATGTGGTGGTTTAAGCCTTAACTGGGAGTTAAGAGCTCAGATGGGGGCAAGGCTGAGAATCTCTCCCCCACTCCCCCTTCCTCCCTCCAAACAGAGAGGGGAAAAAAAAAGGAAGGAGCAAATCCACCAAGCAATAATTTGGAGTCAGCTTGGAAGTAGAGAGGTAAAGAGTTTTCTTTAAACAATATATATATACTATATATATATATAACAATAACAGGTAAGGTTCACAAGGGCAAGGAACAAGAATGCATGGGAAGGGGACAAAGAAGAATAATACAAAACCAGTCTCTCTCTGAAGAGGCACGGAGGCAGGGAGAAGGATCACATGGCAGAGGAGCAGGAAAGCAGCCACAGTAGCTCTCATGCAGGAGAGGCAGGAGCCAAAGGGAGACGCAATAGCTGCAATGTCCTGCTTTTTATACCCTAGATGGGCAGGGAGGGGGGAGTGGAACAGACTCAGTTTCCCAGCAGGAAAACACCCTGCAGGGAGGGCAAAGTACCCGCAAGCCATCCACCCTATCTTGGTTTTTGTTTTCAGAATGGGCGTTAATCCACCACAGTACACTGTAAACTCCATAAGTATATTAAAGCCAAAAAATTAGGTGAAAGTTTTGGTAGAACAAAACATACTTCTTTTTTGCCTTGATCTTTGAAAAAAAAATGTTCCTCTTCACACAAGATTTATCAGGATTTGTCTTTGATTCTGCTATTAATACAGAGCAGACCTTCAGAAGGCAAGCTGCAATTAAATCAGGGGGCCACTCTGAAAAGCGGAATTTGGAAGCATTTCCTGTAATATGGCTGGCAATTACTTACTTGACTGAAGATCTGAGAAGGAGTAGAGTCTCTCTGAAAGACATACTGATTGTCTAAGCTGTAGAGAAAAACAGATAATTAACACTTCCATAGCATGCTTTTTCTTGAAAATGATCTACAAGATTGATTATGCAATGTGATATGCCTGTGAGATTATTAGGTAAGGCTAACAGCATCAGCATTAATCTGGTCATTTCATACATTCTGTAAATTATCATAACAATCCTAAATTTTTCTTGGTGTTATAATACTTCTTACTGTTTGGTGTTTTGTTGGTTTGGGGTTTTTTGTTGTTGGTTTTCTGGGTTTTTTTTGGGGAGGGTGTTTGTTTGTTTGTTTATGTTTTTGTTGTTTGTGTTTGGGGGTTGATAGGGGATTGTCTTTTTTGTTTGGTTGGTTGGTTTTTGTTTTGTTTTTTACTTTGGCACTTTACACTTAGTAATTTACTTTGGCCCTTATTACTAATTTTGAATGCTACTTATTAAGTCAGCAGTCTCAGATTTCATGTGACTGTAATTAATGCACACTACAGGTAGATACATATTTGCCCTTTAAAAACAATCATGCACAAAATTTTCCCAAAAATGGATAAATTATGATACTAAATCATATGTTATCACCTTGCCCCACAACAAATGCACACGATTTTATCCAAGACAAACAGCACCAAGGCAGGGTTAGCAAAAAAATGGGTAAGTGCTTTTTAATTTTATAATCCTACACATTCATAAGCTGCTAACATAACAGAAAATGTTGTCACATATATTAATCAAACCATAGGAATGTCAAACATCCAAGACTTCAAAAAAAATAAATAAATGTAGTAACTGAGATTAAAAGACTCCACATTAAAAGCATGGCATTGTGCCCTCTAAAGAGAAGGGTAGCTAGCAGTATTTCTGCCTGTATCACTCATTCAAATAAGGCTGAATGAGGTTTCCAATTAAGTTAATAGATAAGCACCAATAACTTCAATAGTACCAAAGAAAGAAAATATTATCACTCTGTGTTTTCCTTCTAGGCAGAATTAAGTTTAGAATGCTACCATATAGTCATAGGAAAAGAAAGTCAATAAACAGGTCCCTTGAGCTTAATTATGTCCATTTTAGTACCTCTTGATCCTTTTAGCATTTCTGCAAATTAATCAAAAATCTCGTAATGCAATAGGCAGTCCAATTTTATTTGTCAATCCCAGTCACTTCAGCTTTTTAGCTCTTAACTACATTTAAAATGTAGAGTGAAGAGATATTTATTTGACTCTGCTACAGTCACTTACTAGCTTAAAAACAATCCTGCCAGCAAGTCTGACTGAGTCTGGAGGAAAATTAGGCTCAATCCTCTTAAGACACCTGCATTCCTGCTTGTGGTCAAGCCAAGCTTCCTTCTGTTAGGATTTTTAAAACAAAGAGAAAGAAAAACTTGAATGTTATTTTACATACCATTTTTATATATATATACATACACATACATTATATATACTACATATATATATATATGACATATATACATATTTTAATGTGTAAATATACAAACATACTTCTTATAGACACATATTTCTATATATATACACACACACAAATATTTTTAGATATATATTTATTTACTTATTATACATAAATATGCACACAAACAAACATGCTCAGCCTTGCCATGGGCTGGACCTGTGTCAGGTTGCACCCATACTTGGAGGGGGCTGAAAAGAACCCAGCTCCCCAAACGGACAAAAGAAACCTGATCCAGGAGGGTTTCCCCCTCCCAGATAAGGGTCCCCTGGGTCAAAGGTCTACTCCACTCCTCCTTCTTGTCCAGTAAGCCTATTTAAAGAGGACTATTTTCTTGGTTCACTCTTCCCCACCCCCACTCAACAGCAGGGTCCCTGCCGATCCTGCTTCCCGAGTTACCATATGCCTCCATGTTGCTTTGAAACTTCTAAGGACTGCATCCAAATGCAATCCATTTGCATCAAGGGAATCCAATGCCAGCTGGGCCTGGTTTTGTATATTTTTTTTCTATTTACCCTTTTCCTTATACCTTTGTAACCTTCCCTATTACTCAAATACTATATATATTTTGTTTTAAATTATCTTTTTACTCCCAAACGAATTCCAGACTATTTATTTTGTGATTTTACCTCTCTTTTCTCCTGCTTAATTTGCTTTTACCCTACTGGGAAAAAGGGGGAAGAGGAAATCTAAATCTGTTCCTTTGGGGCTTTTGGACTCCAGGAAAAGCTTTAAACTACAACAATCCAGAACCACAGCAGCATGATAGTTGTTGAGCCAGACTTGGAGGAACAACTGCAGAGACAAAAGTCAGCTTTAAAGGACCAGGAAGGAGACCTTCCTTGGGTACCATTATCCACCAGCTGTGGCAGCCTTCAACAGCATCACTTCAGATGCTGGCTGCCAAAGAAACAGCAGCACAGTCTAAGACTGCAACTATGAGAAAAGCGTGGTGGAAAAAGACAGGCTGGGTTATCCACTCAAACCAATCCCATCATGCTACTTCCTCCTCTAATGTAATTAATTGTGCACTTGATATTATAGACACCAGAACCACAGTAGTGCAGGTTCAGGACACAACAATATCATCATAACGTTACCCCAGAATTTAGCTTTACCTTTAAGAAAACCTAAGAGAAACACAAACAAAAAAAATGCATGGTCAAGGTCCCAGTTCAGTTCCTTGCCAATACAAATCTTACTTCATTCTGCTACATGCTGCTGTCTGGCAACAGTTTGTACCATATTTTCTTAACATTGCTTTTTAAGAACAAAAGGAACATTTAAAGATAGGATTAAAACTGCAGAGAAATCTAGATGAAATAGCTTCATTTTTTGTCCCACGTCTCTTATACAAAGAATTTTCTTCATGAAACATCCTATAAATAGCATCATCAGCTTACTTCAAATTGGTATCATCCTTCCAGCTAGCTGAAAGTTTTATTAGATAAATAAAGAAGCTTTGATTCTCATTTCATTCCAGGAAGAAGACCAGAAGCTGCATACTTCACAAGATTGAGAGAACTAGAAGGGAAGCTGAAATTTCCTTTGTCTTAATTCCAAAAACACACACAACACTCTAGGCAAACATTCACCCAGCAATCAAGTTCACAGAGACCTTCAAGAGTCTTCATCACTTCACCAAAAATACAGCTGCTCTAAATCAGTGGTCAAGATTTCCATGCTGCAAAAACTACCCCAAAAATCACAATGGCAAATAATCCTCATGGCTGTCAGGAGTGGTGATGGCATTTTCAGAATTCAAACCAGGAATAGTGTCCCAGTTTGAAGTGGTCGCCCTTAAGAAAGCTACAAAGTTGCAGTCCTCCAGAAGGTAGAGCATCCAGGGGGTGTACCAGAATGTGTAATATTTGTATTTCTTCCCACAGATGCTGCATCTCTATAAATTTGGCAGCAAAGTTACTGTCTGTCTCTTTCTTCCTTTTCTCTTCCCTGAACATAGTGAACTACTTTATCTGGTGGGGGAGAAGGATGGTTCCTGTTTCATCTCTGGCCCTGAAAGGAAAACTAATTTTTACTGTGCAATATTGGCCTGTTTAGGTCTAACGCCAGGGACTAAGGGAAGGCAGTTTCAAGTCTGGCCAGCTTGAATCCAGTCTAGCAATGGGGGTGGGGGGGCAGCAGGATGGTGCTGCAGGACCTTGCATTTGGACTTGTTGAACCTCATGCTATTGTCATGAGCCCACCTCTCCAGACTGTCAAGGTCCCTCTGGATGGCATCCCTTCCCTCCAGCGTGTCTGCTGCACCACACAGCTTGATGTTGTCAGCAAACTTGCTAAGGCTGCACTCAATGCCACTGTCCATATCGCCAACAAAGATGTTAAACAAGACTGATCCCAGTACTGATCCCTGAGAGACTCCACTTGGACATGGACCCATTGACAGCCAATCTTTGGGTGCAGCTGTCAAGCCAGTTCTGTATCCACTGAATGGTCCATCCATCAAACCCATACTGCACCAGCTTGGAGACCAGGATGTGGTGTGGGACAACGTCAAAAGCTTTGCTCAGTTCCAGGTAAATGATGTCAGTTGCCACTAATGTTGTGACCTTGTCATAGAAGGCCACTAGGTTTGTCAGGTAGGATTTGCCCTTGGTGAAGCTGTGATGATTGTACCCAATCACCTCTTCATTATTCTTTTGCCTCAGCACTGCCTCCAGGAGGATCTGCTCCATGATGTTACCAGGCACAGAGGTGAGACTGACTGGCTTATAGTTCCTCAGGTCATCCCTCTTTCTGTTCTTGAAAATGGGGGTTATGTTTCCCCTTTTCCAGTCACTGGGGACCTCCCCAGACTGCCAGGACTTTTGGAATATGATGGAGAGTGGCCTAGCAACCTCATCTGCCAGTTCCCTCAGCACCCATGGGTGTATCCCATCGGGTCCCATGGACTTGAACACTTTAAGGTTCTTCAGATGGTCATGAACCTGATCATCACTCATCCTTCTTCCAGCCCCTGCCATTATCTTCCATTATTCTGGGAGTGTGACTGGAGCCCTTGCCAGTGAAGATTGAGGTAAAGAAGTCATTGAGAACGTCAGCCTTCTCCATGCCCCTCATTGCCAGCTCACTTGTTTCCTTTCTGAGGGGGCCCACACCTTCCCTAGTCTTCTTTTTACCATTAATATACCTATAGAAATTTTTACTGTTTCCCTTGATGTCCCTGGCTAGGTTTAATTCTAACTGACCTTTAGCTTTTCTAAGCAGGTCTCTTGCTGTTCAGGCAGCTTCCTTATATGCCCCCCATTCCAGCTGTCTTTTCTTCCACTCCTTTTAGCGTGCCCAGGAGCTCCTTGCTCATCCGGGCAGGTCTCCCAGCATTCTTTCCTGCTTTCTTCTTTGTGGGTATACTTCTCTCCTGGGCACAAAGAGGGTGATCCGTGAATACGGACCAGCTGTCCTGGCCCCTCTTCCCTCTAGGGCTTTGTCCCATGATCCTTTGGCCAGCAGATCCCTGAAGTGATCAAAGTCTTCATGCCTAAAATCCAAGGGTGCAAGCTTGGGATATGTCCTCCTAGTTGCCCTGAGGATCTCAAAAATCTATTGCTTCATGGTCACTGCAACCAAGGTTATCCCTGAGCCCCACATTGGTCACCAGCCCTTCCCTGTTGGTGAGAGCAAGGTCCAGCATAGCACCTTTTCTCGTTGGTTCCTCTACCATTTGGAGGAGGAAGTTATCATCTATGCATTCCAGGAACATTCTGGAATGCTGGTACCTAGCTGTGTTGTTCCTCCAGCAGATGTCAGGATGGTTGAAATCCCTATGAGGGCCAGGGCCTGTGAACATGAAGCCACTTCTATTTGCCTGTGGAGTGCCTCATCTGCTTGGTTCTGCTGGTCAGGTGGCCTGCAGCAGACCCCTACAGTAACATCACCTTCCCGTCTTTCTTTTAATGTTCACCCATATGCTCTCTTTCTCCTCTCAGAAGCCACCTTTATACCTTCAGTAAGACTGGAGCACCTTGTGTCCTGTCTACACACCCTGCTCATGCCAATTACTGAGTTAATTCAAAAGGAGCCCCTGGGATACCTCACAACCCCCTCACTGGGTTCCAACTGAGCTAATTCAAAAGGAATCCCTGGGGTACACCCAGTCACTATTTGCACTCTGTGTTAGCCTGCCTGCACCAATGGCCTGGCAGTCCCAGCTGTCTGACCACATCCACTCCCTCTCACGCCCCACTCACTAGGTTGAAAGTAGAGAACAGGCTGTTACCTCGCAGCTGGCAGTCTGAGAGCCTCTGCCAGGGTCACCGGAGTTTAAATTTCCCACAGCTTCTCTGGGAACACCCCCAGCCATGTCACCCTCTCAGGCAACGTTGCGAGAGCCTCCGAATTGGGTCTGGTCTCCTCTCCCCTCTCTCTTTCGGTCTCCCTGTCTCCAGGAGCCCTCTTTTCTCCTCTAAAGATCAAAAGATCATGGCACAGCACAGAGCTAGCCGGTGCTGATGCAGTTGCCTTGCAACTCGTGCACCTGCAACTTTTGTTTCAGAGGCGCTTTTATTAGGATTAGCAGACAAAGACTAACGTTTCCATAGCAAAGAAATGTCAGGATGACAAGATGAGGGAAAACTGATATATATTGAACTATCATAGAGTCAATAAGGTTGGGAAAGATCTCAAAGATCATCAAGTCCAACCTGTCACCCAAGACCTCATGACTAATAAACCATAGCACCAAGTGCCACATCCAATCCCCTCTTGAACACCTCCAGGGATGGTGACTCCACCACTTCCCTGGGCAGCCCATTGCAATGGCTAACAACTCTCTCAGTGAATAACTTTCTCCTCACCTAAGCCCAAACCTCCCCGGGTGCAGTTTGAGACTGTGTCCTCTTGTTCTGGCACTGATTGCCTGGGAGAAGAGACCAACCCCCTCCTGGCTACAACCTCCCTTCTCCCAGCTCTGAAAAGGCACAAACAAGGCACAAAGAGCTAGACACATCTTACCATGGCTCCAAAGATTTCAAAATGGTGTCAGGCATTCCCACTGCTCAACAGAGGACTGGTGGAGCCACAAACCCATGCCTGCTCCCCAGCTTACATACCAGTCAGCATCCGGTGATGTGCAGGCCCAGACATGCCCCCAGAGGCTGGGTTTGGAAAGCAAAGTTTTGCCCTATTGCCCAGTGTGTTACCTAACACCCCACTCTGTTTATCATAGTTGCCTAGCCAGTATCAGCCAGTTCGACCACTTCTGGTCAAATACAAACACAAATTAACCCATTCCTACCACATCTCTAGCACAGCTAGTTATAAAGATTTCAAAGGCTATTGCACATTTTTTTCTTAGGCTGCATTTAACTAGGAAAATTATTTCAGGTGACTACATTCAGCAGCTGTACCATTTATTCTATTTCATTCAGTGTTTTTTTTCCTGCTTTAGCTTTCAGCTACATGGGAGATTTGTGATTTCATTTCCTTCACCCAAGAAGGACACCAAGAAGGAATTAATCCAAATACATTTAGTGTCACATGCTGTCTGACAAATAAAAGTTAAGTATTTAGCACTGACTAGAATGATTCTTGTCTAGAAGAAACAAGGTGATGGTTGTAAATGTCCAGACATCATTCTCTGCAACATAATTATATTGGTATTTTTGTCCCACTTAAACTAAAGTTGTTCTTCGGAGTAAGCCTTTTTTTTTTTTTTCCCCCCTATATAAGTTTTTTTTCCCCCCTATATAAATGTTGCACAGAATTTTAAACATGCTAGAGGTTAAATCAAAATAATTAATAGGTTATCCAACCAGTAAAGCCCTAATGAGATTAAATATGCAGTACCACATAGCACCATTTGCCACTTTTTTTTTTTTTTTTGAGCTGTGTTCCCACGTGAGAGGAACAGTTTAAACATGCCTTTTGCAAAACAGCACTTTGGCTGAAACCAGTGCCAAAAAGGCATTAGTATGACTTCTCTGCAGAAGGAGCACTGGAACAGGGACTGCCATTCACTTCCTCCCAACTGTCCAGGGAGAGGGGGAAAAGCTCCAAATGCATTCAGTATCATGAAATTCAACAATATTTATTCTCATTACCAATACAACAAGGAGACGAATTACACAACAATACGAGACCAAAAAGATTTTGTTACTCTGGAGAGATTGATGAGTATATATTAGTCCCAGACTTCTCCATGTGTGGTTTTCTTAACTCTGTGTATCCTGGCTTTCATTCAAGGTTTTTATATCCCGCAACCGGCATGAGTATAAATACTACAGTGCAGAGGTACAGCCACCTGGTAGGACCCTTCTCCCTCTCTGTCAGGAAAGGTCTTTACATTTTGCAACAGGTGTGCTGTTTTTCCCCTTTTTAGAAATCAACACTATCAGAAGGAGGCAAAAATGCACAAGTGAACAGCACAGGGCAGTTCCCAGCCCTCCTCCTCCAGGTTTCATTTACCCTCAGTAACTCAGGAAGAGTATCCCTCCTTTTATCTCCTCCCAGATCATTGTCTCTCATATATCCCAAGTGCAATTCCTCAGGCTTTACCTAGGTGTGAAGGGTCAGCACCCATGCATCTCAGGAGACAGTGAAGCATCTAGCTGTTTACTGGTGACAGATTGAGTGTCTGCACCAGCACCATACAAACATCAATCAAGGCAATCATTGGATTTCACTCAGTAACACAGGCACAGGATCACCTCCTGCTAACCCAGGGCATGGATAGAGACTCCTCACATCTGTCTGCCAGGTCTTGCATATCTTTAGCTGAGTTGTTTTGCCAACGTGTGACCACTTCTGCACAGACATATGCAATCCCTGTCTCCCAACAGTCACTAACCCCATGAAAGATTCTAAACCAATGTTTATGAAAGTTCCAACTGCTCAAATTTCTAGATTTCTCAAAATTCTGCCTGAAATTACTCTCCCACTTATCAGGGATTACCACTAGTCCCCAGTCCATGGGATGCACCAAATTAATAAACATTGCCAAGGAGATGACAGCAATGATTAGAAGAAGCAGAACACAAGGTAACTCTATGTCTGGAGTGACATCCAGCCAACTTAACACTGCTAGAAGACAGCTTCGGGAAATTAGGTATCAACAACTGGGAAAGGGGCTACAACAGTGTCAAAGGGGGGCAAAAGTCAACAAGGTCAAACTGAAGAACAAACAAGCAAAATTTATAAAGGTCTGCATATACTTGATCCTAAAATCAGAGCTCAGATGAAAAAAAAAAAAAATCAACTCAAATAATCTTGCCATAACTTTCAGTCCCACTTTTCTAATAGATTTTGAAGTAAATTAATGTGGTAAAACGGAAAGAAAATGGCTTCAAATAATAAGAAAAAAAATGGAAAATTTGAGATTTGGCATAACTCCCTTGACATTTTCAGTATTTACATTATGGAGATTTCTTTAAACTAGAAATTCTAATTCCCATGTAATTTTGTTCAGGATTTCTGACACTGACCGCATATCTCCTTCAAGGATCACAATTCTCACAGTAAATTCCAAAAAGGAAATATCTTTCAAAAGACTATTTCTTATGCTGTAGGTTAGCCTAAATACAGCCTTCTGCAATCAACTGACACTTTAAATCAAATAAAGATTTTTACAGGATATTTGCAGGTTTTGGTAATCCTAACATAATAATCCTCTGCTGCATTTACTTTCAAGTTTTGGCAAAGTTCACTTTTATCCTAAACCTAACAAAGTTGGCAATGAAGTTGGTGAGGGGTTTGGAGCACAAGCCCTATGAGGAGAGACTGAGGGAGCTGGGGTTGCTTAGCCTGGAGAAGAGGAGGCTCAGGGGAGACCTTATTGCTGTCTACAACTACATTAAGGGAGGTTGTAGACAGGTGGAAGTTGGTCTCGTCTCCCAGGCAACCAGCAGCAGAACAAGAGGACACAGTCTCAGGCTGCACCAGGGGAGGTTCAGACTGGATGCTAGGAAGAAATTCTACACAGAGCGAGTGATTGCCCATTGGAATGGGCTGCCCAGGGAGGTGGTGGAGTCACTGTCATTGGAGGTGTTCAGGAGAAGACTTGATGGGGTGCTTGGTTGCATGGTTTAGTTGATTAGGTGGTGTTGGATTAGTTGATAGGTTGGACTCAATGATCTTGAAGGTCTCTTCCAACCTGGTCTATTCTATTCTAATTCAGCTGCTCAGATAATTTTTAATTTTTTAAGTTAGATTGTTATATACATTCTGATGTCAGAATACTCCAGAAAACTATTGTTTTAGACCTAAGTGTATAGAATTGTCCAACTCATTTAACATAAAAAAAAATAATTTTTGCAACTAGGTATAATTTTAAAATCCAACTCTACAATTTGTGTTTCACAGTTAACCTTAATTATAAAACTGAATAGTTCTGCCAACATTCACTTTTGGAACTGTGAAAGCTGTAATTTCATTTAATGCCCTGCTGTTTATTTTGTTCAGCAATTAGTTCAATTAGAAGTGCACATACTAATGAATTGCACTAAAGGTTCTGAGGCTAAGCTGTTGGACTGGCCAAGGAGAGCTTTGCTAACAGCTGCTATAAAACCAGAGCTGCACAGTAGTTCAGCCAACTTCTGGAAAGAAGTTCACTAGTGAAGGCTCATTGCTAAACTGGTTGCTAAGCTTGTCACTGCTGAGGCTCCAGGGGTTCAGCAGGGCCATGGCTGGCGCGGGGGTAGTCCCTTCCAGATGCAGTGGAGGCAGCTTTCTCCTGCAGGGGTGTGGTGTGGGCTGGTTCACCTGGAACAGGCTCTCAAGTGATTCCCCTGGTGCTGGCACCAGTAAGGAGTTTGCAGGACATTGTGACTGTCTGGGATACTCACAGGCAGTCTAGCAGAGCACAGATGGTGTTCTGGTTTGCCCTGGCGCTTGGCTTAACAGGGCTGTGGAGCAACAGGCAGTGACTTCTTTCTCCCGCAATTTGTCGGCCAGCATAGAAGTGGCTGGGTGTGGTTCTAGCTTTGTAAAGGGAGGGCACGCAGGCCACCTTTGGCTCACAGGTCTGCAGCTTTGTGCTTGCAGCGCACATGCTTAGAACTGCTGAAAGGCATTCAGGCAAGTTCTCCCCCGGGGCTTGGCTTCCCAGATCTCTGTCCCTGCAGGGCACAAGTAAGCAGCTTCTTCCTATCAGTGGGACTGGGGTACCATGCTAATCTGGCTGTAGGCTCAGTGCAGCTTATGTAAAAGACTCTTTGCTGGTTTCTGGGTAAACTGAGACACGACAGCACTTTCCAGGTAGCAAAGCTTCTGTCCAGACTGCAGACAAAGGCAGAATACATGCATGAGGGCAGAGCACGTACAAGGAGACAGAGCAGAAGCAGAGCAAAAGAGCAAGTTGTTGGGTTTCTCAGCTCTGGGCTGAGTAACCACTCCAGAAGGAAGGGGTAGTGAGGTTTGAGCAAAATATGTAGGGCTATGTTTTGGTAGCATCTGTGGCATAATTAGCCGTTGGAATGTGCTGCCTAGGGAGGTGGTGGAGTCACCATCCCTGGAGGTGTTCAAGAGGGGATTGGATGTGGCACTTGGTGTCATGGTTTATTAGTCATGAGGTCTTGGGTGACAGGTTGGACTTTATGATCTTTGAGGTCTTTTCCAACCTTATTGATTCTATGATTCTATAATTCTGGGCATAACACAGCCTTTACTACATATACTTACGTTGGAACAGGATCTTGCATTACACCTTGCAGATTTGCTTTTGTAGGTCACTGCCAGCACAATCTCATTTCACATCAGAGACTTGCCAAAAGGAGCTTTACCAATGACTCTCCTGGCAGATATTTGCTTTAAACTTGACATGCAAATATCTTAGTCTTTTATATTCTTTACAGTCATATTTTCCCTGTGATCACCCATAATAAATCTACCTGTGGCAGTATTAGTGACACTACAGTAAGCACCTAATGTACGCTGCATAACTTTTGCCATACAATGAATCAAAATGACGTATCTTCCTCCTTTCCCTCTCCATATGTTTTAATCCCAGAAAGAAGAGCTTTCTGAAATGCTGAGAACACTGCAGATTATGCCAAGGGAGAATTGCTTATAGAAGCACCATATGTGAAAAGATTATTTGAATGTCAAGAACTTGCAAGTTAAATTCATATACATTTAATAGAGTACCACCACTATTCTGTTTCAACCATTAATTGGTTTTCTTTATTTTTCTCTATTTAGAAGAGCAAACAAACAAATAAAAAAATTTAAAACACCTCACAAACCAGAAATCACCATCAAATGCTGAGAGGAACAGATTAACAATTCAAGGGTTCTGTAAGGGTCAGCTCTAGGGTCAGACTCAGCTCAGAGATTTATCCAGTCGGGTCTTAAAACCCTCGAAGTACACAGATTACACAAATGTCCTGGCTGGAGCCTGGCCGCAGTCAACTTCTTTGTTGCCCTCTAGGTGAAACAGCATTTTTTTTTTTAAGTGCCATGTGAACCTTTATTCTTTCCACTTAAGCCCATTGCCCTTCATCCTTCTGCCATGCAACACTGAAAAACCTGGCTTCACCTTCTTGAAAACCTCCTCAGAGATGCAGTTTTGCCCAAGGCTTTTTCTGCACATTCTTGACCTTTATGGTTACTGCAAAATTGATTTAAAGCCTTCAGTCTACAGCCTGAAAGCTTAAGAAATATTCACAGTATCACAGTATAACTAAGGTTGGAAAGGACCTCGAGGATCATTGAGTCCAACCTATCAACACAGACCCCATGACTAGACCATGGCACCAAGTGCCACGTCCAATCTCCTCTTGAACGCCTCCAGGGATGGCGACTCAACCACCTCCCTGGGCAGCCCATTCCAATGATGAATGACTCGCTCAGTGAAGAACTTCCTCCTCACCTCGCGTCTAAACCTCCCCTGGCACAGCTTGAGACTGTGTCCCCTTGTTCTGGTGCTGGTTGCCTGGGAGAAGAGACCAACCCCTTCCCGGCTACAACCACCTTTCAGGTAGTTGTAGAGGGCAATGAGGTCACCCCTGAGCCTCCTCCCTCTCTAACCAACCTTAGCCAAATACCACCCATTTCAGCTTAGTTTTGCCTTTTGTGCTGATTACAATCTTATATTTTTAGCTATAAAAATATTCAAGTAGAACAAGGCAGCATGTTTACACACACTGTCCATAACTACAAATAAGAAATTGCAGTGTGGAGGTGTGACAACATACAAAATGCGTGGAGACCCTGTAAAAAAGAAAAAAAGGTCTTCAGATGCTTGTTTTCATTAACACTTTACAGTTGATATTTTTCATCTTACCTGACAAGATTTACCACAGTATTTCGCAACCTTGCACTGAGAGCATCTGAGCAGATGTTCATGCCTGTTTAAAAAAAAAAAACAAACAGCTTTGAATTTATCCTTCCTACGTAACTGGCAATTTTCAAATATTCCAAGGCAAGAAAAATACCTGAAAAACAAGAGCAGACAAAACCACACCACTACACAAGGGGTAATTTTGCATGGTTATGTACAAAGTCAGATTCACATGTGGTTCAGCACCTCTGGGGCCACTTCGGATCACCAGAAAAGACTTTTTTTTGGCGCCACAGAGCTAAATCCATAAGGAGTTTGATTTTGTAGATAACATTATAGATGGAGCTGTGCAATATGGGTAGTTAATCTACTTGGTTTCTGTCTTTAGTCTTCTTTTACGCAAGTGTCAACATCTTAAGCAAGACCTTGCTGAGAACCTGCAGTTGTGACACCAAATTATAATTTTATAACACAGCATAAAGTTGACATGTCAACAGAAGTTTGTTCTAGAAAATTACTTCTGACTTGTGGACAGTGAGACCAAAATAAAAATTTACTTGAGGAGTGGGAATAAAAATTTACTTGAGGAGGGGGAATAAAAACTTAGCAAAAGCTTAGAAGAATAACTACCAGAGTTCACAGTTACATGAGTTAAGAAGCTATCACTGAAATTCTCTAAATTTTTAGACACTGAGGAATTATTAAATATGACAGTACACACAGAGCAGATCTTACATCTCAAATATATAAGCTCAAGTGAAGAGATTTACTTCAGATGAGTAGAAACATGACATAGATTTTTGAGCCTTTCTTATTTTCCTGTAGAAAATGCTAAACAAATTACATTATTCTGGTAGCACCAGGAAGTTTTTCCTTTGATTTTTTTTTAACACGCAAAGTTACTTACTATGGGCATTCATTAGGCTGGGAAAACAGTATACGCAACAATTAACTAGATTGTATGGATGGCATAAACCCCATTTACTTTTCCTCAGACATCCTCCTGGTCATCCCTCTGACCTTATCCAAGCACAGTGCCTGACTGGGCACCACTGTTTGTGGCTGGCCAGAGCTCAGTTACACCCAAGAAACTGTCACTGTGAGCTACTCCCTAGTCCCCCTTTCTCCATCCTTCTGCAAGGTAAGGAAGGAGGTATGCATCAGTCACACCACTTTCCCCCTCAAAAGGCAATTTTAGTAATGTAATTATTGCATTGCTATGGTGCTTTGCATTCATTGGCCTCAAATCTTATTACACAGATTAATTGAGCCTTCCAATTTAATTGGGAGATTGTGGCATTCCCACAGGAGATAACTAAGCATCTAACACAGCCCATTTTGAACTGCATAGGCAAGTTTAAATTATCAGATTAAAGGCCTTTTTCTGCAAGGTTCCCAGTGTCTGCACATCAGTACTAGGTGTGCTCTTTTTACTCTCACTTCCAAATCAAGCAACTAAAGGTGTAATATAATGGAGGAACACATATTTCTCATTCTAGATTAGAAGCTTACATCAGACTAATTTTGGAAAAAAATACAGTTCAGTGGAATAATTAGTGTAGACCAAAAAAAAAAAAATCCCAAACAAAAGCAAAACCAACTCTTTGGACCTGCTCATAGCATTGGCTATCAGAAACAGTCTGAGGTTTTACACATCTAAGTGCCAGGTTCTACACATGAGCCACAACAACCCCATGCAGCACTACAGGCTGGGGTCAGAGGGGCTGGAGAGTGGCCAGGCAGAAAGGGACCTGGGGGTACTGGTTGATAGTAGGCTGAACACGAGCCAGCAGTGTGCCCAGGTGGCCAAGAAGGCCAATGACATCCTGGCCTGGATCAGGAACAGTGTGGCCAGCAGGAGCAGGGAGGTCATTCTGCCCCTGTACTCTGCACTGGTTAGGCCACACCTCGAGTACTGTGTCCAGTTCTGGGCCCCTCAGCTTAGGAAAGATGTTGAGTTGCTGGAGTGTGTCCAGAGAAGGGCAACAAAGCTGGTGAGGGGTTTGGAGCACAAGCCCTATGAGGAGAGGCTGAGGGAGCTGGGGCTGCTTAGCCTGGAGAAAAGGAGGCTCAGAGGAGACCTTCTTGCTGTCTACAACTACCTGAAGGGAGGTTGTAGCCAGGTGGGGATTGGTCTCTTCTCCCCGGCAACCAGCACCAGAACAAGAGGACACAGTCACAAGCTGCACCAGGGGAGGTTTAGGTTGGATGTTAGGAAGAAGTTCTTCATAGAAAGAGTGATTGGCCATTGGAATGGGCTGCCCAGGGAGGTGATGGAGTCACCATCACTGGAGGTGTTTAGGAAGAGACTGGCTGGGGTGCTTGGTGCCATGGTTTAGTTGATTAGATAGTGTCAGATAATAGGTTGGACTCGATCTCAAAGGTCTTTTCCAACCTGGTTAATTCTATTCTAAACCCTTCTATACATGCTTGTATGATTGTAAACTATGCAAATTCTTCCTACTGAGACAGTTATTGACATCTTCTAATACTAAGCAGCACATTGTATCAAGGACAGAAAAAAATAATTTATAAGAAATCCACACCTTCTTTCTAAATATTTCACAATAAACAAAATAGATTAAAAGTTTTCTGAAGCTGTATCTTTAAATAGCAAAAGAAGATACTGTGAGAACTTTAACTTCTCTACCTATTGTTTTATTACCTTTAGAGTTTGCCAGTGAACCATCCACAATATGAAAGACAACAATCCGCTAAAAATCTGCCTGCTGATCTACAACAAAAAAGGAAAGCCAAGCACCTATAACTTCAGTTTGCTCTTCAGCTCTTCACATGCACAGCCACAGCCCTCAACATGGTTTCTCTGCAGCATGTCCTTGTTGTTCTTTTCACAGGCCTTTTTAGCTATTCCTTTTTTGGTAAAACAGTAATTGGACTTGCTGCCAGAAAGCACCAAACTCCTCCAGTACCCACCAAAGTTTCCATACTTTGTATCATTTGTCCCTAAGGGTTAAGGATGCTGCAGTAACACATATACATACAAAAATTTAAGGACCATCATTCAAAACTTAGTTTTTTTTCCCAAACTGACACTACCAGTCAGACTATCTGAATAAGGTGACTCCTTGCTGGCATTGTATAATGAATGAACTATCCACTCATCTTTGAGGATTTCTTTAAATGACAAGCAGATGTAGAATAGCAATTACAGAGCTGAACAGTAAAGCTACCGATTAAACTGTTGCTTTCTCTTCCAATCCTCTCCTGCCACTCAAATAAAATCTTTCACATTTATAGCATCTATGAATCTTGCTACATGACATTTTAAAAAGAGTGTGTTCTAAAACAATATAAAGAATTTAAGAATAACATTCATGTATTCACAGATATGGGATTCATGTTTATTAGAACATTTTAGAAACTTAGACAATTTGCCTAGTTTTTTCCTGTCTTCAATATTTTACTAATGTTATACACTTGATTGAAACAATTTTAAAGTCACTGTCAAATACTCCCATATATTTCTCATCACCTGTAAACGTTATCTGGAGATACTATCAGGTTACTTATAAGGTCTCTACTACATCCCACCCGATTTCATGCAAAAATGCATAGATTTTGACCTAATGCATTCAGTAGTACTTTAATCTCTGAAAAAAGTTCTGCTGCAACAGGGAAGGAAATAAAGATGCAGCAATTGAGAATAAATTACAGATTTTCAAATACTGCTTCAACAAGATTTTCCAAATGGCTACAACCCCTTATGAAACAAGCACAAGTGAGGATCTTGGCCTGCAAGGGAAAAAAAAGGGTCCATAAGAATAAAGCAAGCAGGGATCGTCATTTGTCCTCTAGCATGGTGTTAAAGTGAAGAATCTTTACTGTAAGGAATTTGATTATTACAAAATCTTTTCATCATTATCATCTAGAAACACCATTCATGGAGTAAGCTGTACCAAGGCATTCTGAGAAGTAAAAAAAATAAATCTGCATATATAGGTGGATGGATTGATATAGACAGGAGACAAAAGAAAACCTACACGATAGGGGGGGTTGGGGGCAAAAACCCACTAAGATAGGTGCACACACTCTCCCCAGGAAAATAACTTCTTTTCTTTTGGCTATTTTTAGTTTTCTTTTTATTAAAGGTATGAGAAGAGCAAAGCAATGCACAGATAGGCTGACAAAAAGTAGTGAGGAATCTGGGTCTATGGAAAACTGCTCCCAAGTATAAGTGGCAGCAAGAAAGCCTGAAAACACATGGCTAAAATCCTAACAAGAACATGCCAAGTCTGAAGGTTTGCCTGGACTGTCAGGCGCTACCAGAGCCACATCTGAACTCCCACAATGTGCAAAAAACATAGTATTAAAAAAAAACCCATAGTAAAATACTTCTGCTTGTCAGGGAAGGACCAAAAGCAAAACCAAAGCAAAAGCAAAACCAAAGCAAAATAAGATAAAATAACAACCAAATACAGTTAGACTACTTAGTTTATAATGAAAATGCATCCACACTTCTTTGCTGATTGCAGGTACATGACTTTCAGCCCTACACACATGATTGTCAGATATAACAGAACATGTGATTATCAGACTGTACTCAACACTCATTTCTGTGCAGTTTATTCACACTTCTGCTTCTGGCTGAGCTTGTAGGATAAAAGGGCAATCTCACACAAACCCTCTATTGCATTTTTGCTGTTGATATTGTTTTTCAGTTAATAATCCAGCCCTATAATACAAGGAGCAAAAGAGCATGTCATGTTGAACTAATTTCTTGAACAAATTCTTAGACTTTTGCAATTCAGTTGAACATGCCAAGTGCATAAATGCGTGTGTACTTCAGACCTGCCATAAAGTGAAAGTAATCAATACCTGCAATAACCAAACATGCCATTGTTTCAGTAATATGCTTCTGCCTTCTTATAATAAAAATAATGATGTGAGTAATAAACAACCATTTTACATTTTGTAGATTTCAGAGAAGAGGAATTACATTAAATGCAATTACAACTTACTTTCTTCATCTCTCTCCTAGCAGAAGCTGAGGCACATGGGCACCATGCACTGGAGGAGGGAGGTTTTGTCTTCAGCATAGCAAGAGCCATTCACAGCTCTGGGGAACAGGACAATGGGTGCTGGGAGCCAGGTGGTAACAATGTATGTCTTCTCAACATTCCAAATCCAAGTCCTTCGCAAACAACTACCCTCTGCAGCCAGAGAGGCATGCCCACAGCAGCTGTTCCCTGCACCTCTGGAGCCAGTGTGATGACTTGAGGCAGTTTGACAGGGTCAGGATTTCCCCCATCTCCTCTGCCAGATCCCTGGACAGGCTCTGCAACTGTGGATCAGCTGGCAGAGCAGAAGCTCCCATGTATCCCACACCCAGTGGCCTCTGGAATAAGGGTGACCAGTTTTTCTGCACTAAGGTTATTCTGTACACTGCTCCTAGGTCCCATGTAACCCTAAATAAATGGGTGTAAACGAGATTAAAACCAATAAAAACCTGTGCTCTTAAAATTCATGCAAAACCTTATTCTGCAGCTTGATTTTTCTTCTGAAGAATACCTGGTTTCGAAATTGTGAAAAATACTTTCTAAAAAAAACCTTTGTCATAGTCTATAATTATCTTTCAGTACAGTATCCTACTTTCTGACAATTTATGTTGTATTTTAATACATCCACATTTACTTTTACGTAGAAGCTAGTGTTTGGGTTCATGCAGTGCTAGCAGCACTGCTAAATTTTGGATTTTAAAAATGTTTATTTTTCAGAACTTCTTTGCTCTATTTTGAAAAAATGTAATTATTTTTAAGATATCTAACACCCACAGAACGGTACAACATTCTAGACCAAAACTGTAAAGTTATGTAGAGCCACAAAGAGATTCTCCTTTGCTTAAACTGGAAAAAAACACAATAGTTTGCTGAAAATAGAGCCACTAGAAATACAGTATTTACTCTGATACAACCAAGAACAGAATTAGACACCTCTCCATTAAGGTGGTAACTGGCAAAAATCTTTAGATGCAGTGCTTTACAAAATTACTGAAGGAACTTATAAAAATTAAACAAACACATGGCACTCAAACAGAAAAAAAAATTAATCTTACATTTGAATTCTACTTCTGATCCTAACATTTGCAAGGAAATACAAGAAAATCTCTCTAATAAAACCAAGAAGAAACTTCAGAAGTAATTTCAGTAGCACAAGGCCTTTTAACAAAATGATGCTTGGGAGAAGCACTTGGCATCTCTCAAAACAGTAACTTTTTTGTTCTAGAAGACAGACTACCTTTAGAATAAAATACCTCATACATTTATATATGTGTATATAAATTACACACACATAGCGTACATACACACAGACACACACTGTATCAATATGCATGATGAATAAAACAAATGCTATCACCACAGAAATCAACATTTGTGTGCAAATACTGTAATTATCCACTCAGCAAAACTCAAAATTATCCCCCACTGAGAGCACCAAAGCAGAAACGTGGCAAAAGTTGGCACCCAGAGCACAACCCAACTACTACAAATGGTCTCCTACACCTACTCGTCTTGCAAAGATACTTTAACACAATTAGCCTCAAATCAAGGCAATCTCCAGTGAGCAAGCCAAATGTCTCCAGCAATGTCAGACTTAGATAAATTTCAGCCATGCAGTGCATTCATTCCACCTTGAGATTTTAATCAGAGAAGACAGACAAATACTGAGGAAGACTAAGATTATATTTCACAGGATGAAAAAGTTACATCTATAATTTAGAAATATGTTTTAAAAAGCTACAAGCAATATTTTGAAATGCTCCTTTCTGGAACATGTGGTTACAATCCAGTAAAGCCAAATAGAACAAAACATCTCATCTTAGACTTTTCCCTATAAAAATGATATACTGATCATTAATCTGCTGTACATCCAAGTATTTTTTAATTTGACCTGTAATTTGACATACCACAAAACAGAAGTTGTTACTCTAAAATATCATATTGCTGTAAATATTTACATCCTGCTTGTATTACAGCCTCAATTATATTGATCTATGACTTCCAGTGAAATAGAAACCCCATCTGACCCTCTCAGAGAGGAGTATCTTCATTGACTTCTCTCTTTCTGAGATCCTTTCCCTTCTTGACCATATTTGTATTTTTACAATACCCATTTTTTTAGCAGTCCTCAATGCTTATTTTCTTGCTCTTCCACTTCTAAATAGAATAGAATAGGATAAACCAGGTTGGAAGAGACCTTCAAGATCATCACGTCCAACCTATCACCCAACACCACCTAATCAACTAACCCATGTAACCAAGCACTCTGTCAAGTCTCCTCCTGAACACCTCCAGTGATGGCGACTCCACCACCTCCCCGGGCAGTCCATTCCAATGGGCAATCACTCTCTCTGTGTAAAACTTCCTCCTGACCTCCAGCCTGAACTTCCCCTGGCGCAGCCTCAGACTGTGTCCTCCTGTTCTGGTGCTGGCTGCCTGGGAGAAGAGACCAACCTCTGCCTGTTTACAACCCCCCTTCAGGTAGTTGTAGAGAGCAATAAGGTCACCCCTGAGTCTCCTCCTCTCCAGGCTAAGCAGCCCCAGGTCCCTCAGCCTCTCCTCATAGGGCTTGTGTTCCAAACCCCTCACCAATGTCGTTGACCTTCTCTGGACTCGTTCCAGCAAGTCAACAGCCTTCCTAAACTGAGGGGCCCAGAACTGGACACAGGACTCGAGGTGTGGCCTAACCAGTGCAGTGTACAGGGGCAGAATGACCTCCCTGCTCCTGCTGGCCACACTGTTCTTAATGCAGGCCAGGATGCCATTGGCCCTCCTGGCCACCTGGGCACACTGCAGGCTCACGTTCATCCTACCATCAACCAGCACCCCCAGGTCCCTCTCTGCCTGGCTGCTCTCCAGCCACTCTGACCCCAGCCTGTAGCACTGCATGGGGTTGTTGTGGCCAATGTGCAGAACCCAGCACTTGGATGTGTTAAATCTCATGCCGTTGGACTCTGCCCATCTGTCCAGCCTGTCGAGGTCTCTCTGCAAAGCCTCTCTACCCTCTAGTAGATCAACTCCTGTCCCCAGCTTGGTGTCATCAGCAAATTTACTGATGATGGACTCAATGCCCTCATCCAGATCATCAATAAAGATGTTAAAGAGCATGGGGCCCAGCACTGATCCCTGGGGGACTCCACTACTGACTGGCCGCCAGCTGGATGTGACACCATTCACCACCACTCTCTGGGTTCGGCCATCCAGCCAGTTCCTAACCCAGCTCAGAGTGCTGCTGTCCAAGCCATGGGCTGACAGCTTGGCCAGGAGTTTGCTATGGGGGACGATGTCAAAGGCCTTGCTGAAGTCCAGGTAGACTACAGCCACAGGCCTCCCCACATGTAATGGGTTGGGGCAGGCCCCCTCCCCACCACGCGCAGAAATAACGACTCAGACAAACGGATTGCAAAGGTGATGGAAAGTTTAAATAGAACAGTGAGTGTGTGCAGAAAAAAAAACAACTAAAAATACAGTGACAAGAGAGAGAAACCCAAAAACAGACCCATCCCTACCTGAGGGTACACCCAAGACCCTCAGGGCTCCTTCTTCCCCCTCCCATTGCTAGGCTAGTCTCAGCTGGCCAGATCTGAGACTGCCCATCCCCCCGTGGCCTTGGGCCTAGCCAGGCCCAAGGCCAGGAGATCTCTCCCCCATGTTACCGGCTGATGGAGGAGGAAGAAAAGAGGAAGTGCCAGACCCTGCCACGAAACTTATAGTGGTGCAAGGGATCATGGTAGGAAATAACCTAATTTCCTGTGTCCACCCACTGGGCTGGACTTCTGGACACAGGAAGCAGCCCTGTAGCAGAGGGCACCCAGCCCAAACTACGACAGGATCCACCCCTTTATTTCAAACCATGATGCCTGCACCCAAACACATCATCAAATCAGAAAACTGATGACATGTCCGGCGAAGTCCGTGTCTTCATCTGGGCGTCCACTCCAACAGTCTCTCAGTCAGGCTCTAGTGTCTGTCCATTCCAGTTCTTCTTCCTTCATCCAGTGGAACCTCCCGGCGATGCAGAGCACATTCTCCTGCGGTGCAAGTTCTCCATGGATCTGTTGGGCATCCTGGTCACCTGGAACAGCCTCACGACTTCTCAGCCAAGCCTCTACTTTTCACCCATGGTTACTCGGCGGCATATTCTCCACCCCTGGGACAGGCCAGTCGAAACCATCCAACCCACGACTGCCTTTTTCAATCCATCCAGGGTGCCGCAACCAACCGCTTCCAACTGCGGTCCCACTACACGGATGCTTGTCCAAGGTACTCCGCCCCCCCACTAGGCGTACCCGTACCAAAGCAAGACAGCATCCGGCTGCACACCCCCCCCTTGGAAAGGGAGGGGCTGCACCACAGCTCACTGAGAAGAAGGGAGGTGGAGCCAGGTGCTCGGCGCCAGTTTCGGAACTCGTCCGAAAAAGTCGGGGAAGAGACTAGGGCCGGGCCCGCCCCAGCCCGAGCGTACGGCCGGGTCCGCCGGCGCCGCTCGCCCGCAGCAGGGCTCCGCCCACCTCTGCCGCCGCGGCGCAGAATCAAAATCACCTCCACCCCTCGGACACTCAAACGGCTTCTCCAGCGAAAGCCATGCGCGCGTTCTCAGAGCCCTTGAAAACGGCTTTCCAGCCGGAGTCCCCGTCGGCCCCCCGGGGCTTCGGGAGCTGGCTCGCCCGCTCGCAGCGGCTGGCTCTATCCCCGCAGCGAGAACGGACCTGACTCTGATCTGCTTGCCGCTGCCCCTCCCCCACTTCGCTTCCCGCCGCGGAGGAGGGGCAGGTTCCGCGTTCTCAAGCGGTACCCCCGATGCCGATGGTCGAGAACCACCCCTGCCTGAAATAGCAGAGGGTCCGCGCCACCGGCAGCGCACCAGTCATCCCCCACAATCCACAAGAACTCACACGGTCGCCCCGGCAACATCACTTGAGCCCCCAACTGCCAAACCCAAACCGACGCCCAGAACTGAATTTAAACTCTCCATCCTTTGCAATCGATCTGCAGAGTGGGCACAACAGCCAGCCCCACGTTGGGCGCCAAAATGTAATGGGTTGGGGCAGGCCCCCTCCCCACCACGCGCAGAAATAACGACTCAGACAAACGGATTGCAAAGGTGATGGAAAGTTTAAATAGAACAGTGAGTGTGTGCAGAAAAAAAAACAACTAAAAATACAGTGACAAGAGAGAGAAACCCAAAAACAGACCCATCCCTACCTGAGGGTACACCCAAGACCCTCAGGGCTCCTTCTTCCCCCTCCCATTGCTAGGCTAGTCTCAGCTGGCCAGATCTGAGACTGCCCATCCCCCCGTGGCCTTGGGCCTAGCCAGGCCCAAGGCCAGGAGATCTCTCCCCCATGTTACCGGCTGATGGAGGAGGAAGAAAAGAGGAAGTGCCAGACCCCGCCACGAAACTTATAGTGGTGCAAGGGATCATGGTAGGAAATAACCTAATTTCCTGTGTCCACCCACTGGGCTGGACCTCTGGACACAGGAAGCAGCCCTGTAGCAGAGGGCACCCAGCCCAAACTACGACACCACATCCACCAGGCAGGTCACCTGATCATGGAAGGAGATCAGGTTGGTCAGGCAGGACCTGCCCTTCCTAAATCCATGCTGGCTAGGCCTGATCCCTTGGCCATCCTGCAAGTGCTGTGTGATTGCACTCAGGATGACCTGTTCCATGATCTTGCCTGGCACTGAGGTCAGGCTGACAAGCCTATAATACCCTGGCTCATCCAACCGGCCCTTCTTGTGGATGGGCACCACGTTGGCCAGCTTCCAGTCCTCTGGGACCTCTCCAGTGAGCCAGGACTGCTGAAAAATGATGGAGAGCGGCTTGGCCAGCTCCTCTGACAGCTCCCTCAGCACCATAGGATGGATCCCATCTGGTCCCATGGACTTGTGGGGATCCAGGCGGCTGAGCAGATCACCAACTACCCCATTTTGGAACAGTGGAAAACTATGCTGCTCCCTGGCTCCTTCTGCCAGCTCTGGAGGCCAGCTGTCTGGAAGACATTCTGTCCTGCTAGTAAAAATTGAGGCAAAGAAGGTGTTAAGTATCTCTGCCTTTTCCTCATTCCTCATCACAACGTTCCCCTCCGTGTCCACCAAGGAGTGGAGGTTGTCTCTGCCCTTCCTCTTGCTATTAATGTATTTATAGAAGGACTTTTTGTTGTCCTTCACAGCAGAGGCCAGACTAAGCTCCAAGTGCGCTTTTGCCTCCCTAATTTTCTTCCTGCAAGACCTAGCAACATAATATAAAATATAAAATATAAACAGTTACATCTGAAAGTCCTTTAATTCCCTATGGAACACATTTGCAAAGAGCTGATCTAAAATAAAATTATTCCAGTCAACAAACTTGGACAGACAGCAACATGTCTGGGCTCAAAATAAATCATAGTGTACTTTGTCTTGTAGATTTAGAATTGGGTAGGGATGTACATCAAGTAACCCCTCATTTTCACCTGCTTAGCCTTTATGTTCAGATCACACCTAAGTTAAGATACAAATGCAGGTGACTGGAAAAGGATAGTCAGTTCTGCTTACATATAAGCTAAAGAACCCACAAAGCCAGAAAATGAGCAAAATGCAAGAAAAAACAAAAAAGCCCACTATATATATATATTTCTGTCAGGAGAGCAGAGAAGGCTGACAGAGAGATTCATGCATATACTGGCACAGAGCCCAAGAAAGCAGCTTGTTTCTTCTTTGCTCAGGTGTAATCTGATACCATGAGATTTTACAAGTCATCCAAAGCATTCTTGTCATGAACTGGATGCTCGAAAATCCTGCTGAAGACTTTTGCATTGGAAGAATGCAAAAATGTTCTTCGTATCAGTAAGTGCACTTCCTGCCTCCAGAGGAGGATGGCTTTTTGCTGTCCTTGCTCCTCTTAGAATATGCTTTAAAAATATAAAATTCCCTCAGATAAAAGTATTTCTGATAACAGTCTAAACTTCACCTCTTAGAAATGCAGAATATTCCTGACAGTATCACTATTTACTTTCCTAATTATTCTACACAGTTGTGAGGCATTTAAACACATCTTTTTCTTCAAAAATATATTTCATCAGTTCTTTTCCCATCATTTTGTTATATCCAGCTTTGCAGACATTTTGGGTTTCTTGCTGCAGTTTATATTTTTTCCCTATTTTTTTCTGTGTCCCAACAACTTTCCTGTTTGGGAACCTCTTTTCCCTTTTCCTCAAAGAATTCTCACTTTGTTCCACATCAGCCCCTAAAAGTTTTTGCTCCCAGTAATTTCTCTCAAAGAATGAAACAAAATATGGCTTGGAAATATCTGAAAAGAGTAGACTTTTATTTATACAGAACAGTGCCAAACAACCTTACTGAATGATGATTTTTCATTTTACACTCCTTACAGCAATTTTCACTTCACATCAGGATGATCACATTCTCACATTAAAGTAACTTGATGTGAGCACATTTCACAGAGTTTCTTCCTAGCAAGTACTTAAATAAAATCTGTTATTTTACAGCTCTCATTTGTCTCTCCAACAGATTCTGGATGACAATACAGAAAGAATGCCTCCCACCCTCCCTTGTACCTCCCTCCATTACATGTCACTGAAGGGTGCATTTCATGAACCCCGTTCTAAAGCACCTTCTTTTTTAATGTTCACCATAAAGACTGAAAGTATTTCATACTGGCACTGGGACAGCAAGGCTACAGACACTAGTCAGAAATGCAGGAGCAGGGAAGTCATTGTGCCCCTGTACTCTGCACTGGTTAGGCCACACCTTGAGTACTGTGTCCAGTTCTGGGCCCCTCAGTTTAAGAAGGACATTGAGACACTTGAACATGTCCAGAGAAGGCCAAGGAGGCTGGTGAGAGGCTTTGAGCACAAGCCCTATGAGGAGAGGCTGAGGGAGCTGGGGTTGCTTAGCCTGGAGAAGAGGAGGCTCAGGGGAGACCTTATTGCTGTCTGCAACTGCCTGAAGGGTGATTGTAGCCAGGAGGGAGCTGGTCTCTTCTCTCAAGCAACCAGCACCAGAACAAGAGGATACAGTCTCAAGCTGTGCCAGGGGAAGTTTAGGCTGGAGGTGAGGAGAAAGTTCTTCAATGAGAGAGTCGTTCGCCATTGGAAATGGGCTGCCCAGGGAGGTGGGGGAGTCACCATCCCCGGAGGTGTTCAAAAAAAGATTGGATGTGGCACTTGGTGCCATGGTTTAGTCATAGGATCTGTGGTGACAGGTTGGACTTGATGACCTTTGAGGTCTCTTCCAACCTTGGTGATTCTGTGATCTTTAAATATCTACTGTTGACTTCTACAGGGCAGTTAAAGTAAAATTGTTATTTTCACTAATTGCTTTGCATCATTAGTGATGGAAAGCAAGATCTTCAAGCAGGACTAAGCATATAATAGCTAAAGTTGAAGTTAAGCCTTTAAACTGCCCTAAAATCCATTCATAATGCCAGACTGACTAAATTAAATTTTACTGTAAAAAGATGTAGTCACTAAAGTTTTCACATCTGAAATGATGAAGTCTTAGAGCTTTAAGATTCATTGGAGACTCAATCTTGTTCTCAAAGATTTTTGCAGGGTTTTTCCATGCTTCAGATAATCTGTTTGTACTGAAAGTCCTGCAAATGTCCCCAAACTCAGCCACAACTGCTGTGGGTAAAATGCCTATGGGAAAGCACAGACAGCACTCAGTGCTGCCCAAGAAAGCAGTTGGCACCCAGGCATATACCAGAGCAAAGGTCCATGCTGCTGCATGGCTAGCAGAACACTACCCAAACAGTGGAAAGCAAATTAGGGTACACAAGCTAATAAGTACTTCTGTAGCTAGGTGGGCAGTGAAGAGACAAGTTACTTTGAAGGTGTCTGCTAAGTATTCCACTGTGAAGGCTGAAGTGTGTGGTAGTATTTGTCCACCTCTTTTTCCTTCTGCCCCCCACTTCATTTGGTATCAATATCTCTGCAGGATCAGGACAAGGTTCCAAACACATTTCTTGCTCAATACTCTAAATCTAAGAGATTCACAGCCATTATGGAGCTAGCCAAGATGCTGCAACTACTGATATGAGAAAGCCTCTGTAGAAATGGAGTCTTTCCTCTCCAAAATAAACAGCCAAAGAAAGCCACATAACCTCATACTTACTCTCTGTACTCTGGTGACATCTGATGGTTAATAGTGTAATAGATTTTTCTTCAAAGATTAGCCATCCATGTTTCCCTTCTCCATTTTGTAGAGAAGAAAAAAAAAAACAAAAATGAAATCATCAAAAGAAATGCCTCTATGCCTACTGCAACACCTATATATTTTTTTAATTAATTATAATTTACCAGCGAAGAGCACTTGTGTTCATTTGCCTCAGTCCACTTCCCACTCATTGTACATAGCAATTAGTTAGTAAGCAAAACATATACACCCTTCATGGTTTCCAAATGTGTCCATTTCCAACAGAAAGGTCTTTAAAAAGAAATGGTTCCAATTCTGAAGTGTAATTTAGAACTCTGTCACCATCAGAACAAGCTTTCCTCATGAAGAATTAACAGTTTGACAAGGAAGGCATCTAACCCCAGGAGTATTCCTGAAAGTATTAGTAGTACAAACTGACACACTTGAAGAAATGTGCATGCTTAGACATGCTTGCAAATGCCAGCCCTCTCTCACAAACTAGTTCTGTTACTAGTACTGCTACATTTCTAACTGTAGTCAATACCTTCCTAGATGATGCATATTCCAATTAGGGAAGAGTTAAAATAATTTATTGTCTCCCAAAACCTAGTCCTTATTTTAGAGATGGAGAATGTGAAATTGTGGTACTTTTCAAAATAACTGTTGAACTAATAATTTAGGAGTTTTGGGTTTTTTTTAACAAAACATGCCATATATTTTTAAATAAAGCCTTCTCCATTTGTATCTTAGTTTGTCACACAACATACTAATGACACTGCATGTTCTTTTAAAAATCTGAAGCTGTTCTTTTCATTAATAGAATCAAGTTCCTGATTAAGTTATGGGGATTTTGAAACACAACATGGTTCCTCACACTTAGCTACTGGCTCTTTTTATGTCCCTCTTACTACAGCATTCCATACTGAACATTGAAAGAAGGAGGAGCTACCAAGCCATAATATCTGTCATAAAATGACAGACTGTCATCTGCCTTCCTGCTGACTTGTCCTAACCTCAATGCATCAGTGCAAACATTTCCATTTCTAAAATTGCCACTGGTATCACTTCAAACAACCAGACACTGTATGGAAGTTTGAAGTAACAGAGAATCACAACTAGAGGTTATCATAGAGTCATAGAATGGCTTAGGTTGGAAGTGACTTCACAGATTACCTACTACAACCCCCCTGCCATGGGCAGGGACGTCTCTCTTGGTTGCTCAAGGCTTCATCCAATGTGGCTTTATAAACACCTCCAGGGAGGAAGCATCCACAACCACTCTGGAACAACCTATTCCAAAGTCTTACCATCCCTCATACTTGAAGAGCTTCTTCCTAAAATCTTGTCTAATGCTACTCTCCCTCAGCTTAAAACCATGCCCTCTCATTCTGTTGCTAGAGTCCCTTATGAAAAGTCCCTCTCCAGCTTTCATGTGCCTCCCTTCAGGTATCAGAAGGCAGGTATAAGGTCCCCCTGGAGTCTTCTTCAGGCTGAACAACCCCAGCTCCCTCAGCCTGTCATAGCAGAGGTGCTCCAGCCCTTTGATCATCTTTGTGATCATCCTCTGGACTTGCTCCAGTAGTTCCATTCCAACAGATTAGCCACACATTTTGCACAATTTTGCAGTTAAAATAGTTGTTATATCCCAGAAAATACCACTTTTATATCAGTAAAAGTCTTCAGTTAAACGTAATTTTTCCTAAGGCCAAGAAACATGAGCCTTTAATCATCACACTGTAGCTTCAATGATGGGTGATGGGTCAGGAGCGAAATAAGCTTATTTGTTTCAGTTCAACAACCATGGAATGAGACTTTGCAGAGCAAAGTACAAGACAATGAGAAGTATGTTATTCCTTATTTGCAAAAGAAGTAAATGAAAGCTTATAGTAATGGATAAACACTAGGAGGGAGAGCTTTTGTTAATGTATACCAGCGCTGGTATGGTTTATAGATATCCATAGAAGTTACATAATAAACAGCAATGTTCTGCTTTGCAAAATAAAAGAAATGCTAACAGTAGCATGTTTGGAAAACATAAGCCTCTGGTAATTTCTAAGGTCAACCAAACTCAATGAACTGAAAAAGAGTATGAGAAGGAATGATCCATCACAATCACACCATTTTGTAAATCTTCACTTTGAGACTGCAAAATTTTTTTTCAAGTATGTGCATATAGCTGTATATATTTTTACCCACACATACAACCTCTCTCAGCCTGCTTACTCCTATTTTGAATTTTTCATCTCATATTTGCTTCTTCCTCCTATGTCTTATGAAAATGCTGCACTCTAATTCATTACCTTTTCTGAATACCCACTACTACCCCAGCAGCAACACAATGAAACTCAGAAGAGATCACTCACCAGCTGAAGCACCTGTCCCCTTCAATAGCTCTGTTGCCACACACACAAGTACCTTGTGCAGATGATACTGACTGGTACAGTGTCAGAATGATTTACATGAGTCCTACATTTAGCTCATTTTACCCTCTGAATGCTGGTTTCCAGTCAAATTCACATCCAAATCAGAGATTCTGCCATTATAGTCGAAGGACAAGTGTTCTACTGTGCACACTGCATTCAAAAATGTTACAGCACACTGATTACTTTAAGTAGTTCATGTTAAGTCCCCACTATTTTTACATGGCTATAATAGGCACTTCAGATGAAGCTGATTTTAGTACTTCTTATGAAAGCATAAGCATATCCCAGCTGCAAGAGCAAGCACCTCACAGACCATGATGCAAACATCTGACCTCTGTCATTCTGGTTACTTAGCAGGAAATGTCTGAAGTAGGTCTTTTTTATGATCTGAATGTAAGAATTCAATGTGAAAAGAATCCACATCTCCTTTCAGAGGAGTTTTCAAACTATACCATCTGAAAGACATCCACTGCTTCTCAGTGAACACAGCTAAAGGAACAACATCTGTCCTCTACAAAAACTAGTTTTACTACTGAAATATGTCTCAAGAAAACCTCTGCTTGCAGAAATAACTTCTACTAATACAAAATAAATTAAACAAACATTCCAACACAGGAAGGCCAAAAATAATGACAAAAAGGTGAAAAATAATACCTTCGACCCACCACCATGCACCTACCTATTCATGAGAAATAATTCAACTTCAGAGGAGATGAGATTTGACAGCCAGTAGGTCCAGACCATGGAATAAAATTCCCATCAGCCAAGAAAGCACTCAGATTTCAAATATGAAATCTAACCTCTAGACAATCTGTATAGTTTGGTGTTACTTATTGTGGTAGTGAGAGAAAGTTCGGTTCTCCCACACACAGAGAAAACCATGGCTAACTCAGTCGGAGAAGCAAAATGGATAAGAGCTATATTTTACAAGCAGGCTGAAGTACAGATGACTATATACACAATATACAGTATTTACAATATATACAGAAATATACAACAAAGAACATAACACAGAAAACCTGCCCTCCTCTAGTGAGGAGGGTCCCCCCAAAAACCCCCTTCTCTCCCTTCCTCCCTTTTTTCCCAAAAAGGGTTAGAGAGAGAGAAGTAATTATTAAGGAGGAAATTCTGTTAGTTAAAAGCGTGTACTAAGGAAAGAATTAGTTTCTTAGCTCGTTAGCTCAAGGTCAATTCCATCCAGCACTGAGGAAAGATAGTAGCTGCTTAGGCAGACTGGAACAGAGAGACTGAACTAACTGAGACTCTAACTGAACTAAAATTTAAAGTTGCATTCTACCAATCTACCACTGAAATTCGTTTAGAATATGTTTTCCTTATTACACCAAAACATTCAGCCAGAGTGTTCCAGTAACTGTCCCTTTCTTAAAGGCGTAGCCTAAAACAGTCACACTTACTTAACTTAAATTTGGGAAATCACACGTGCAGCTTTCAGTATGGTGTCATTGCTTCTGCACTGAACAGGTGATATTTAAAGGACAAATGTTTGTTCAGGACTGTCAATTAGGAAAAGTATGCATTTCAATTAAGCTGTTTTCTTACCTAGTAATAATTCTTGCTTTCTTCTTAAGATTATGTAAGCATTTCAATGGTTCTAAAACAACCACAGTCAGGGATTGGGCAGCGGCACCCTCTCTGCTGTGCACTACTGTTACCCAAGTCAGGCTGTGGTGAAGGCACATTATGCCCCGATACTGAATCTTGTCCCAGCATGTGGGCAAGCTCCCCCTCCCTCTAGGAGGGAGACAAAAGCCAAGGCATTAGCCAGGCTTGCACACACCCAGCGCATGCAGTGCTCGTGCTGACACCAAGTATGGGCATAATTCTAGCTTCACGCTTTATATAGGCTGAAGCCAGTTGCTTATGAGAGTGCCTATTGGTCAAGCCCAGCCTCGAGGAAGCTATAAGTATCACCCCAGTTGGTGAACACGTTGCCCCCCCCCCCCCCCCCCCCCCCCCCATTTATTTTGCCTCTGTAATTGCTCGAGAGAGTAACTCTCGAGCTGCAGCCTTTGCCATTGAGCTTATTGTTGTTAGCGTCTGTTATACATGCACGCATACTTGAAGCCTCTGCATCGTTGAAGAAGCCCAGAGGGAGGACCTTCGCTGAGCCTGAGGAGCTCAGCATTGCTACAACCAGTCGTGCCGATCGGAAGAGCCCATCGGGCCACCGGAGGACTGGACCAACCCCCGCGGGTAAGATCTGCCCAGTTGCCGGGGAGAAGGGACTTGATCAATACCGAGTCCACGTATGCCTAGCCCCGCCGTAGCGGGAGAGGAGCCGCCGAGTGCCGCTCTGAGGAGCCGCCGAGTGCCGCTCTGAGCCCTGCGGGTCCCAGGGAAAACCAAAGCATTGTTCGTGCTTATACTGCACCGAATCTGGGACCACTCTGAGAGTCCTGTTGCTCCTTTAACCTCATTAAAGAGAATCCGCCGCCTAACGCAGCCGCATTCTCTCTCCGAGGCTGTTTGCATCAGCCCCGAGAACCGCCGTGGATGGGCCGACCCCCGTAGCTTCGCCTGCTTCCGTGGTTCGAGCCCATCTACCGGCCACCGTCGTCCCGCCCTGCCGTGCGAGCCGACTTTAGAGGGCCGACCCCACGGACCGACCCTGTCCAGGACCGATCCCTGTTGTCTGAAGGGAATTGAATATCGTCCACGTGCTTTCCACCCACTAGCACTCAGTTCAAAGTATCCGCGTCTAGCAGAGTAAGCGCTGACGCATAGAAAGATTGTAATATTGCTGTGTATAGCCAGAAGCCGCCCGCGTCCCGCCGAGTCTCCATCTAGTGGCCAAGCGGCAGAACTGCACCCTTCGTTATATAAATATAGAAAGGGTTTATCGATAGTTCAATTACGTTATAATCATAACACTAAGCCAGTTGTGGAATCTATTTCACGAACGTGCACTAGAACATGTATATAAGTTGGTGATTCATCGGTTATTAATGGTTTGATAATTAATAAAATAATATTTTTCATAATTCATATTTCATATTCATAAATTTAATAACCTCTTCACCACACAGGCTAAGGGCATGCTGGTTGTCATAGAATGGCTTAGGTTGGAAGGGACCTCAAAGATCATCTACTCTAACCGTCCCACTATGGACAGACACACCTCTCAGCTAGATTCAGTTGCTTAAGGCCTCATCCAACCTGCTCTTAGGAACACCCCCAAGGAAGAAGCATCTACAAACTCCCTGGGCAGCCTATTCCAGAGTCCCATCACCATCATACTGAAGAATGTCTTCCTAAGATCCAGTCTAAACCTACTCTCCCTCAGTTTGAAGCCATTCCCTCTTGTCCTGGCACTAGACACCCTTATGGGAAGTCCCTCTCCAGCTTTCATGTAGGCTCCCTTCATATATTGGAAGGCAGCTAAAAGGTCCTCCTGGGAATTTTCCATTCTCCAGGCTGAACAATCCAGGCTCCCTCAGCCTATGCTCACAGCAGAGGTGTTGAAGCCCTTGAATCATCTTTGTGGCCCAACTCTGGACTTGACAATAAAGCACCACTAAAAAACCCAAACCAACAAACAAAACCCAACCAAACAAACAAAAAACCCCACCACAACACCTAAGATAAGCCAAGGACTGCTGGATCAACATGCACAGAGAAATACAATTATTTAAAATAATTTTTCTGCACTTCTCATCCTAAACTATGGATTAGGGGTACAGCAGCAGTGTCTCATCCCACAAGAGACAAGAGCAATTCTTTACCTCTGCCTGACTAGGAAACTGCAAGGTTTGTATTTCTAAAAGCTTTTCAAAATCTTGGGTGGAAATCCAGATAAGAGCATGTTTGGTATTAACCATGCTTGTACAACTCACAAACCCTGAAAATGCCTGTGAATGTTTAAACTGTAGACAAAGGTTCCAAGATGAATTTGTGTTGGCAGTGTTCAAGGCAGAGTTACAAAGAGATGTTTTAGATCTGTCTGAAAAACTAAGGGATCTAGGGAGAGAAGTCTTCTGAACGATTAATGATATTGCCAAAATAAATAAATATGCAGTCATCTCCAAAAACTAAATGCGTATAAACACATAACCCCAAAACAAAGTATATAGCTTATGAAAATATCACACTGATTAACATAAGCTAGGCAGTGCCAAAACAGTTGTTTTACTAAAAGAGCATAATACAACCCTCTTTAACAGTAAGAATAGGATATACTTAATAGAATCACCCATGAGTGTTGAGATGGCTGATGTTGTCGCTCTACCACTCTCAATCATTTTTGCCAAATCCTGGCAAACAGGAGAGGTGCCTGAGGACTGTAGAAAAGGCACTGTCACTCCAGTCTTCAAAAAGGGCAAGAAAAACATTCCAGGAAACTACAGACCAGTCAGCCTCACCTCCATCCCTGGAAAAATGATGGAGGTCATCTCTAGGCACTTGGAAGGGAAGATTATGATCAGGAGTGATCAGCATGGATTTACCAAGGGGAAATCATGCTTGAGTAATCTGATAGCATTCCATGATGTTGCAGCTGAAGGGGTAGATGCAGGAAGAGCAGTGGCTGTAGTTTACCTTGACTTTAGTAAGACTTTTGACACTCATAACATCCTTGTGAGCAAGCTCAGGAAAGCTCACAAAGTGAGATAGAAGAACAGACAGATGGATTAGGACCTGGTTACAAAATAGAGTGCAAATAGTGGTGGTCAATGGTGCCAAGTCCAGTTGGAGAGCTGTGACTAGTGGAGTTCCCCACGGATCAGTGCCAGGTCCAGTCATGTTCAACATTGATGAGGGGACAAAGTCTGCTCAGCAAGTTTGTTGACGATACCAAACTGGGAGGCTTGACTGATACACCTGAAGGCTGTGTGGCTATTCAGTGAAACATGGACAGACTGGAGAGCTGGACAAAAAGGAATCTAATGAGGTTCAACTAGGATAAGTGCAGAGTCCTGTACCTGGGAAGGAATAATCAACTGTACCAGTACAGGTTAGGAGGTGATCTGCTGGAAAGCAGCCCTATGGAGAAGGACCTGGGAGCCCTGGTGGACAAGAAGTTATCCATGAGTCAGCAATGTGCCCTTGGGGCCAAGAAGGCCAATGGCATCCTGGGGAGCATTAAGAGGAGTGTGTCCAGCAGCTCCAAGGAGGTTCTCCTTCCCCTCTACTCTGCCCTAGTGAGACCTCCCCTAGAATATTGCATCCAATTTTGGGCTCCCCAGTTCAAGAGGGACACAGATCTGCTGAAGAGAATACAGTGAAGAGCTACCAAGATGATTAAGGGACCAGAGCACGTGCCTTGTAAGGAGAGGCAGAAAGCCCTGGGGCTTTTTAGTCTGGAGAAGAGAAGACTGAGATGGGATTTAATAAATACTTATACATGTGAGGGCTGGGTGTCAAGAGGCAGGGGACAGTCTCTTCTCACATGCACCCTGTGACGACAGGACAAGGGGCAATGGATATAGTGGGGGGGACAACAAAACACCTGAGACTTGCACTCAGCATAAAACTTAAGAATTAATTACTCAAAATCAGAGCCTTAGGCAAGGATTAAAAAAAAAAAAAAAAACAAGACAACAGATTGCCAATTCATTAACACTTTTATATGGCCTTAGAAGGGAAGGTGATTTTGTTTTCACAGAGATGTTGACTTTGAAAGGAAAAAAAAAAAAAAAAAAGGAAAAAAAAAAAGAAAAAAAAAAAGAAAAAAAAAAAAAGGAAGTGCAGGCAAGAAAAAAAATCCCTTTATATATCCACACATTCAAGAATCGTATTTTGGGAGAAAAAGATAGAAGAAGTGGTAACAGCACATGCAGATATCATTAAAAAAAAAAATAATCACTGAACACAGTCACACAAAAAATATTTTGTTATTGATATATAGCAGAGATTATGCAATTTTTTGTTATACTGCCAGGAAGCTTACTATGTTTAGAACAGAAACCCAAAATGTTTGCAATAACCCACTGGGTACAAAACTTAATGAATATTAACAACAGATCAATCATCTCACATTAAATAACTACAGAAATGTTGTTTAAAGTAGTTCGTCATGTGCTGAAATTATTTACCAAGTCCATCTGAAGAGTATACACATCCACATTCCTTGAGTGTTCATGGCAGACATTTCTTCATTCATCATACCAAAGGAAAGGTTATATAGGTTAAAAGACACAGAATAACCATGATTGACTTCTGTATTTCACAACACAATATATTCCAATGATCACTGAACTGTTGCAAAGTTTATATGAATCAATGTTCTTTCCATGTTCAGGATATAAAATCATGAAGAAAAAGTACACAAATCCTCACTATAGAACGCAATATAATAGAGGCTCAAATGTCAGTGATGGCTGAAATACAAGATGCAACTTCAAAACCTATGTTCTCACATTAAATGCTGCATTTTCTGATACAATATTTGCAATTATGCAAAACAGCTTTCTGCCCAAATCCTCCTTTCTTCACTTTGTAGGGACAGGGAAGACTTCTTTATTGTTCTCCCCTAGGGCTAATTGCTTGTAGGTTTGATTCTTCTAGAGGTCAGAGTTTCCACACACTAAACAATTAACTAAGCAAATAAGTAAAAATTGAATTTCTCTCTCACTTCTTTGGTTTGAGTTCTGTGCAACCAGTTGTTTTCCATAAACCTGTAAGAGACCCTGGATCAGTGTCATGAACTGAACACTTTTAAGTACTGTGGCATTAGTATAAATTCTGGACTCACTGAACACTAGGAGTTTAACTTTTGTTAATTATGTTGCTGTCCAAATAAACAAAGGTAAAAATGTCAAGCAAACTGAGGAAAAGAGCGCAAGGAATGAGGAAAAGAGCGCAAGGAATGAGGAAAAGAGCGCAAGGAATGAGGAAAAGAGCGCAAGAAAACCATGCAACTTTTGAAAATCCTGGGCAGCAGTACCCAGAGTACTGGGCAGTAGTGATTTAGGGGAAGAGCCATAGCAGCAGCCAGTTGCCCTGGCAGGAGGCCAGTCTCAAAAGAAAAAGGAGACCTGGCAGGCACCAGAGAAACAGCACTCGTAGCCACTGTCTTTTCACCACTGTTGAGGGGATGCAGCACCCTGCTCACTGAGGCCATGCTGTCTCGCCCACTTTCCCAGCAGCAATTCAGGGCTCTCCAAATTCCTCTTGTGACCACCGGTGCCACAAGATCCTTTTATGTGCCCGAGGCTTCACTGAGCTCAAATACCAAGGGTATCACCACACCCTGCCAGGGATGCTGGCATTATACAGGGGGCAGCTACACTACATTTAGTGCTACACAGGTAATTACTTTAAGTGAAGACAAATGGAGCCAAGCTATACTTTAATGGAAGAAAAACTCTAGAATAAACACTCACAAGTCCCAGTAGTAAAGCAGACTTGCAGATAGACTTTTTAGTCATTTCATCTCATCTCATTTACATGTTAATCCATGTACTTTCATGAAATTTGGCAAGAAATCTTCCAGTAAAATAACAGCTAAGCTGTGTTTGCATGCCCCCACAGGATTCACACAAAAGACCAACGCTCTCACTAATGCATATAAATGACTCCTTGATGGTTGCACAGATGCTCCATTGTGCATCTACACTGCTGATGGTCATTTTGAAAAGCCCTTTCGCAATCTGCTACAGAATACCTATTTCTAGGTTCCTGACTTGGGGAGTAAGCTTCACCATCAAATGCCTTACTGATAATAGCCTCATGTTCAATCTGTTATGAATAAAATGCACGATACTCCTGCCTCACTTTGAGGAACAGTTGCACATAAAGCAGTTGGAGAACTGACAGTAGCATTTAGGTAGATGATAAACACAGCAATTTAATACACTTTAGAGCTTGCACTTCAGTTCTTCTACACAAGTCATGTTGCTGATAAATTTTCCCTTCCAACATGGCTCCAACGGCTCCAACCATACTGCCTGTGAGCACTAATTATGGAGTAATCTACATTAGTCAATACTCCTTGCTAAATGGTTTACAAAGAACAAATAGCAAAAATGTACTGCAAATGGAAAGAGATTACCTTATCAGTATAGAGTTTGCATCTAGGTTGAACCATTTGCTATTAAAAACAGCAAGAACTAATCCAGAGTACAATTTCTTTGCTCCCTCAAGTCAGAAAAGAGAACTGGGGATTTACTGCTTATACAAGAGTTGTCAAAGAGTCATCTGGCTTCTAGATCAGGGTTAATCATCATAAAGAGCACAAAGACAATTTAAAATTTAAGATCACAGGGACATTAAGTTGTTTCACATATTACTGCTGTTTTCACATTACTCCATTGGTGTACAGTGATTTACCATAAGCCAGGATCTAAAAGTGTCCTCTGTAACAAACAGAGCTGCAACAATACAGAAGAATCTTACAGCAAACTATGGTACTGACCATTTTAGCCAATCAAAACCTAAAATACTTTCATTTTTAAAGCATCTTTTTGCTTAGCCTCAAAATCATAAAAGCTGTTAAAAATATACCAGATGCTGTAAGCTGCAGAAGAAAATCTGACACAGTTTTTACTGGAAGAAAAAGGAAAATTGTAATTTTTTTTTTTTTATATTTTTAAATACAGTAGTTCTGGAAGGAACTAGAGGCATTAGACATTGTGTGGTGTATTCTGAAGATGGGAAATAGTATTTATGGTGTCAGAGGTTCAGTCCTCTGCACTCAGATTATTGAATAACCTTCCCTAGTTTACTTTCCTGCTTTTCTAAAATCTCCATTACAACCCTCCCAGCTTCATAAGCACAGGAGCTTCTGAAAACATATGAACACATGAACAAAAGCTCCATGACACACCTTTTGCACAATATTTCATCATTCAATTAATTTTGAAGAGGAAGGGGGAAAGTTGTTGATTCTTTAATAATTATTGGTTCTCTCATCTTGGAAAAGTCAACATTTTCAGAAGTACAATCACTGCAAAAGGAGGAAACAGTACATTATAGTTGCTTGAAGCTTCCCCTGCTTGACCCCCACTAAGCTATAACGCTAACTGAGCGCTGAATGCAGATGCCTCACAACAGCAGCTGGGCAACTTAAAACTTATTGCATCCTAGGCTGTTCATTTCAATGCGGTGTTCATTGCCATGTCTGGCAGAACCATTTAAATAGCACTCCATATCAAAAAGCTTTTAGGGAGGGAGATGCCATCAAACAGGAAGGCTCAAAGATGCCAATGGCATCCTGGCCTGTATCAGGAATAGTGTGGCCAGCAGGAGCAGGGAGGTCATTCTGGCCCTGTACTCAGCACTGTGTCTAGTTCTGGGCCCCTCAGTTTAGGAAAGGTGTTGACTTGCTGGAACTTGTCCAGAGAAGGGCAACAAAGCTGGTGAGGGGTTTGGAGTGCAAGCCCTATGAGGAGAGGCTGAGGGACCTGGGGTTGCTTAGCCTGGAGAAGAGGAGGCTCAGGGGAGACCTTATTGCAGGCAGGGGCTGGTCTCTTCTCCCAGGCAACCAGGACCAGAACAAGAGGACACAATCTTAAGCTGCACCAGGGGAGGTTTAGGCTGGATGTTAGGAAGAAGTTTTTCTATAGAAAGAGTGATTGGCCATTGGAATGTGCTGCCCTGGGAGGTGGTGGAGTCACCATCACTGGAGGTGTTTAGGAAGAGACTGGCTGGGGTGCTTGGTGCCATGGTTTAGTTGATTAGGTAGTGTTGGATGATAGGTTAATTCTATTCTATCTTTTAAAATGGAGACTTTTTCAAGGATGTAGTTATAATAGTAGGGAAAAAAAGACATTCTATTTCAAGTTAAGTGCATTAATCCAGGTAATGTATTTAGTTCTGGACAGTAAATTTACTCACATTGAGTATTCCTTCCATTTCTATTATTAAGAAAACTGTCCTTGCGAGAATGTAATGATTGATACTCAATGTGAAATGTCTGGAGTTCTTTCACTGAAGCAAGACTTTTTTTCCTTACGAGGCAGATTTAAATTTGTAATAATTTTTTAAAGTATTTAAAATACAGTAGTGACTATAAGTGGGAAATTCTGACAGAGTCTAGGCATTTCACAACTGCTACCTTCATTGTGTAAGCTCTTCCAAGTAAATGGATAGAATTCCAAGATTCAAAGGCAGTCTAAAATTTTTTTATATTCATTTAAAGATTCTGATCATGGCCATATGTAGACACTGGGTAGTTTTTCTGCTCTATGGCCTTGTTTTTAGGAGATGTGGTTTATTTTTTTTATTTCAATTGAAGTAGTAAGTTTTACATATGTATTAAATATTTTGTGTGCCACACATATGGTAGTAGTGTATTTTTAAAGTGGGTTCCACCCCTCATAGTTTGGTGGTGTATCAGAGTGCACTGTGCCCCTGTTATCTACTAAAAGCTTTATACTCTCATGGGTTGGAGGCAGCGCCTCTCTAATTCTGACTGGAATCACTTGCATTCTGTGAAGATGCTTTGGGAGTCCCTTCAGGAGGATCAGAAGCAGTGTCAGTTCTGCTCTTTTTGGGTGACTTTCCACTGGCAACCAGGGTAGCGTTCTTCTGGGGAGAATGTCCCTGGAATTCATGGACTTGCACAGCTAGGATAGAAGTGGATTTTTTGTCCTTGTTCCTCATGTCCTTCCTGTGGTCATGTAAGTAAAACCACAGGGTGTGTGTGTGTACCTCTCAGATTCTCTCCCTTGGATAGGGAAGCGCTTGCCTCTTCATGGCTGAAGCATGGGACCATACAGAATCATAGAATCAATAAGGTTGGAAGAGACCTCAAAGATCAAGTCCAACCTGTCACCCATGACCTCATGACAACAAAACCATGGCACCAAGTGCCACGTCCCATCCCCTCTTGAACACCTCCAGGGATGGTGACACCACCATCTCCCTGGGCAACCTATTCCAATGGGTAACAACTCTGTGAAGAACTTTCTGTTCACCTCAAGCCTAAACTTCCCCTGGCAGAGCTCGAGACTGTATCCTCTATATATAGGTGGGGAATAGAACATGTTCTCTTAGATTTGCTTGATCTTCCAGGACAGTTCCTTCACAGCTGAAACAGGCCTGTACATGAGAAGTGAGACCATTCATACTGCTGGAGCAGGCTAACCCTTTCATCCACTGTTTGTTGTTAGCTATATATTGCGGCCCAGGTTGCTATTGCAAAGGAGCTGGCATATGAATATGGTACACTGTGTAGAAACTTTCTCCACATGGCTGGTGTACATACAACTTCATCTAGGTCTGTAGGTTGAGTGTCATGTAAATCCATGTCATTGTAAAGCATTTCCAGCACGGCTGCTGCCCTCTAGTACTGGATGCCTGTCATGGTGGATTGGTCATGGACTCCAATATGATAATTGAAGATGTTTATTATAGCATCTGAGGGCCTTGTATACCTGCCTAAAATAGGTGATGTAACACAAAAGATACAAAGACCAGAGCTGTGTCAATGAGCTCATTCTAACATAATTGGCATAATATATGGGTAAAGATAACAAGTCTTGCAGCTACACTAATAACATAAGCATACATTCCTTTCCACTTAGCTTGTGAGGTCAAGACACAAATAAGACAGTTGCCTCTTTCAGACCCATATATGTGGTGGTTGAGAGAAGGCCCAGCTCTCCCTCCCCCACAAAGAAAGAAAATCACAGCTAGCCCAGTCAGAGAAGCAAAGGGTAGAGCTGTATTCACAAGCAATATGGAATGCAGGTTATATATACACAATATGTACAGTATTTACAATATATACAGAAATATACAGCAAAGAAAAATAATACAGGAACAAAACTCCCTCTTCTGGACAGAGGAGGGTCCCCCCCTGTACCCCCCTCTCTCCCCCTACCTCCCCTTTTTTTTTCCCAAAAAGGGTTAGAAGGAGAAAAGGCAGTTATTAAGGAAGAGAATTCTTATTAGGCCTCCAAGCGCATGCAGGGATCAGTTTTGCTTATCTGTTACTCAAGGTCATTCTGGCTAGTTGCTCAGAAACAGACAGGCTGGAAAGGGAGAACTGAGAGGAACTGAGGAAAAATTCCAACTGAACTAAAACTTAAAGTTGCATTCTACCAATGAAATTTGTCTAGACCTATCTTTGTTTTTCAAAACATTCAGCCAGAGTGTTTCAGCAAATGTCCCTTTCTTAAAGGCACAGCCTCAAACGGTCACACCCATACCAGAAAGGTTCCATCCCCCAGTTTGGGGCCCCAAATACAACTCTTTGTTTTGCCTTATCTCTTAAGAGGAACTGAGAAACTGCTAGTTCAAATCCCCACAGATGCCTTTCTCCATGGTGATCCATCTTCCTAGAAGACCCCTCATATCTTCCTTGAAGGGGTAGCTATCCCTTACACCTGCTGGAAATCATCTCCAGAAGCTGAGGGCTTGTACCATTTTTCCAATAACCTTGTGAATGCCCCCTTCCCTAGACTAAAACAAAATGCTTATACATAAATCTGACTCTTGATTATTGTAGGCAGTGATGCAGAGACCATTTCTAATAGAATTTGCAGAGAAATCGTCAATTGAGTTTTGACAGGGGTCATGTAGGATCCATAAACTCCCATGAGGCAGTTATCAAAGATGTAACTGAGCAATGAAGCATAACAGAGCAAATGCCTTTTACTTACTGATTCTTGGTTGAACGATTAATTTGACAGTGGGCACCATGCACTTTGCCCTTATTAGATACGTTTGATAGTACAAGCAACCTTACAAGACATTTTTAACCTTCAAGGTGATTTTAAGTTCACAGGTAATTCTTTAAAAAAAGCTAGGTATCGATTATCAGAGATGTTACTTTTGCTTTCTACACTGTAGTTCATAGTTTGCATCTGTTCTTTGTACTATCACTGTTTTATTAAAAAACCAAAAAATTATGTGTTTGCCAAATGCCATTTTAAATCTTCGTTGTAATTGGTTGGCTGGGCTGCTGCCACATGGCCTCTGAGAACAAACAGAACATGTATGTTCATGCCTGGGTGGGCATGTTTAGTTTTGAACAAAAATTGTCATTCAACTGACAGATTTTTAGTAAACAGAAAAAAACCCAAACCAAACACAACCCCACATTTCAGCTTATAGTCAACAGGCACACCATGAAGTAACATCTGCTGAAAGTTTTTTAAAGGTGTACAAAATGCCAGTTTACTTTGGGGCTATTTGCCATAGCTATTTATGCCTGCAGTTAATGTTTGCAAATGGTAATACTTCTGTGATTAGAACATTACTGTGTTAACAATCCTTATGGCAAAATTGGAATATGACACATAGCTTTTATTTGTCACACTATAACTCATGTTGAACCCATTCATTCTAAGTGTGCAGGTGTGATTATTATGTGATTCGTTCAGTATTTGTGATTTGATTCAACATTTATTTTGTATGTCTCATGTTTAAATGGGTTAATAAGAAGGAAGGAAGACTAGAAATTGTGCTTCATTTTCAATGGAAACTAACTTTTTTTTTTTTTTTTTTTTTAAATAGCTTCTACATGTGTGAAGTATTTCTGGCCAAAAATAGTTGGGTAGTAAATATTTACAGGGTCACAGGTTGTTAGAGCTTGGAAGGGATGTCTGGAGATCATTGAGCCCAAACCCCCTGCCAGAGCAGGACCATAGAATCTAGAGCAGGAATGCATCCAGACATGCCTTGAAAGTCTCCAGAGGAGATGACTCCACAACCTCCCTGTGGAGCCTGTTGCAGTGCTTTGTGACCCTTGCAGTAAAGACTTCCTTCCTCATGTTCAGGTGGAACTTCCTGTGCTGTAGTTTATATCCGTTGTCTCTTGTCCTATTACAGGGCTGACTGTATTTCACTGCATCATGATGGTGCTGCTCTCCTTCCTTTTCCTTTCTGTGTACCTGTCTTATTATGAAGATAGACTAGAATAGAATTAACCAGGTTGGAAAAGACCTTTGAGAACATCGAGTCCAACCTCCAACACTATCTAATCAACTAAACCATGGCACCAAGCACCCCAGTCAGTCTCTTCCTAAACACCTCCAGTGATGGTGACTCCACCACCTCCCAGGGCAGCACATTCCAATGGCCAATCACTCTTTCTATAGAAAAACTTCTTCCTAACATCCAGCCTAAACCTCCCCTGGTGCAGCTTGAGACTGTGTTCTCTTGTTCTGGTTGCCTGGGAGAAGAGACCAGCCCCTGCCTGTCTACAACCACCTTTCAGGTAGTTGTAGATGGCAATAAGGTCTCCCCTGAGCCTCCTCTTCTCCAGGCTAAGCAACCCCAGGTCCCTCAGCCTCTCCTCATAGGGCTTGCGCTCCAAACCCCTCACCAGCTTTGCTGCTCTTCTCTGGACACATTCCAGCAAGTCAACATCTTGGCTCTTCAAAAGAAATTAGTGAGCCTCAAGTCTGTTTTTTAATGCAGAGTTTTATTTGAAATAACAGTTGCACAGCAAAAGAAATTCTAATGTTTAGATAGCAAAGTTTTCTCTTGCAAACCTGTGACGGTTTGAGGTTGTGCCTTTAAGAAAAGGGACACCATGCCAAACGTTTTATAAACAAAAGACAGGTCTAAACGAATTTCATTGTTGGAGAGGCAGAGCACTGCCTTAAGTTTTGATTCCCAGTGAGACTAGTCTCAGTTCAGTCTTGCACTTTCTCCTTTCGCAGCTTGCGGCTTCTGGACTGACCTTGAGCAGATAAGGCCTCTACTAACATATAACTGCTTTTAATTAACAATTATTCCTTTTCTCTCTTTCTAACCCTCTCTGGGGAAAAAGGGAAGAGAAGGGGGTACAGGGGTGGGGAACCCTCCTCAGCAGAGAAGGGAATCTCATTCCTGTGTTACTTTGTTGTATATTTCTGTATATATATTATAAATACTGTAAATGTTGTATATAAACCTGCACTTCCTAAACCACTTGTAAATACAGCACATTTCCTTTGCTAATCCAGATGTGGGTTTTTTTTCTTTCTTTCATTTTTTTTTTTCCCCTTCACCTTACGGGGGGGGTGGGGGGGGAGAAGGCTGGGCCTTCCCCTCAACCCTCGACAAAACCACAGCCATCCTTTCTATCCCCCAAATTACTTGTGGGATTCCAAAACTCAGGCACCAATGGTATCAGGATTCCAGATACACAACCCAATGATTAGCAGCACCATGCTAGTACCATGGAGGCTGCATCATTGATGATGAAGCTAAGCAATGAAACATCCACATTTAACACTTCGAAGTAAACCTCCTAACAACACCAAAATATTAATTGTAACTTTAAAACAGAATGATTATTCTTAGCAGAGTACAGATTGCCCATTGGAATGGGCTGCCCGGGGAGGTAGGGGAGTCGCCATCATTGGAGGTGTTTAGGAGGAGACTTGATAGGGTGCTTGGTTGCATGGTTTAGTTGATTAGGTGGTGTTGGATGATGGGTTAGACGCACTGATCTTGAAGGTCTCTTCCAACCTGGTTTATTCTATTCTATTGGAAATTTGATCATTATTCTACAAAAATTATTTCATCCTTTGTCCTTTGCCCCTCCTGGACCCAAATCAATACAGATTTCAAGTTAAACATACATACCTTAGGCAATAATGTAAGTTTATTTTCATCAGTTATACTTTGAGGAAATCAAAACTGTCTTTGAGTGGGGCAGTGCCCATAGTTCAGACCAGTAAAATCACTACAAGGGTTCCACTATGAATAGAGAAGACTTACAGCTATAAAAAATTAGGGGGAGTTTTCTTAGATATTTTTAATAAATTTGCATACATACTCATTGATTTGGATTGTTCTGTAGGAAAGGACAACCACAGATCATCTTGGATAATAATTCTACTAGGTTTACAACAATACACACTACAAAAACTCATTAAAAAAATACCACAAAAATTCCTGATTCAGGGAAGAAAAGTTCCACGCAACATCAGATACAGCAAAACAACTAAGTAAATTCTAAGGTTTCCACCTTAGTTAAGAACAAAGTCAGTCTCTCTGATTAAAAAAAAAAAAATAAAAAAAATAATAATCTCATCTGGTTATGTAATACATACTAGCAGGAGGAAATCAAACCACTATATTCTATATGCTTTAAATTCATTCATTCATTGCCACCAAAAGCATTTCACAGAAAGTCCAGCAATCACAGAAATGGTCACAAAGAAATTATGTAAATAACCAGTTATTTACAGCAACTGTAGCCAATGCACATAGGTTTTGTACACAGGATTTTATACCTGAAGTACAATACCTAAATTAGTAGAATAGAAGCAGGTTGGAAAAGACCTTCAAGATCATCAAGTCCAACACATCACCCAACACCATCTCATCAACTAAACCATGGCACCAAGAGCCCCATCCAGTCTTTTCTTAAACACCTCCAGTGATGGTGACTCCACCACCTCCCTGGACAGCCCATTCCAATGGCCAATCACTCTATGAAAAACTTCTTCCTAACATCCAGCCTAAACCTCCCATGGCACAGCTTGAGACTCTCCAAATGAGAGTGGTTTTATTTAAAGCAGAAACTGCACTGCTTCTTCAGAGCCTCAATCACACTCCATGTTTTCAGTTCTTCATGGCCATTTTGTTTCTCATTAGCAATTTCATTTCCAGGCTGGCAGAATTATCAGCGAAGGCACCAAGCAAATAATTATTTCTTAGACACATACAGAGATTCAGATTATAGTCTGTGTCTACGGAAGTAGTTTTAAACACTTCAGCACTGTAAGCAATAGATTGGCTTCTAATTTATGACCTCTAAAGTTGAGCAACTTCTAGCCATAGTGGCCTGTGTCCATTGTTCACATTCTGCTAGACAATTCCCAATAAAAGATATCATTTAAAGGTAACTTTGTCTGCCAGAAAGATGACAAGCACTGAGGCTATGTTTATATCTTGGGGAGAACCTGCAGATCAACCAGTGCCTGTCTGAACACAACCAGCCCCATCTTACACAGAGTGATTGAACTCTCTCTTCATCTTTCTGTTCCTTCAACAGCTGGGTTGAATTTTGAGTAATCCTGCAGAGCTAAACTTCTGAGGGTCTGGTTGAAGCAGTGAAGGTTGAGGGCAGCCTTGGCTGCAGCAATCACAAGATGGAGTTCAGGATTTTGTCTGGTGGAGCAGAATATTGAGCAGGATCAAAACCTTGGACTTCAGCAGGGCCAAATTGGCCTTTTCAAGCAATTGCTAGGGGAAAACTCATGGGACAGGATACTAGAAGGGCCAAAGGTGTCCATGATAGTTCATTAATATTCAAGGACCTCTTCTTCCAAGCTCAAGATCTGAGCATCCCAACAAGCAGGAAATCAAGAAAGGGAGCCAGGAGACCTGCACAATTAACTAGGGAACTACTCAGCAAACTCAAGTGGAAGAAGAGAGTCCACAGAGTCGACAGTAGGTCGAGAGAGGTTCCCCTCCCCCTCCACTCTGCCCTGGTGAGGCCACATCAGCAGTATTGTGTCCAGTTCTGGGCCCCCCAGTTCAGGAAGGGCAGAGAACTGCTTGAGAGTCCAGTGCAGAGCCACAAAAATGATCAGGGGAGTGGAACATCTTCCATATGAAGAGAGTCTGAGCGAGCTGGAGCTCTTAGCTTGGAGGAGACTGAGGGGTCACCACATTCATGTTTAAAAATATGTAAAGGGTGAGTGCCAAGAGGATGGACTCAGGATCTTCTCCGTGACGCCCAATGACAGAACAAGGGGCTGTGAGAGTCTAATAAGTTTGTCTCTCTCTATGTGAGTCAACAAAGATAAAAGTGATAGCAGAGCCACTGGAAAGAAGGTGGAAAGAATCCTGTCCACCAATCCTGGATGCAAATCAGCTTGTGATTGCATCGTGATAACACGGGACTACAACAATGGACCCAAGGACCCAGCCATCACACCTTTAGGGCAAGATAATCACCACCTGTTTCCTGAGCTTTGTCTGGATGGAGACAGGGTAGACGGAGATTCCCCCCTCCTCCAGCCAGGGTCTTGCCTAAACACACAGATTTCCTGCCACTGGAATTCCTGAGGGACAATATTTGACTACATACCTAAGGACTAAAAAACTGTATAAAAGACTTGAGCAACTACTGGTTTGTAGAGAGAAACAAAGGAGAGAAACAGAGGAGAAAAACGGGGAGAAAAATGGAGATGAAGAAAAACACAGGAGACGGGCCAGGCCGCTGAGAAGCCGGGACAATGCTGCTCCGGAGAACAGAAGCTGCCCGGAGGACCACAGCTCCAGCCCTCTACAGACCCAGGCTGCCCAGAGGAGCCTCAGCACTGTTCCTGTATCAACCCAACATCTCCCCAGAGGACCACAGCTGTTCTCCAGCAAAAGCCTCACCACGGTTTCTCTACAAACCAAACATCTCCTGCAGCACCTTTCCTCCACAGACTTTAACTGTCCTGGGGGGGATGAGGGGTGTGGTAATATAATTCCTTTCCTCTTCTATCTCTCGTCTCTCTCTCTCTCTTTTCTCCCTTTCCCTTCTTATGTCCACTTTCTCTATTTTCTCCCTCTTCTTTTCTTATGTCCACTTTATGTAATAAATAGTCTAGCTGTTGATACTTTGGCCTCGTTTGTGCCTTTAATTTCACAACACGGGAATATTTAAAAGAACTGTGTCTCCGGACCGAGACATCTAATGTCTCCGGACCGTGACATTTAAATGGCGTAGTCGGCAGGATTCCCGTGCAGTGAAAAGTATCACAGCAAAATTATTGCATTTCTGAGAACCCCGAAATGTGTGTGTGTGCCTGAGACGTACTTTTAGTACGAAGCGAGAGTGGAGTCCAGATTTGCGTTTCCACTCGCCCGCGAGGGAAGTGGCCGGAGAAGGACGAAGCGAAATTTTCAGAGAGACTGTGTGGGAGTTCTCAAAAGCTTTAAATGTGTGTGCTTTCTCGGGGAAGATTATCCGGGGTACAACTGTTGGTTTTATAGTGTGACCTCCTCGAGAATCCTCTGTACCCTCTTTTAGGAAACCCAGTGTTGGTGATATTTGTAAAGTGTGGCTTTCCCGAGAAGCCCAGTATTGAAGCAAAAGTTGAGAAACTTCTGCCGGTGTGTGTTCGCTCAGGGAAACAGAGTAACTCTTCCCTAAGAATCACAGGGTTGTTGTCCTAGTGTAACAAAAAAAATTGAGGTACAAAAGCTAAGAAGCTTTTGCAAGTGTGGGTTCTCTCAGGGAAATAGTGTGACTTCCTTGAGAAGCCCAGGTTGTTGTTGTTTTTTCTTGTGTGTGACCTCTCCTGAGAAATCTATTGTGCATTTTTCCTGGAGAAGATTATTTTGGAGTAAGCCTTTTAAAAGTGTACGTTTTTCCTGGAGAAGATTTTGCTGGTACAAACAGTGTTTTGATCTGACTTCCCCGTGAAACTTAGTGCCCTATTAAGAAATGCTTTCTGAAACAAAAGAGATGGCCGGGAGTGAGAAGCTTTTTAACCTTTTAGAAGTTCACGGTGCCCCCCCATCTTTACAGGTACTTGACTGGGCCCGTGAAAATTGGCATAATTTCCAGAGTGTGGCTGATAGAATTGTGGCCCTGCAGAAAGATGCACGAGCAAAAGCCGGGAAAGGCAAAGGTTTTATTTGTGCGGTTTTAGGTGCCTGTTTAGCCGCCTCAGTGAAGGAGAAAGAGGAATGGCATGAACAGGAAAGTATAACTATTTCCTCTTTGCAGGACTTAGTTTCGTCACTACAAAGCCATGTTGCCACTTTGAAAGACGTAGTGGCAGATCTTAAAATTCAATTGGAAAAGGAGAGGAGGCAAAATTCGTATTTGGACTCAAAAGAGGGTGTGAATTACTCGGAGTCTGCCCCTATGTGCCCTCGGGCAGAATTGACAGCGGCTAAGGAAGCTGCTGCGCATATCAGACCTCTCATTAAAACTGAAGTTTTATATGAGGATGGGGAGGTTACCCCCACTATCACAACCAAAGAAATGCCTTTCTCCTACACTGAATTGGCCAAAATTCGTGCAGAATTTGCACACTCTGCTGAGGAATCTGAGGTGGAATATGTCTGGCGAGTTTCAAAAACTGGAGGTGATCAGATTCTGTTAACAGAAGCTGAAGCCATGGGCTATTGGGGTGATAATGTTTTTCTAACTACAAAAAACAGAAGTGGAGCCTGGAGTCTTACGCAAAGAGCTGCCTATTGGGCAGGGGGGTTTGATCCAAAGGAGAGGGGTGAACCCCTAATTCTGCGGGGAGGGATGAATCAGATAATGGAGAATGTGCAAAAAGCTGCATGCCTGCAGATGATATATGAAAGGGAACTAGAACATCATTTTGAATCCCCTCTTTCTGTCCTGGTGGATGCAAACAGAATGACTCCTTTGATCAGGGGTCTCAATGACTTGCTTAAAATAAGAGGTATCCAGCTTCAAAAAGAAATAGCTAATACCCCACTTTCTTCCAGGACATGGCAAGACGTGGGGAGGGAGTTACTAGATTATGCTAGGCAGTATAGTGTACCTGAGGAAATGAAAAAACCTCAAACTAGAGGCTTGAGACATGTGAAAATGACTCACCCACCAAGCCCCCAGGGCCAGATGCGCCGTATTCCTAGTAGGCACCTGGCTAAAGGCAGGGAACACTTGAATACCCGGCAATTTTGGTGGGGGGTGGGTCAGAAGAAACGTATTCCAAAAGAAGTGGTTGATGGGGTAGCCACGAGGCAATTAGAAATCATTGTGAAATGCTGGCCCGAGCCTAAAAAGAGGGCTGAGGTCACTGCTCCCCTCTTGGTGGGACCGTTTGATGAGGGGAGGGATATGGCCCCCAGGGCAACTAAGGGCTTCACTTCCCAGCGGTGAATTGGGGGGTGAAGCATGAGTCAGGAGATCACCAAAAAATTGTACTTGGTTTGGAAAAAGGCTTTTGTTTGTGTTTAGCTTGGCTTTGAGAGAACCTGAAACAATCAACGATACTTACAGGCCCATTCAAAGTAATTATCACCTGAGAGGGTGGCTCTGAATGGTAACCTGGAAATACCAGTTTTGTATGTTTCAAGGTTGTGTTTCTTATTTGTGTTTCTTATTTAAGTTCTAATGCTAAATTTAAGTTCTAATGCTGAAGACTACCTGATGTATTGTCAGAAGGACTTGTCTTGCTACAATATGGAAGACTTCTCAAGTTTTGCATCACAGAAGACATCTCTTCAAGGACTGTACTTTCCATAACCCCGCAGACATTCAGATCTGGACTGAAGCTCTCACTTCAATTCCAAACTGAAGGACTGACGGGGTGGGGGGGTATGGGTTTGTTTGTTCTCCTGGCTTCTAGGAGGAACAAGGATGCTTTCACCTTGTGTAATTACCTTGTTTAATTTTGTTATATTTTCTTAGCATTGTCAATCTTGTATAAATCCCTGTTGTATACAGTGATTCAACATGTAGTGTCCAATATGCAGTTTGTGTCTAATGATGGTGTACAACAGATTTGTGCTGTTAGCCAATCAAAACTTATGTCTATTGCAAAAATTGTTTAAAACTTCTTTCCTTTCTTTTCCACTTCTTTCCTTTCTTTTTCTTTCTTTCTTCCTTTTATCTTTGATTGACGGGGTGGTGTGAGAGTCTAATAAGTTTGTCTCTCTCTATGTGAGTCAACAAAGATAAAAGTGATAGCAGAGCCACTGGAAAGAAGGTGGAAAGAATCCTGTCCACCAATCCTGGATGCAAATCAGCTTGTGATTGCATCGTGATAACACGGGACTACAACAATGGACCCAAGGACCCAGCCATCACACCTTTAGGGCAAGATAATCACCACCTGTTTCCTGAGCTTTGTCTGGATGGAGACAGGGTAGACGGAGATTCCCCCCTCCTCCAGCCAGGGTCTTGCCTAAACACACAGATTTCCTGCCACTGGAATTCCTGAGGGACAATATTTGACTACATACCTAAGGACTAAAAAACTGTATAAAAGACTTGAGCAACTACTGGTTTGTAGAGAGAAACAAAGGAGAGAAACAGAGGAGAAAAACGGGGAGAAAAATGGAGATGAAGAAAAACACAGGAGACGGGCCAGGCCGCTGAGAAGCCGGGACAATGCTGCTCCGGAGAACAGAAGCTGCCCGGAGGACCACAGCTCCAGCCCTCTACAGACCCAGGCTGCCCAGAGGAGCCTCAGCACTGTTCCTGTATCAACCCAACATCTCCCCAGAGGACCACAGCTGTTCTCCAGCAAAAGCCTCACCACGGTTTCTCTACAAACCAAACATCTCCTGCAGCACCTTTCCTCCACAGACTTTAACTGTCCTGGGGGGGATGAGGGGTGTGGTAATATAATTCCTTTCCTCTTCTATCTCTCGTCTCTCTCTCTCTCTTTTCTCCCTTTCCCTTCTTATGTCCACTTTCTCTATTTTCTCCCTCTTCTTTTCTTATGTCCACTTTATGTAATAAATAGTCTAGCTGTTGATACTTTGGCCTCGTTTGTGCCTTTAATTTCACAACACGGGAATATTTAAAAGAACTATGTCTCCGGACCGAGACATCTAATGTCTCCGGACCGTGACAGGGGCCATGGTTGGAAGTTGAAGCATAGTAAATTCCACAGAAACACAAGGAAAAACTTTGTGAGGGTGATTGTGGCTGGTTGACGTTGCCCCCTTAAGAAAGGGAATATGGTGGACGGAAGTTGGTAAACGGAAGGAATAGTCTAAACTAATTTCATTGGAAGAGTGGGAGGAAGCACCTTCTGAAGTGGGAGTGAAGTGGACATTTCCAGCACTTCTCAGTCAGTCTTGCTTCCGTCTTTGCTTCGTGCAGCAGCTTTGCCTGTGCTGGGCTTTCTGCCAAGGCCTCGGCCTTGAAAACCAGATAACAGGCCTGTATACTAACTCCCTTCCAATTAACACGAACTGCTTCTAACTTTTTTTTCCTCTCTTTCCTTTCTCTTTCTATCCCATTCTGGGGAAAGGGGGGGAGAGAGGGGAGAGCGGAGGTGGGGGACCCCTCTCTGCCGAGAGGGGTTACTCTCATTTCTGTGTTACTCTGTTGTATATCTTTGTATATATTGTAGATATTGTAAATAATCCCCTGCATTCTCTACATTGCTTTGTAAATATAGCTCCACTGCTTTGCTAATTCAGCTTGTGAGGTTTTTTTTTCCTTTCCCTTCAAGTTTCTTTCCCTTTACCTTACAAGGGGGAAGGGAGGAGGCTTCTCGGCCTTACCTTCCATCCCACGACATTGATGAACACTGAAACAGACTGCCCAGGAGAGTTGTGGTGTCTGCTTCTCTGGAGATATTCAAAACCTGCCTAGATGAATTCCTGTGTGACCTGGTCTAAGTGGTCCTGCTTTGGGAGAGGAGGTTGGACTAGATGATCCTTCGAGGTCCCCTCCAGCCCCTAACATTCTGTGATACTTCACAAGAGCAGAAGAACAAGCACACATACACCCCCTCAAAAAAACCCAACAAAACACCAAACCCAAAACCAAAAAAAAACACCCAAAAGACAACCACACCCACACACAGCTCTTCCTTGTACATATACTGTATATAAATGAAGCTTTAAAAATTAAAGCTTGATTTTATAAGCATTGAGATCCAAACCTGGAGTCCAAATTTGAAGCAGAAGTAACTTTAGAAAATGTTTGGGGGGTTTTGTTTCTTTGTATTTAATAATCCTACGGTCCTGAAAAAATGCTGCAATCTTCCTGTTTCAGGTATTTTGTCAACTAGAAAGGAAAAATTTACAAGGGAAAAGCAAAAAGTAAAAGGGGTAAGATAAAAATGCAATACCAAAATATATGGAGATGCAAAGGATTTATTTGACTTTTGCCAGGCGTTGGTGAAATGGACATTTCACCAGTGCTGTAACAGATGTTCTGAGTTCTCATGTACTCTTGAAGTATAATTTTCTAATTCACCACATGATCTTTTGGAAAGAGAACAGCAAGAATAAGCATTCATTTCCTGAAACTTGAGTTCACATCCTGGTTAGGTTACAAATGAAGCGAAACAGCTCAGTGTTATAAGATGATGCATCTCCTGTGCCTTATGTCCAATGTCTAGTCACTTCAACAGAAGCGGATACACTTCCACATCTCCAAAGGTCAGACCTTGTGTTCACAAGGAAGACGAAGCTAGAAACTTTATGTTCATTGAAAAAAATAACTAATTGCAACTGCCAAAACATCTCCAAAACAGGCTATAACTTCAAATTTCAGATCATTGAGGCATGAGGAAGGCACCAGCTCTTATTCTCTTGGAAAAAGATCATAGAATCAGAGTGGTCTGGGTTGGAAGGGACCTTTGAAGGCCATCTAGTCCAACCCTCTCTGCCGTATGCAGAGGCATCCTCAACTAGATCAGGTTGCCTAGAGCCCTGTCAAGCCTCACTGAGTATCTCCAGGGATGGGACACCAACCACCTCCCAGGACAACCTGTTCCAGTGTCCCACCACCCTCATGGTAAAGAACTTGTTCCTAATATCCACTCTAAATCCACTCTTCTCTAGTCTGAAGCCATTGCCTCTTATACTGCCACTACAGGCCTTTGTAAACAGTCTCTCTCCATCCTTCTTGTAGGCCCCCTTCAGGTACTGGAAGGCCACTATTAGGTCTCCCCAGAGCCTCCTCTTCTCCAGGCTGAACAACCCCAGTTCCCTGAGCCTGTCCTTGTAGCAGAGGTGCTCCAACACCCTGATCATTTTTGTGGCCCTTCTCTGGACCCTCTCCATTAGGTCCATGCCCTTCCTGTATTGAGGGCTCCAGACCTGGATGCAGGACTCCAGGTGAGGTCTCACAAGACCAAAGTGGCAGAATAACCTCTCTGGATCTGCTGGCCACACATCTTTTGTGTGGATGTGATTTGCCTTCTGGGCTGCAAGCACACACTGTAGGCTCATGTCCAGCTTCTCATGCATCAGTACACCCATGTCCTTTTCCACAGGGCTGCTTTCTAACACCTCATCGCCCAGTCTGTATTGATAGTGAGGATCATTCCAGCCCAAGTACAGAACCCTGCACTTGCTCTTGTTGAACCTCATGAGGTTCACCTGGGCCCACCAGGTCTCTCTGGATGACATCCCATCCCTCTACATATCAACAGTACCACTCAGCTTGGTGTCATCTGCCAACTTGCTGATGGTGCATTCCATCTCACTGTCTGTATCACTGAAAAAATATTAAACCATACAAGTCCCAGTACAGACCCCTAAGGGATACCACTTGTCACTGCACTCCATCTGGACATCAAGCCATTGAGCATCACCCTCTGGATGCAACCATATACAACTGTACTCTGGCTACCTAGAAAACAGTACCACACGCAGTTGATAATTTAATGTTGGTAGTTTTCACTTGCTTTTCTCACCATTTTGCAAGTGGATACACAGATTTCATTTATTTCAATCTTTTTTCTTCTTTTTGGTTTGTTTGGTTTTTTTTAAACTTATCTACCTACATACTCCGAGAAATTGAACACCCATCAAATAAAGATGGAGTTGCTAAGTCTTAGGTCCTACAGCCCTAAGTTACAGATCAGTCACTAGGACAACTGATAAAAAAAGTTGTTTCACCGAATAATTGAAATAAATAAACTTAAGTTCTTATCTAGACAAACTGTAATTGAAGTAAGATATTGTCTCAGTCCGGAGAGGGAAAGAGACTCAGTTCTTTTGAATATTCCTGTGTTGTGAAATTAGAGGCACAAACGAGGCCAAAATATCAACAGCTAGACTATTTATTACATAAATAAAGTGAATGTATCAGAAGGGGAGAGAGAGAAAATAGAGAGAGGAGGAATTATATTACCACACCACTCATCCTCCCAAGACAGTTCAAATCTGTGGCGGAAAGGTGCGCAGGAGATACTGGGTCTGTAGAAAAATGGTGCTGAGGCTTTGGCTGTAGAAGAGATGTGGTCCTCTGAGCAGCTTCTTCAGTTCCATGAGTTGCAACAGGCAAAACTTAGGACACGGAGAGAGGGTTCAGTCTGCTTCTTCCAGGCTCCACGGCTTCTTTTCTCTGGAGCAGCATTGTCTCAGGCTTTTCCTTCTCTCTTCTTGCTTTCTTTCTCAGTGGCATTGTCCTTCTCCTGTGTTTTCCTTCATCTCCGTTTTCTTCTACTGAGCCAGTAGTTGCTCAAGTCTTTTATACAGTTTTTTTTTAGTCCTTAGCTATGTGTCCAAGTATTGTCCTTCAGGAATTCAGGGGCCAGGAAATCATCCTTAGGTAAGTAACCAGGTATTGTTCCCTAGGAAATCTTTCTGTGTATTCCTGTGTGTGTTTGGGCAGGGGTCTGGATGGAGGGGGGAGTCCTCCGCCTCCTCCTGGAAACAGGTGGTGAATCCATTGTCTCACCATCCTCCCTTTCCAGGGTACTTGATGGGTGGAGATTATCTTGTCTTATGCGTATTCCCAAAGGTGGCCTCGGTTCATTGTTGTCAGGCCAGCTGTGGTCCAGTGAGCAATGTTATCTTTGCACCTTCCAAGAGTCATTCCAGTGGCTCTGCCCAGCACACATCAGCTATTGTCTGGGCAAGCAGCAAGTGATTTTATCTGTGTTGAGTCACACCAGAAGAGACAAACTTTTAGTCTCTTACAGATATTCATATATTTGCAATGAGGAAAATATTAGGCTTTACATCAACCATAATAGTAACAGATTTCCTTAAATCTCATGGTGCCTAAAGATCCATCTGCTAACGGGACAGGTCACTTAATGCACAATGTACTAAGCATATCCAGTGTGTAGGAGAACATACTTGCACTTATGGAATACTTCCCTCTTCCTAAACAGTCTATTTGCAGCCCACATTTCTGATGTGATTAAATACACTCAAACAGTTCAGATCCACAAATGTACCATATGCAAATATTCAGTTTTGCCAAACAAATGGAAAAGCATGACTCTCATATCAACAAGTTCCGTAGATTAGACTCATGCGTACTTCTAAACCACAAATTGGGCAGATGTAAACCTAGTGGCTTCCACATGAGGTCAACAGAAGAATCAGAACTATGTAGAGTGTGGTTCTGATCAATTTGTAATTCATATCCTTGAGAGTTAGTTTCTAATTCATTATGTATGTTTACAACATGTTGCTACATTCCACCTAAATACTGCATCTGGCATTAATCTTTTCAATGCACATCTTTTCAGTGAAACTGAGCATGCAATTAAAAAACAAACTGAGAATACTACTAAGCCTTTTCAGAAGCAAAACAGAATAGTGGTTTTGTCTGACCTATAAAAGCCGTCTTATTTCCTGTGTTAATCCTTAATCCTTGTGTTAGGCTAGTTCTAGAAATTAACAAGTCAAGATTTCTCCAGGCATATATTTTAAGTTTCCAGACTTAGCAAAAAAAACCAAACAAAAAAACCCCACACCAAGTAGGCATTTTCGTGATTATATGTGTATTTCATTTAAACTTTGTTTCCAGTTATAAAAAGAATTTTTTTCCATTCTTGCATTTTTCTTATTTTAGTCACGTCATGTTTTTGTTCAAGTGTATTCCCAGGTTAGAAAAAACAAACAACCAACCAACAACAACAAAATCCAACCTCTTTTCACATAGAAAACAGTTAAGGGATGGAAAATAATCATACCAAAACAGCCTATCTTGAAATAATTGCATGACTCCTTGGTGAAATTTATTTTACTATAGATATAAAAAAAAAAAAAAAAAATATTATTTTTAATGAAGGATTCCTCCAAAAGCTTGATATTAGAGGCATTACCATGCAAAGCTTTGCTGTACATCTCATTAAGAAATAAACTCATTTGATGGCCTGCCTCCACGTTACTTTATATTACACAGTACCAGCAGTACCCTCGGTGCTATAACAAAATCTGTTTCCTCAGATGCACATTGTATTTATTTGTTAAATATATCCTCAGTAACTGTAAAAATAAAAATCCAGAAGAAGGAACTAATGGACCTTCTAAAAATTGCCTTTAGATGAACTTGGTTGGGAAATAAATTCTCAAAAATAAGAATTATTTAGAAACTGTCAAAACAGAATTAGCTGTTTATTAATCCTTTTTTTTTTTTTTAACTGCATAAGCAGCATACATTGGCATCAAACCAGAAAAATACATGAATGGGGGTGGCAGGAGGGAAAGGTACTTAAAAAAAACCAAAACCAACTATTAAACCTCTGGAGAAAGCTGCAGAAGTGAGTTCACTTACATTTTGTTGCTCCCAATTGTGAGCTCACATTTCCAGCAGCAGTAAACAAGCCATATGCACATCAAGGACAGACTTCATATGTACAAGCCCGGAAAAAAACTAAGCTAATTTATTTCCCCCAGTCTGAACAACAGGATTCATCGTAAGATAAAGCCGAAACAACTGCTCTGCTGAAAGCTACTAAAAGTTTGTGGCAAAATTGGAACCATTTCAAAGGTGAGAAAGGTTTCTAAACTCCTCTGCTCATAGAATGGGGCAGGAGGGCAGGGGAGATGGAGGTTTTTGTTGTAGAGACTTGGTGGAAAGTACAGCCTGGGCTGACATTACTAACCCTCAACTACTGATTAGACACTGTCTTAAGGCAAAAATTCTACACAATGAGCTTATGCATGCATTGCAGTTTGTATCTAAGTTATTGTCTGCAATAGACTGATAACCATTCATTAACTTCTGAGCATAAGAGACAACTGGCAAGCTATTTCATGCTTCAGGGAATTAACAGCAAGAGGGAGAAAGGTACATACAGTGCAGGTGATGTTGTATCTGGAAAATAAAATTAATATTTAAAAGTGTCGTTACCTTCTGGTTGTAAAATGGATCAACCCTGAGATGTCCCAACAAATGCAGTCTTTAAAGCTGATACTGAATCCTTATGTGCTATTAAGCAGAATATCAAGTGTAATAATTCCATTAGAAACAAAAAGCTATTAGCACAGTACTTCTTAGTAGAAATTAATTTTATAATTAAAGCCTATAGGAACATGTGAGAACGAGTGCCAAATACGTGCCTCACAAGCAGCCCCAACCACAAGGGTCAAAAATAGTATGTGTACAGAGAGTTACAGCTTCTAAGACTCCACAGGGGAAAGTTAAAAAGAAGATAAGAAAATTTAAAATTAATAAGCCTAGAGTACAGTTGCTCTGAACAGACATATTCCCAAAGTCACAACTCCCAAGGCAATCTCTAGAGGACAAGGAATTTGGCTCCATAATTATTTCTGAAGCACTTGGGAGTTCTGTACATTATTTCATCTGCCTCAAAGCAGCTTAATAAAGAACACCACAGAAGTGACCAGAGCTCTACACCAGCTCCCTCAACAGAGAGCAAAACATCACTGTATTCTGCCTACACAAAACACTGACACTGATGAGAGCTACCTACAAAAAGGCATCCTTTAACAATTCAATTCCTCCTGAGACTCAGGAACAAGATGCTAAAACAACTCTGAAAAAGGATATTCAGAACTGCAATTAAGATCCACATTCACTGGTATGGGCCACGATGCCTACATGCTCTTCTACCACCAGGCAGCATAACCACCCCAATGCCACCATGAAAACAACCTCAGGCTTTCTAGCTAGGTATCTAGCATTGGTTTTTCCATCCCACAGCTCTCCCAGGTAAATAAAAAGACACAGATTTTTTTTTTTACTGCCCAGCCCCAAATCCAGTTTCCTCCACACAGGTTTGCACAGAGGTTCTTAGAGCTTTTTTTCTGTTAGGAAATCCTGTTCATTTAAAACACTTTTATCCTGTCCTTAGGGTGCTTCAGGAAATTCAAATCTTGTACAGAAAGTATAGTTTTCTTCCCAGACCTGTATTTTCCACTTCCCATTCATTCTTTTAAATGTTCTCATCAGTCATGCTGAGATCCCACAGCCTTGTAACTTTCCAGGGAAAATAAGGACTGGTGTCATGTTTTAAAATCTAAATTTTTTTTTTAACTACATGAAAAAAATCAGAAAACATGTTTCAGAATCCTTCATACCATGCATACCTTGTTAATTTAACTTCTATCTGCTAAATCCTCTACGGTGATTTGTATCACAGTATCATCCACAGCAGACCAGTACTTTAAAAAACTGCCATGTTCTTCCTTTAGGATCAGTTTCCCTCAGAAATATTTAATATCTCTTCTGATTATAGCAGCTCTCTCCTGAGCTTCTCTCAGGTAAACAATTTTTCACACCAATGTTTTCTTTAGTCTGTTGCATTACAGGTTCCACTGGTCCTTCTGTCTTCTACAGTAGTTTTTTTTCCACATGTCCAATTTTTTTATGGGCCCAAGGACAAGAAAGTTTCACAGCTTTTAAAGCTGGAAAGATCCAGCATAATAATATTCTGATCTGGCAATTGCACAGGCGATAAAAGTTTCACACAGCAAAGCTTTCAGATCTGGCAGAATTTAGACATCATTTCAGCAATTTTAAAAAGCCACATTAATCCTAGTTATATGTATAAACCTGTTGGTGTTGGACCTTTTCCTAGTAATACTATTAAATTCATAGCAGATGTCTTCTGCTGCCTATAATCTCTCAAGATGTTCAAATGAGCTAAGGTCAACAATTGCCCTTAAGATGATATACAAATAATGTATTTTCTATTTCACATGCTATCAACAACTTCTAAGCACACAGGTAAAGGCAATAGACTTCAAATCTTTCTCAAATAGGTAAACAAGACCTTATTCAATTTCACAGAAGGCAGCAGCAACAAGCACTCTAACCCTCCTATTATGTAACTGGACTACAAGGTCATCATTCACCTGTTGTGTTCCTCACCCATGCACTAAAATATACCATCAGTTTAATACATGAGCAAGAGAAGTTAAAAAGGAGGTAAGTACTGCCATTCTTTGCTTTGATTGACTCCCTGTCCCAGATTTTGTTCAAAGACTGTCTGAGAAGGCTTTGACTGGTGGCAAAAAGGAAGGAAAACAACAACCAGCCCTTTAAAGTGAGAAATCTTAAAATAGCTCTTCAGATAGAAACAAGTGATGTATGCTATTCCAAAGGGAATTTCCATAAAGACAGAAGCAGAAGAATTAACTTTTCCTGAAACATTGAATAAGGTAGTTTTATTTGTATGATTTTTCACTTAAGTCTTGATAAACCCAGCAACTCCCTAATCAATGAGAAGTTAGCTGAATATATATTCCAGCACAACATGCACACCATCTTCCAATATTCACCCAGATCCTACAAGGGGCATTAACTTAGCACAAGTGAATCCAGCCGGTGTTGTATTTTATGTATCTGCAACAGGATTCTGAGTCAGCACACTTTTCAGTAGAAAGGTGAGCTCTAATAAAAAATCCCATCCCACATTTCCCAAGTCTTTAAAGGGGTCTAACTATTTTCATCTACAGTCTGGGCCACAGAAAGGGACATTCTTAATTTAAGAGATACTATTCTGTTTATTTGGGGGGGATAAAACCAAAACTATGGGCTTTATTGAAAAATAAAAATAGTAATCATATTAAAAGGCAAACCTATATAATTCTGTAATAAAGATAAAATAGATTTCATTGCTATATGGTTTATATCTGATGTCGTGCATTTTGTTTATTTGAATTTTTTCCCCTTGTGAGGGGAAATCAGATAAATCTACCATCACATGTTGAGATTCATACAGTATTTCAAGAAATTCTTTGTTTGTATCTGTTGTACAGTAACATAAAGCAGCTCTAATATGACAAGTGCATAAAATTTGTAAACAGTTGAATAGCCAGTCTCATATGCAAAATAACACAAATTTTATGTTCATAAATCTTTGAAGTGGTTTTCTATGCCAATTTGAATTTTATTTTTAAATTTTGAGTTTGTTTTTTCTTCTTCAGAAATCTAGACTAACTTTTAATATTTAGAATACGTGGTGTCAATGCACCACGGAAATCAAAGCGAGCCACACACATCAATACTCCCCCAAATTTCAAACAAGATCAGTTTTGCCAAACTAAGAGCAGAACAAACTCTAAGCTGAAGGCAGATAGTAGCCAAGATGACAAATGAACAGGGGATTACAGCCTGAGTTAGCACAAGAATTACTCACTGGTGTTCAACCAGTTGTGCCACCTGGCAATAACCCTACAGTCATTAGGATGCCCTTGGGAGCAATTCAAAACTTTACCTTACTCAACTGCAGGAATTAAGCACAGATGATGAAATAAGTAAAATCAGTTACAAAAATTAAGTCAGAAAAGTCAAGATACTGCTATGTATCCAAGACAGCAGACAAAGAGGAATTATTTGCTTTATGGTAAGAAACAACTGAAAATGTCTGCAGAATATGGCAGAAATACAACTGGGTACGGGAATTAAAGTGGGGCCTGATTGCCCAGGGCTATGAGGTGGAAAAAGTCCTCCTTCACAGTAACAAGCCAGTCAGTACTAAGTTCCTAAAAGCACTGTTTCTCCTGAAGATATCCCTAAAGGCCAGTTTATCTCTCTGCACCAGTATAGCATAGGCCAGATGAGCAGCAGATACATAAAAGGAGAGCAGAAGGAGCAGGCAGAAAGGAAAGCAAGGACTCAAGGGAAAGGTAAGAATACCTGCCCTTTCATCATCTTCTAGCTAACATATCAGATAGGCTGTCATGCAGACCTGTATCCCTTTCCAAAACATGAATAGATGGGATAGAGACACATGCAAAAAATTCTGTAAGCCTCACCTGTATAATTTTGGATAATTAAAAACAGATTTTTCATCTGGTTCTGGAAAAGAGATTCTTCAAGGGAAAAGAGCACCATCCCGTACACCACACAGAAGTACAATGGCTTTTCAGTACAGCCACAGTGGAAGCAACCACTAACAACTAATGAATTCCAATGCCTATAGACATGGTATCATTAATAATTCTTAAAGAATTTAAAGAATAAATTCCCTAACAGTGTAAAACTTCAGCAACTTAGGCAAAATTAAAAACTTCCCAGGAGGTATCTTAAACTAATTGTATCATTACATTTTACATAGCTACCCATGTTTTAATCGCTTATGTTTGCCCTGGTATTGCTAATTGTAATTTTGTACTTGCACAATTACAATTCACCCTAAGAATATTATACCAGAGATAATCCAATTCACAAACTTATTTTCATGGTTTTATCATTTACCACATGCAAAGCATATTCATGCAGAATGTATTAATAGTTTAAAACAATATTAGAGACTGCATTATGCAGAAAAAGAAATATAGCATCAGATGTGGATTGCAGATACACTGTAAAGCCTATTTTCAAAAGGATTTACAAGATGACTACAACTTAAATTGTCAGTCACAGCTTGACAAGACAATTTTGATATAATACCTTTTAAATTACATAGCAATATAAGCACAGAAATTGTAAACACAATCACACCACAGTAAGACCTTTAGGGACCTTTAAAGCATGGCTAAACTTTAATCTTCATTTTCTATAAATGACAGACATGGCAATAACCACTTGACCTGGGAGAATTTACATTTAACAATGTCTCTCTCGTCTCTATTTATTCTGCTATTAATAGTGGTAAAGCCAGGCTGTCAGTACAAGGTATTAACAGCAGCCTTCTATAGCAGACTGGGTGTATTTTCATTTCAAACACATACCAGACGAAACAGAGACATCACTATCATGGTACCTTCCAGGAAACAAGCAGCAAGCATTAATGGTCGAGAGAATATCAGATACACAGAAAAGAACTGCCAAGCACTGAGATGCCACTTCTGCATTCACTTTTCAAACTAAGAACATCTTTAAAAATCTATGTAAAGATTCAACAAGCTGAGTAAACTGAGCAACATCACCAGATGAGACAGCCTGATAAATCAGCAATGTTAAGTTGTCCTACATTAACAGTCAATAGCAATTTAGGAGTATTTTGTTAAATTGAGAAGTAACTGCCTTTTAGCAGACTGATGAACAGAAAATTCTCATTAACAGAATGTGACCGGTTGACGTTGTCCCCTTAAGAAAGGGAATATGGTGGACGGAAGTTGGTAAACGGAAAGAATAATCTAAACTAATTTCATTGGAAGAGTGGGAGGAAGCACCTTCTGAACTGGGAGTGAACTGGGCACTCCGGCACTTCTATCTGCAGTCTTGCTTCCGCCTCTTCTTCAGGCAGCAGCTTTCTGTGCTGGGCTTTCTGCCAAGGCTCCGGCCTTCAAACTGACAAACCTGATAAGGCCTGTATTAACTGCTTCCAATTAACACAAAACTGCTTTTAACTTCTTTCTTTCTTCTTTCTCCCTTTTCTGATCTACTCTGGGGAAAGGGGGGGAGAGAGGGGAGAGCGGAGGTGGGGAACCCCCTCTGCCGAGGGGGGTTACTCTCATTTCTGTGTTACTCTGTTGTATATCTTTGTATATATTGTAGATATTGTAAATTTGTAAATATTCCCCTGCATCCCCTACATTGCTTTGTAAATATAAAGCTCCAATGCTTTGCTAATTCAGCTTGTGAGTTTTTTTTTTCCCTTCCCTTCAATTCTTTTTCCCTTTTACTTCACAAGGGGGAAGGGAGGAGGCTTCTTGGCCTTACCCTTCCAACCCACCACACAGAATAACAGAGTTGATAAGAATTTTCTGCTTGTTCGCTGGAATGCAGGAAGGGGGAGAGGGGTTGGCAGACAGTCTTTGGATAGATAAGGAATAACAGGATTTTTCAGTGATTCACTTCTGTTAGTCTTGGACAAGATGATCTTTTGTATAAGATAAAGAACACCTGCATGATATGTATACTTCTGCTATTTTTAGATAGATAAGCTTTGTATAGATAGGAAGCATCTGGACCTCTGTCATTATAGACAGATAACTTTTTGGATAAAAGTTTGCCCAAAACTCTCTGAAGGTACACAGGTCTTTTGAAATTATTCTACCTGTGTCAGGCGCCAGAATAGAAGCATGATACATGAAACTTAGAGTCTCTTGTGTGTCTTTCTCTAAGTCAAGACCTTCTGACCTAACCAACTAGTTAAAAGCAAATTCTAACGAACAATAAACTTAAAAGCAGCAATATTAAAAATAGTACCAATTAATGGCAGAAAAAGAGGATAAACAGTATTTTGCTTTAATCCTAAAATTTTGCATAGAAAGTTGAGAATATCAGTATTTTCAGACCTATTCTAATATCACCTATTATCTTATGTAACATTAAGAGCAGAACTCTAAACATATAGGCAACTCAATACTCCAGTGCTTGCAGTAATCTTTTTTAAGGAAATACAAAAATAATACCTCACTCATCACATTCACTTGACTATACTAACAGCAAGCCTGGTTTCTGACCCTGGCAAGACAATAAAGACCATAATCAGGAATAGGAATGTTTATCATCTGAACAAATAAAATCTACCAGGACAGGGACAATTTAGAAAAGTAGGCTGTCCTTGCTGAGTTATATGAGGGCATCAACAGGTATATGAATAAAGAGGACCTACTGAACATAATCATTGAAAGGCTAAATAAAGCTCAATTGCCAAGGACTGGAAGAAAGGTAATTATGCAGACGGAATGTCCAGTAAAGGGGGGGAGTGGGGCAGCAAATAAGGTTTTATAGTCACTGCCCAGAAAAGAGAAAGGGGGTGGAAGCCTTTGGGGATCACTGGCAATTAGTTTTATTCACCATCTTCACCACTGTCCAGCAAATGGAAAATACAGTGAAATCCTCTAAGCTTGTAAATAAAGCAGCTTGTTTTATCCCCTCAATCCTGCTATGTAAACCTGAACTGAAGCTGTACTGCCACTGGCCCCATGTTAAAGAGGGGGAGTCTTCAGCATAGAAGAAACCATAAAGAAAATTTTAATTAGTGATAAAGGAAGAATCTATTCTATTGCTTTCCCCAGTAAGCTGTTGGAAGATGTTGGCCACAGAAATATTGTCAGACTTCCATAAAAGCATGAACAGTATTCTTCTCAGTAAGGCACTGACCCTAACACTACAAATACTCTTTTGCAAAGAAGGCACCATCACGCAACACAATTTCGTGTTCTCTCAAAAAATTGCTTCCATAGAAATACACACTGTCATCTCCACAGAATCACAGAATGTTAGGGGCTGAAAAGGACCTCAAAAGATATAGTCCAACCACCCTGCCAGAGCAGGATCATCTAGACCAGGTCACACACAACACATCCACATGGGTTTTGAACTCCACAACCCTCCTGGGCAGTCTGTTCCAGTGTTCCATCACCCTCACAAAGTTTTTCCTCCGGTTTCCATGGAACTTCCTATGCCTCAACTTCCACTCATGGCCCCTTGTTGTGTCATTAGGCATCACTGAGAAGAGCCTGACTCCATCCTCTTGTCACTCACCCTTTACATATTTATAAACATGAATGAGGTCACCCCTCAGTCTCCTCTTCTCTATGGAGTTGTTCTCTCTCAGGTGCAAGATTCTACACTTGCCCTTGTTCAATTTCATTAAATTTCTCCCGGACCAACTCTCCAGCCCAAGTCCCGCTGAATGGCAGGAAATCCTTCAACATTTGTATTTCCAAGCAGATCTTTATAACCTAACCTACTTCAGACTAGTATTTTTTTAATTGGTAATGGAGTATAATTCAAAACAGCCACACTATCAGCTATAGCAGAGTATTTTACTACTGCTTTCTATAAAAAGGCTGTATGAGGAAAGAGTATGAGGAAAGGCTGAGAAAGGTGGGTCTCTTTAGGTTGAGGAGACTGGGGGAGGGGTGGGGAGTTGTAAATGGTTGTAAATATCTAAAGGGTGAGTGTCAGGAGGATGGAAACAGACTCTTAGTGGTGTCCAGTGAAAAAACAAGGGGCAAGGGATGTGAACTGGAACACAGGAGGTTCCATGTAAACATCAGAAAAAGATTCTTCATTTTGAGGGTGGAAGAGCACTGGAACAAGCTGCCCAAAGAAACTGTGGAGTCTCCATCTCTGGAGGCATTCAAAACCCATTTGGATATATTCCCCTGATTTACTCTAGGTGATCCTGGTCTAGCAGGAGCATTGAAGTAGATTATCTTCAGACTATCCTGAAGGGACAAACCCCCAAACATGCCCTAATCCAGACAATGGGCTAAGCACCTGTGAATGTGCAAACCTGGACACTTCCTGGGGTCCAGATAAATATGTAGCATGTATAATTAACCTTGTAACATACCTGTGAACTGTGGGTATCCTTGGCCATGTTTGGATATGCCCCATCCTATAGGTTCAGCTATCAGGTTTCTCTGTTACCAAATGGCATTGTCTTCAGACAGTATTTAAACCAGCTGATATTGGTAGGCAATTTGCCTTGTTCTCACCAAGAAAGCAGTAAGAGTGCAGCTGAAGAGCTTGCCCTAGCAGGCAAACCAGACCTGGCCCTTGCACCTGAACCAAGGCAGCCAATACTCCTACAGCTTGGTGACAGTGCGCAGGAGAGAGAGGCTCCTTAACCCCCTCTGAGCCAAGGAAAAGCTCCAGACCATGAACTGGGCACAAGAAGAGAGAGGCCCCATAGCCCTCTCCAAGCCAAGAGTCACTTGAATTACAGTTACAGTGTCTGGGAGAACACCAGACAGAGAAGCAAGCTGTGAGTACCTGGCTAATTTGTCACAGAATTCCCCTTGTGGGAAACTGCAGATCATAGCACCTCTATTTCCAATTTAAATCACTGTATTGGAGATTCTGAGATTTGTGCTTAAATCATTTAACTGTCTTCATATGTGGAATGTATCGCTCACAACCAAATAACAGAATCTTTAAATATACTCTGTAAATAAGTTATGGCAGTGTTTGACGATACCACTGCCAGAAATGTAAAATATATGTATATATATTTTATTGCAAGACATCACTTTCAAGCCCTACCATTCTGTGAAAAAACAACATGAATCTATTCATTAGAAAAGAGAGAACTATATCTGAAATAAGAAGAAATCACAAGAGGGGAACCATCTGGTCTACATACAACATAGACCAAATTAACACCAAAAAATTTTAATTGAACTACTTAAGTAGTACCAACAGCCCAATAAGGCAAAGAAGTGATGTTAGTCCTTCTGCTGGCAAATGAAGCAACTATATATATTTATTCATTAAGATTTCTGTATGTTCCATCAACAATAATATTCACTTTGAGACAAGACGAAGCAGAACTACAGCACTCGCTGGGCTTTCCTCTCTGAATCTATGCAGCAAACCCTGATCAGGTACCTCAGTCCCTCACTGTAAGGACACATAGTTTCATAGTTTCATTCAGGGTTGGAAGGGACCACAAGGATCATCTAGTTCCAACCCCCCTGCCATGGACAGGGACACCCCACACTAGATCAGGCTGGACAGAGCCTCATCCAGCCTGCTCTTAAACACCCCCAGGGACGGGGCCTCGACCACCTCCCTGGACAACACATTCCAGGGTTTCACCACTCTCATGGGGAAGAACCTCCTCCTCACATCTAGCCTGAATCTCCCCACCTCCAGCTTCATTCCATTCCCCCTAGTCCTATCACTACCTGAGATCCCGAGAAGTCCTTCCCCAGCCTTCCTGTAGGTCCCCTTCAGATACTGGAAGGCCACAATTAGGTCACCTCAGAGCCTTCTCTTCTGCAGACTGAACAGCCCCAAATCCTTCAGTCTGTCCTCATAGGAGAGGTGCTCCAGCCCTCTGATCATCCTTGTGGCCCTTCTCTGGACACGTTCCAGCACCTCCACATCCCTCTTGTAATAGGGGCTCCAGAACTGGACACAGTACTCCAGGTGGGGTCTCACCAGGGCTGAGTAGAGGGGGAGGATCACCTCCCTCGACCTGCTGGCCACACTTCTCCTGATGCAGCCCAGGATCTGATTGGCTTTGCGGGCTGCAAGTGCACATTGAGAGCTCATGTTGAGCTTTTTGTCTCTCTCTTCAGGGCTACTTTCCAGCCAGTCACTGCCCAGCCTGTATTTGTGCCTGGGATTGCCTCAACCCAGATGCAGGACCCTGCACTTGCTCTTATTGAACTTCATGAGGTTGGCTTGTGCCCACCTCTCCAGCCTGTCAAGGTCCCTCTGGATGGCCTCCCTTCCCTCCAGCGTGTCTGCTGCACCACACAGCTTGGTGTCATCAGCAAACTTGCTGAGGGTACACTCAATGCCACTGTCCATGTCCCCCACAAAGATGTTGAATAAGACAGGTCCCAGGACTGATCCCTGAGGGACTCCGCTTGTCACTGGCCTCCACTGGGACATGGAGCCATGGACCGCCACTCTTTGGGTGCGGCCATCAAGCCAGTTCCTTATCCATCTAGTGGTCCACCCATCAAACCCATGTGTCACCAGTTTGGAGACCAGGATGTGGTGCGGGACAGTGTCGAAGGCTGTCGTAGAGTAAGTGAGCACTATAGTAAACCTCTGACCACAAATCCCAGTGAGACCATGCTGCTTCTCATCAGACAGTCCAAAATTAAGATATTTTGCGCATCGTTACCCATCTTCTGCTTCACCCAGCACTTCTTGCAAAGCCGATAGCTTCATCCAACAACACTTGTACAAGATGGAAGACAAAATACAGAATTACAGTTTACAATATAAAGCCTGAAACTTTAATTATAGATATATGGCTGCTCAAAACCTAAATCCATGTCAAGACTTTTTTGTTGTTGTGCTTCTGTACTGCCACCTAAAGATCAAAGTGAACAACAGGAACTTTTAGCACTTACAGTTTTTTTCTGCCTTTGTTCTAAGAGCACACTGCATATTCACGAAACAGTTGAATTCTGCATCACAATTCAGCAGTTCACCAATTTTCTGATTTTGACACATAAAAAGAGCCATATGTATAGATATCACTAATTTACCAAAGTCCATTGAATAAGTAGCCATTGCCTTTTATTAGATGACTTCACATATGCATTAGCTAAAAAACTACTTTGGAGATTTTGCTTTTTATACGCTGAGTGTAACCTCGAACACACTCAAACTTTTCTCTGGGAAAATGATGACCACATTGTAATTTCTTTAAACAGAAAACTGAAATGCCCTGTAAGGACATGAAGAAAAAACACCCAGAATCTTCAATTAAACATCAGATTAAATATTTACAACAAAAATAAAAAGGCAGCTGTGAGAAATGAACTCACTGCTGAAAATTTATAACCAGTTTATTATAAAATAAAGGCAACACAGCGCTGGGCGCATAGCGAGTTTGCTAGAGGCGCACCCCAACAACACGAGGTTAACTTAAATAGACAGCAAACATACATATTAATATATTAAAATATACATATTCATATAGTCCGCAACACACTCCCACCCCTCTCCATCAGGACAGACAAAACCTGCACCCTTGACCTGGCCAGTCTTTAGACCTGTTGGTGCCTCACCTTTCTCTCCCAATACCCCAGACAATACAGACCCATCAGCCCAACGATCCAGGCACAACGATGGGGCCTGCCCGGTCCCCAGCAATTCCCCTTGTGAAAGCCAAATATTATAACCAGTTTCTCACACAGCTAAACTCTGTCAGTCTCATTATATATAGCTTCGGATTATCTACCATGTTACATGTTTCAGGTACTAACACACAGACCTCCTACAAACAGTCTATCACAATCTACCTTGCTGGTAAATTACAGAATTATAGAAAACAGTTACATTTGCTTGTTTAAACAAGCACAGAAGGCTACGGTGGGTTTGCCAGTTTTTACTTGTAAGGATTCTGAGGAAGAAGGGAGGCATTTTTTCAATGCATACCTCAAAACCACATGCTCCTTACACAGAAGCACCTCGTCCAGGTGACAGTAAACTCAACCACCTCATGCTGCCCGTTTCATGAGGGCTGATGAGCAATTGCTGTCGTCACCCCTACGACTGTTCAGGTCAGAGCGTTAATCAGTGGTAGACTGCAGCGTCAGAGTCATACGGCGGGTGACTGTAGGGATACGTGGGTGAGAACTTTACCCTAACCATAACAGCCAGTTTCAGGTGAGGCGGAGGCAATCAGTGCTCATCACAGGCCGTTCGCCCCACTACGGCCGCCGCATTTTGCCGCTCATGCCTCGCTGGGCTGAGTTAGACCAGCGCCTCTAACCGCCGCCCGCCCAGCGAAGCACAGAACCACCGACACTACCGACTCCCGCCACCGGCCCGCAGCGGGCAGCCCAAACGTTCTGCGCGCAGGAAGAGACACCCTGTTAGAAAAGACTCTTTAGAAAAACCCTCACTAAAAAGAGCAGCAGGAAGGGGCAAGCGGCGCACCCCGCCCTACAGAACACGGCTACCGAAACGCCACCAACCCCTTCCGCGTCGCAACCCCAGCCCGACGCCGCGGTGCTGCCTCGCCTCAGCGGAAGGGGAGGTGCTGCCCGGGCGGGGCGTACGGGAGAGAAGGGTACGGCATCCGCACCGCTCGCCAAGTACCTTCGTAGGCACCATTCGCATACGCTGCCTAGCTGCTCCTTGCTGACGACGTAGGCGAAGGGCTCAGCTCGGTAAAGCAGTTGGCCAGGCAGTACCCGCCGGCGTGAGCGGAGGCCGCTGCCTTTGCCTGGGCTGGGGAACCGCTCCAGCACCAGCGCCTCCATCTTCCCGCGCGCGCCAGCACATAAAGAGCATGGGATTGCTCCGCCCACCGCCACGTGATGGGGCGCTGCCGCCGCCATCTTAATTCAGGGCACCTGGAGGGTTGAGCAGGCATTACAACGTGCATCTCTGACCGAGACCAACTACCTTGTCTGTGCTGAGAGCCCGCCCCTTGCCTGAAAAAGGGGTTATTTAGTCCTGAGCACAAGAGGGACGTGGACTTGTTGGAGGACCACGGAAATTATTAGAGGGCTAGAACACCTCTCCTGCGAGTCAAGGCTGAGAGAGGTTGTCCAGCCTGAAGAAGAGAAGGTTCTGGGAGGACCTTATTGCAGTCAGTATTTAAAAGGGGCCTAGAAGAACAGTGAGGACAGTAGGGCCTGTTGCAGCAGGACAGGTACAAAGGTTTTATACTGAAAGAGGATTGACTTAGAATAAATAGAAGGATGAATTTTTGTGCAATGAGGATGGTGTAAAACACTGGCACAGGTTGCCCAGAGAGGTGGTGACCTTGCCCCTTGAAACATGCAAGGTCAAATTGCACAGGCTTCTGAGCAGCCTGATGTAGTTGAAATGCTCTGGGTCACTGCAGGGGACTTGGACTAGATGACACTTGAAGAGCCCTTCCAATGCAAAACATTCTATGATTTTGTGCTAAACAAAGTGTCTATAAATGTTTCTATGGCCAACTACAAATAGGGAGTATGTTGTTCTTCCCACCCCTCCCCCCCCCCATACTTTGTAACTTTGTAGGTTAATTTGTTTTTAAAGGCAATGAGGCAAGGAGAAAACCTCTAATCATAAACATTAATTGCAGCATTGGAGACTTCAGACACATTCCTCTGACAGCTGTCAGACCTCAGAATGCAAAGCAAAAAAGTTCCAGCTGTCTCATTATCTTTGTCCAGCACCATTACTGCTTTGTTGCCATACGGACCCAGTCTCAAGTGGAAGGAAGCAGGAAAAAAAAGTACAAAAATGAAAGTGGCATGAGAACACATGGAGGTTGCATACTCACAGCTTTGTATGCAATGAAGGGAACTTTCCCTGGCCCTCTGCTGCAGAGATTGGGTGGCCTTCCTCAGGCTCAGCTCGGGGCCATGTTCTGCATGGGGCCACAAGAAACCAGAACGACCCTCCAACCAGATGACTGACTACATAATCACAGGAAGTTAGGAATTGGAAGGGACCTCCAGAGATCAAGTCCAGCTCCCTTGCCAAAGCAGGATCATGAGGGCAAGCCACAAAGGAAAGCATCCAGGTGGGTTTGAAACTGTCCAGAGAAGGAGACTCCGTGACCTTTCTGGGAAGCCTGTTGCAGTGCGACATCACCCTCACCATGAAGAAGTGCTTCCTTGTGTTAAGATGGAACCTCCTGTGTTGTAGTTTGTACCCACTGTTCCTTGTCCTATCACTGGGCACCACTGAAATGAGACTGGCACCTTCATCTTAACACCATGAACATAGCAAAGTCCACTTCCTTAGATGTACTGCAATGGGAAAATCATGCTCATTTTATACTCATTTTGCTTGTCAGCAACTTCACTGATGCAACACTGAAATTAATGTAGTGAAGTTGGAACTTGGGCAAAAGCTCCCTTGTATGTAAACCCATTTGTTGCAGAAAATTCTGTTTGTGATCAAAGTATTAAAGTTTAGTTCACAAAGGAAGACATAAGATAATGACTCTGTCAAAAACATCCCAAAACCAGGACATTTTACATATAAGCTAGCATAAAATAGCTGGAGATGTTTCTGGATCTCATTGTGATGTGAATACATAGTATGGCTGGGCTGGAAGCTGTGCAGCACCCATGTTCTGGCAGTGTGTATCACTGGGAACATACCTCATACTCAATTGGTTTTTGTCAGAGCCATCAATTAAAGGCACATGATAAATGACAGGAGAAAAGCAAAACACTTGCACAATTAACTAAGAGCATCACTCTGAAATGGTGATGCTCAAAGCACATGAGATAGTAAGAGTATGTGCTTTCCATATGGGTCTATACAGCTTTCCATTCACTCACAGTATCACAGTATCACCAAGGTTGGAAGAGACCTCAAAGATCATCAAGTCCAAACTATCAACACAGACCTCATGACTAGACCATGGCACCAACTGCCACGTCCAATCCTCTCTTGAACACCTCCAGGGACAGTGACTCCACCACCTCTCTGGGCAGCCCATTCCAATGACGAATGACTCCCAGTGAAGAACTTCTCATTGATGAGATTACAAACCTGATGTGGGCTAAATATGCTAAACTGCAGATAGACTTAGTCTGGTTTTCCTTATTATGCCTGCAGAGGGAGATAGAGCTCGCGTTTCAGAATGTTCAGTCGTCCTATCGAAGAACAGAGTGCCCTAACAGTTCTGCAAACGTACTCATTGTTTTCAGTAATGATTATCTCAGTCTGCAACTGTTTTCATCTAAGTTGCACCAGGGTGCTCAGAAATAGCAATACACAAATTTGAAACACTGCTGTTGGGAAGAGCCAAGGTACATCAAGTCACAGGACTCCCACAGAGATAAAAGTATTTTGTCTTTCACTTAAATGCTGCTTTTGGTAATTCATTACCAAAAGAATTGACAGCCATCTGCCTGTCAGTTAGAATGGTATGCACACTGTTATGCTTAGCTTTAGTTCTAATATTTTAAGTGTTCAATTGCACTGACATTGTGAGATAGTCAAGAATTATCCTCAGCAGAAACTAAAATAAACAATTACCTCTGTATTTGGCTTATGCTTTCCCCCTTCACCCACTTACTCTTCTGAATTTCCCTGTCAATTCTGGTTTATTTATTTTCTAAGCAGGCATTTCCCAAAACCTATAACATATGCAAACTCAATAATAACTCAGGTTAGTATCTGTCTCCTGGGTGCATTAACTTAAAGAGATAAATGGTCAAATATACAAAATACGGGAAATTAAAGTCCCACCCATGAACTGCAAAAAGTACATTCAGGGAAGAGCTAATATTAATATACAATACAAGCTGTAACTTTCATTATTTTGTCAGTTTTTCAAGTAAAGTTTTCTTACTTGTCCAATGCAACAAAATCTCACCAAGGACAAAAATCTGTCCAACGGAATGACAGTCTTTACACACACTCCTCACACAGCTTAGCTTAAGTTGTACAGTGAAATAAACCACAGAAGCCCAAGAACAACTTCTTACTGACATGGCATTTTAAATGGTATGACAATATAGTTGTAATAACAAAGGCTTTCCTAGTATAGATAAGCTTTTAAACACAGCATAAACATTTTCATTGATGTGACAGTGGGTATTTTGACATCTATGAGAGACTGGAAAGTTAATTCTTGATTATCTACAGCTACAGTTTATAGAATGGTCTGCCTAGGAGGGCCATTCAACACAGTATTTAAGGGATCAACTGAACATCCAACCCAGATGTTTTTAGAAACGTTAGTCTGAACTTTCTGAAAAACATAGTATTATTGTTACATAATTCCAGTAAATTGTCATTTATCCCTTGACTATATTTAGTTCAATTAATCTGTGCTATTATTATGGGATTTTTATAAGACTAAGTCATCCACTGGCCTAGACTGGTCAGACTTCCCAACAGCTATTTGAAATGCATGACACACACCAGACAGAAGCAGCTGTCAAGGCATGTAATGGAGGCACTTTTGTGGGAATTACCACTTAATTGTGCCTGTTGCTGCTGAATTAGTCATACTTCCTTACTGCTAGTAGATGAGACACCACAGTGGAAGTTTATTTTTTTCTGTATCACAACAGTGTGTTTCACAGCATGAATTTACAGAAAGAACTGCAGTAATGAAATAATTGAAATTCTGGTCTTCAGTCATAAACATGCAATGTCCATTCCCACCACTGTGACACTAAATTGATTTTTTTTCTGGGAGCAAAATATAGCTCAAAACACAAAATGTTAAATTTTGGATTAATACAAAATCTATCACTAACAGCATAGAATAGCTTATAAGCTTTTATGAACACATAGGAACTTCTTGATGAGGTCTTTAATGTTGCTGTGCTCATTAAAAGTTGATTCTGGATTAAATAAACTCACTGCAGTTTTAAGCACAATTTCATAATAAATTTCACTCATATTAACATAGATTTCACCTGTTGGATTATTTACTATGAACTTTACAAAGAGTTTACTACTTTTTTTCCCCCTATTGATAGGACAAGGGGTTTAAACTGAAAGGTGTATTTAGATTAGATGTAAGGAATAAGCTCTTCACTGTGAGGACGGTGAGATACAGAAACAAGTTGCCCAGAGAAGTTGTGGATGCCCCCTTCCTGGAATTGTTTCATGCCAGCTTGGATGGAGGTTTTAACAACCTGGTGACCCTGTCAATGGCAGGGAAGTTGGAACTAGATGATCTTTAAGGCCCCTTCCACCCCAAACCATTCTATGACTTTGTAAGTTTGAGTCTTTCCTGCCCTGAACACATCAGGTTTTTTTCATATGGCAGACACAAACTTCTGAAATTTGTCAGCACAATTTCTTAGCTGTTTGTATACTGGGGTGTCTTATCAGTGGAATGAGCTAAATCAAGTCATAAGTCTTGCTTGCATTAGGAATAACTGACTGTTTTCATTTGGCATATCTTAACTACCTGGAATTTCCCTTGGGCTTTGTATGCTTACTGTGTGTTGTGTTCTATCAGCTGGGGACAACCAGTGTGTCTATTTTTAGCAGTGACATCTTAACATACATAAGGAAAGATGCAATAGATACAATGTAAGTGAATAAACACTTCCCACTGCCTTGTCCTTTCTGGAAAAGTCACTTCTTATTTCCATTTTCTCAGTGTTTATAGAAGAAAGGTACATTTTGCTAATTAAAGGCTTACAAAGTTTAGAATAGAGTTTTCAATCTGCAACCCCATAGCTCATGTTTAGCCTGCCACAGCTAGTAATTCAGCATGTTTCTCAGGAAACCTCAGGTTCTGCCTATCACATTTACACATCTTAAACTACATCACACATTCTGTTTCTCAAGTTTCATGTTGATATTTCTACCAACATCTTTATTACCTGAAAGACTAAGCTGTAATTACTAAGATGACCAATGCTAAACAAACCTAGTAGCCGGTATATACACATTCCATCTTAACAACCCCTCATCACATCATCTACTGTATTAATTAGTACATGCTCACAAACCCTTCCCTAGGTCAAACTACTAACTATAGTATCCAACTTGACTGATCTCCTAATTCTAAGTGGCAAAATTTCTCATTAACTAGCATCAAAAAGAACAAGTTTCTTTCTCTTTGTATTTGCTATGAATTTAATAAAGCAGTAAAGTTTAGACAACTCCATCACGGTCACATAATTTACTTTTACAGGCAGATGGATGGCACAAATGATTAGAAAAGACTTAGCACCTCTGGGCAGCTGCTCGAAGAAGAGTATTTCAGGAGCAGGAGCAATGCTTATGAGTTCTACTTGATAGATATATCATGGGTGGTTCATGTTTTAGAGGTTCATCAATTAAATCGGTCTTGCGGAGGAAAACAAAGGAAAAAAGAAACCACAATCTCAGAGTCTATAAAAAATTTGAAAGGAATGTGCTCTACTCTAAACCATCTAGTAACCATGTTGTATGTGTAGTGTAACAATAATGTCATTCAAGATCAAAGATCCAATGACAGCACAATAGGAAGAAGAAATAAATCTGCCCCAAACCTTGCAGCTAATTAATGCAATTTAAAAAAAATATATTACTTTGTATCTTATATATAAATAGTAGCATAACACAAAACTGTAAAACTGCATTGTGCAACATTTTCAAATCTTGGTGCTAATTCTGAAATACTTTTTATTACTTACTCTGACACAATAACTCACAGATTGGTGCTATACACCACAATGAAAAAGCTGTTCACGTGAAGATTTTCTCTTCTGAAAAGGTCTAACATTTTAAACTTTGCGTGACTTTGCAGTTCCTTTCTCTCTGAATAGCATTTTTGATGGTTAATAAACTGTAAATACTAACCTGAAGTTATATACCGTTTCCCTAGTTGGAAGATTTGTCTTTGCATTTACATGAACCAAGAACATCAGAAGAGATGTTGCCTCAATTTCCCATCAATGTATCAAGGAATATGGCAAATGCAGATATGTGAAGGCAAGGCACAAAAAGTAGCACAGGGTTGGTTAAAACCCTAACAAAAATGCAGAAGTATTTATATGCCATTTTAAATTTCATTGCAAGTTTGCATTCAGCATTATCCTACAGAAACTGTAGACCTGCAACAGTAGCGAGTACTGAGTGGACAGCATCAGTTAATCAAATCCACAGACCTGCTTCAGTTTCACTTCCTGTATTTATTCACATACACTAGTGATAGTCACTTTTTTCCTGTCTGTTCCATCAGTACTAAACCAATTTTTAGAATGACAGCCATTATTCTCTCAATTTCACATTTGTGATTGGGACTAAACATATTGCTTACACTTAGACTTTATGGAAGAGTTCTAATTAGCATTAAACGTCCTCATTTCAAGTTCCCAGTTATGTAATATTCCTTTTACTTACTGACTTCTGCTGTTACCTTGGCAATCTCTGCATTGGCTCAGTATATGCTGGTTTCCAACAGCATTAAAAAAAAATAAATCACAGCAATAATTTTCCTTTTTTTCAGTTTATGTCTCACTGCAAGAACAGCAAGGTATTTGATTTGGCATGGGGGGCAGGTTGTGAAAATCAATCCAGGAGACGCTACATTTTTGTAGACCACTAAGAAAGACACTATCTACTGAGACTGAAAAAATGTGCAATTGCAAGTTTGCCATTCAGGGTCAATTTATAATCCAAGTTATCTGGAACAGTAAGAGATGGAAACAGAAAGCAAGCCTCAAAACTTCACAACCTACACCAGAATACCAATAACACTCAGAGAGACTGCAAACTAAACCTCAGCCTTTCCAATAGCTTCATCACAACAACATCACAAAGACTTACCAGCAGCTTAAACAGATTACTGCAGACTAGCTAGCAGAGTGAACTAAGGCTCCTTGAAGTCAACTTTTCTTATGCAGCAGGAACTGCAATAGGAAGACAGAGATCAATGGTTGTCACACCTATACCTCACACTATGCCTAATACGATTCTACTGTTTTCCAAAGCCTGAAAATAGCCTGACCTTTACTAAAAAGGCATTTTATTAACTCATGCTCTGCTAAAAAAAGCATGGTTTTGGCCACAGCTCTGCCAGAGGAGACAGTATAGAACACTAAACTATTACAGCCTACTAGGACTTTCAGGCAACAACAGAACAGGAATATGGAGAGAAACTAGGACAGGTTGCATTATAGAGTATTATGACTAAAAAGAGAATTTTTAATAGGATATGTTTTTTAAGGGAGTTATTTTTACATATAATATACATAAAACAAATACAAATTGACAAAGGTTACAAGTAAATTTTTTCCCCAAAAAACTATTTATACAGTACTGAATGTTCTGTTGACTTTGGGCTTGGACCTAAAATAAGATAAAGCTGTACCTATAGATGTTCATGTACTGTAAGCTAGAACAGGCTGCCCAGTGTTGTCTTCAAAATTTCAAATGAATTGTTAAAACTTTTTCCTCTCTGAGATACAGCAATACTCAGTTAAACCAAACCAAACAAACAAAAAGAACACAACCACCCAACAGCTCTGAGTTGGTGTTTTATCATGCTGTCATTACCTTATCTTCTGCTAACCCACCACTCTGATTTATTAGTATTGACTTCAGATTGCAAGGTTTTTAGATCAAGAGACAATATAACCCATGCAGTGGTTGTAAAGACCTACATGTGTAAAAGGCAATCAAATCACTGAGCACCAAAATACAAACCACACAAATAGTGATATTTGGTCTGTTGTTTTGTTTTTTTTTTTTCCAAATGTAAATATACAGCAATGTAACAAAAAGTTCCATTTAAGTGGTACATCCAAAAGCAGCAGATTGCTAATTAACTCCTGGAAAAGATGCAAAGTTTGTCCAATGTGATCTAATAACTGAACCGGTTACTTTCATCCTGTGCAGAAGGGCTTTTGTTACTCGCTAAATTTAATTTCCGGTTTGCACAGGAAATCATCTAGCTAACAGCATCTCCCAATTTTTAAACCTTTACTTATCAAAGTAATCTTCCAGAAGCAAAGGTGCTCTTCCAAAAGACAGCAGCTGTAGATTTATACGCTCCTTATACTTTCCAAGCCGTCATCATGGAACCAGGTTTCAGTGAACATATCAGAGGTTTGCAAAGCCTCAAAGAGACGCCTGTAGCCTTCTGGGCACAAGTCACGTGTTCTCGCGTTTTGGGGAATTTCTAGCTCTGTCAGCATTTTGCCACCCTTGTCCAAGCTCCATGAACTGAAACAAACAAACAAACAAACAGTCCTAAGAGAGCATTTCTTTCTGTGAAAAAAGCAAGAGCAAGAAATAGTATCTGAAGGTCCATTTTACTCTTTCGCAGCTTCTGGAAATGAACGTCTTCCTACAACAGAAGCTATATGCAATCCATGCTGCAAATGCAAAGAAACCTCTGCTCTGCTATAAGATACATAAAGCCACCAGCAGACATAGACAATACTGAGCCACATAAGCCTCCTCACTAGAGGGTGGGTGCCCTCCCTCCGTCCTCCACCCCAACTACATGAAGTCAGTAGCAGGCATTACAGCATAAAAAGGGGTTGTTCTTCAGTGCCTGAGACATGAAAGCCAATGTCATTTTCAAGATGATTCAGTATAGCGAGAGTGACACATTTCATAGGCATTTTCTTCTATAAACAGATATATCCACTGTCTTTCCATCATTGCTATGAAATACAGACCTTTTATAAATGTGCATATATATTAACTATTACTCAGACAAGAAAAGGGTGTATAAATACACAGAGGATACACATTAGGAACCTTCAAGGTTAGCTCCACTTTCTGGCTAAAGTATTGTGTGGACTCTAGGTATTCCAGTGAGCTTTAAGAAAGAAATCCATTAAGACTCTTGGCACTGAATTGCTAAATGAGTTACTGGAATTTATTAACTGCCCATTTTTTTCAACTCCTTTTCTGGAAGTCACTATCAGCAAATTAGAAATATATGAATTATATTCATAAACAAGTTGAAATCAATGCTTTCCAGACTGTAAACAATTCCCATTTATGGGAAATGGAAATCTACTAGTCATAAAGCTCCAATGAAACACCAAGAAGAATAATTAGAGTTGCATAATTCATAAATATGTCTGAAGCCTAATTTTTTAATTAGGTAACAGAAAACCATTTGAGGACATCTCCACTCCACCATCTATAACCTTCAGCTGTTTTCACTGGCCTTACTTTGATGTCTGTTATAAAATGAAACTCTTTTAGCTTTTGATGTCTATACCTACAAAAGGCTTCACTTAATTATTATGTCTGTAGTCAGTGAAAACTTCTTGCAGATACATGACTTCATGTCCTGTGGAGTCATAGACAGTTACTGCACATCTACATTCTAAATATTTGTTGACTTTCTTTTTTAACACCTATGAATACAAGCCACGAACAGTGCTCACAATATTATGTTAAGGGGTGTAAAAATGAAATCCTCTGTTCTACATGTAGATAATTTTTAAAAGGCAAGCTGTATTTCAGTTACACATAAGTACAGTTCTGAGAATTTATTTTAGTATTTTCTGGTATTTCTCCGAAGAGAGTAATTCTTTCTTACTTACTTTAATCTGTCAATAAGTTTAGACTTAGGTTTAGCAAGACACTGTTTCACCGTGAAAATAAAGGCAAGTGAATTGGTGGGCTTCAAGCCTCCTGTGAACAGATCTTGTCGAGGAGTCAGTCGTACCAAACATAAATGGTCATTTGGCAGCCACTGCAAGAAAAACATAACAAATCAATGAAAAGTCATCTTTAAAACAGTGTCTGTCTTAAGCTAAGAGTGTTCCATCTGTACCACCAGAAACACTTCTTACACAGTTCTACAAATCTTAACTATTTTATTGGAAGCTGAGGCTTTGTAAGTTTGTTCCGGAACAAGGATGCTTTACCTCTCCTATGTCCCAAACAGGAAAGGAAATACTAAACAAAATAATCAAGCTACTGAGTTTTTTTAAGGACTGAACTTTATTAGTTGAAACAAGATAATACAGTCTTGATGTGAGTTTTCAAGAGATTATATGGCCTATAGTATCCCTATACTATGCAAAATATCAGAGCAGATCACTTTGTGACTATCTTTTGGGTATGACGATAGAATTATTTGAGTGTTGCAACTTGAGGATTTTATAAAACTGGGAGGCAGTACAGTCTTTAGCCAAAGTACATGAACTTCTATATTGGCAGCAATGGATATATCTCACACTCCTAAGGCTGTGACAATGCATCTTACATAATGCACCTGATACACCTCTCTTTGTGCCTTTACAGCAACACACCTAAGTGTGGAAAGCACACATTTTTCTGGGGAAAGTTGAACCAAATAATGAATAAACATGCTTTTATAATATTGGTATTAAACAGAAATATTTTTATATTATACACAGGAACATCATTACTTCTCTGAAAAAGGACTTTTATACAAGGTATTTTTCCACTTCTCAAATTTAAGCTTTGGGACTTGCACTTTTCAGCAATTAACTAGCACACAGAGTCTACACTGGACACATGAAAAAACGTTTTAATCAAAACCAGCAGTATACTGACTGTGCTGTTAATTATGGTAAACATTTGTTCTGTTCAAGCAGGTAGACATGACCTTGTCAGTCTACTTGTCAGTAACTTCTTCTGAAAAAGAATTTATCTTTTTCCATCAGACAACAAAGACAATCGTTTATTTCAGCTTCTAAGCACATAGCAATTTTTCATCCCACTTCTGATGCATCTACATACTGCCTTTAAGTTTTAATTTGAATACTGTATTAAAAATACACATGTAAATGCTGTTATAAAGTTATTTTAACCTTTAACTAAAAGTGGTTTAGCTGCATCTCCAAAAGGAGAAAAGTGCACAAAACAATCTTACCATGGCTTTTGGTACTGCCAGTCCCCCATTTTTTGAATTAGTTGCAAATGATGACCAAGGTTCCTATGGGAGGGAGCAAATGTTTTAAAGAATTGAAGTGCTTTGTTAGAATAGAACACATTCAGGGCTGAATGAAAGCACATTATTAAGGACATTGTCCAAATGCCTCTGAAACACTGACAGGCTTGGGGCATTAACCACCCTTCTAAGAAGCTGGTTCCAGCATTTGAATGCTTGCTAAGAAAATGCTTCCTAATGGCCAGTCTAAGCCTCCCCTGGCACAACTTTGAACCATTCCCTCACGTCCTATCACTGGATTTCAGGGAAAAGAGATCAGAACCTTCTCCTCAGAAAGCTGTAGAAAGAATGAGGTCGCCTCTCTGCCTGCTTTGTTCCATACCCAAAGTCCTCAGCCACAGGACATTCCTTCCATCCCTTTTATCAGCTTTGCTGATCTCCTCTGCATGCATTCAAGACATCTGTCTTAAATTTTGGGGCCCAGAACTGCACACAGTACTTCAGGTGAGGCCACGCCAGTGCTAAATGCAACAGGATAATCACCTCTCTTAACCAGATAACTATGCTGTGTTTGATGTGCCCCAGGATGTGGTTTGCTCTTTTGGCTGCCAGGGCACACCACTGGCTCATACTGAGTGTGCTGTCTACGCACACACCTGGATCCCTTTGTGCAGGGCTGCTCTCCAGCCACTCCTCTTCCAATCTATACTTGTGCCCCATGTTACTCTGTCCTAGATGCAGAACCCAGCATTTGAACTCATTACACTTCATACCATTAATCATAGCCCAATCTATCTAGACCACTCTGCAAGGCATTTTGTCCCTCAAGAAAATCAACAGCACCTCCCAGTTTGGTAAACCTGGTAATGGTGCATTCAACTCCTGCATCCATATAGTAGATTCCCAGAGAAAGTTTTCAATAGTTCTCCAACTAGTTTAGATGTCAAATTAGCTTCTTACTACAGTTTACAGTAGTAAGATACTATAAAACCTTTTCTAAAAACATGTCCACAGCATTAGACTGCGGCAGCTAGTACAAAAAACTTACCATATGCAGTAGCTGAATTTCACATCCTACTTGCCAAAGCACAGTAAGTGCTTGGTAAGCCCTTGCATCTTTAGGCTTTGCTGTCAATACCTAACAAAATGGCAAAGAAAGGGCATTTTTGTTGCAAAAAGATTTTTTTCTTTATCTAACAACAACCTTTTATATAGATACATAAATATAGTAAGTGTTAAGAAATTCAAAGTTACATCTAAAATTCCAAGGTAAAGTTACATTAGGCCTCAAATACATACTAAATACATACTTTGTGCTATTTTAGTACATCCTGTCAGAACATGATTAGAAGACATTATGGCAGTCTAAGCAGTTCTTTACAGCAGTTGGATAACTGAACTGTGTAGGAATTTCTAGCTTATACCTTCTGATCGCTTTTAAGACAGAGGAATTTCACACAGAAAAGAGACCATATTTTGTATAAAAGCCAAAACATATGCAGAGTTATCAGCTCACACTGACAATCCCAGTAAGACACACAAGCAGAGTAAGCCAAACATCAGGCGACCTCACTGAACATCAAGCAGCTTGCACAATCATCCTGATCAATATTACAGAGCAGACAACTCACTGGACAAGAAAATAAAGAAAATCTTGTGACTATTCTCAAGCAGGGCATAGAAAGAAGTATATTGTAGCAGGGAAATTTAATTTTCAGATTCAAAAAGCCTCATATGCTCAAAAAAAACCCAAGCTAAACCAAAAAGGAACCAACAGCACCCACTAAAAGAAGATTCCAATTGCTTTTACTTAGGTACATAACCCTCATTTAACAGGATTCACAATAAAAGTAGTAGACATGATTGCAAAGAATGAGTGACCTATTAAAAAAATCCATTTAAGTGGGTATTTCAGTGTTATCCAATCTGTCATTTCACAGAATTATATACTTAAGACTTTCTTCCTTTTTTTTTCAGTAGGGTGTTAGACATAACACAGGTTCTGTAAGCACACCATGTAATTAAGTAATTAATTGCTTCAAGTAATTAAAGGTTTATGACTCTGTATGACCCTCAGTTTTTTTCAGTGCTGCATACAAAAATGGTTTGAGAAGACAAGTGCATCTCACTGAGTATATTTAGTAACTCTGAATCCTCTTCACAAGGTGTTTTGAATTCAGCCTTTGTTGCCTATTACCTGCAACTTTTAAGCGATTTTGTTGCAAAAGTGAGTTATAGAATTTAAGCATCTCACGAGCTACAATGGAGAGTAATTAGTCTGCTGCTGCATCCTTCTCAAGAACCAGTCTTCACATTTTAAAGATTGGTGATTATGTGACATCAGAATGTTTCTTGACAGTGCTACGAAAGGGAGTAAGTAGGAAACAGATGAGGCTTTAAAAGTCTGGCAGAAGAAGAAATTCCCTGGTGAAAATGTTAACTATACAATATAAATGTTTTTGTGTTCTGTGAAGCACTATTTTATTCTTTACTACCTTTAAAATCTCTTACACATACCTTGTACTCTTTTTCACTTATAAAGAAGTTGAGTTCTATTCTTCCATATCTGAATATGGAACTGCATTCATAAAGGGCAAAAAGGAGCCTCCAAAGTATGTTCCTTTCCTTTCTCTGTTGTAAGATTCCAAAAATTTTCACAGGTACATCTGTTTCAATAGTGTGTAAAAGTATCTTTAAAATTCTGCAATACGTACTAGACATTCTTATTAATGCTAATGTATAAAACACAAACAGCTCAAGCTGTTCAAGAACAAATACAATTCAAGCCTCAGTCAAAGCTAAGCCCATTTTGCATTCAACTAAACCTTTAATATAGGCGAGCAAATATATGAAATGTCAGTGCCACAAGGGTTGTTTGAAACTATTGAGAACCTAAATAACGTTGAAATGTAGGAAACAGTATCCATTAATCCATCATGTATATTAAACAGAACGTATTTCTCAAGCAAATACTAAAGACTTTGCTAAACAGCCTATGCACCCTTTGAATGGATTTGTAACATGTAATCATATACATATACCTGCCCTCCAAGGAACTGCTGCTACACCCATGGTTTCAAAAAGCTGGTCAGAACACATAGCAGGTGGTTTCACTGGTCCAGTCCCCAAAGGATCCAGTCTGAAGAGGTCACCATAAATTACCTTTAACTGTCCATCCAGGCTATTCTCTAGGGACTGAAGAAAATTAGTTTCAGATGAAAAAAATCTGGATGTAGTACTTCATCTTGCAAAACACCCAATACAAAACAGCCCCAAACAAACAAACAAACCTTCAAGAAAACAAAACAAACTGAAACAAAACAAACCTACAATTGTTACCCAGTCAGAGTCAAATTTCAGAGCTGCTTCTCACAGCTGTTAAAAAGAATAGCTTCCTTCACTATGCAGGACATTTTGACATATTTATGCTGTTCAACTGCAGCTTTAAAACACATTCTTACATTACTAAAATGTTCTGCAAATGTTTTGAAAAAAAGCTATACCAAACTAAGCAACCCACTGCAGTTAATGATTTACAATGGGAATTCTTCATATATACATAGAAAACGCCTTTCATATATGTTTTAAGTCAGGTGAGAGCCTTTTGTTTCAAACCTCTATTTTACAGCACAGTAACATAATCCTATTGCAGCTTCTACAGCTCTGTGTCTGTACGCCTCTGAAACCATGCAACACCAAGGTGAACAGGAGAGGACAACATATTTAAGTGTTTTAATATTACCAATTAATTGCGATTGCAGGACAATAGATTAAATAATGCCATGAGATAATGAGAATAACCAAGACTATTTTTAGAGATTTAGTTTTTTTTAAAGCTACATACAGACATTTTACTTAAACATACACAACTATAATGAATTATGCATTAAATTATTCAAAGGAAGACTATGAATTTGAATTCCTACATACAAACAATGTAAACCAATTTATTATAAAACAGTCTGCTGCTGGATGTGTGTTGTAAAACAAAATACTCTTGTTAAGCATTATTTCAGATGTTACAAGTAACGATGACTGTTTAATTTCCTTTTTTGAGCCAACAATTATTACACAATTTGAAGTTATTTTCTTATTTTCCCTCTAATTAAATTTCAGAAATGTGCTACCAAATCAAAAGTGTACCTGCAAGTTTTGAAGAAAAGCTGAGTTGCTTTCTAGAGCTACCACTCTAACACCTGCATTGAGCAGAGTACGAGTCAAGATTCCAGGACCTGAATGGGGAGGGGAAAATGAAAAAGAAAAAATATTTTCTAAAACATTTTTTTTTAAGTCCATCTTTTCTAAGTGATTTCCTTCAGTGATTTTCCCAATGCAACAGTTGGGACGTACCATCTTCAACAGGAGGTAACTTGAGTTTGTTTAAACACACTTCAAAATGAGTTAAATAAAAAGATTTACACACAGTGTCTCTTGAGATTGTGCAGTGAATTACACCAAGTACTGCATTAGATACTGACGTACATTAGGTACAGTATTTCAAATGTTTCTACTTTTTCTTCTGCCAACTGAAACATACTTTGAAAACGTACCCATATCAGCTCTGCAGTAATTTGGGACGAAAAAAAACCAAACTAAACCACATTAACTGCAAAGGGCTATCTGTGTGATACTCCATAGTCTTTGTCATGCTTTTACTGACAAAGTTCGCCTACAAAACCAAAAATACTACCTGAAGAGAAATTTACATCTCAACTTTACGGCAAAGTTCTAACACCAGTGACTCAAGTCTCCAGAATCACTCATTCCTTACAAAGCTCTGTATAAACTGACCACCCACCCCAGGACGCATCGCAGTGCTGCGACAACCGGACGGGCCTAACGTCCGCCAACACCCGCCCGGGGGGGCAACCAGGGCGGTGTATCCCGTCGCAGAGGGCCCAGGCACAGCCAGCAGGCAGCGCAGTTGCCACCCCCGCCAGAAATCCCGGGAGAGGCAGGGCCTCGCCCTCTTTCCTCAACACCACCACCCATCGACAGCCCAGGGGGAGCAGGACCAGGGGCCCGTAGCCACCGGACGGATGACCCAGCAAGGTCACTTGGGCACACCGAACAGCGCCACGTCACGGCGGGAGAGTGAAGCCCCGGGCAGCAGGGGTAAGGCAAACAGAGACCGGCCAGAACCTTACAGCAGCTTACCTGGTGCGTACTCGAGCAGGACAGGCTGATGGTCGGGACTGGCGCCGCCCTGCAGGCACCGCTGCACGGTGCGGGCCAGCTGCGGGCAGGCAATGAAGCGGCGGAACGGCACCGCGGTCCCCTGCAACTGCTGCACCAGCCATTCCGTCTCTGACGCCTCTGGCACCTGTAGGCCCGGGCTCGGCCACTGCCCCGCCGCCCGCCTCGCTGTCGCCCAGCACAGCGGTAGCCCGCAGAGCAGCGGCCGCAGCCCCGCCGCTTGAGCCGTCGCCAGAAGGCGGCGGCAACCTGCAGCACCCGGCAAGGCCCGGCCTGCAAGCATCACCACGCCGCCGCCACCGGCCCCACGCTAGCAAGCACCGGGTGCGCGATCGCCGCGGCAACGGGAGCGTCACTTCCGCCTGTTCTCGGCCTCTCTAGCGATCTTCCGCTCTATCGTCGGAGGTCTCTCATCTCGCCGTCCTCTCTATGGTGCCAGCCCTGCACCGCCAGGAGCCTGCGGCAGCGCGGCGGGACCACCCTCCTCACCTTCACGCCATGCCGGGTGGTGGGTCCCGGCCGCCCGAGACGCAGCGGAGCTGAGGTAGGCTGACAGACCCTTATCCGCAGAAGGGGAAGGGGAGATGTTTCCCCCGGTGCCGCGCTCCGCCGCCGCCTTCCGCTCAGTCCCGGCCGCGACTGGAGGCTACGGGGCGGGTGGAGGGCCACCGAGCGGACGGCGAGGAGGTGCCGTCACCGCCGTCTCGCCAAGGTAAGGCGAGGCGGCGGGGACGGCACCTTCCTGCCTGCCCGCCGGCGGCGGCGAAGCTTCGCTGTGAAGCGAACGAGCACGCGCGGAGGCCAGCAGCGGGCGGGATGGGCTCGCTGCCCGCCTCATCCGGGATGGCGGGTACCGGCGCTGCGGCTCCTTCACCTGGAGCGGTGCCCCTGGCTCAAGCCATAGGGAGAAGACCTGTAGCCACGGTTGGCCGTTTAGGAGGGGAAGGCTTCTCTGCCGGTAAGGAACGCTCTGCCGGGCTCCAGTTGAGCAACGTCTGCACAGTTTGTTGGTGGAAGTCCCAGCAGCTACATATTTAGTTTGAGGTTTGCCTGGGTGTTTCACCGGAGTCTTTGATCTCCGCGTCTGCCGCTAAAAAGTCACTTCGGGACTCGGTTCTTTGTATCGCCCTGCCGCCCTCAGCAGGTGCAGGATCCTGCTCCGGCAGATCCCTGACATTTTCGTCGGCATCTTTCTGCCCGGTACCGCCTTGCAATTACGTTTTAGGTAAAACCAGTATTTCAGTGGCAGCGACGTTGTCATTTCAACAGTTTCCCCAATGCCTTAACGAGAAATAATTTTAAGACCATCTTCAAAAAGTATTCGAGTTCTGCAAAACTGGGATTCAGCCTTCAAGGATACTGTGCTAAAACCTGTCAGTGGCAGGTGAGTGGCCATGGTGTGATGGAGTTCTGGTGAAAGGATGAGAATCCTCCGAGACGTGTTTCCCTGCTCCCTGACTAGTTTGTGCACAAGGCAGGAGGGATCTGTGAATCAGAGAGTATACAGATTTTCAAATTAACAGGTCAAAACCAGACTATGATTTTGTGCAAATTAAATAATTTCTTATGTCTTGTTTTTATGTTTGTAAAGTGAGAAATTAATGCATGCCTGCTTACTAAACAAAGTCATTTTGTTCAACATACCTCTAGTAACAGAACCTGGGACAGAAAATTGGGGCTTTGCTGTTTGCTGCATGGGAGGTCTGCATGTGGCATCAGGAGGGGCTGGGCTGAATTTAGGAAAGATTGCAAAAGGCATGTCAGATGCAGCAATTCTTAATATCTGCAATTTATTTTTAAATACTCTTTTATTCTGAGTGCTGTAATAGCCTTCCCTGTGCCTTAAGGGAAATGGACAGGCTATTCAGTTGGATGATTAGATAGACCTCAATCCATTTTTATGTTTTTAACTTTATGTTTTTAATAGCTTTTTTGCTCTCTTACTAATCAGTCTGATAATTCAATAATTCATAGGACTTTCAGAACATGTAGCAGAACTTGGTTTTCTTAGAGCGTTTAGTAATGTTCTGTTTAGCATTCTTTTTCAGAGTTTATTGATACCTATGGCCACAAAAAATTAGGTATGGCTACTGTATTACCATGTTATATTCCATTTATTTAATGGTCAATTAAGGGATTTGGGGATTTTTTTATTGCCAGTCAGAGCACTCAGGAAGACTAGGGTCATCTTTGAATGGAGTATCTGAGATGATTCAGAGCAGTGTTTTCTAAGTAAAGCCAAATGCCTTGACATTATTTATACACTAGAAATGATACACTTTTTTCATATTTTTATTTACATTAGCTTAATATTTAACCATATTTTTCTATGGGATAAATATATTAATTTTTTTTTCCCCTCCCTAGAACTACCACGTATGTACTGAATCTTGCATACATAAAGGATTACCTCTCTCTGGCCTGGTCATTATCCTTGAGAAACTGTTCAAAAGTTAGGAAAATGGTAAGTTTTGTACATTGTTTTTTTGTTCTTGTTGTTTAGAAATTACAATGCAGGAAGTTGTTTAGTACATTAAAACATATTCCAAGGACATTTGAACAGTTATTTTTAAGTTAATGGTGGATTGTGGTTTGTATTTTCTAGCTTACTCCAGCTATTGTCACATGCAAAAATTTAGAGTCTTAAATTATGAAGACATAAGGCTCTATGATGTTAAGTGCATTGTTGGGTGGTATAAAATTGTTGTTTCCTCCTGAGTTTTGGGGTTTGGGTCAGGTTTTTTTAATAAATAGGAGAAGGAATCAAAAGGGTTACCTGTGTGATTGGATTCCAGCCTAAGCTTGAACCAAGAGAGCTCATGAGTTTTATGGTTCAAAAAGATCAGATATTTTTCATCTCAGTGGTCTTTTGCATTTACTTTTTTTTTCTTCTTCATGTAAGACATACTTTTGAAGCTAATATTACAGCATTTGTCTTTTAGTATTATTTTTCTATATAGCAACCACATAGCCATAGTAAATATTGACCAGCATTTCTCAGTGAGGGGGCAAATTGTGGTAGAATGTACATCTTGATCTCAGCTTTTCAAACTCTCATGCCCATACTTCATTTTAAGTGCAGATTCAGTAAAATTCCCATCTTACACAGAAAGAATCCAAGATGCATATACTGAACATTCAGCATACTTCAGTAATTTTGTTGTAATACTTTGGGTGGTGACCAAGGAACATAATAAAAAGAGTGGTAAGAGATTTCTTCAAAAGTGCTCAGGAAAATAGTGTGTCTTACACATTTCCAACTAGAGAATAGCATCATTCTTTTTTCCTGTTCCCTTGTCATTGCTGTCCTTAGTTACAAACCCATGTATGCATAAAGGAAACATTGAAGACTGAACTTGCATTTTAATCTGGTTTGAGATTGGTTGAGTTTGCAACCTCTGGGTTGTATTGGACATCTTTCTGGCAGGTGAAAATCATTCTATATAAGGAGGTCAGCAATTTTGTACTGAGAGCTCTATAAACCTTAGTTTATGGCTTTCTATGTGTAGTCAGCTGACAATGGACACTAGGGTGAGCAAAGTATTTTTTTTTATGTTTGGCCAATTTATTAGTACCAAGGGAAATAAGAAACCAAAGCTCTTGGAAGCCTGCCTGCTCCATGTGACAGTCTGGTGCTAAAAACCTGATTAATAGGGAAATACTGTCCATTTAAAGTGGTCTAGATCAAAAGTGGTGCAGATCGCTGGAGAGTGAGTGTTCAGGTACCAATTAAGTGAAGCTATCAAGTCCTCCTTAGAGATCCTTTCTGAGCACTAGCTTTATGGTTATGTTAATATAAGCTTATTTGGGAAAGACTTGTGTTAAAACACTGCTCCTTTGCAAATTTTGTGTTGTAATAACATGCCATTTAACAGGAAAGCATTTTAACACCAGGTGCAGTTTAACTTTGCAGCCTTACAAACACAACAGCAAAGTTCACAACTGACAAAAGAGCCATTCAGCACAAAACTAAACACTTTTAAATGAGCTGATGTCATGAATTCTGTCCCTACTGATGCTAACAGTGTCCACATCTTATTTTCCCTTCCTATGAACGGCAAGCAGCACTAATTTTTATATTTTTGGTGGAGGGGCAGAGGGTTCTGTAATGTGGAGATCATTACGTAAGCTGTGTAAGTTGTAAGGCATTTTGGCAGGGCTATAAACTTTCTCACTCTGTGCTATATCCGTTCTGTGTATACAGCGGAACTCGGTCCCTAAGGCTATCAATCTGGCATCTTTCATCAGTGCTAAATTTACTGCAAATATTTATTTTGTGCACATGCAAAAAGAAGAAGCTATTAAACTTCTGTGCGCAGGAGTGAAAGTATACAAATAGATGCATCTTCTGTTTATTTCTCTCAGCATTCCTCTCCATTGAATTCTGATGAAAACATTCTGCTGGCTCTTAAACTCACTCAGCCTGTGTTTTTGTGCGTATCTTGTCATGTCTTTGGCAACATTAGCTTGCTCGAGAACTTGCTGTGGTAGATACTATTTTATTCTTGTTTTACTTATTTATCTACTTGCTGTATTGCTGTGATGTCTTTGCATTGCTAGCTTATAAAGAAATTTTAGGGGAGGAATTATGTTAGTGTCTAATATTTCTGTAAACAAATTTTGGCGTGCTGCACACCTCTTCTTTTTTTTTTGGCACAGAGTTGCCTAGGAGTGTGTAGTTGTTTTGAATGTTGCTCCAATCTAAATAGCTAACATGTGGCCTTACAACGTGAGCTTTGACACTGCTTTTCTCTGTCCGTGGGATTCGTTTAATTTTCTTGTAGGGCAAATTGAGATTAATTTAAAGTAACTTTGTGATTTAAAAACAAAGCAAAACAAAACAAAAACACCCCAAAAATCTAATCCTGGTATTTGTTTTATCTTTGTAATGTAAGCATGTCAGGAAGATTTTTAGGTTCCCTGCATAGATATGGCATTGCAATAATACGTAAATATGTAGTGTACGTTTGGGAAGTTCTTTCCTAATGGTTAAAACTTGGGATCTTTGAGCCTCAAAGTGAGGGCATGATGATCTTGCCACTTTAGATCAACCTTCATGACAGTTCAGGTGTTGGTTCATTCTGTTATTACAGTCTTACACAGATGACTGTTGGCAAAAACAAACAAACTGGGGCACATCTGTCCTGAAACTTAGTTTGTAAGTTGTTCAGTAATGTTTTGGTGTCTTCCTTTATTCCTGTCTTTATAAAATAAAATGATATGCACAATGCCAAGCTTACACATTTGATCCCAGGAAGATTTTATGACAACCAGCATATAAAATTGCTTTTATGCAGTATTGTTTTGGTAGCTGCTTACCTTCCTATCTGGATTTCTCTTTTTCTCAAGGGATACTATTAGTCTACTATTGTAGCACTGAAATATGACATCATTAGGACAAGGAGAAATAGTAATAATTTAGTGTTTCTGTAGGCTGTAAATCTCTTCTGATCTTGGTATAATTTAAACTATTATAGCTTGAATTTTATGTAAAATCAGATTTTACTCTCTTACACTACTGATGCTGGCTTTATTAATGCTTGTGATATTTAGGACATTCTAATGGAAAAATGCCCTTTTTAATGTAAACTACACTCAAAGTAGCTTTGGTAATAAGAGTTTTCTGAAAAACTGATCTAAACCAAATTAGATCTCTGTTTACAGGCTTGGGTATTACAAACATGCATTCAAATTCTAACAGAAAACCTGGTAACTGTGTGCTTCAGAAAACTTTATATGATCTATTAATAAATAGTATGTGTAAATTGATAGAGACGGCTCATATAGTAGGCATATGTTTACACAATTAGAGCTGAAATGAATTAATAACTTCCTGTTGCAAAGAGGAGAATTGGAACAGCTCTAAAGGCAAAATTCAACATTGGATTTAAGTTGTAGCACCTTCATTATTTCAATCGAATTCCACCAGTGATTAATTTTGGGGCAATTATGATTCATTTAACATGGGCCTTTTTTGGTTTATACATGATTGAGTTTTCACTCACGCATTTAAGGGGAAAAAAATTGAGCAAATGTAAGTGTCCATTTTGTATTTCTTCACAGGACATTTTACCAAAAAGTTTATATCACAGTCTTTTTAATGTATTCATCTTTCTTGCATCCCTGTAAAATAAAACAGTATTTTGTAGTTAAGAAATGCATTAGAGCTGATGTAGCAGTTTGACCAACTTCATGGTGGAGATTCAGAGCAAAGAAAATATTTCATCTCAGTCATTTGTATCTGACACTAAGCAATGTCAAAACTAGACCATCCTTCCTTTCTGGAATATAAAACCAACTGATGCAATATTTTGGTAGAGCTGCTGGATGTTCTGATTTTTTTCATGGTGCCAGTTATTGAAGCTCTGACAATTCACTCTGTTCCTAATTAACTTTCTGTTGGATCTGCAGGTTTGGTAACAAAGGGACTGCAAGTATGCAAATAAAATCTATCAAACAATTCATGTTCTCAAGACAAGATTTGGGGACAAGAATGGTGTCATAAATGTTATGGATAGGTTTCCATTCTATTTGTGGTTGTTTCTAGCTTTGATATGATTTAAGGCCTAACTGAATATTTGGACCATGCTAATTTTCTTTGTATTAATGAGGGCTATAAAACTTGCTCATCGGTCAGGTGTAAATTACGGAATTCAGTCTATTTTCAAGGTCTGGGACTGGTCCAGCCTCTAAATGAATGACAGATACTCTGCATTATCCTCTCTCTCTTCCCAAAGGGAAGAGAAATTAAATAAGGGAGAGACTCATGAACTGGAAGAAGAAGCTAAAACTGTAGTTGTTGCTGATAATATTAGTAATAATAATAATAAGCAACTATATACAAAACCAATATTGAACCCAACCGCCCTGATGACAGTTAGTAACTGTCATCACTGATGCTGAGACAGAAGTCCCAGACTGGGTTCAGCATCAGATGGGAACTGAGTTAAGGAACTGGATTTTGGAATGAGATTCATGCATACCAAGGCAAGACAAGTCACTCATAAGTTATTCCTGGCCAATGTTTGTGGCTGTTTATAAAGGTAGGGCAGTGAGGAGAGTTCTCGATCCTCCTAAGCCAGTGTATTCTTCTGCCTGTTACTCCTACCTAAGATAGGTTCTGGTGGTTTGCTTAGACAAGAAAAAAGGAGTGAGCACATTGAATGGTGAGGTCCCCTTTTATTCTTGAACCATTCGGTGTAATTTGTTCTATTGAAGCTTAAAACCTATTCATACACTTGGGGGACTGATCATTTGTTTTGGGTTTTGTGGCATTTGGTGTATTCTGCTCTCTCTAGTTTGAGTTCTGAAAAAGCTTGCTTGTGTGAAATTGTCATCTGAACTCCATCATATGTTCATCAAAAGATACTATTTGTTCCCAGACAATCTCTTGTACTTGGCTGATGACTGAAACAGTTATAGGAGTGTTAAATGTGGAAGAGTAGCTTATGCCTAGCAGTATATATTGATCATTTTATTAAAGCTGTGAGTATACAGTGTGACTAGGAAGCTTAGAAGTTGAAAATAGCAGGTAGAACTTCTTCTCAAACCCTCGCTATTCCTGCTGTTTATAAAGATCATCATGCCTTTAAATGCCACTGCCCCTTGAGAGATGTCACTTCAGTGTCGGAAAGTGCCAAATCACCAGAGTGTATACTCAGACACTTTTGTAAATTCAGAGAAATTAGATAAAAAATTCCTGCCTCTGAATACTTCTCAAAGAAGAGCAGACTAAAGATGCTTGGAGAGATAGACCTGCTAAACCATGTAACTGACACAGAAACAGAAAACTTTATACGTATAAAGATATTTTTACCCCTAGTACATTATTGCAAAGCCAAACAGGGCAAACTGAACAGTCAGGAGGATATTAATGAGATTCTCTCACAGTGAGGCTATCCAGTAATGAGATTGTATGTAAGACTATATTGTGAAATGATAAACTGCTAATGAGTCCATGCTATAAGCGGCACAACAGTATGGTAATTGTTTTCTGCAGGACTGTGAGGCTGGATAATGGAAGTATATACATAAATATTTTTATTTTCCTTTCTCTAGAAATGGCAGCATTCCAGACATTAACTGCTCCACATAAAACACAGTGGAGATCAGAATTCTGCTAGCTGTAAGTGGGCTGACTTTGTGAGATGATTGTAGCTAAATAAATTGCCTACCTTCTTTATCTGCTGTCACTTCTGCAGCAAATTGTGTGATAGTCAAGTAGATCTTCAACAACTAGTGCTTTTCTCTGATTTTTCTCTTGGCTGTGGTGAGGCAAGGGCACTCTGAAGCAATGCAGTGATAATATTCCAGGTTTCTTTAGGTGTATCTTTGATTCAGGGTTAACTTTTGTTGTTGTTGTTTGGGGGTTTTGTTTGTTTGTTTTGGGGCTTTTTTGTTTAGTTTTAACCATCAGTGGCTGGGAGGGACCACAGCCAAGATAGGCAGCTGAACTAGCCAGTGGAGTATTCTATGCCATACTGACATCATGCCCACTATATATATGGGGGGGGGGAGGAGGGGTGTGCAGCTGGGACAAGGCAAATGTGGGTGCTTTGAGTAGGTAGCTCTAGTGGGGCAGGATAAGGCCGAGCTGTGGTAGGTCAGTACTATTCTTCTTGTTTCTTCTCCCTGTGTTGTTTTATTAAAGCCTCCTTATCTCAACCCATTTTATTTCCCATTCCACCAAGGGTGGGAAAGCTCTGTGTGAGTGGCTGTGGGGGGCTTTAGCTGCTGGCTGGGTCTAAGCCACGACACTTTCAGATCAGTAGAAGCAACAAACACTTGTAGAGAAATTGTACTTGAACTTTCTGAGAACATACAGGGTTTTTGTTTATTAGCTCCTGTAACAGAATAGTAGGCATCATCCTTTCTCTTGCAAGCTAATGAATTGATAATGGTATATTGTTTTTACACATAGCTACTCTACAGTTTTCTTGGGCTTGTTGTTGGGATTTGTTGTTTGTTTGTTTTTCTTAGGACTTTTGAAGCTGCTTGTATTAACAACAACAACAAACCCACCAACAAACTAAACAGACAACCCAGAAAGCCCCTGCAATAATAAACTAAATTTCCTTAATCCCAAATACTGCCTTTTTCTTTCACTTCTCCTTAAACTTGCTTAATTTCTTCTTTAAAAGGATCAGGATTCCACAATATCACTAGACATCCTGTTCTGTTGTTTATATGACAACATTTTATAGGCTGAATAACTGTTACCACATGTAGTGCTGACCCTTCCTCTCTGAAATTCTTATGTCACTGTGATCTACATTCTCTTATTTGTGTACATCTTAGTTTGTGTATACTGTGCACAAAGCAAAAATACATGGCTGTATTTGATTGGTGCCTGGTAGGACATAATGAATTCTCTTGTATCCATAGCACTTGCTGTATTATATCTCAGCAGGAAAAAAAAAACCACTTGGACTTGGGGTGTTCTGTTCAGTATCTCTTTTACAGGATGCTCTTCATCTAAGCAGAATGACCGGTTATTCCTGATTTCATAGAGATGTGCTTCATTTATTTTAAAAGACAGAGCGTGGTGTGTTTGTTTTAATGAGATTCTCATTACTTCTTTTGGAGTATTTATTCCTAAAATTAATTTTTGATTAAATTCTAAAAAATGCTTATAAATGCCAATTTTATATGTTTTATCATCAAAGTTAATGAAAAGATTGCATAGAAGCAACCCTGGGAACCAATCTGAAATGCCTATTCAATTTGAATACAGCAGTACAGGTGATACAATGGGGAAAGTGACTTAAAATACATAAATCTCCCTACTTAACATACAGTAATTAAATGGCATGAGAATGAGGTGGGGGGAAGTAGTGTGTTTGGCAGAAGAGCTATATGAAGGCAGTCAAATGGAATAAGAAAGTGATTTGCCATAAACTTTTTGAATGTTATAACCTTTTCAGATTTTTGTCAACAGATACACTGTTATGGTCTTAATTTGTTCTGCGAGATACTTGACAGATCAGTAAATTAAATGCTGAACTACATATTCAGTGAACATTCCTAAATGAAACCTCACCAGATTTTGGGATACAGGAGTTGTGTAGGAGTATTTGAAGGTGGGAGATGTCTTTTTCTGGTTTTGGCTTGGTTTGGTTTTTAATGCCCTCTTCAATTTTGTCTCTGCCAGGTTGGGAAGATCTCATTTTTTCCACTTTTTGGTGTGGTTTGTTTTGGGGGGGCGGGGCAAGGGGGAGTTGGTTGTTTTTCAGAATACCATCCAAACAACTCTATTTAAGGTTATATTTCTTTAATAAGGATAGGTTAAAGAAAGGCTCTGTATACACACAAAAATGAGCAACTAAAAATGTTGTTGAAGTACGTGAAAGAGAGCACTGAAGGGCCAGGGCTTTTAAAAACTGAAATAGACCTAAAATAGAAGCAAATACCACAATATTTCTGTAATGTACATAATGTTTGTCCAAAAGCAAACAAACTTTCAACTAATTTCTTCAATACAGACTTTGTCTTTTAGCCCCTTGGCAACTCCTTTCCATCTTATTTTTGATTTGTACCATAAACACCATGATTATATATGCCTATTGCATGAATCTGTGTGGCAACTGCAACCAAAGCACTTTCTTCCTTTTAGCAGAGGTCAGCAAAGTTCTACCCAGTATTAGCTTTTATTTCTATTTTGAACAACTAGTGATGAGAGAAAAGATGTGCCTGGGAAGAAACTAACATCTTTTTCTTAGCATGTTGTTTCTGTGTGTGAGTAATTTCTATGGCAAAACAGTAATTACAGTAACTGCTTGTTAATGGTCTGTCAAATATAGTTGGAATTTTTGTTTTTAAGTAAATGTTTCTACATGTGTTTTTAGGCAGATCTAAAGTTAAATCTTGGCAGGATTTAGCTTCACCCTTAGTATTTGCCTGGTGTCTTGGTAAAGTCAAAAGGAACGGGAGATGGCAACATTGAAAACAAGAAGGGAAAAATTCCTCTGGGGGGAAAAAAAGATTCCTTGAAAATATCAAGGCTGAGACTGTTCTAAATTCTTTGAACTAGCCCTTTCTGGATTTTAATTTTCTAAGGAGTCATAAGCATTATAGAAAGGAATAGATTTTTAGGGCTACTTTTATTTGGCGAATACTGAATTTCAAATGGTAACCCAACAAACGTTGTTCTGTGCTAGCTATAGAAGCTCTCCAGCATCTCAGATAGGGGGGAACTATCATTTTAGACACATGTTAAAAGGAAATGAGTTAATATTGTCTGTCAAAATGTTAGTTTCCTCTATAGAAAATGTCACTTGTCAAAAGCATCTTTTCCTCATTCTGCACAATCTAATAGGAAACACTTTGTTCAAATGTATTCACGCATTCTGTTTCCCTGTGATAGCTGTTGAAAGGATAAAGTGTTGTCTACTGATAAAAGCAAGGTGACAATGGTAGGACATCCTGACTTTCAATACTGTTAAAAGTAATCCCTAATTGGCTTTGGGTCATTTACTTCAGTCTCCTTTCTGATGTATCATTTAATTTATAAGCTGAAGAGGGCAGCAGTAGTTATTAGTTTGTAGGCTGGGAAGAGTGAGAAGTGAGAAGTAAACTTGTTTAACTTACTGTTTGAGATTTTTTCTTTTGTTTTCTTAGTGCTTTAGAACAGTTACCATCAATAAATCAACAAAACTATAGTGTGGGTGTTTGTAAATACACATAAATGTGTTTCTTGTTCTGATTCTTGCTAGTCTGATTAAACTTCTGTCCTCCTTTTAACCTTATATTTTGTGTTTATCTCTCCTTGAAGAAAAAGGGCTTGATTAAGAATCATCCTTTTAATGAATAGAGGCATTCTCCAGATAGGTATCTCCTCTAGAGTTCCATTTCTCCCTTTGTTGTCTAAGAAAGCCAGTTTTCTTACTTGGTTGCCAAATGAGAATACCATTTGTGTTTCTACTGTACAATTTATTATTCTTCCAGAAAAGAATGGTTCAATCGGAAGGGACCTAGTCCAACTGCCTAACCAGTTCAGGGCTGACCAAAAGCTAAAGCATGTTGTTAAGGGCATTTTCCTAATGCCTTTTAAACACTGACAGGCTTGGGGCATTGACCACTCAGGAAGGGTGTAGTAGTGCTTGACCACTCTCCTGATAAGGAAATGCTTCCTAATGTCCAGTCTAAACCTCCCTTAGCATAGCTTATATGTTACAGGATAGGTGGTATAGTTTTTGTTAGACCAGTGTGGCTGGAAATGGTTAACAAGTTCTTGAAGTTGAAAGCAGACATGGAGTTGTCCTAGTTGGTGCTGACGTGTGCTTCTGTGTTGCACAGCTGATGGTTGCTTTTTGCCCTCCACATGCTTCCCTGAACTCCTCACTACCATCTAGCCTGTGTTTTGAATGCTTATCTGTGAGGATGTTATTGGAGACAGCATCAAAAACATTACCTAAGTCAAGGTAGACAGCATCCATTGCTCTCCCTTCCTTTACTGGGCCAGTCACTCCTTAACCTATGAAGTAGGTTAAGGACTATTTACCCATCAAAATCCACAATAACTACCCTCACAGTAACACAGTATAACTAATATTGGAAGAGACCTCGAGGATCATCGAGTCCAACCTATCAACACAGACCCCATGACTAGACCATGGCACCAAGTGCCACGTCCAATCTCCTCTTGAACACCTCCAGGGATGGTGACTCCAGCACCTCCCCGGGCAGCCCATTCCAATGATTAATGACTCTCTCATTGAACAACTTTCTCCTCGCCTCGAGCCTAAACTTCCCCTGGCGCAGCTTGAGACTGTGTCCCCTTATTCTGGTGCTGGTTGCCTGGGAGAAGAGCAACCCCTTCCTGGCTACAACCACCTTTCAGGTAGTTGTAGAGAGCAATGAGGTCACCCCTGAGCCTCCTCTTCTCCAGGCTAAACAATCCCAGCTCCCTCAGCCTCTCCTCATAGGGCTTGTGCTCAAGGCCTCTCACCAGCCTTGTTGCCCTTCTCTGGACACGTTCAAGTGTCTCAATGTCCTTCTTAAACTGAGGGGCCCAGAACTGGACACAGCACTCAAGGTGCGGCCTAACCAATGCAGAGTACAGGGGCACAATGACTTCCCTGCTCCTGCTGGCCACACTATTCCTAATACAGGCCAGGATGCCATTGGCCCTCTTGGCCACCTGGGCACACTGCTGGCTCATATTCAGGCAGCTGTAGATCAGTACCCCCAGGTCCCTCTCTGTTTGGGAACTCTCCAGCCACTCTGACCCCAGCCTGTATCTCTGCATGGGGTTGTTGTGGCCAAAGTGCAGCCCCTGGCACTTGGACTTGTTAAATGCCATCCCACTGGATTCTGCCCATCTATCCAGTCGGTCAAGGTCCCTCTGCAGTGCCCTTCAACCCTCTAACTGACCAACATCTGCTCCTAACTTGGTGTCATCTGCAAACTTGCTGATGACTGACTCAACCCCCTCATCCAGATCATCAATGAAGATGTTAAAGAGGATGGGGCCCAGCACAGATCCCTGGGGGACGCCCTTGGTGACTGGCCTCCAGCTGGATGTGGCACCATTCACCACCACTCTCTGGGCTCGGCCCTCCAGCCAGTTCCTAACCCAGCACAGAGTGTTGTGGTCCAAGCCACAAGCTGACAGCTTAGTCAGCAGTTTGCTGTGGGGGACGGTGTCAAAGGCCTTGCTGAAGTCCAGGTAGACTACATCCACAGGCCTCCCCACGTCCACCAGATGGGTCACCTGATCATAGAAGGAGATCAGGTTGGAGAGGCAGGACCTGCCCTTCCTAAAAAAACATGTTGGCTGGACCCGAGCCCTTGGCCATCCTTCAGGTGCGCAGTTATTGCTTCCAGGATAATCTGCTCCATCACTTTCCCTGTCACTGAGGTCAGGCTGACTGGCCTGGAGTTTCCAGGTTCCTCCATCCGACCCTTCTTGTAGATGGGGACTACATTGGCCAGTTTCCAGTCACCTGGGACCTCACCGGTGAGCCAGGACTGGAGGAAAATGATGGAGAGCGGCTTGGCCAGCTCATCTGCCAGCTCTCTCAGCACCCTAGGATGGATCCCATCCAGTCCCATGGACTTGTGAGTGTCCAAGTGGCTCAGCAGGTCCTGAACTAATTCCTCATGGATTACTGGGGCATTACACTGCTCCCCAACCCCATTACCCAGCTCAGGAGGTCGCTCGTCCTGAACTCCTTCTGCCTTGCTGTTAAACATTGAGGCAAAGAAGGTGTTCAGGACCTCAGCCTTTTCCTCGTCTTCAGTCACCGTGTTCCCCTTGATAACTTTTGTCATTCATATGTTTGAAAATTATTTCTAGGATTACTTGCTATACCTCTTAGAAACTGAGGTGAGGCTGAACAATCTGTAGTTCCTCAAGTCCTCCTTCTTGTTCTTCTCTGAGATAGGAATGACATTTTCTTTTTTTTTTTTCCTGTCTTCTTAGCAACTACAGTGGCTGTGGAGGAATAATTTGGAGAAAATCTTTAACAGAAACACATTTCTGTGTATGAAAGAAGACCTACTTATTTTGTAATGCATTTTTTAACATTTTCCTTCATTGTGGATTCTTCTAGTAGAATAAAATATTATTTTGCATACTTAGGAAGTGTTCAGTTACTTTGGGTTTACATACTAGGATATAAGACTAAAGAAAGGCTGATGAAAACCTGTTTCCTAAAATGCCTCTTCATTTACAGGAAAGGATAGGAAACTGCTGTAGGAGGCTTGTCTGAGCTCCTCTGTAATACAAGAGCGCTTGCCAGCCATTGGCTTCACTGTTTCAAATATGTGAGCTAAATCTAAAGAGATGTACATAGTGAAGCTATATTTCATCTTTATAGTTGCTAATTTAGAACAGAAGTATTACTATGCTTCTAAAAGCTAAAACCAGAAACTGATACAATAAGAGTACCATGTAACTGCTGCTAATACCCTTTTTTTCTTGTGAATATGCCTCTAATTGCCACATTGATTTGAGCTGCATAGTCACAAAAAAAGGAAAGTTGACCCCTTCTGAGAGTAGGTGGAGGATTAAATTATTTTTTTTATTAACAAACCATCTGCTTCTGTGCACACTGAAGGCACATTGAATGTTTTCTGTAAAGTGACAATCTGAGTCAATACACAGGTTCCGCTTGTACCTACCTACATCTTTGATGCAATACCATCACTGACAGAATTAAAAGTTGTGCTGCTTTTATTCCTGCCTAGTTTATTTCAGGCAAAGTATGATCTTATGTGACAAGAATGTTTTTGTTTTAGCCATGGATTAAAGGGGGGTGAAGGAGGTGGTTTCTGTTTACCTTCATGCTTTTCTCATTAGTTCAGCTGCAACACTATGAGCGCTGCCGTAAAGATCAGCTGTGCTATTGGTCAGGTAAATAGAAGCAATTATAATTGGATAAAAATATGAGTTTATAAATAGGTTTTTGCTTGTAGATATGCTTTGCTTTAAAGTCTGCAATGGAGCAATGAATTACTGTTTGAAAGAGTTTCCCCATACTTACAAAATATATCACTTGGCTGATGTGATTCTTTATTGACTGGCATTAAGTACAAGTTTGTTTATCCATTATAATACACATACTATAAATGCTTCTTCTGGGTTTATATTCCAGGTCTAAAAATACTTTGAGGGAGATTTAGTGGTTCAACAAGTGACGCGCTAATGGATGACAGAGAATTTTCACCAAATGAGGTACAAATAGACTCAAAGGACAGTCTGCCTGCTGACTATAGGGTGGAAAGTTTGGCATCTCCTTTGGTTTCTTCAGCTGATGAAAATGAAAATCAACTTGACAGCGATGGGAATGAGGTTCTGACCAGTCGTAGCATTGCTATGGGACAGCAGAATAATGGTGAGCAGGACAGCATCAATAATAATGAGAATATGGACACTGGAGAGTGTACACCGAGCTGTAAGGAAAGTGAGACCAAGAGATCTGTAAATGTCCATATGGACACCCAGCTGGAGGAAAAGCCTATTACAGAAAAACAGCCATGCGGGAAAAGAAGTCCAAGAAGCAAAAGAAGCTCCACTAAAAAATCTAAAGGTACTTTATTGAAAAAAAAAAAAAAAAAGTTGTTCTGTTTATTTAAATTACAACACTGTATTTATTACCTGTGAACTAACAAGAAAGATATATTTTAATGGTATGTCGTGGGTTGAGGGGAAGGCCCAGCCTTCACAACTGTATGCTTCCTCCATTGTCTACCAGTTAAACTTATATTAACCTCCACCTTAATTAACTCTTGAGATCCACCAGTGACTCCCAAAATAGTTATAGACTCTGATCCCTGATAATTTGATGGCATTATGGTGCACTGAGCTCCTGTGTCAACCAAGGCCCTGTACTTTCGAAATTGTCAAGTGCCAGGCCACTGGATGTACACATCCCAATAGATTCTATTATCTCTGTTATCCCTCTCCTCCCCCTGGCGGGAGGCAGGGCACCCCTAGTTATGGGGAACATGCCCACATGTGCATTGCGCACAGTGTGCAGTGTTAGAATAAACCTTTATTAGAATAAACCAAACCAGGTTGGAAGAGACCTTCAAGATCATCGTGTCCAACCCATCAACCAATCCAACCCACCCAAACAGCTAACCCATGGCACCAAGCACCCCATCAAGTCTCCTTCTGAACACCTTCAATGACGGCCACTCCACCACCTCCCCGGGCAACCCATTCCATAGCGCAATCACTCTTTCTGTATAGAACTTCTTCCTAACATCCAACCTGAACCTCCCCTGGCGCAGCCTGAGACTGTGTCCTCTTGTTCTGGTACTGGGTGCTTGGGAGAAGAGACCATCATCAGCCTGTCTACAACCTCCCTTCAGGTAGTTGTAGAGAGTGATAAGGTCACCCCTGAGTCTCCTCTTCTCCAGGCTAAGCAGCCCCAGCTCCCTCAGCCTCTCCTCATAGGGCTTGTGTTCCAAACCCCTCACCAACTTTGTTGCTCTTCTCTGGACTCGTTCCAGCAAGTCAACATCCTTCCTAAACTGAGGGGCCCAGAACTGGACACAGTACTCGAGGTGTGGCCTAACCAGTGCAGTGTACAGGGGCAGAATGACCTCCCTGCTCCTGCTGGCCACACTGTTCCTGATGCAGGCCAGGATGCCATTGGCCCTCTTGGCTGCCTGGGCACACTGCAGGCTCATGTTCATCCTACCATCAACCAGCACCCCCAGGTCCCTCTCTGCCTGGCTGCTCTCTAGCCACTCTGACCCCAGCCTGTAGCACTGCATGGGGTTGTTGTGGCCAATGTGCAGAACCCGGCATTTGGATGTGTTAAATCTCATGCCGTTGGATTCTGCCCATCTGTCCAGCCTGTCGAGGTCTCTCTGCAGAGCCTCTCTACCCTCCAGCAGATCAACTCTTGCCCCCAGCTTGGTGTCGTCAGCAAATTTACTGATGATGGACTCAATGCCCTCATCCAGATCATCAATAAAGATGTTAAAGAGCACAGGGCCCAGCACTGATCCTTGGGGCACACCACTAGTGACTGGCTGCCAGCTGGATGTGGCACCATTCACCACCACTCTCTGGGCTCGGCCCTCCAGCCAGTTCCTAACCCATCGCAGTGTGCTCCCGTCCAAGCCATGGGCTGACAGCTTGGCCAGCATTTTGCTATGGGGGACGGTGTCAAAGGCCTTGCTGAGGTCCAGGTAGACTACATCAACAGGCCTCCCCACATCCACCAGGCGGGTCACCTGATCATAGAAGGAGATCAGGTTGGTCAGGCAGGACCTGCCCTTCCTAAATCCATGCTGGCTAGGTCTGATCCCTTGGCCATCCTGTAAGTGTTGTGTTATTGAACTCAGGATGACCTGTTCCATGATCTTGCCTGGCACTGAGGTCAGGCTGACAGGCCGGTAATTCCCTGGCTCATCCAACCGGCCCTTCTTATGGATGGGCACCACGTTGGCCAGCTTCCAGTCCTCTGGGACCTCTCCAGTGAGCCAGGACTGCTGGAAAATTATGGAGAGTGGCTTGGCCAGCTCATCTGCCAGCTCTCTCAGCACCCTAGGATGAATCCCATCTGGTCCCATGGACTTGTGGGGATCCAGGCTGCTAAGGAGAGTTCCAACCACCGCCTCATGGAATATAGGGAAACTGCAGCTCCCTGGCTCCTTCTGCTAGCTCTGCAGGCCAGCTGTCAGGAAGACGTTCTGCCCTTCTAATAAAAATTGAGGCAAAGAAGGTAACTGGAGCCACTGTTGTAGCTACTAGAGTTGTTCTGGGGAACTGTGGAAGTAACAGCTACCCTTCTGGTATTGCTACTTTGGGTTCTGCCACTTTGCAATTCTTTCAGTCTCCTGAAAAGATTAGAAGTTGGTTGGCCATCCCAGCGGTTCATGTTCTCACCAAAGTGATCATGCAGAGTTATCCAAATAGTCCTACGTGACTGCCTTGGTGGTCTGTTTTGATTTGATCTGTTTTGGAATGACCTCCTTGGAGGACATGTATTCCTCACAGATGAAACTTGTATCCACCTGGAGGAAGAATTGAAATTATCCCTTTGTGCCAATTGGGATATGGAATTTTTAAATTCATCTTTTAACTCTCTCATGCTTCAGTGGCTCAGTTGGTAGGGTGTGGAACTATGAGTGTTGAGGTCATGGGTTCGAATCCTGGAGGAGTAATTGGAGTTATCTCTTTGTGCCAATTGGTATATGGAATCTTTCAGATCCTTCATGCAACTCTCAATTTTTCCAGACAGAGTTTCAATGGCTGAAACCAAAGAAACATGTGTCATGCTATCCTCCAATTGTCTCATTTGATCACTGAATTGGCCAACCGTAGGAGGAGCTCCACTGTAATTTCTTGACACAATTCTGCTTGCCAGAATGTTTGCATAATTAGAAGAAGCAAGCTTGATGAGCTTTTTAGCAAGACCAGTACCCACAGGAATGTCATCAGGATTCACAGTTTCATGTTCACCATAGAGTATCTCTCTAACATCAAATTCTCTCAGGCACTTAATTCCCTCATCTATGGTAGTCCAGGGTTTAGGATTCCATGGAAGATCATCTCGGGAAGGGTATCTCAGGGCAACTGCAAATAAAAGGCATATCCACAGATTAACCTTACCGAGAGCCCTGCCTAGATGTCTATCTATTCCATTATCCTTCGAGAGAGTTCCTAGCTGAGCTGCTGACTCGTCTCCAACTATTAGAGCTGGAGCACCTGTATCATAATATCTACTAAGCCAAGTTAGAATTGGCTCCTTATCTGCGCTGGCATAATCTTTGCGGACATTTCTCCGCTCTTCGCGAGGAGACGGACAGCCCAACAGGTCATCATCTTCTCCATCTACCGCATCTTCCTGAACTGGTTGTCCCCATAATCCTGCTGACACTCTCCTAAGGATCTCTCTAAGCTGAGAAGCGCCCTTAGCTGCTGTCTTAGCTGCATCTCTTTCTGGTGTTGATCTCAATAATTCAGCTAGATCTTTGAAACAAATCTTCTCTTCCTCCTCATCAGGATCTTTTCTAGTAGAGGGTCCCTCACCAGGATCAGTCTCCTGCCCTTCTCCTCCATTAGCTCCTCATTCCTCTTTGGTCTTTCCACTTCTAGTCTTTAAAACAGCCACTTTAACAGAAGCTGACAGGTTCTGAGATAAATCAGCTACTGTGGGAGTGGCTTCCGGTCCCACCCAGAGAGTGGGCGGAAATGAACCTGCCCCGTTAATGGCCGAAGAAGAAGAAGGAGGAGGAGAAGGAGGAGACGCCATGTTGGCAGTTGCTGCCGCCCCTGGCAGTTTGCCAGAATCAGTCTTTTGTTTATAAAACATTCAACCATAGTGTCCCTTTCTTAAAGGCGCAGCCTCAAACGGTCACATGGTAGTACTGGTTATTTTTAAACTTTTGCTGAAGGGTATAGTTTTGTTTTTTCTCAGGAGACTTAGTAGTCCTAAATCAGATTCAGTGCTAGATATTTTCAGCTTCTGTATTTAAACACAGACTTTGTAGTAAATGGAACATATCAAGGAAGCAAATGTAGATGGAGGTGCAGGGTTTTGGTATGGAAGTTAGACTGACTTCTAAGTCAGAATTGCCAGAAATTTGGGCAATATATTTTTGTTCAATTGAACGTCGGGTTCAAGTGCAAGATTTTAGTGTCTTGATAAAGTGTCAAGATCTGAAATCTTGATATAAGTACCAAACAGTTTGATCTTGGCCTGCTGTTAAAATCTATTTATGTTTCAAAGCCTTTTTATAGGTACTTCTAAGATGTGTATTTTGGGCAATGAGCTGTTTAAAAATGCATTTTACCAATTTTTTATGTTATTTCTCCTTCAGACCTTTTGGATATTAATTTGATAATATAAAAGTTTATTGCATTTTCTTATCTGAGATGCTTCTTCCCTTTTTTGCCTGAGTAGGATTTGTCTGCATCAACACAATGTGTTATTATATTAGGTTTTCACCACGAATCATAAAGCTTAGTTCTCACAGTGCTGCAATATATTAATTAATATCAGTTGCAGTGTATTTCATTGCATAGGTATCTTTGAAAATTATAGGAACAACCAAATTGTGCCTGTTTTGTTTTTTTTTTCCTATGTTGCTTTTTTCACCTAAAGACTGAGAAGATGGGAAATTTAGCTACTTGAAGTAGATAATTCCAAAATACAGATTTCCTGGTAAATGGCAAGTCTTTTATAACCTAATCCAAAAACTGATGGTGATTAATGATGACATCAGTTGGCAATGGAAGACCAAGAGATGTCATCTTTCTGGACTTTTGTAAAGCCTTTGACTCGGTCCCCCGCAACATCCTTCTAAGATGAAGAGATATGAATTTTATAGGTAGACTGTTCAATGGATAAAGAATTAATGGGATGATCAAATCCAAAGGGTACTGGCCAACAACACAGTGTCCAGATGGAGGTGGGTGACAAATGGCGTCCCTCAGGGGACCGGCACTGGTTGATATCCTCATCAATGCTAACAGTGAGATTGAGTGCACCCTCAGCAAGTTTGCCGGTGATTATAAGCTGAGTGGTGCAGTTGATATGACTGAGGGATAGTACGTCATCCAGAGGGACCTAGACAGGCTGAAGAAGTGAGCTCAGGTGAACCTCATGAGCTTATATAAGGCCAAAGTGCAGGGTCCTGCACCTAGTCTGGGGCAGTCCTTGGTACCAACCAATACAGGCTGAGGGATGATGAAATTGAGAGCAGCCACGCAGAAAAAGAATTGGGGATGCTGGTGGATGGGAAGCTGAATGTGAGCAAACAGTGTGCACTTGCAGCCCAGCAGGGCTGCATCAAAAGCAGCATGGCCAGGAGGTCAAGAGGTGATTCTGCCCCTCTACTCTGCTCTTATGTCCTGGAGTACTGTGTCCAGCTGGGGAATCCTCACTGAAAGAAGGGCAAGGACCTGCTGGATAGCATCCTAAAGAAGGACACAAAGCTGATCAGAGGGCTGGAGCACCTTTCCTTCAAAGAGAGGCTGAGAGAGTTGGGGTTGTCTCGCACGGAGAAAAGAAGGCTCTGGAGGAATCTTATAGTGACCTTCCAGTACCTGAAGGTGATCTTCAGGAAAGCTGGGGAGGGACTTTTTGTAAGAGCGTGTGGTCACAGGACAAGGGGCAATAATTTTAAACTACAGTAGGGTAGATTTAGATTGGACATAAGGAAGAAGCTATTTACTGTGAGGATGGTGGAACACTGGAACAGGTTGCCCAGAGAAGTTGTGGACACTTCATCTGTGGAAGTGTTTAAGGTCAGGTTGGATGAGGCTTTGAGCAGCCTGGTATAGTGGGAGGTGTCCCTGCCCATGGTAGTGAGGACTGGAACTAAATGATATTTAAGGTCCTTTCAAACTCAAGCCATTCTAAGATTCTGTGATCTGAAAGGATTATAAAACAGGTAAAGAAGGGAAAGGAAGGAGGCTTGCATTCCGTATCTTGTACATACAGCCAAAATCAGGAAGAGAAAGTTTATATTTTCTAGCAAAGAAAAGAGGATCTTGAAATCTGTCATTATAGGAAGAATAAGTTCTCATTAAAAGATGCAGCAAGTCATTAAGTATATATTTCAACTGTGGTTTTAATGTTTAAAAATAGAATGGAACAATTAAAACAAGAGCTTGGCACAAGCAGTTGAGCACCAGGCATGTGTATGATGGAAATAACAGGAAACAAGTTGATGAAATGTGATACAGACATGTGGGCAGAGGTATCTGAAGTACGATGAGAGGAAGAACAGGAAAACTTCACCCAAACATTGGAAGTTAAACTTTTCTTGTATTCTCTCTCTGTTAGTGTGTCTTTTTGTTGATAAATGCAGTCACCGGATGCAGAAGTACCACAAAAAGAGGCCTGCGCAGTAGATCACTGTTTTTAAGGCAAAAAGCAGAAATCTGAAATACAGAACATTTTATAGAAAAATCTAGCAACAGAAAATACCACAACAGTGTCCTGCCTGCAAAACTTACAAAAGTTGTGTTGAATTTCTATGAACATACTCTTGCAACTTTATTAATAAAGAACTTTGGCTGTACAGAAGGAGGACCAAAAGATAAAATTTTCAAAATTTCTGGAGAGTGCAGATATCTTCATTTTGGTGAGAATCTTACATCTCATTTTTAGCACCAAATATTTTAAACATTATCTGAGTATCCCTTTACATAAAAGAAACAAACTAGCTTTCTTGTCTTTAACTTGGAGGCAGACAGGAGAATAATCAAACCAGAGTAAAAGATGTTTATGACATACTAGATATGTTCTGCTTTTCTGAGATTGCAGTAACATATTAGCCAGCCTGTTGACAGTGGTACAGTCTGGATTGTGGGGAGACTTTATTGCTCTCTTCAACTACCTGTACTCAGCATTGGTTAGGCCACACCTTGAGTACTGTGTCCAGTTCTGGGCCTCTCAGTTTAGGAAAGATGTTAACTTGCTGAAACATGTCCAGAGAAGGGCAGCAAAGCTGGGGAGGGGTTTGGAGCACAAGCTGAAGAGGCTGAAGGAGCTGGGGTTGCTTAGCCTGGAGAAGAGGAGGCTTAGAGGAGACCTTATTGCTGTCTACAACTACCTGAAGGGAGGTTGTAGCCAGGTGGGGATTGGTCTCTTCTCCCAGGCAACCAGCACCGAAACAAAAGGACACAGTCTCAAGCTGCACCAGGGGAAGTTTAGGATGGATGTTAAGAAGAAATTCTTTCCAGAAAGAGTGATTGGCCGTTGGAATGGGCTGCTTGGAGAGGTGGTGGAGTCACCATCACTGGAGGTGTTTAGGAAGAGACTTGATGGGCTGTTTGGTGCCATGGTTTAGTTGATTGGATAGTGTTGGGTGATAGGTTGGACTTGATGATCTTGAAGGTCTCTTCCAACCTGGTTTGGTCTGTTCTATTCTATTCTTTGAAGAAGATCTCTGAAGGGATGACAGCAGAATGCCATATTTGCATGGCATGTGCTTTCATGTTTTGTTTTTTTGTTTAACTGTTGAGAAGTCATGGATGAGGTACTTTCACTTACAGCTAAATAAGAAATTTATGTACTTTCTTCCTTTTCCCTATAAGCAAACCTCTTAGAGTCACTGTTACCCATTCAAGACATCTCCAAGGGGGAACCAATAGACTGTAATGGCTTACAGTGAATTTGTCACCTGACTTGCCATTGGTTTTTGAGTTCATCTCAGTGTGCTGGAGTAACTAGGTCCAAGATTTTGCCTATGCATTGCTGGAAGAAGCACCTCCTTTTGGCTGTCTGAATGCTGCAGTAGACTCATTAGAGTGGATTGACAAGTCTGTAGCTTCCAGGTCCCATATTTCTCTCACATTCTTGTTGTACATTAATACTAGCTTTGAATTTACTATGATTATGTCTGTTTAAAGAGGACACTGGTGATCAAAGAAGTGATGTAAATTTAAACTGACAAAACCTTGGTGATTATTCATACTTGGATTCCTTGTAATGAGTTGTACTAACCTTAGTGCGGTAAAGATAGTGACTCATGAAGTGTCACTTGCTTCAATGTATTTTTTGTAAATGTGAACTTCAAATTATTTCTATCCTCTTAAAATAATTTTATCTTTTTTTCCAAAAGATCAGTCCTAGCATAATTAGTAACTTAATATTGTAAAATCACAGTGTGTATTCTCTTAAGATAGTATAGTGTGTTAACTTGCACTTATTTTTGCCCCAAGTTAAATTTGGTGACATAAGGTTTTCCTGTAAATTATTCAAATTATTCCTTGAAGCAGCTTAAATGTGAGGAAAGAAAATGGGAGTGGTTGGGATGATTGGTGTTGCAGCAAATAAACTATATGAATATAGTCAAGTTACATGAAAACTCAAGCAGTGTTATTTTATTTAAGGCTCTGTGCTATGCTAAAAATTTTGAGCTTGCTCAGTTGGGGTTCTATCTTTACTGCCAGCACTCATGTCTTAAAATCTTTTCTATTAAAAATTATTTTTTTTTTTTTAATACTTGCTGGTGTTGGGGTTGTTGGTTTGGTTTTGAGGTTTTTCAGTAGTTCTTGAATGAATCAGTCTGAACCAGCTTTCTGGAGCTGAGTAGGAAAGAGTGTTTAAAAAAAGCAATTACCATATGTTTTCTGTACTAAAAACTTCTGTTACTGGTGATTTAAGCTAATGCTACTGAATGTGAAATTTAAAATTAAATTTAAAAAAAACCAAGATAATATTCAGAAATTTTATTTTTATATGAAATGCCTCATACTTGAATCTGACTCATATTCACTCAGGTGGCAAGAGCACCTGAATTTCATATACTTGCAGTGCTAAGAAAACAATGAAAAAACAACGAAAGTTGAGACATATTGAAAAATGTGTTTGTTTTTTATTCAAGGTCTGTCAAAAGTGAATCTTTTGCAAACATGGGGCTGCTTCTGTGAACTGTTAGGGAAATTTTGAGAAAGTTTGCTTCTCCCAGTGTCACAGGAAACAGTGGCACACAACTGAGCATAGAAACCTCTATGAGAGACAAAGCAGAAAGTTGAACACAGCTCTCTGCCCCATTCCTAGTGAGTGCTCTGGATATTGGAGAATTGCTCTCCTGCAGTTTTTGAGATTTATTTTCATAAAGGCTTAGGTTCCATTCTAGTGTGGAACCAACTATCAAAGTATGGGGTAAATATCAATGCTTTGCAAAGTGAAAAAACTTAAGCCTTGCTGTTTAAAATACCAGAAATCTATGTAAGATACCAGTCTTTACTAAAAACCAGTGTTGTGTGCTTTTTTCAAGAACATAGAGAAAAAAGACCATAACACCTTTATAATGGAATAGCATATACTAAGTGATTTTGCCTAAAAAACAGTTGCAGTGCTACTAAGGCACAAATGCTGTCTTGTGTTTAAATAGAACAAGGTGGAGTTAACCTGAATGACTGTAAGGCCTCGCTTCAGAATCAAGGGAGTAATTTGTGAGAAGAATTTAATTCCAAGTGAATGACAGCTTAACTATATGCAGGAATAGTATGCAGTTTATAAAGTATGTGTTAGTACCACAACAACATGAAAATAAAGGTTTTTCATTATAGTTGATATTGAGCACATTTCAGTGAACTTTTTTTTATATCACAGGTGACTACTAAGTGCTCAATAAAATGCAGATTGAGGTAATATTTAGGGGTGATTTTTCTGGAGGAAAAGATTGGCAGAACACATGGACCCTCTTTTCTGGTTTCATGATCATGTGTTCAACAAAAAGGTGTATTAAGGCAGCCTTCATTCCATCTGTAAAAGTACTTCCTGGTTTGTCTCTTCTATCCAGTTATGTTTCTTGTTGCTTTTGGCCCAGAGCAAGCACAAATAAATACTGAAACATGCATTAATGTTGAAAAGGCAGCATTAAATGACACCCATATTTTGTCTGGCAGAAAGCCCTGTGAAAATAGCCACCTACAGAGATTACTGGTATTCCTGACCTGGATAATTTACATAATAAAGAGTTTAACAAAAATTAGAGTGGTGGAGCCTTCAGTGGACAAGCTAATGCCTTTATGAAGCCCTGAATTTTAAATGTGAATTATCACTGTAAGCTTCCAGTTGTGACAAACACAGGGGCGTCTGAAATATGCTGAGTGCCCAAGCTGTAGAAAGTGTGATGGTTCTCTGAAACAGTGCCCTCACCTGTCCTGCTTTTAACTGATAGCATGTTTTTCAGAAAATGAATGTAGCTGGGGAAGAGTAACATGCTTATTATAATGACTTATATGCCATCATTTATGCTTTCATTCTCTGGGCAGTCAATTTCTCCCATTACTACTCCTACTCTACGCTTCTTCACTAACCACATTTAACATTTCCTGATAGCTGCCATATTCATGATCAGCATGATCAGCAATATACAACAGATACTGCACTTCTTGCACTAAAATGTGGGACTCTCACCCAGGTTTTTCCTGTAACAATTTTATACTGTTATGTTCTACATTAGCCTTCATACATGTTGCCAGCCCTCCACCTGCATGTCTGACTTCTGACTTGCATAAAAATTAGATACAGGTAATAGAAAACTGCCAGAGTTTAGCACAGAAGACCTGGGGTTCTGCTCAGCAAGAAGTTCTGGAGACTAAACTGAATTTAAACATCCCTGTGGCGTCGTTACCAACGTAGATCACTACTGGCTCATTCCCTTGTCTCTGAAATACAAAGTACTGTCATGGGGAGGTATTCCTTTTAATTCAGCAGGACAGTCCCTATAGACATCTGTCCCCATAACAGAATCCCCCACTGTCATCATCTGCTTCATTCAGTCCTTTAAGATCCTGTCATCACTGTGAAAAGACACTGAGTTATCCACGGAGGAACAGGTCAAACTGTGTCCTTTCCTTCCCAAGGATATCTCCCTGTAAGACATCCTTGGCAGGAGTGAAGAGAACCTCATTCACACTCCTCATCTACCTTCTTTTTGCCCTTTTTGAGCTAAATTGTCTTACAAAGAGCCCTGTTTTCTGTCTCTACTGTATTGAAATTCAGTTTTGACTGAATTCATAGGAGTTTGTCCATTTGCCTCTAAGCATTGATTATTTTAGCTGAAGCTGTAATATTACTCACAATACTTTTTACTTTAGGTTATTCTGCTCTCTTTATAAAAACTCTGTAACAGTGAATAGAATAGACCAGACCAGACCAGACCAGACCAGGTTGGAAGAGACCTTTGAGATTATCGTGTCCAACCTATCATCCAACACTATCTAATCAACTAAACCACAGCACCAATCACCCCATCCAGTCTCTTCCTAAACACCTCCAGTGATGGTGATGCTACCACCTCCCTGGGCAGCACATTCCAATGGCCAATCACTCTTTCTGGGAAGAACTTCTTCCTAACATCCAGCCTAAACCTCCCCTGGTGCAGCTTGAGACTGTGTCCTCTTGTTCTGGTCCTGGTTGCCTGGGAGAAGAGACCAAGGAGACTAGGTGAGGAGTTTCTGAAGTTAAGGTCTGGTCCCAGCCAGAAGTGTATGAAGATACCTGATATATTATAGAATTCATTGGCTTGTAAAGAGCCTTTAAAGGTCTTCTAGTCCAACCCCCCCTGCAGTAAGCAGTTACATCTTTAGTTTAACTAGATTAGGTTGCTATGTTACTATGTTTTTTCAGATATATGAGACAGACCTACCACAGCTAATTTTGACAACACCAATGTATTATTTACTTGCAAAGATGTTATGTAAGAGAATACATTTTTATTTATAGCTTTCATATTGAAATTTCCTAGAAAATGATGGTTTGTTGTTGGATTTTTTTTAGTTCTAACTTAAGTATTTGTTCTTTTTAAAGGAGTTTCTACAGTGGGAACCGCAGCAATCACGGAGGAAAATATTCTTATTAGAGAGACAGATTTTGTGCATGCTGAAGGTGCTGTTGAAGCAAATGAAAACTTTCACCAAAGAGAACAAAAACAAACGTTGCAGTCTCTTTTCTCTTTGCTCCGTGAGGAGGTTGAGCAGATGGATTCAAAGATACTTCCCCTGTGTCTCCATCAGGTACTTCCTATGATTCTGGAATGTTGAACACAAGGAAAAGGAAACAAAAGGAAAAATGACACATTAATTCAATATATGTTATTATTCTTATTTGGACAGTTTATTCAGGTTGGACTTGATGATCTTTGAGGTCTCTTCCAACCTTGGTGATTCTGTGATTTTGATGTGTAACAGGTCCTCAAGACGAATATGTCTTCTAACCTCTTCTAATCTCTTCTAACCTATTGCCTCAAAAGTAAATTGCACAATTAAAGGAAAATCCTAAGAGGGGATTTTCTAATTCTCTATGATAAAATTCTAATTTGGCAGGAAGATTTGGGAAAATCTCTCTTCAACAAAGCTTGAATAATTGTTGTGAAACACTGGTTTAGATAAAAGACAGCTGATGTCTAAATAACATTTTAAATCTGGAATAATTTTTACTGTTGCAGACTTCTTCTTTCTAACATGAATTCCATGTATGAATGCTAAGATTCAAGGTTTCTTAGTGTATACTCGCTTATTGTGCAGTTGCCACACCTGCAAGACCACAGGAAATACTAGTGATTTGAAAAGCAATCTTGTTTTACTAACTGGCCAGTATGATTTTCATTCTGGAAGTTATGCTGTAAGATGTATGTGTTGATAGAACTTGACAAAGAATGAATACTTAGTTTAGTTGTGTCAGACTAACAGTGAACTAGAATACTTCTTGTTTGGCGGTAATGTCTAATGTCAGTTATATGTATAAATATTATGCAGTGCCTGATGAATTCATTCTGCCCCTGTAATCAGCACTGGTTAGGCCACACCTTGAGTACTGTGTCCAGTTCTGGTCCCCTCAGTTTAGGAAAGATGTTGACTTGCTGGAAGGTGTCCAGAGAAGGGCAATAAATCTGGAGAGGGGTTTGGAGCACAAGCCCTTTGAGGAGAGGCTGAGGGAGCTGGGGTTGCTTAGCCTGGAGAAGAGGAGGCTCAGGAGAGACCTTCTTGCTGTCTACAACTACCTGAAGGGAGGTTGTAGACAGGTGGGGGTTGGTCTTTTTTCCCAAGCAACCAGCACCAGAACAAGAGGACACAGTCTCAAGCTGTGCTGGGGAGGTTTAGCCTGGATGTTAGGAAGAAATTCTTCACAGAAAGAGTAATTGGCCATTGGAATGTGCTGCCTGGGGAGGTGGTGGAGTCACCATCACTGGAAGTGTTTGAGACTGGATGAGGCACTTGGTGCCATGGTTTAGTTGACTAGATGGTGTTGGGTGATAGGTTGGACATGATGGTCTTGAAGGTCTTTTCCAACCTGGTTAATTCTATTCTATTCTATTCTATTCTATTCTATTCTATTCTAATTTTGTTCGGTTGCATTATCTTTGTTGGTGTGATATTTTTCTACTTGTGAACTGTGATGACACACCTGCATCATCACTTTTTTAATTGGAAAAAGAGGTTTATTTTTAGTATTCTGAATTATAGATTATTTGCATTTGACATAGAATTGGAAACCATTTTTATTAATCTGTATTTGAGCAAAGACAATTGATATTGTTCCTTAGATTATTTGAAAGTTAGTACTATGCTTAAGCATTTTTACTTCTAGCCATGTTGAATTTGGCAATTATTCATTGGAAAACAGCACAGTTATGGCAGATACTTTAAAAAGACTTTACATACATTAAGGAGTGTCATTGAAAATGATGGAGTAGAAATGAATCTGGTGCTTTTTAGGTGAGAAAGCCAAACCCTAAGGGGTAATATTCTTTTTGAAAGTCTTACAGGAACTGTGACACAATCTCTTCCTAAGAAATATCAAGCACTTTAAATTGAATATTGAAACTTCAAGGGATCATAACACACTTTTTAATCTGTGGGGAAAATAATGGATTTTAACAATAGCATTCATGTTTTCATATAAAGTGAAACTATTAAGATTTTCTTCCTTTTCCAGAGATTAAACTGTCATCTGCAGTCTTCTTTTTCCAACTGCTAGTACAGCCTGCCAGTAATGTTCCTTTATGCCAAGCCTAGCACATACTCTTCTGTCATATTCTCTTTATAGTCTGTATAACAAAATTCAATGTAAAATAAATTGCTATGTCAGATTTTCTAGAGTATTAACAATCCCCATTGTTAGTTGGAAGTCTGTGTTAAATCTTTAAAAGCTGTGGCTATTAGGAGCTATTCTAAGGATTAACGTTTAATTAAAATAGGATGCAACTTTTATCCTGTCTGAATGGGATTCATGTGATTTGTTTAACATTTGTTACAGAATCTAAGTGGTAGTTATATATGAAACACAGATACTGAGCTTTGCAGCTTCAGAAATCCCTAGGAGGCTACTGTGGATAGCAGACAACACGTGCAAGTAAAGAATTTTAGATGTCACTTAACAACTCTGTTTCAGAGGTACAGCACTCAGAATGGTCTAGTGATTAGTAATAAGGCTGAAAGCCAGGGAAATACAATTTGAAATCTAGATTTCTCTATCAAGTTGCTGACTTCTTTGAGAAAATGTCTTTAGACTGCTCCAGAATGATGCCTACTTGTTAAAACATACAGATTATGATATGCCCAAAGATTCTGAGACTGAATGTTTGTATGCTCCTGCAGACGTCACTGGAGTATCAGCTAAGCGGGTCTCAACTTGAACATTCAGGTATCAGGGTACTCAAAATTACTGGAGACATTTTGCAAGCATGGTCCTTGCCACACCATGCCTGGCAAATAGGAAGGACTACCAATTTTCACTGTCCATGAAGACTGATTAGTTAATGCTTTTAAAGGTCGCCAATACCATATAGTCTGTGGAACAAACTATTCATTTTGAAATTTACATGGCTTTTTTATTCTCTTACATTTGCAAACAAAGCCATTGGTATTCTTAAGCTTTCTAGGTATTCTTAAGTTTTCTAGAAAGCACAGGTAAGTTGTTAAAAATCTCAACGATTATTTTTTCTACACATAGGAATTGGAAGAAAAATGTTGTGCTTACCTTTTTTATGTGGTGTTACACCTCTTCCTTTCCAGGTTATCAGCTCTGTCTTTTCTATAATACTCCTTATCACCAACTCAGAGTCAAAGCAAAATTTTGATTCTGATTAGAAGCATGTTCATTTTCTGACTGACTTTGGATATTTGCATTCTCTGAGTTGATTGCATGGACTCTAGTCCAGTGTTATCCAAGAAAACAATCCTTTATGCCATTTCTGGGGAAAAAGGCAACCAAACAAAAAAGTAAAAAACCCACAACCCTGTCAATAACAACAAAAAAAGCCCCAAATCAAACCCTGATACCTTTACACAATTGTCAGTTAGAAAAAATACTTCATCTGTCGTCTTCGCTTGTCTTCTGGAGGTTTTGCCATTTCTGTGCTTGTAATTTTGGCTTTCAAACAGCTGCTTAAAAGCAAAAGCATCACTAGGAAGGGGCTAGTAAATCTATTTCAGCAGTCTGAAAATAAACCACTTAGATTTGATATAGAAATAACTCTGTATACTGGAACGTAATTTTCTCTTATTTTTGCATGCCCATGTTTTTGGTTTATTCACACTTTCTCAGTAGATAAACTCTTGGTGAGGGTACAGTTTCTGTTCCTTTCTGCAGTAATCTGTTAAACATTGTAATTATAAAATTACCCAGGCAGAGTGAAGTAGATTTTTAAGATGCTGCAGCTTGAATGCTTAGGCATAGAGATCCCTTGTTTAATTCCTGCCCATTGGCTAAGATAGCAACTGTTATAGCTTGTACAGTGATGGAGATTGACTTAGTTGTTCAAGTATTTTATATGTAGTCTGTCATATGTTGGATTTTCTTGGTCCTTAATAACTGCCTTGGAATGATTTTTGTTCTCTATATTAAACTTCCTTAGCACTTTGAGCTCTAAATGCAACAAGAAATGTTCCCCCCCCCATTTTTTTTAATATATCTGTATTACTTCCATCTAATTGAAGAATTGTGTATTTATGTTGTTGTTTTTTTCCTCAATGGTTGTCTTTGGCAGTGCTGTCTTGTTAGAAATATAATACTAATTGTTCTGGTACAGAAATGTCAGCCTAAGGAGAAAGAGCCACAGATTTCTTCTATGTCATAGCAACCACAGTGCAAATCAAAGAACTGCCATCTGATTTAACTCCCTGATTTGCTCTGTTGTTAAAGGTGTTAGGTTTAGTGAACTACACATGAGATAGAGAATCTTTAAATCTTTTTTGAACAGCAGAGCAGCTTCAGGAAAGGAAGTGGCAGAAAGCTGCTGCATTGGTGTTTTCTAGCTTCTGCAGGTTGACTAGGAGTAATACATAAAAAAATTAAGAACTTGAGTCATATTTTTATCTCATGAATTGTAAATATTCACATTGTAAATCTTTCAATTTCTATATATTTGAAATAATTGTTGTAATTGTTCTTGTAAATATTAATTGCAAATAGGATATAAACAGGAAGGTTGTTGGTATTTCCCTTCTGCTGTGACAGGTGTCTTTTATCCAGAGATTGGTCTTTTCTCATCAGTCAGGAAACCCATTTTTCCATGTTGTCACACTACACTGCAATGCTCAGGAGGGCTCAGGAATGATCTTGATTTGGTCAAACGTAAGGCAATAATGGTCAGTAACAAAATTCAAACTGTTCAAGTCGTATCAGTAAGCACAGTAATGCTATGTAATTTTAAAACTTACTAATATGATCAATAAAAACGCTTCTGAAGTATTTTTTGTTGTTTTAACAAGATAAAACCCAACAAACGTTTGGGCGAATCCATTTGCTAGAGCGTACCTCATATTTCATTCTTGTTTGTTATTATTTTTAATAATCTTTCATCAAATAGGCATGCATGTCTTTTAGTCTGAATGTTCATATTTTAGCCAAACTAAATATGACCTTGCAAAACAGTTTAAAACTTGTTTAAAAATATGATTGAAAGTCCATATTATATCCTTACTGCTCTCATAAAAATTACAGAATCCTAATTTTTCTTTTTTGTTTTGTTTTACTTTTGCAGATAGCTGAGACCTATTTTCAAGAGGAGGAATGTATCCTTTTACTTGTCAAAATTGTTACACAGTACTAGCACAATTTGGCATGATAAAACGTAAAAGACAAATGCTTTACCCCTGACTCAGAGGTGGTGGGTCAGGGTTAGAAAGAAGTCAACAGCTGTGATTTATCCACAAGCGAATCTACAATATGTTAGCAAGCCCTTCTTAATCAGACAGGTGAAATACGAGTTAAGTAATAAATCCACTTCCAAAAGTTGTGCTGATACAATCATTAATAGCTGTGCACAAACAAGGAAGTAAGAAAATATTTACAAAGAACTTTTGTTCTAATAGGATAAGTTCTGTTTTAAGTATTAGTTACTGGAAATATGTCCAATCTAGATAAGGTATCTATTCTATTGTATCAAATAGGGCACTGTTATAGTAAGATTGAAATCATCACAGCAGTTGATTAGAATACGTACTACAAGGGTCTAGATTACAATAAAATTACCAAACATTGAACTAAGGAAGATCAGCAAGCAGCAAACAATAGCAACATGATGTTTGGCAAATGCTAATTGGACAAAATCATATCAAGGTCATTTGAGAAACTGTCACAGGAAAATACAATTGTTTCCTGGGAACAACTAGTTCAGTGGCGTAGTTTATTTTGATTTGTTCCTAGATAATACAAATAAGTTTGGTTTAAAAGTTATAATAGTTGAGCTGCTGCTGCTAATTACTCTGATTTCAGTCATTTTGGGAGAGAATTATCATATTAAACCATAAAGTGAAATATTTTTAGAAAAGTTGGACTGGGTTTTCTTGTGTTTGCTTTTAAGTCAAAATGCTAAGACTGCAAAATGAGGAGCCAAGAGTGGTAGGCTCTTAGAGTACATGTGATTCACTAAGATGTGTCATAAATCACAGAATTTGTGCATTTAGATTATTTCTTTGTTATGTAATTTGTTACAAACAAAGTATAGCAAATGCACAATTGCAATGGTTAAATAACAAAACATAGGAAACCTGGAAAGGTATTCTTGAAATCTAGTCAAACTGTATTAGCCCGTAGTATGAAACCAGAGGAATGACTGTTGCGATATTATAAAATCAATATATAAAAAAATGTTTTAGAAGACTATACTTCAGTCATGGTCATCCTAATTCAAAATCATGTATCAGAATATTGAAAATACATAGCACAAATTAAAGGAGTGGAAAAAATCTGTAGTAAATTATGGCTTTGCAGCGGGAAAGGCAGTACATTTAAAATGCATTCAATAATAGACAGCTTCTCCTTCATAGAAGTTGCTGTAATTGGAAGATAGTTTATTTAAAGCTGATCAAAGGAAATATTTTTAATGCAATGTACACCTTGTGTGTGGAATTCAACACCACTATATAATACATATTTATGAAGGATATCTCGTCCATGCTTGCAGCCATCAGTTTCCTGAGGTTAATAAAGAACTTACTTGATCGTGTTGCATTGCATTAATTATCCATGACGAGCATTTTAATTCATCCAATGTAGAACCTCATATTAACAGTAATTCAGGGTTTGTTTCTGAGATCCTCTAAGGCTATCTCTGTCATCCTGTTTCTAATAACAGATTTCTTGAAGCAAAGAATATTTTTTTCCCTTAATATTGTTGTTCAAAAGCCATGCTATGTATATGTTGTATGAGGGTAATAAGAATAACAAGTACTGGTTGTGCTTTTGTAATAATTACTACGGTATCTTGATTAGCATGAATAATGGAAAATATTTTTTCTGTACTATTAAGAACCTCACTCATTGTATTTCTATCCTCATTGCACTGTAGAATTGTATTCCAATCACACAGCTGGCAAAACATGACTTTAAACAGAACAACTAATAATTTGGGCTTGATGAAACTAGAAATACCCTGACTATTACAAAATATGTAATTCTCAGTATGTCTTTACGACTATGTTTATAACCCTAAGGGAGAGGAAAGAGTCCTGCATATAGAAGAAAAGGAAGCGTAATCTTCAGAAAGCAGACAAAAGGTGAACTCCACTGTCCCAACAGAATTGTATGATACTATTGTTAAAAAGGATGAGGGAATCTCTTTGAAAGTTTGGTTTGGGGAATTTTTAAAAATACTCTCAGCTAGCCAGTAGAAAGGAGATTATATTTTCAGGTAGTCATGGTTATTGGCATGTAACTATATTTCTTGAGAGTTACATGCTGGTATTTGTCTAATTGTTTTGCTTTTCATTTCCCGGTGATTTTGGTTTCTGTTAAGAATTGTCAGCATAATACTATTTTTCTCATTTCTTTTCTGGAAAAACTTTTGTTGCACTTAAGGTTTGTGGGGAAATGTAATTGATGAAGAGAATAGGATCTTCATTTTTGGAACCTTCCTCAACTTACTTTACCTCTTATTTGTTGGTTTTGTGTCTGGTGTTCTTTTCTTCCTAGCACATGGAAGAAAAGGAATACAGGTGCTAGCCATTATTCACTTTGATTCAGTTATGTCAAATTTCAGGTACATAATCCTTGCATTTTCAAATATGATGCAAAATATAAATAAATTATAACATGTCAACATATGTGCACATTTTCCTTAAATCTTTGCTTCAGATGAGAAGGCAATGAAGTTCATCCAGCTCGAACGACTGTATCATGAGCAGCTGCTTGCAAATCTTTCTTCCATACAGGAGCAGTGGGGTGAGTGTAGGCTAAACTAGTACTGTCAGAGAAAGTTAATTTGGTGGCTTAAAAATGCCACCTACCAAAAGCAGCATTTATACAAGAATTTCTCTGACAGGATCTCAGGTAGTGACAGGACCTAGGGGGAATGGAATGAAGCTGGAGGTGGGGAGATTCAGGCTAGATGTGAGGAGGAGGTTCTTCACCATGAGAGTGGTGAAGCCCTGGAATGTGTTGTCAAGGGAGGTGGTCGAGGCCCCGTCCCTGGAGGTGTTTAAGAGCAGGCTGGATGAGGCTCTGGCCAGCCTGGTCTAGTGTGGGGTGTCCCTGCCCATGGCAGGGGGGTTGGAACTAGATGATCCGTGTGGTCCCTTCCAACCCTGAATGAAACTATGAAACTATGAGACATCATTATAAGCATCCCTGCTTTAGATTTCTTCTCACAGATTTCATTAAAAGGTGCAAATGGGTTTTCATTCATTATTCTATTAGTTGAGACTTTGATCCACAGCTTATTTTGATTCAGAGTTGGTGACTATGATGTGATGAAAAGAAAGTGTGCTGTGAAAAAATACACTGCTTTTTTGCATAGTTTGAAGCAAGATTGTAGACCATACACAGAGGAGTTGTCAATATTCCTCTGTTAATTATTTTCAGTTATGTTTTATGCTAAGTAAATACTATTACCACTTTGGGTAAAAATTATTTTGTTTTAATTTAGAAAGAAAATGGAAAACAGCAGTTCCTAGTCCAGTAACAACAGTGAAGAATTCTGCTAAAGAACTGAGCGGTGAAGAGCTGGAAAAGCTTTCTATAGTTTGCTCTTCACATCAACAGTAAGCATAAGAAAATACTGCTACTTTTCCCAATACTAATGTGTTAGCACAGCTCATGTAACTTTTAAAATAGTCAATGTCAAAATAAAAGTTACATCCTATTGACTTCAGCGAGTTTGGTTATCAAGTCTTTTTGACATATAACTAAAATGTTTTAATATAGTTTGGGGAATGTATAGGGACTAGATCTGAGCTGTCTTAGCAAATCCTTAGTTAGCCAGAAAGTGAGTTTTGAGTTTTAGTATTTTCAGTCAAAGTGAAAACTGAGTAGTGTTAACTTAGAGAGACTGTAGAACTGTACCTATTGTTTTAATCACTGTTTTAAAAAGCAATTGCCCAGTATCTCAGACTCCAGAACTCAGATTAACCCTATATATTTCCTTTCTTTTTATTTATTTATTTATAAACATTATGAAGCAGTGATTCTGTAGTTCCCAAGTATGGCAGTGTGCTGAAAAGTTGTGAAATCTTACTTCATACCAACTTTGCTTGATTGATCAGCCTTCTGAATCAGTATATCATAGTATCATGAACTTGGACGTGCCTAGGGTAGTGACACATAGGGGACTGTGCTGTCCTTTATGTGTACCGCAGAACTCTCATCACTTTCTACAACGCTTTGCAGTTTGGATTAGGAAGGGCCGGCCCGATACTCTGGTGTTAACCAGCTAAGTGTCTTGTGCCGAATGTGCATCCCAGTTTTTGAAGGTACTTCCTCCCATTACTTTCAGGATGGTTTTTAGTAGGCTGTTATAATCTTCGACCCTCCCAGCAGCTGGTGCACGATGGTGGATATGATACACCCACTCAATGCCATACTCCTTGGCCCAAATATCTGTAAGCCTGTTTTGAAAATGAGTCCCATTAATTGACTCAGTTATTTCTGGGGTTCCACGTTACCACAAGACTTGTTTTTTTCAAGGCCCAGGATGGTGTTCCAAGCAGTGGCATGGGGCACTGAATATGTTTCCAGACATCCAGTGGTTGCTTCTACCATCACAAGCACATAGTGTTTGCGTTGGTGGGTTTGTGGCAGTATGATGTAATCAATTTGCCAGGCTTCCCTGTATTAATATTTCAGCCATCACCCTTCATAGCACAGAGGCTTTAGCTACTTAGCCTGTTTGATTGTAGCACACATTTCACACTCATGGACAACCTGTGCAATAGTGTCCATAGTTAAGTCCACCCCTCAATCTCAAGCCCATCTGTATGCCACATCTCTTCCTTGATGGCCTGAGGTACTGTGGGCCCACCGAGCTAGAAATAATTCACATTTACATTGCCAGTCTACATCCACCTGAGCCACTCTGATCCTAGCAGCTTGATCCACCTGCTAGTTGTTGCAGTGTTCTTCAGTGTCTCGACTCTTGGGTACATGGGCATCCACATGATGTACTTTGACCACCAAGTCCTCTGTCTGAGCAGCAATATCTTGCCACAGTTCAACTGCTCAGATGGGTTTACCTCTGCGCTGCCAGCTGTTTCTCTTCCACTGCCGTAGCCATCCCCATAAAGCATTTGCCACCATCCAGGAGTCTGTATAGAGGTAGAGCATTGGCCATGTTTCTTGTTCAGCAATACCTAAAGCCAGCTGGATGGCTTTCACCTCTGCAAACTGACTTCATTCACCTTCTTCCTCAGGAGATTCTGCAAAATGCTGTGTGGGACTCCACATAGTGGCTTTTCAGCTTTGGTGCTTTTCCACAATGCAGCAAGACGCATCAGTGAGCAGAGCATATTGCTTTTCATTACCTGGCAGTTTGTTGTATGGAGAAGCCTCCTCAGCACATCACCTCTGTTTCCTCTGATGACATCCCAAAATCTCTGCCTTCTGGCCAGTTTGTGATGACTTCTAAGATTCCAGGGTGCTTAGGGCTCCCTGTTCAAGCCCATAGTGTTATCAATATAATCCAGTTGCTCCATGTGGCCATGAGTAGAAGAGCCTTTTCATTTATATTTATATTCATTTATATTTATATTTTTCATCCAGCCCAGCACTGGTAGTTGGGGTGCCAGGAGGAGTTGTGCTTCAGTAGCAATCACATCTGAGGCTGTTCAAACTCCCTCATATGCTACCAGTATCTCTTTTTTGGTTGGAATGTAGTTGGCCTCAGCTCCTTTGTAGCTTTGACTCCAGAATCCTCAGGGTTGACCTCATGTCTCCCCAGATGTTTTCTGACAAATGCTCCATGTGGGACCATTCTTCCCAGCTGCAGTCTAGAGCACATTTGTAGTATCTTGTCCTGTCTGGACTGGCCAGAGGGCTACTGTGTGCACAATCTTCTGTTTGATTTGTTCAAAGGCCTGTAACTGCTTCGGGCCCATTGAAAATTGCTCTTCTTCTGAGTCACTTGGTAGAGAGAGCTTAAAATCAATCTGTTGTCTGGGATATGCAAGAAAGCCTGGGTTTCCTTGTGGGTGGAGACATAGCTGTAATCTTGCTGATGACATCCATTGGAATCTGGCCACATCTGTCCTGCCATTTTATCCCTAGGAACTGGATCTCTTGTGTAGGTCCCTTGACCTTAGTCTGCTTTATAGCAAACTCAGCCTTCAGAAGAATCTGGATTATTTTCTTCCTTTTCTCATAAACAACTTCTACTGCGTCGCCCCACACAATGATGTAATCAATGTATTGCAAGTGTTCCAGAGCTCCGCCCTGTTCCGGTGCAATCTGGATCACTCCATGGCAAAGGCTGGGTCTGTGTTTCCACCACTCAGACAGTCAATTCCAGGTGTATTGAACACCTCTCCAGGTAACAGCAAACTGTAGCCTGGATTCTGGTGCTATGGCAATGGAGAAGAATGTGTTTGCAGTGTCAGTTGTGGCATACCGTTTGGCTGCCTTTGACTCCAGCTGGTAATGGAGCTCCAGCACGTCTGGCACAGCAGCACTCATCGCTGGTGTAACCTCAGTCAGGCCACAGGCAGCTTAAACCAATACGTAGACTTACCTGTGAATCCCAGTGGAATCAGCGAGAGCTGTTGTACCTTTCAGTACCCAGAGAACGTGTCCCAGTGTAAACACTCTGTGGAGAGTGTAAACACTTTGTGGGGTTCTTTCCATTCCTCAATGTTACAGTGAGCAGTGTTTTTAATACTAGTCGATACTGAGTCATTCCATGTTTTTTAAAGTTGCTAGAGTTTCTTCTGAGCATCAAATTTTATGGGAATTTAGATTGCTTGGTATGTTGCAGTAAATTGTCTTTTGACTGCTTGCTTGATTAGATGGAGCAATGTTAGGGCTATTTGACTTTCGGAAGATATTCACATATGGTACAAATCTGTGGTTGAAAGCATGATAGCATGCTGACACTGTTTCAATGTAAGGAAAGTTGTGTGCTAATATTAGAGCAGAGCAAAGGCTTACAAGATTTCTATGACATTTACTACAAATAATGTTGCAACTAAGCAGTTTAATTATTTTTTTTCTGTGTTGCTGCAGGCCACAGGTATCCAAAAATAAGGTAAGCAGCTGTTTAATTGAATTCTGCTTTGTCAAAGATTGCTAATAAATATTTTCTAATACTATTAAATAGAATCTGTTTAAAATTTGGATGTCTCAAAAAGTCACAGAGTGTCTGTTTAATTCCAAAAATTACAGGAAGTACTATCATATTTTACAGCTAGTAGCTGCAGAAAATACATGGGAAAGCAGTTATTTGCTTCAGCTAATGGAATCAAAAAATGTAAAGGAAAGAGAAGCTGCTGCTTTTAAGTCAGGTATGTGTATGAATATGTGCACGTGTTCATTTTAAGTATTGTACTGTAATGGCATCTTCCTATAAACACTGTGAAGCTATTTCATTGGAAGCTACAGCATTTGTGGGGTTCACACAGACTCATCCTTTTGTGCAATTTTTTATTTTTACTTTTTCTGCAACTGCACAATGGCCTGACTATGGAATTTTGTTTAGTCATTGATATTCAGAATTGTAATTAAGGTAGCTCTTGCCTCCGTCAAGAAATGCCTTTTAAATGCACGTGCATTTGCAGCAGCATACAGAAACTACACAACTGCGTACAACTAGAGAAATGGAATTAATGCATATAAAATATAAGGCAAATAATTGGATGACAAATATTCTGAGTTGTGGCAATTCAGTACACTTATCAGTACTGGCAAATATTTTTAATTACATGCAGTATACTGATTTTGAGGCACATTTTTCTGTAACAGCACAGAAAATTAGGAAGCTTTTGATGGGGTCTTGAAAAGAAAAACACACTTGGTTAATTTCTTTTCAGTACTGACTTTTATGTCAGCTTCACTTTCCTCCTCCTTCCTTGGGGCAGTGGCTGTTTTATTTGAGTACTCTGTTAAAAACACTGGCGTTTATGAAATATTTACAAGTTAGTGAATTGTTAAAAGGGACACAGAGTGGGAAAGAGCATCGGTGAGCCACCAGGCTGTGCTTTCTCCTCTAAGTAAAAATTTTCTTTTGCCACGTTCTAGTACCCAAAATTGGCCTAAGTTGAATTTCTTGCCAGATGAGGAGTGATCTATGTGATCTCAGGAGGTCCCTTTCAACCTGAACTACCCTGCAAGTGTGTGTCAGCCAAGATGTTCAGGAATTAACAAAGACACAGTCACAGTACTCTATGTTGTGCAGATTGTCCTTTCTTCATCCTTTTTCACCCTGACTCCTATATTGCCTTTTCTCTCTTTGTTCTTGTTACCTAACTAAACACGAAGCACTGAAAAGACAAAACAAACATGTTCTAGAGCTCAGAAAATGTTTTTCTAATGCATTTTTAAGTTGTGGATGGTTGGAAATCCCTATTGGAAAAAAAAATAAGCCATTTTTCTATTGCTTTCGTTCCAAGTGGGAACAAAAGCTTTCTGGAGAGCAGAATTTCTAAATATTTGTAAATTCTGAATTAGAGAGTACTGTATGTCACTGTTAAAAATCCTGTAGTACAACATCTAGATACATTAAACTTTATTTGGAAGTAATTTATAGTATAAATGGAATTCTTTTTCATGTCTTTCTCTTAGTGCAACTCTTGGCAAAATGTTACTAAAATGTTTGGGTTCCTGCAAAATGTTTGTAAGTTAGTAAAGCTGTGTTGTCCTAGAGAAAGTGGTTCTGCTGAGAATTTTTGAGCAGTGCTAAATGCTTTTTTAATACAGATATGTGACTTTTTTTAAGACTAACTCAAGTTGAAATGTTTAAGATTTGCAAAAGATACTTCTCACAAGATTGGCACATTGTCAGGGAAACAACGACTTCTCACTCCGAGAGCTCTTGCAACAGTGCACGGTCAATTAACTACTGCTGCCCCTCACTGGGTCAGTGCATCAGTAGCAGGGGGCTGAACATTTTCGTTGACATTAGAAGACTTTAGGGAAGGCATTGGTATGGACTAATACAGAAATTGGATAAAAATGATCCATAATTCAGAATTTGTAAAGACCACTTGGTGCTATGCAAAAAATGCTCAAGCTATGGCTGAGTGACCCAGCTCAGAACTATAGCAATATGGCCATTTGGGGTTGGTTCTTGATTCTTGCCTGAACCCTAGCAGAACTTTATAATACAACAACTATGCAGTTCCTAATATTTAAACTAACTTGTTTAGAATTAGCCTAAATGCTTGGGCCTTCTCAGTGAACACTTTGAATGCTTGTCTTCTGCTTTTTGGGTGGTGTTTTTTTTTCTCTACATCATGAATAAGGAGAAGTAAATGTGTGAACTTTTTTTTTTTGCCAATCTGTAGGGAGACCATCTTAACTCAGCTCCTGGTAGCAGAGGTCTGATTTACAGTAAGACAGGAAAAATAAGTTTTAAAGTGGTTTGAAGACTGGCCTGCATATGAGTTCATATGCCCAAAATAAGAATTTATCTTTCAATTATCAATAAAAATAATTAACTTACGCATAGATATTGCATTGTAGAGATTGCTGTACTGGACTGTATGGAAGTAAAATCACACTTCCATACTACTCTAAAGCAAACTGACTTATTCCACTGACTTAGTGTGGGCATTTGGTTAATTTGCCTTAGCCTCTGTAGACAGCTGAGTGTAAGTCACAATTCCTCCCTCCTTGGGATAGAGTGACCAAGGGACAGCTTTATAGGTTGGCTAGTCAAGATTCCTGGGAGTGGCACCATATCCCTTCTAAGCAAGGATTGCAGAGTGGTCTGTTCCTTTCTGGAGAGATTTGATATATCCTACATCCATTAATTTCTTCAGTTTTTGCCCGAAAGCTTTAATAGCCTTAGTGTTACCTAAAGATAAATCAAATTCATGAGCTTCATGAAACCTTTTCTAATGAAATGATGAATTTAATAAAATTCTTAGCATAAGTTCGTAGTGTGTACATAAAGACCTGTTTCCAAGGTGGAAAGAAGCAGGTTATGCTCTATTTTCTTTTACATCATATGGGACTCTTTTTTTTAATGGGAAGAGGGACAAAGATGGAGAAGTGTGAATTCTCCACTGGTAGAATGCCATAGGTCAGTATTCTGTCTGCTAGGCTGCCTTGGATTAACAGGATTTTAAAAGTAGTGGCTATGTATTTCTTTTATGAACCAAGCAAGTGTTGATTTTAAAGTAACTCTGTCTGGGGCGGGGGCCAAAGGAAAAGAAAAGAAGAAAAAAGCCCCAAACACTTCTTAAATTATCATGATTGCTTTCACTGTGATAAAATTTTCAGTAGACAATTTGTTGTATCTCTGACAATCAGATAAAAATTACTGCTATATTACTGATATGCTGGTGGGTATATCTTTATTTAGACTAGTAGGAAAAGCGTCTTTTCTAATTAAGAGTTCAAGTATTTGTCTTAACATATCTTGAATCAATAGTGGGCATGAGTTGTCTGAGGCAACTGTATCAAAGTAGGTGTAAGGAAAAGACTGAAAGCTACTGAAAATTTGATGTGGAATGTAACAATGATCATCACATCTCAGTTCCTGTACATCTGTAGTTAGATAACAGTGCTAGGAATATTTATTACTTTCTTATCAACAGAGCCCTGAGCTCAAGGGCTACCTTTTATGGTAAAGAATATGATTTAATTTCTGATTCCATTTAATCTTTGTTGGAATTGGGACTGCTGTTGTAATGTGGATGTATCCACTATAAAAAATTGACAGATGGTAACAAAATCTTGTACCAATAATCCAGGCTGGGTTTGAACTCATGACCTATATGTGAAGGGCTCCGTATCCTGTTACAAATCCCTTGAACTATCTACTTATCTGTGTCTAATTTGCAAAAAGTCCCTGTCTCATCCCCATTTCTTCTTTCAATGTTTTATAGAAGTTAGGTTCCCCGTATCCTTTCCAACTGTTAATGTTGCTCTGATTTTTCTTCACTGCCTTTTGAGATGGTTAGATACTCTCTTTTTCAATCTCCAAGCCTGTCTTTTCTATGCTACCTTTATATTTCATCACCCTTTAAAATGGGGATAGTTTAGAATTTAATAAAGTTGTTCAGTACAATGAACTAGCGCAGACTTTTCTTTTAAAAACTAATTAATATGACCCTGTTTCATGTAACAGGTTCAGGAAATTGCTCAGCTTTTTAGTGAGGTTTTAACAGGTGAGGAAGGACAAGATTGGCATAGAGATCTTCAGTCGTTGTGAGAACATACACAGTTAATAAGGGCATTGTCTGATCTCTTCATTAGTCTATTGATAAGACCTTTCTCCTTTTTTGCTATGACCAAAACAATGCAAATGAATAGGCTTTAGAGGTATTAATTTGTTCTTTGAGGTTATGACTATTACTGCATAACACTAGTCCTACTGTAATTTTTAGTCTTCATGTTTATTGAAGCATGGAATAAAAATCAGTTTCCATCACACTAACTTGCTTTGGTGCTCTAATTCTAAATACTGCTTTTATCTCTTCAAAAGCCTAAAAGGGGAGATTTGGCTTTGAGCTTCTCATATGTCTAATGTTCGATACTTTTGTTGACAACTTGGGCTAACCACCTAGTCCTTCAAAAGCAGATCATGCCAATAGTAGGTGAATTCATGAGCTATGTAGATTTCCCCTCATCTCCCTCTGAAGTTTCAGATAAAAAATTTACAGAACTAAACTGCATTTAATTGTTGGGTGTTTTTTTTAATATGCAAACTAATTTAGGTATTCAAAAAGCAATATATTTTTATGCAGTCTGTTATGTAAAATATTGTAACTGGGTATTTAATGTTAACCAAAGGGGCTAGTTACCCACTTAAAATAATTCATTTTAAAATTTATTGAATTAGTATGACTTCTTTATAGGAAATGCAAGTATCTTCCTGTGTGATAGATACACCAGCATCAAAATTCAGTTTTATGTAATTAAGTGCATTTGTTTGAACTGCAGGCTTTTGTGAGATGCACTCATGTAAAATATGCTTTAGAAGAAATTTGGCTGCTTGGAAAGATACTTACATGCATACTATGCTTGAAATACAGGAGTAACTCTTTTCAGGAAGGCACTAAAACTTGTGATTTGCCTGAAAGAATGTGTGCAAAAACTGCTGAATCAGGAGTCAGCTTTTCAGACTACTAACAGAACTTTTACTCTGACTGGAGCATAAATACCTGCCCTTTATGGGAGTGCATTTTAAAGCATTAGGTTACAACGTTATCAAATCACAGTATACTCTTCCCCCCCGGGCTGATGCTTTGAATCATTTAAAAACACTGGAACTGTTTTTCCTGTTGCGCTTAGGTACGGAAACTTGTCCTGGCATCGGACCAAAGAAAGAAGATAAACAGCTGAGCACTATTTCTCCAGGTGAAAACAAACTCGAGAGACAGACAGACGCTGCAAGCCTTTGGGTAGCTGCAGGAAAAGACCACATGGAGGAGCAGCACTGCAGTGCTGAATCAACATTGGAGCCACACACCCAGTCCACAGGGACAGTGGGCCGGCCTTCTTCAGGCTGTTTATCATTTGGGAATGCCGGTAAGGGTAACAGTTTGCCGCTAAGAGAAAGACAGCTCTCTAAGGATGCAGAAAAAATAGAAGGCGCAGGTGGGAAGCCTGGAGTGAAGCTCTCTCCTGAGCCAATGGTAGAGGCTTTGGTTTTAACAGATGCTGATTGTATGCCTACTGATTTGGTTCCTACTGATAAAGATGTGCAAGCTGATAGAAATCTGCCGAGATCAAAACATGCTCCTGGCTCTTCAGAAACTGCTAGTGGCCACCTTGGAAATAGTGATTTAAAGCAGCATGATAATGATGATGAAAAATCTTTGCCGGACAGGACTGTATCAAATATATGCTCTGAATGTAATAAAGTGTCACAGCATGAGAGTACTGCCCATTCACAAGTATGCAAGGAAATACAGAGAACAACAGGACAGGAGGAGAAGGTAAATAATGAAGAACAAGAAGATTTATTTCTCAGCTTTTTAAATGGTAACATAATAGACACTGAAGAATCATTTGAAAACCAAAAGGACTTTGACACTGTTCCGGATATTTCACCTGAACGAGCATCTTACAACTCACTGGAAACTTTATCACTAGATGACAGCTTTTCTTCTCTTGATGAACTTGCAAGAAGGATAGAGATTGCTGAGGTAAACACTGCGAATCCTATGAAACCTTCCATGTTTATCTCGAAGTATTTTAAATATTGCTAGCCTCAAAATGTGTTAAATATCCCTTTATACATTACTCTTTTTAATCTGAAAATTAATCTATACTTATTTAATTGTTCTGAGTTGGTTCAGAAAAAAAAAGTTTCTTTTTGCTTGCTTGCTGACTCCTTATCCAGCAGTGTTCTGTGTTTCTAAAAATTAGATGGAATTTGCATAAGAGTTTAAACACCTTTATTCTGAAAGAGACCGTTAGGAGATGGCCTGACAATTCCTGTTAGATCACTATTTCACTTCAGAAATCTACATAATGCCTGTGATGTAACATGTGGTTCATTTCTGTTCATAGAATAAAATTTGCTAATATTCCTTCATAGGTGAGAACTAGATATGTAACCAACTCTGTATATGTATTCACAGGATTCTAATTTTGCCAAGTTTAGGCAGTTTTGTTCTTTCAAGAAAGACCCTATAAGCCTGAACCCACCTTTCTGCAGTACTGCCGACAGGGTATGAGAAATTAGCTCTTCATTATCTAAATTGTTCTTCTGAAAATACAGATTTATTGCTTTGGGACATTTTGGAGAGTGTATGATGACATTTGCTTTGTTTGTCTTCTGGTTTTGATACATTTGCAACAATGAGACCTTAAAAGCTTTTTCTTTACATGTAAAAAACTGAGATTGTTGTGGAATGATGTAATTCCAGATGCCGGAGAAGGAAAACTTGTTAAGAGGTGTCTTCTTAGTTCATCTCTATCTTAAATGCATTTAGCAATACAACATCCCTTGGCAATAAATAGCAATACTTCTATATAGATGAGAAGCTAATGCACAGAGACCAAGTATGTACAGTTGTTCTAGGACAGCAGCCAAGGAGGGAACTGAAATACTAAGGATCCATGCTTATGTTAGTATGTGTTTGGCAAAATCTCCAGAGCTGGACACAGAGCATTTTCTTTTTTCTCCCCACCTAAGGAGTTTCTTATCTCCTTTTCAAGGTTGCTCATCCTGTCCTTAAAACACCTTGTTTTCCTGTGTGATGTCAGGAAGTATATCACATAGCAGGACTGAGGGCCAGGTACACAGGTTCTTGACAACATGCAAGTCTGGAAACCCACATACATGTGGTCAAACTTTTGCACTAAATCCACTGGCTCACTTGCAGGATGGTTTTGAGAAACAGCATTTTGTTGACAGTCTGTGCTAAGCTTCCATACATGTATAACAGAAGAGTAATTGAGTAATTTAAATGTCATCCCTCAGAATCAGATTTATTTTGAGCCCACTAAAAGTTCAGCATTTTAATCTACAGGGGAGAGCTGTGCTGTTTCACACAGAAAAACCCTCAATCCTATAGCAACTATAATTTGCTGTGTTTATGCCATTTGCATTTTAGAGGATGGGATAGGAAGCAGCATACTGATGCTGTTCGAAAAATTGCATTTATATTGTATTGACTGGCCCAGTGAACAATGAAGATGCTGCCAGGGAATTCAGTTTCATTTCTAGTTTGCTATCCTGATGCTAGGACTGTCAATACTCTGATGGCCAGTGGAGTCTCTGGAGACAAAAAAGGACCTTAAGTCTTTCATAGTAGTTTTTCTGGCCATATAAGGCATAATATTGGCTGACATTGATGGGAATCTTTTTGAATTGTTCTTAGCAAGAGGTCTGGGTTTTCAGAGGCCGGGGGTTTAATTCAGGGAGAAAAGAAGAAAGATTCATCTCAGTATCGGTTAAAATTTGTAATATGTGGCATCTGGAGTGTTTTGAAATACCTAGGTGCAGCTGGGTAAGCAAAGGATGACATAGGAGCTTGTATTGTTTTATTATACACTTATATTACACTTATATTTTGGGGTTTTTTCCAGTTAATCTTACTATCTATCATTGCCCTAAGTGGTTGCTTTTCAGAAGTGGTGAGCACTACAGCTTCCCTGGCAGACACCAGGAATTGAGAGAGTTTGGCACCCATAAGAAAGCATCAGCTCTGACTGATTTTGGTTTAGTTCTAAAATAAGATTCCACTGATGTTTGACAAGCAGATTGATCATTGCAACCAACTGTACTATATCTTCCTTTCTTGTCCTTCTGAGGCCTTTGAAATTATATTGTTCAAGCTTTCATACACTGGTTATGAAAGAGCGAGCTAGAAAATTCACTGGTACCCATAGGAATGAAATTAATTTCATTACATTAAATGTACTTATGTGGCAGAAAAAAACAACCAACCAACCACACAAAACCAAAACATAAACTGATTTGACTGTAACCCCACTTTTAAGGGAGAAAGTATTTGTAAAATCGCCATAAATGTGTTAGAATGGAAGCCAGAAGTTAATATTAATAACTTGTGTACAGAAGTGATATGGTAGGACCAAATTTCATCAGTATGCACCAGTGGAAGTGTAATACTAGTTTATTTTAAATGGGGAAAGGGTAAGTACTTGTGTGTGTATTTACACTTAGGAACTTTTGGTTTACCCCAAATTGAGATCAGAGAATCAAAGAACCATACAGAGATCAAAGAATCCTGTAGTTCTCTAATTTAGGTCCTATCACTTGCTTTTAATCTACGGTTTATAATAACTAATTATAAAACTGAAGAATCTACTAAATTATGACTCTGTGTTTAAAGAATTGAATTGCAAAACTAAAATAGTACTTTGAATATTCTGGGTATTTCTTCACAAGTGCAAACCATGCACAACAACGTCCAAACAATGGAAAATCAGTGTAATTTCATAGAAACTAGATTCATACAGCTAACAGAGAGCTTTGAAGCACAGTCAGCAGTTCACAGCAGCAGATAACAGATCTTAAATCTCTTTGCTGTAATTTCTGTGAGAATGAAGTAACACACCAGCAGTCAAACAAATTGTAACCTGTGTAATGTAAACTGTGTTTTGCCAAATGAAATAGGAGTTTATGAGATAAATTTTTTATCTGAGTGAGGATTAGGGAAATTAGTATAATACAAATGGTTGTTCATAGTCAAGAATTATAATTTGAAATGTCTTTCGAACAGCAAAAGTAGTGAGACTTTCTACCACAAGATGAGGTAGAAGTTTCTGGTTGGCACGGTTTGTACACCAAGACTGTTTTTTTTAAATTACTGAGTGTGTACTGGTGAGCAGCTGATGTGATCACAGAATTAAAGTCGCCACCTATCTGTACTGAATCTGGAGATAATGTCCTTTTGAGATCCCTTGTTCTCTTGTATGGTTTGGGTCCTGTAGTTTTGAGATGGCAGGAGTTTTACTTCAGCATAAAATGCTTGCATGGTGTCCGAGCTATTTATTGCTGTATAAAGGAGCCCCGGTGCTTGGATGGCAAGCATATCAGCAGCAAAATGGTTAGAGTCTGATGCTGTGGTGTGAATGCTGAATCTCTTAAGTTAGTTCTTTTTCAAAATCAAACTATTTGTGTATCTAATGTCCTTAATTAGCAGAAGGGTTTTTCTGCTCCTTACACCTAAACCCAAAGCAGCCTTGCTTTTTGTTAGATTGTTGTACAGTTATGGATTACTGCTTTAAAAAAAATCTGGTATTGCCACAAGTAAAACTATAGGCCTATGCCAAGTAACTGAATAAGGAATGCAGCCCACAAAAGAATACACAAACTAACCTCTTGCTTGAATTGTTCTCTGCATTCAGACTAAAATACTTCATACAATGCACTTTTCTTCCTTTATCCCAATTTGCAGTGCCCCCAGTTCTGGGGGCCTTTATGTACTTCTGTATGCTATGAATGATTCCAATAATCAAGTTTAATCTGTTTTCTCTAAGACCTTATTGTCATAGTTTGGTCTAATGTTTATAAATATATAAATATTATATTTTGCAAAAATGTGCATAATGTAAGAAGTTTTGTTACCAGCAAATGTTCTTTTAGACAGAGAAGAAACATGTGGTTTAATTAGAGCTTCTGTTTGTTCATGTTTTAGAGTCAGGATATTAAACATTATCAAAAAAAGGTTGAAAACTTTTCTGTGAAGTAGAATCACTTTTTATTAATAGGGGCAAAGAAAAAAAAAAAATATAAAGTATTTAGGTTTCTGTTAACCAACAGCCATTGCTACTTTCTTTTTTGGCTGCTGATGTAAATGCCACCTCACACTTGTATGCTATTTTCAGTTCCTGTACAGTAGTTCTAAAAGCTCTGGTCAAAAGATTTTAGGAAGGTAACAGAGCTGAGTGAGTAGGCTCAGTCACACAGATGCTCCAATAATATCTTTTGTTAATTATCTAACTTAGATTTAAGAAAATGTTTGCTGTTTCAATAGGGTCCTTTATGCAACACAGAGCTCTTTTCAGTGCAGCCTGGTGCAAGCATACATTTTTTTCTCCTGTGGTTCAAGTCAAGCAGAGGCTTGACTTGTGGTCAGCTCTGTTAAATGAAGTTCCCTCGTTAACCTCCAATTTAAATTATGTGTTCTGCCTTTTTTAATTCCTCCTGCCTCCTAATGACTGGGATGGAAAACTTACAAGTCTTGTGTGTCCTTGGATGCTTAATTAATTAATTAACTAATAACAATCAGTTTGCATGTTGCTTTGAAATCTTTCTAAATGAAAGCTTTGGTAGAAAAATACACTTATAGTTGCTCTACTTGAATGAGATTTTGTTTGTAGCAAGACTGACCCTAATCTTACATGACAGTCTTATGGTAATGATGGGGTTTTGACTGAAAATAAGGAAAATAAAATGTAGTTATGTTTATATGACCTATTTTTGAGCTGCAGTTGAGAATACGGTAGAAAAGTATGTGTAAATATTGCCGTACACATGCTTGTGTTTGCATTTTAACAATAAACTGTATCCTGACTAGGAGACATAACTATGTAGGTTCTTTGCAGAACAAAACAAAAAACCTTACCTACTTGACTAGTGAAGTTCATAGGCAGTAGTCTAGGTGTGATTTACACATCACATAAAAGGGACATTCAGGAATATGTGGTCTGTGGCTTTTGTCATGACAGGAGAGTAATGCTGATTTTATTGCAAAATCAAAAGCCCTTACTCCCCCTTTTTGAGCAAAAGATGATGTTTGGAACAGAGAAACCAGTACTGTGTCAATTAGTTCTTTATGCATTTAGAAGCAGGCCCAAAACACAGCCATAGTATCATAGTATCAGTCAGGGTTGGAAGGGACCACAAGGATCATCTAGTTCCAACCCCCCTGCCACAGGCAGGGACACCCCACACTAGATCAGGCTGGCCAGAGCCTCATCCAGCCTGGGCTTAAACACCTCCAGGGACGGCGCCCCAACCACCTCCCTGGACAACCTATTCCAGGGCTTTACCACTCTCATGGTGAAGAACTTCCTCCTCACATCCAGCCTGAATCTCCCCACCTCCAGCTTCATTCCATGTAGGCTGCCATGGAAAGTAAGGGAACTTCACTGGGGCAAGACTTTCCTTGCAAGGCTTTTACATAACTGTAGTCACTGAAACACATTTCCACATAATCCTGTCAATGATAGCCCTCTGGTTTTAAAGCTTGGGGAAGTCATGGCTTGTCACACAGTCATTCAAAAGCTACCAAAAGCTAGAAGACAAAATGGAGTATCTCCATTTGAAATTACTACTTGCAGAATGGGTGACCACATACAGGCAGACTGGTACAAATGTCCTGCTGTCCCTGGGTGACATTCCTGTCAAGGGCAGTCCAAGCCACTGGCAATCATGTGTGCCAGGCAACAGTTAGGCTGCCACGTGGGTGGTGCAGGAGGAGCCATTGATCCTCTTTGTGAAAGTAATGCCATACACAGAAGCTCAAAATAATGCTCTTTTTAAGGATGTAATTTCATCTCCACCCTCCCAAATAAAAAGTCATATTAATGCACTCCTACACGATCCCCCTTCCTTGTCACAACAAGGAAGCCCAAGTGTTGATTTTCTGTCTAGCCTGATAAATTTTCATAGCAGATCTGCAAGGCTAATGTAACATTACCAGTAGAAACTTCAGCACAGTTGTCAGTTGTGATGAGACACTCATGGGCTATTATTTCTGATTCATTTGTGCCAAATAGTTGGTTCTCCATATGTTAGAAACAATTTCTTTTCACCACCTCCAGGCTTTCACTATTTTGTAGGTACTTCTTTGCATTTTTTCCTTAAATAATCCATTCAGGCTCCTGAGCTGGTAATAAGAATAGGAAGTGAATATCAAAAGGGGAAGTGTGGCAGAGATCCTTTCAGATGTGATTTTAGGAAAAACTTAGAGCCTAGGCATGTACCCACAGTGACCAACTCAGTAATCTGTTTAGGGCAACACTGTTTGTGCATTTGAGGACTGTAAAATACTGTCAGGCTAGAGACCTGCAAAAGTAATTGCCACGTTTCCCAGTTCTAGTGTTGCAAGTGCCAAATGCTGTAGTTGGTGCAGTGGCTATTGGATTGTGCTCTGCGTAGTGCTGTGCTCAGTGTACCATCTCTCCGATGACTGCAGGTATTCATGCATTATGTGCACTTGTGGCATGAAGCAAGTTTAGGGGTGTCAGTTATTATGTCACTGGTTTTCTGGGTCTCTACTGTTCTACAATTGCAATGCAAATTATTTTTTTATGCATGGTCTTCTAACTTCTTTAGATTATGGAAAGAGTTAAGTGATCAGTGGTCTGCAACTGCAGTGTTACCTGGAAGGGTTTTTTTCACTTGGAGTTTTTGTGAACATTATAAGCATGTGGATCGTCTACATAGATGAGTTGCAAACAATTGAAAATGCAGTATGTTTTCTTATCTGTAGCACAAATGTGTGCAGATTACTTTTCAATGTAACAAGTATTATTGCTGATCTACAGAATAAGTTTTTGAAAGTGCTACCCAGATTTATAAAGAGATGACTAAGACTTTTTTCCAGGTAAAGATGACCTAAGATTAAAAAGGCATGTCTAAATATGCTTCCTATTTTAATTCCTGTTTATATCTAGCCTATCAGGAACTGCTTGCTTAGGAAAGCATTTTTCTTCTCATACTTCCTCTGCTTTCTCTAATTGGGAAATTACAAACTGCTCAGGCTGATGTAACATCCTACTATGGCTTAGAATATACTCTTGCAGCTAAGCCAAATGCTGTATTAAAGGAAAGCGAAGTTATGGTTTATTGACTTGTTGATTATATTGCTCTTTGTGCAATCTGTTTGGGTAACCACCCTGTAGGGAAAGAATTCTGAACTGCTGCTCTATCCAGAGAGCTTATCATGTTGTGGAGCTGGAATCTATCCAGAGCATTGAAGCCTATTTTTCCCTGGTGTTATCTCTTTTTGGCTTTGTGACCCCACTGTGGCTTGTAGTCCACTCTGGAAAACCAATTAACAATGCTGGAAAATTAATCTCACGATAACTTTGATAGTCTCTGCAGGATTATGTCTTTGGAGAGGCAGCAGCAGTGTGTCATTGACTTCTTCTTGCCCTCTGATGATGGTGCTTTTTGTGAACCCTCCTCACCACTGCTCCGATCCATGTGATTTAATAATGTGAGCTTATAAAGGAACTGTTGCAATGAATACTAAGTATTATCCAAACAATAAATTTATGTGTATTTCATTTTTATAGCAGTTAAGAGCAAGTAGTGTCAGCAGAATGATTTGGCAGCTGCCCCACACGTTAAGGAATTGATGTATGCAAGAAGGGTGTTTCATGAGTGCTGCAATGTTTAAGAAAAGTAGAGTGAAAAACATTTAACTGTTTAGCTCATTTCCTCCTTAAAGTCATTGTTAAGTAGATCTCATGCTTGGATTTCTCAAATCTCCTGTGCCACTCGCTGTCTTTTCTGACAGATTGCCCCAGCAGAAGGATTGGTGTCTATACTAAAGAAGAGAGATGACAGAGAAGGAAAAGCAGTTGCTCAAGTCCAGCAAAGGCAAACAAAGAGAAGAGTGAGATTCCAAGAGATGGAAGACACATTGGATCAAGGTAATTTAAAACTGTTAGGTCATGGGGTGCAAATGTTGTTGATCTTTCTGTTCACATTAGCACAGTAGGCATTCATCGTACATACAGTCTTGGCTTTTTAAAACTTAATCAAGTAGTAAGCAAAGGTGACTGCAATCATTCTATACCAGGCTACAGAAGGATTCAATAAGTACATTCATGTTTTAAAACTTGATTGAGATTGAAGCCACAGGTTTTTAGCTCTGGCTGAATAATTTGCAAGTGACATCTAACAGATGTTCTTTCATTAATATTTAGAGGTAGGAGGTGTAGACTTTCTCCCTATATCTAATCCCTGTAGTTAAAGAGGGATGCAAAACAAAGCAGTCTGTTGTGCTTTGTGCACAGGTAGCTTTCCAACCCTTTCTAGCAGACCATGTGATTAGAGGGCGTCAGGTTTTAACCTTGCTTTATAATTAAACAACCTTATTTATTTGCTAGCTGTCATTAAATGTGGCTAAACACCTTACTACCTTTCTGATGAGCTAAATAGCCTCACAAGAAATACAATATATTATTTTGTTATGCTTTCTTGGAGTTTAAGATCTCTATTATTCACATACTTTTGGTTACTACTGATAGTACTTTCAATACCTACTGTGTGCCAGCCACTAAATGGCATTAATGGAGGTCTTTAATACTTGAAAGTGTATTAACTGTGTCTCATACACTGAAAATAAAATCCATTCACTGTCCAAAAGCAAGTTTATCCCATCTTTTTCTTGAAATTTATGTTTTAAATAAAATTTCAATTAGAGTTTCTTCATTGATTTTTTTCCTCCCAGGGATTTAGTGATTCAAAAGGAAAGTTGTTATTATTTTAAATCTGATTTCAAACACACCAAAAAAAGTGCCTGAATGTCTTTTGACTTTTTTTCTTCTATTCCCCCATTTCTTCTCCCTGATGTAGAGTGGAGTTAAAAAGTTTTCTTAAAGCCTATTCAGTCCGACAGAAGATGCAGATATTGTTCACGCATACAAGTTACTAAAGACAAACAAGGTTCTGAGGATGCAGCAGCACTTCTATAAGCCTCTTTGTTGTTCTTGCTCTGGAATAAGCAATCATGAGAAGAATTACTGCAGAACAACTAAGATGTTAAATAACCCTTCCCATTAGCCTACCCTGAAGGTTTGTCCATCCTTAAAGCCAGAATGTGAGACTAAACACAAACAGTTCATGATAGCGCAGTCTGTCAGTACAGAGGAAGCAGGAAGGTTTCTACTGGTTTTAGTTTCAAAGCTTTCTTTTTATTTCAACTATTTCAATGAAGGAAGGCTTTGGTAGTGCAACATTCTCATAGTTAAGTGTATTTTGCTTCAGTGTGGAATGTCCCCATAAGTGAGGTCAGCAAAGATAGGTACAGAGTTTGCAGAAATGAAGCTATATAATTATGTAGATTTCTGAAAAGACTATAGAGAAACATACAATTCCTCCTGACCCACTCATGGTAAAAATCTATCTCAGAGATCATCATACATGTTCATATTGTTTTGTATATCATCCTTTTCCACCTTTTGTGCTCTTATATTTACAGAAGAAGTAGCAGGTGGCTCCTGTATTTTGCTGATCCTGCTGTGCATAGCAACGGTTTTCCTTAGCATTGGAGGAACTGCACTGTACTGCACCTTTGGTGACATGGAATCCCCTGTGTGTACTGATTTTGCAGCCAACATGGATTTCTATTATACCCAGATACTGCATCGTATGGAAGAACTTAAACACTGGATAGCCTTCTCATAATCAAAATGAGCGGAAGCAGCACACTGAGAGGTCACCAGTGGTTACTAGAGAGGGTAGAAAAAAGTTGTGATTTCAAGTTCTCTAAATTTTCCACCTGATGATGTCCTTACACTCTTACTTAGAAAATTCTAGTTTAGCAATCAGGTGGCAAAATGTTCACATTTTAAGCTGTAGCAGTGTGGTATGTGAGAATAAAAAGTTATTCTCTTTACCCTCTTAAGAGTAGGCAAGTAGCTTTTTGGCAACTTGAGAAAGCAAAGAAGAAAGAAGAAAATTAACTGTCTTCTGTATGCTCTCCCATTGCCACACATCGTGTAAGCAATCTCTGGAAGCTTGTTAAAAGGACAGCTTTAATTGACAGCTGTTTGTGCAAAGGTGTTGCCTCCAGCTATCATGCAATAAGTCTGTGTTTTATGGAAACATTATTTTTCTTCTAAGTCTTTCTGGGTTTCTCCATTTTATTTCTCCTGGTGAACCACATAATTATTTGGGTCGAGTGAGAAGAGTGCAGCAGCATTCACAGAGCCCTCATTTGGCGATTAACAGGCTGACCCTGTATCTTACAGCTTATGGTGGATATCATGAGTGGGATAAATCTGCTGGCAGATTTCACTAAATTTCCTGGAATTTTACCCCCAGTATTTTGTGTTCTGTTACTGAAACAGAAGGTTAAAAAAAAAGGAAAACATTGGTCTCACTAAACACTGAAACAAAAGTAAGATGTTTAGTAACTTACTTGTGTTATATAGTAAAGTGGCTTTGGCCAATTTTAAAGCACATGGTACCAGGTGTTGAGCTAACTGGTTTGTCTTTCCAGCTATCACTGACTTGCAGTAATCACTTTGTGCCTCAGTTTCTCCTCCATAAATGGGGAATAATGATCCTTGCCTTTGTCTGTGAATATTTATTGCAACTAGGGCTTATGTCTGATTCATCCCAGATGAGTACACAGGATCACTGAACTGTGTGGCTGCAGCCTCTCTCAGTGAGCAAATGCTTATGTAAAGTGGGACAGATCCAAGAGGAGAGATTCGGAGGCTCACTGCTGATCTGCAGCATGTTAGTAGCCCAGGGCACTCACTCCAGCAGATAAAGCACATCTGCATCGATTTACTCTATGTTTGTGTTGTAAAATCTGTTATTTTTCTATCAGCTATACAAACAAATTTAAATCAGGTCAAAGAGTCCTTTTAAACAGTTATTTCTATCACTTGGTGCTCAGCCCTCCCTGTGTGATATGTGAAACGCTGACATGACCGTGAACGTCCCACACTCTGGTCAACTGTGGCAACTGTCCTTGCACAGAGCATAATGACCTAGCCCTGCTGAAGGTGTTAGTGTGAAATTATTCCTTTACACCTCCAGAAACAGCATTTTTTGAGAGGTCCACTTTACTCCACTCCATGATTTCCTGCTTACTAAGGCTGTATGATGCAGTGTGTTCAGGTTTAGAATATCATTTTGTAACATACTATGAAATGAAATCTTGAAGATATTGCTCAGAATTATAACATTAATTGATCATGCTTTCTGGCATTTGCAAGCAAATTGTCCCTCTAGTGAGCTTGATTGTTCCTAATGCACTGTTATACTTAACAGGTTTTTAAAGTGAAAGTTAAAATCACAGGTTTTTTTTCTAGAATAAATTGCATGTATGATTTAGTTTTTCATTGTTACTGCAGAAGCTTAGTTTATTTATACCTTAGGGAGCCTCATGTGCAGCTTTATATTAAACTGGCAAATTTCAAATGCCCAAAGTAATGAAAACTTTTGCTTTCAGAATGGAATTTGAGAATGGTAGTTTGGTATAATTTTTATTGTCCTCAGAGTATGGGAATGTTGGGCTAGTCTAAAGGAGAAAGGGAGAGACACTTCTATTTTAAAGTGTTACTGGCTGGTTCAGTTTGTTATTTTGAAGTCTGGGTTTGTTTGCTTATTTATTCAGTTTTTCTTTTAAAAAGAATCCATTTTAATTTTTTTTTTTTGGTAATTTACAGAGTAATTGAAAAGCATGCATTCAGTTAAACTATTTATAGTGACTGTGTTGTAGAATATATTTTGGGCTTTTGTAACTTTGCGTTGAGTGTTTCAGGGTATTAAGGTTATTCCTAATGAGAAAACTGTTCATTTCAGGTTAAAAATCTTAAGTTTTTGTGCACTTCATCACCAAGTTAAAAAAAAGAAAAAGAAAAAAAAGAGGTATATATAGAACTATTTATTCAAAAGTGTATCAGATATGGACATCAAAGACCCTCTACTTCTAGGCTCGTTTAATTAAAACTATTTTAAAATAATTATTTTATTTATAACTGTAAAGCTATTTAAAGTCAAAGCGATTTTTAATGAGCAATTCAGTTGAAAATCAGTGGTCCAACTCCTGGTATGTCTGCTTTGTGCTATATTCCCACTGCAAAGACTCACCAATTATGAGCAGAATTGCCTACAAGGTCATGGAGAGGTTGGGTACCACTTTGCCGACACATACCTCATGAAGAATGACTGGTTTGGCATTCTGTGTAACTCAGCTACTTACACTTCTGCTGTAACTTGGAGCATCTCTCCAGCCTTCCCTGCCTATATGAAGGTACCATGCCTGCAAAGTTTCTTAGGATTTGAGGGAGCAGAAGGGGCACATACGCACAGGCTGCCCAGCTCCTGATCCAAGCCGTTCACTCCTCAGTTGCAACCAAGTGGCTCAGTCTGGATCTAATTTCTATTGGCATTTCTTTATAAAAAGCTCATGATACTAATTCTTGCTTTGTGTGACAATTCTGTTAGTGAAAATATTTTGTGTGGTAATGTATTACCAAAATTTGAGCTACCAGTGTAACCAAATGCAGTTTGTGTTGAGACAGTGTGCAGGTAGGCCTGATGTTGGCCTTCCTATACACTCTCTTCTCTTTATGGTGACATTGCTTCTGCCTGGGTGACCTGAGGGGTTGGGATCTTAGAGTCAGGTAAATCCAGGGTAAAAGGAGTAGTTGATTTGAACAGTTATTCCTTTTGTTGTGAGTATTTTGAGATAAAATAATACTGAGCAACAGCTAGTGTTATTATAAGGAAGAAGAAAACGGGGGGGGGGGGGGGGGGGGGGGAAGTTTTTCTTTCCTTTGTGCATTTTAAACCCATTTGTATAATTTTAAACCCATTTGTGTCATAAATTTTTACTCTGTTTCCTACCACTATCCTTATGGCTGATCTGCTTAGTAGTAGTAGGGGAAACATACTACACCAGCGTAAAACCTTTTGTCATTGGTAGGAAAATTCAAAGAACGATTCAGTACATGACAGCAGTTAAAAGTAATTTATTAAAATATCCTGGATTTCAGGCTAGTAGTAAACCTTCAAAGAAGTTGTGGCCACTTAATCACCTGCAGCACTCTACTAGAACTCTCCCCCTCCAGTTAGAACATAATTATTTTAAAGAGATTCTCACAATAGAACAAAATCAAGCAGACTTTTGATGTAGATTCAGCTTTCTGGTGACATAACTAACACCCTTACACCAGATAACACAGACTGCCCCAAGAAAAGTGCTGTGCTGTAGCATATCCATGCTATACTACAGGCTTGTTTTCACAGCAGTGTCAGTAAGGAAGCAGATAGTCCACAGCCCAGATATGCCATCAGAAGTTTGTAATCTAGATGCAGCCCATGTTTTAAAATTTTTACAGTATCTTTGCTTTCATACTTTGAAAACACATAGCCCTGGTGACCAGCAGTAAGAAATAGTCTAAGGAAAAGGGAAAATCTTGTTAAGGTTTTTCAGGAGTAAAGGGCTATTTTTCAAATAAGCAGAGTAGATTGGAAGTGCAGATTCTTGTGTGGCTCAATAACCTAAAGGGATGTTACCCTTCTAAGAAAATGTTTGCCTACTTTGTACTGTAATGTAAAACCAAACCCAACTGAAAGGACTAGTAACTATTTGTAATAAATTTAAGCATCCTTTAGCAAAAGGAGTAAATAACTGTGTTTGAAACCATCTCCCAAGCTTGTAATTTAAATAATGTAGCAAAAAATTAAATTAAATAAAAACTGTTCCAAAGAAAATATATGAACCTTTTTGGGTACTGTGATTTCTACATGTATAAAAAGACCAAGAAGATGTTCTGTAAAATTCAAGTAAATGAGAAGTAATTCCAATAAAAAATTCATGGTCAAACCCAAACCCAAATGGAAAATTAGTATCAAATACATAAGGTTTGATTTGGGTTTTGCTGTAACATAGTTTTCCTGGGTGGGTTGGTTTGTCTTCCCTTTAACAGCTAAACAAAGCCCCCACTTCCACACAGACCCAGACTTCTTTAGACAAGATAGGTTTAAAGTACTAAAATGTTGCCCTTACTACATCCTTCTGAAAGCAAATTGAAAAGCATGAAGTTTTAAAATTCCTGGTAACTCAGTGGGTGACTTGAATAGTGGTCACATGACAGTCTGCTCTTTGATTAAATAAATTACTTTAAAAAAAGAAAATCCCAACTAAACCAAACAGCCTTTGCCTACATTTTGTGACATTCAACCCATCCAGCTCATCCACTAAAAGGCCACAGAATGAGGCCACCAGAAGTTTAGACTGCTAAAAAAGTACTGAAATCCTAAGAGAAAATGAGGCAGTTTTATACATTCTGGTTTGGTTTCTTTAATCTTTGTGTTGTTCTCGTTACTCTTCACAATCAGAAAAAGGAATAAAAACAATGAAACAATGAAAAAATATAACTTCATTGAAACTTGTGAGGTAATATCTCGCAGCACCAAATTAAAACATAACATAATATCTGGCAGCCTGAGGTGCAGCCTAAGAGTGACTTTTATGTGTACAAGTAAATTGCTATTGTAAACAGTCCTATGAAAACTGACATCTGGTTTCAGGATGACAAGCAGCTGATCTGCCACTTCTGAGCCTTTTGATCTGATTAATGAGCAGAAGCATTGGCAATCTAGAGGAATCTGGATGGGCTTCCAGAGCTGGTCAGTAAATTCTTTTGACAAAAAAAAAAAACAGTCTTTGCCTAGGCTTTAGCTTTGTAGACCCATCTCTGCTAATTCAGTACTACCACAGACTGAGTTCACTGAATCTGTCAGGCACCTCTTTGATTCTCCTCAGTAACTCTCAGGAACATTCTTCTACACCTGCCTTTATGAGGAGCTGCTTCAGTCTCTAACCATGTCCTCATCCTAACGAATCCTCTTTCATGCCTTCTGTTTTCCTCCCCCTTTACCATCTCTTTCCCAGTAGGAAATAGCACATGTCCTATAATTCATAGGATCATAAGGTAATTGAGTTAGGAAGAGATGTCAAAAAGTCTCTACTCCAACCTTCTGCTCAAGTCAGGGTCAACTGAGATGAGACCCAATTGCTCTGGGATTTATCCAGTCAGGTCTTGAAACCCTCCAAGGATGGAGACTGCACAACCTCCCTGGGCATATTCCACTGCTTGGCTGTCCTCAGGGTGAAAAACTCTGTACGCAGTCTGAACCTCTGCTTCGTTTTGTTTTCTCTCATCCTCCTGATACGCATTGCTGTGAATAGCTTCAGTAATATAGTTACTGAAAGGCTGCTACCAGATCCCCCAAACTTGTCTCTTCTCGAGGATACACATGCTCTTCTAGCAGTGTTCTTCTGATCCTTCTCTCGTCTGCAGCATCTTCTTTCCTGATAGAGATGGAACATTCTCCTATTTTCCTGTATGCTTCTCCCTTTCCTTTTCTGACCTTACACTCTCAAATTCAGTATCAAGATTTTCAAATTGGTAATGAGGCCACAGGCAAAACTGAAATAGCAGTGACAACTGCTACAACATTAAAAACTACCAATGACCCTGATTCATTATCATGTAGCAGTGATTTAAAAACTTATGCTGATCCTAGTCTGGAAAAGCTGGTGTTTGAAGGATTGCATGCTGACTTCCCTGTGCCTTAATGAAGTCATCTAAATGCTGGGCGTGGAATGTGTCCCTCTAAAATAGCTACCTAAGGAAGCCAAGTATTTAACTATAAAGGGGTTTTTTTAATAAATAAATAAATGGGGGTTTAGAGATTGCTTCTTTGAGGCTCCTTAATATAATTTGTAATTTGTATTACTTTGAATTGCATGTCACGATGGTTCTTCTTTGGCATAATGTGAGCCTAGGGCTTGCTTCATGCAGTAATGTTTGGGAATTGTGTTCATCTCATGAAGAACATGATAGGGGAGCAGATGTGTGCTGTTTCACAGAGCTGCTTCATGACAACTAAGATGTTACAGAATTGATATGAACAAATTTCAGCCAAAGGTCTAATTCTGGACTTGAGTTCATCCTGAGCTTGTTTTTAATGGCAAACAAGCTAAAATTAAAAAATTTGAGACAGCACTGAAGCATACCCAAAATTTCAAAGATCTGTCCAGTACCAAAGTCCTCTGTTAATCTAAAATTGTTGAGATGCCCTTTCTTGAGAACAAGTTTGAATCCAGCTTCACATGACAATAGACCAGTCAGCTCTTCCTTTGATTTTTTTGTCAAGAAACCATTTGGCAAAAGCGTCAAGATGGGCCCCTTATGTAGGGCTCATTTGTTAGGCTGTTGGGGAAGTTTCCTGTAGTACTTCTGTCAAATGCAGTTAATGATTGCATCCTATTTCATTGCCTGGCATTGAAAATCAGTTTAAGCCCCACTCTAGTCCTTTCATAGACTGGTTAACTTTAAAGCTGTTATCAGAAACAATTTTGAGAGTGAGAGCTATATGCCTGGTTTCTTTCAGAAAGTGCCATGTGCTAAATACTGCAATGAAAACTTCACTGGTCTTCACAGTTTTGCTAAAATGGGAGAAGGTTCCACAACTGCTGTTTGCAGTGCATGAAAGCAGTGCCAGTGCAATGCTTCCTGTGGAGCACCCTTTGACCTACCTGGTGTTCATTCTGTTCTCCTGAACTGGCAGTCTTGCATAAGAAGGTAACGGTTGCACCAAGAAGTGGCGGTGAAAGCATAGACACAAGCTGAGCAACGTGATGATGTTGTTACATCCACATAAATTTACACCTGAATATGTACTTTTTTTACTTTCATTTAGGAACCATTCATCAGTTTTCCCTAACATCTTGTACTAGAGAAAGCATTATGACAATTCCTCCACTTCTCCAGGAACCGTAATTCATGCTTTTTGACAGGGATAACATGAAGCTTGCCACATGCTGAGAATCCTCACGCTTGTACAGCTTAATAGTTCTGTCTGAATTTTTAGTTAAATTGGTAGATAGTATCTGAGGCCATGGAAGTAGCAAGAATATTTTCACACTACTTTTCCTGAGTTAGCTGAATTCAGTGCACTGTAGAAGGGCTTGCAGAAAAGAAGAGAGCAAAAGGTTTGAATCACTGAGAAACTATACAGTTGATTTCAGGAAGACAAAATGTTGGTATCTAGCATCATAGTAACTAGCAATGTAGCTTCAAAAAGGCCCACCATAATTAACAGGCAAGAGCATATTTGAAAATATTTACAAACAAATTCTATACTAAGATTTCTTGGTGACTATTCAAAGCTCAATATGAGCTTTCAATGTGCACTTGCAGCCCAGAAAGCCAATCAGATCCTGGGCTGCATCAGGAGAAGTGTGGCCAGCAGGGCGAGGGAGGTGATTCTCCCCCTCTACTCAGCTCTGGTGAGACCCCACCTGGAGTACTGCGTCCAGTTCTGGAGCCCCTATTACAAGAGGGATATGGATGTGCTGGAAGGTGTCCAGAGAAGGGCCATGAGGATGATCAGAGGGCTGGAGCACCTCTCCTATGAGGACAGACTGAAGGAGTTGGGGCTGTTCAGTCTGGAGAAGAGAAGGCTCTGAGGTGACCTAATTGTGGCCTTCCAGTATCTGAAGGGGGCCTACAGGAAGGCTGGGGAAGGACTTCTCGGGATCTCAGGTAGTGATAGGACTAGGGGGAATGGAATGAAGCTGGAGGTGGGGAGATTCAGGCTAGATGTGAGGAGGAGGTTCTTTACCACGAGAGTGGTGAAGCCGTGGAATGGGTTGTCCAGGGAGGTGGTTGAGGCCCCATCCCTGGGGGTGTTTAAGACCAGGCTGGATGAGGCTCTGGCCAGCCTGATCTAGTGTGAGTTTTCCCTGCCCATGGCAGGGGGGGTGGAACTAGATGATCCTTGTGGTCCCTTCCAACCCTGACTGATACTATGATACTGTGATCTGAGGCTTTACATGTACATTAGTAAATTAACTAAGGGGAAACAAATTCTCAAGGTTGTTGAAAGCTAAAGACTGATTATATGATGGGCAGAAAGGCTGCAGAATGAATGTCATAAAGACTTTTTGTCAAAGATGATTGAAAAAAAAAATGTATTGGTAAAGGATTACAAATAATTCCAATAAAAATACTGATCAGTGATGCTGGTTTTTTTCCAATCAGATTTTATAAAAACAGGAAGAAGGGCTCAATATTTTAATGACATCAGGGAGGAGAGAGACTAATGGTTAAAATATTCATTGCAGGTCTCCATAGGAGGAATTCAAGTGGTTTGCGCAGGGTTACATAGCAGGAAGAAGCAAAGCAGGACCTAAAAATCCTATCTTCTGATCTTTTGCCTGGTTCTGCTTCTCACTAAGAACACCAATTAGGGAAGATAAATGAGTACTCTGTTGTTCACAGTATCTGTGACTTCATACAGCTTTGAAGACATGCATTAAAGATATTTTTATGTTCTTGTAAATTTTATCGGGATCTTAAGGAATAAAATTGATTCAAGAGAGTAATTTCCTTTTTTAGTATGTAGCCCTAAGTCCCAATGCCATTTTAGCATATTTTTAGTATTTGATACCATCATAGGCATGATAGCTGGTTGCTATTTACATGTACTAAAGTAAATCGAATCAACTGCATGGAAACACATAGTGTAATGGCAGCTCTTACAATCAGAAAATGAGGCTCAGGCTGTCTGCAATCACTTGACGTTTCACCACCTAACCTTTACTACTCATGCCCTGTTAACTACCAGGAAAGTAACAATGCTCAGCAGAGCAGGCCTTATTGAGAATCCTATTGAAAAACTCAAGCCCCAAGCTTGCAGCTCTGCTGAGCTTCACACAATAACTATTGCTGTGCCAAGAGTGAGGAAACAAAGTGATGTGGAAAGAAGGAGCAATCACCACATTCTGCCTCCCAGCAGAAATGTTCTTGTGAGGCACAGAAACGTTTTTACTGTAAAGTGGATGTTGTCATCACTGTCTGGAAATGTGAAAGATGAAAATAATTTCAAATGTCCTTGGCATCCCTCAAAATGCTTTTAATAATATCTTTTATTTCCTGGTCAATTATTGCATAATTGAAACCTTTCTCTTTGTTGAAAGCAAAGAGGAAAATTAAGCAGAGTAATTTTTTTTTTCCCTATGTACTGTCTTTTACATATCTCTATAAATAGGGCATTGCTTTTCTGAGCCAATTCACTGCTGGGTAATGGCCCATGGTTTACCTAGAAAGGCAAAATAGATGGCCATTAGCAGTAAGTCTCTCCTATATTATAAAACAGCCTCACTAAAAAGAGCCACCTCTATTGACTCATGTAGTAGGCTGATGGAATGCTATTTTCAGTGACCTGGATGAATTTTGCATTGCAGAGCAAACTTTGCACAGCCCACCCATGCTGCTAGCTCAGTCCAGCATTTCATTCATCTTCATACTGGGACCTTTCGCAGCTATAATCTCCCAGTATAGAGCAGTCAGAGAGGCAAGTATTCTTCCTTTTTCTCCTTTAACCACTGAGATGACCAGCAGCTACAGGTCTCTCATAACAAAACAGAATAGCCATGAGTTGTCTAGAAAGGCCTCTAGACTTTTAGTCATGAATTCCAAAACACTTTGTCTTTCCATGCAGTCCTGCAGCTAGAGTTGAGGTAGGTGGCACATGCCTCCATGCAAGTCTGGAGGAGGTGGTCTTTGCCATGTAACTCCCTCTGTAGGAGAGTAGCAGCTATGACTGCAAATGTTCTGTTATCAGATCAAGCAGTGTCCTGAGATTGTATTGCTTTAGGTGGTGGGTTGAAATTCACACCCCACCCTCAATTAACTTTGCCAGACTAACTCAGTTGGAAGCAAATGGAAGCTGTATTTACAAGTAAAACTACAATCTACAATGTAATGTAATGAATACATACAAAATATACAGTATTTACAATATTTACAATTAACAAACAACACCAAAACCCCCCTGGTCAGACACCAGGGAAACTGTCCCTCTTCCCTCTCACCCCCTGTCCAAAAGGGAGAAAGGAGCAGAGAGAAAGCAGCTGTTAGACTTAACCAAAATAATGCAGCCAAGGTCAGCTAAAGCAGATTAATCTCTCCCAAGCAAAGCAAGCAGAGAAAAGACGCTCCCAGAAGAAGAAAGATTGTTTTGGTACAGCCAGTCTTACAGCAGATATTTCTCCAATGAAATTGTTTAGAATTATCTTTAGTTTTCCTTTTTTACACCCAATAGTGATTTATCTATATTTTTCTACTTTTCTGATCAAAATCTGTAACAAAATTTTAAAGGTATAGCCTGAAACTACCACACTAGTCTAGCACACAAAAGACTGCAAAGTATGTCCTCTGGTCCTTTTGTAACTATTTCAAAAGAATGGCTATCTTAAGCATTCCCAAAAATGTTTTAAGAATCTAAACTTGCTGGTGTACCTTAAGTAGAAGTATATAGTATGAGGGACTGTAAGCTTTAGCATCCCACAACAAAAGGCACCACAGAAACCATAAAAATACTCACAGAAAGTTCTGAATGGAAAAAGTGCTGCTGAGTGCCTCAGAATTTCAAGATCAAGTATGAACAAAAAGGGCAGCCTTCAAATAGTTCCTTAAGGGCAAAAGGCTATACTCTGTAGCACCATCAGAGGATTTAGCATCACAATCATTAACTCAAATATGGTGTAAGAGGTCACACTAGGACAGAGATAGGGCAAGTTTAATATGTTTTTTTCTGCCTATTGCTCTGAACTGCACTCTTAAGTAGTAGGCCACTTGATTTTCTCTCCTGATTATTTTTATCTGTTTTTTTTTCCTTAGGCCTTCATTCCTGCATCTGAATTATATCCCTTTTAACCTAATGGCTCAGTTGTTTTGGTTTGTGTCTGTTTATTTGTTTGGGGGATTTTATATGGCCAGGAAAAAAAAAATAGGCTGAAGCTGAAAAAGGCTGTTCTGTGTTCTGGTTTGAAGTAAATGGAAAAGAGTTGATTCAGTGATAAGAACACAAAACTAGAACTTGGAGGGTTTGATTTAATTGCTTCCCATTAATTTCCAATGTGATATTAAGCATGTGACTAAACTCTGTTTCAGACCCCCACCTATATAACAGGGACAGTTCTCCTTTCATGCTCCCTGTAGTGAAGTAGTAGTGAAGTAGCAATATGCATTCTAATGTTCCTTCTAGTGAGTGGGGTCATGGTAATCTCAGAAGGAAAACATCTGAAGCAAAATCAACAACTTCCTAGACATTCTGTCTGAAATGGTTACTCTGCATTGTCACAAGCAATTATAGTATCACAGTATCGCTAAGGTTGGAAGAGACCTCAAGGATCATCGAGTCCAACCTGTCACCACAGATCTCATGACTAGACCATGGCACCAAGTGCCACGTCCAATAAAAATGAACCTTCCATCTACAAAAAGAAGGGAAGGAAAATTCACTGGTTAGGCCACACCTTGAGTACTATGTCTAGTTCTGGGCCCCTCAGTTTAGGAGAGATGTTGAATTGCTGAAGCGTGTCCAGAGAAGGGCAACAAAGCTGGGGAGGGGTCTAGAGCACAAGCCCTATGAGGAGAGGCTGAGGGAGCTGGGGTTGCTTAGGCTGGAGAAGAGGAGGCTCACAGGAGACCTTATTACTGTCTACAACTACCTGAAGGGAGGTTGTAGACAGGTGGGGGCTGGTCTTTTCTCCCAGGCAACCAGCACCAGAACATGAGGACACAGTCTCAAGCTGTGCCAGGGGATGTTTAGACTGGATGTTAGGAAGAAATTCTTCATAGAGAGAGTGACTGGCCATTAGAATGGGCTGCCCAGGGAGGTGGTGGAGTCACCATTACTGGAGGTGTTTAGGAGGAGACTTGATGGGGTGTTTGGTGCCGTGGTTTAGTTGATTAGATGGTGTTGGATGATAGGTTGGACTCGATGACCCTGAAGGTCTCTTCTAACCTCATCTATTCTATTCTATTCTATTCTATTCTACTCTACTCTACTCTACTCTACTCAACTCTACTCTTCTTTATGTTTTCTATTAATATGCCCACAGTGTGACCGGTTGGGGCTGTCCCCTTAAGAAAGGGAATATGGTGGACAGAAGTTGATAAACGAAAAGAACGATCTAAACCAATTTCATTGGTAAAGTGGGAGGAAGCACCTTCTGAACTGGGAGTGCAGGAGGGTATCCTGGGCATTCCAGCACTTTTCTATCAGTCTTGCTTCCGCTCCTCCGCAGGGCGGCAGCTCTCTGTCCTGGGCTTTCAGCCAAGGCTTTGGCCTTGAAACCGACAAGCTACCAAGGCCTGTATTAACTCCTTTCCAATTAACACAAACTGCTTCTAACCTTTTTTTTTCTCTTTCTCTCTCTTTCTAACCCACTCTGGGGAAAAGGGGGAGAGAGGGGGAGAGAGGAGGTGGGGAACCCCCTCAGCAGGGGGGGGAACTCTCATTTCTGTGTTACTTTATTGTATATCTTTGTATATATTGTAAATATTGTAAATTTGTATATATTCCCCTGCATATCCTACATTGCTTTGTAAATATACAGCTCCACTGCTTTGCTAATTCAGCTGTGAGGTTTTTTTTCCCTTTCCCTTCAATTTTCTTTCCCTTTACTTTACAAGGGGGAAGGGAGGAGGCTTCTTGGCCTTACCCTTCCAACCCTACAACACCACAGTTTCAGAAGGACTGTAGGAAAGATGTGTTAAAAAATAGGAAGATACACTTAGTACTTCTGCCAGGTTTTGTGCTGTGCCATCAGGCAAATAAAATGCATCTGGGTTTAGCTTTTGTCTTTTTTTTTTTTAGCAAAATAATGGCTATACTGTGAGATTTTGCAGCTGTATTGAACTACTTGTAGGACTATAAACTACTTTTGCATCTTAGCATTTCCCTGTGGGAGTGAGGGGTAAAGCCAGTTGCCTCACGGTTTTCAGTATCTGGTATCTGCATTATAAAGGCTCATTAATTCTTCCCACTTTATACTCCCTGCAATAGAGCAGAGCATTCAATGTTTCAATATTACCAGTGGTTAGGGAAAGAGGGGGGAGGGCAGGAACAATGTGAAAGACACAGCCAGGTTGTTTTTAAAAATGTTCTTACTAGAAAATTTGAAAGAGAATCAGAAAGTCTCCCCCCCCCCCAGACTATTGGCATTTATAGCAATTAAGCTTTTTGCTGCTGTGTGACTGACTCTGTGTAGTTACAGGATTCATGGGGATTTAAAGATTTAGATTCTTGAGTTCACTGTGATACAGCCCATAAAAAGCTACTCACTGGAAATCTTGAAAACAATGTTGAAAGATTGGCATAAAGGGAAAAATCAACCAAATTAAGATATGGCTTCTGGTCCAAACACAACACAGAAAATCCCTAGCGCAGCCACCTCCAGAAGCACGCTTCAGTCACAGATGCTAGCTACAGAAACTATCCTTAACTGCAGAAAGATTCGGACATCTTGCCTTCTGGTTCCGTGGGTTTTCCCTTTTTGTAAGTGGGGTTTTGTGCAGAAGCTAGATGTAACAGCTTTTGCCCATTTCCTTCCAAATATGTACCAGCTGGTGACAGAGAACAGAGATGCCATCTTGATCTCTTACTGAAACAGAGAAAGAATACGGTCACAGCAGGTAGCACCCATTTTTCAGTGCTATCATTAATTTTCTGTGCACTCATTTTTTGGAACCAAGCATGGCCTATTCTTTTCAGTTGATGCTGGGAATACCAAATAAAGAGAAGCCACCATTTAATGCTGCCCATCCCTGTGTCATACAGGAAAACCAGAAATGGATGTTAGATGAATAATCCTATCACCCCTGTTAAAATTTATTGTTAGTTCTTCATAAGCTGAGGTACTTAGCACAACTCAGTGAGGTACGGCTTTTCAGCACGTATCATGATGTCCAAGGCACACGTGACTGAATGGGAAAGAATACCTTTAGCAGGAGGAGGTTACAGGTAGGTCATGTAATGTAATTAGATGAAAATAGGTCGCATGACTGGGATTCTCCTTGTGGTGAAATACTCATTGCTGCCAACTTATTCAAACAGGGGAGGGAGAGAGAAGGAAGAGAATCCTTTCTTTAGGCTATTTCTTGTTCCTTGTTGTCTCTTGACCTCAAATATCTCATTCCACATAAAAGTTGCAGTCTCCTGCTGCTGCTGCTTCTGTTACTGTGAGCAGCATCAGGTTTTTTAAAGTACATTACTGACAGGCTAGGATTGAAAGGTCACCAGGAATGCATACTATTATTAAGTTATTTTCTTCCTTCTGAGGTTTTTCTCCTTAGGAAGAATAATTTTATTTATGTGTACTGCAAATTTCCAGTGTAACTACATGTGAATTTCAAAATTGTCTTCAAACCAACAAATGGCCTATGCATGATACCTGTACTTGTCCCAGCTTGCAGTAGTTTAAGGCACATTGTGGCACAGCCTTGACTCAAGTTATGAAAACTTGTTGGCAGAGATCAAGTCTTCAATTTTTGTAAGGCAATGCATCAACATTTACAAGAAAGCCTTCAAACACTGCAGTCAAATTAGTGCTAATCCGTCACCTCAAGTGAATAGTTTCATAAGCAGAACCTGATGTGGAGGAGGCATTTTAACTAAGACTTGAATGCATGGAAGGCAAAAAGAATACTGAATAGCTTCCCAGTGACTGCATGAACAGGAAGGCAAGAGTGTATGTTAATGCAATTAAAGAGAGCATCATAATACATAAATACTGAAAGCCCAAATCACAAAGTACAAGGAGTTTTATTTCTGGGATCTGAGGAACTGACTTTAAAGTCTTAATAAATGTGCTCTTCAGAGAAACAGCAAAGGACCTGTGTTACTTTAAAATACGCAGCTCCATCAGAATCAGCTGTACACAAGCCAACAATGCACGCTTGCAGCCCAGAAGGCCAACTGCATCCTGGGCTGCCTCAAAAGAAGTGTCACCAGCAGGTCAAGGGAAGCGATTCTGCCCCTCTAGTCCACAGAGATACCTCAGCTGGTGTCAGTTCCCCAGTCTGGGGAAAAAAGCTCTGGGAAGACCTTTTAGTGGCCTTCCAGTACCAGGGGCCTACAAGAAAGCTGGGGAGGGACTGTTTACAAGAGCATAAAGCACTAGGACAAGGGGAAATGGTTTTAAACTAGAGAAGAGTAGATCCAGATTGGACATTAGGAAGAAGTGCTTTTACTATGAGGGTGGTGGCACACTGGAACTGGCTGCCAAGGGAGGTGGCAGAGGCCTCATCTTTGGAGACATTCAAGGTCAGGCTTGACAGGGCCCCGAGCAACATGATCTAGTTGGGGATGTCCCTGCTCTCTGCAAGGGGCTTGCACTAGATGACCTTTAAAGGTCCCTTGCAACTCAATGCATTCTATGATTCTATATCTTACTATCCTGGTGTAAATTTCATCTCTTTGATATTTACAATGCTGCAGTCCAGGCACTGGAAAGTAGCATGACACTGGCTAGTTCCTTTTCATGACACTGATATCCAGATATTACTGGGTTTTCCTTTCCAGGTAGGTTAGCAAGACAAGCTGGAAATCTATTTTAATAGCAGCTTTTAATTTTCCTGCAATCCATCTCTTTCATGCTGGCTGGGTAATGTAATTTGTTGTTGACCTAGATCCAGTTATGAAAGATTAGACTATCCATTATCACAGAAGTTTCATCATTTGGCCCATAAAATAATTATCCTTTTTAAACATATATGGTATAGATTATTGATAAATGTTACAGCGTTTTGCTTAATGAGTTCCTTGTTTCACATGAAAGCATTTTGTTTGCACACAGCCTCAACGATGATTCTTTTTTAATTGTAAGGTGCAATTACCACCAGGAAGCATGACTCTAAAATTTAGCCATGAGTTGGTGTTTGATCAGGGTGGCACATGATGCTGCTGTCACCGATACCATGGCTTCCTTGCATGAATGTTTCCCTCCAGCAACACTGAGGCAGAAGCATTCACAGTAATTAGAAGTTTGAAGCCTATGTTGTGTAATTGGTTCTGCTACACTCTGCAGAATGAGCATCTCTTTTAAAAGGTGGAATACAAAAGCAGGTTATCTGGGTGATTCTTGACAGCTGCCTGCTCTGCCTGCCCCGCTTGCCCTGCCAACCCCTCTAGATGACTGAATCTTGCTTTCTTGCTTTTCTTTTGGCAAACCTCAGAGGATCAAAGTTTCTCAAAGTTTCTTAGCAAATTTTTCAACTCCCAACAGGGTTTGGGGAGTAGCTGGATCAAACTGACCTTGGACAAGAAGTTAAAGCTGTCAGGGTGATGCCTATGACTTTTTTGGTTCCACCTATAATAGGAATTTATCCAGGTTCCATCGATGCATGGCTAATTTCCTGGACAGTTGAGCCAGCCTAAACCTTTTGTACAGGCAAGATAAGCTAAATCGTTAGTAGTTACAAATTCTAGTAGACTCCAGGTAAGTTCATCTTTTTCTGACTATGCTTGATATTTGGATGCAGGTCCAAGGTATTGCTGCTTGCCCAGAAGTTTTATGGAATCTTGGACAAATTGCCCAAGTGCCTCAAGGAGGTTTCTATGGTGGCAAGAGCCACAGAGCAACATTCCTGGAACTGTTTGGTGATTAATGCAGCTTGAAATAACATGTTCACTATAAATGTTTATGCTGTTTTTCCTTCCAAGCATGTATTTAGAAACAGCCCATGGAGACCTCTGTGCTGCCCATACCCACCAGAGACTCTTGGCATTCTGTACAGCTGCCGTAGGGAACTGTGAGTGTGGGAGAGAGGCAGCTGTATTTAATAGAGAGGCTAGCTCAGCCAAGGAGAAAGAAAAGGCGCCCAGGGGAATGGGAGGGAATAAATTTGCAACATTGCAGCTATATCATTTAGACTTGAATGAGAGAGAAACTCCTCCTAAGGGTCGTTTAGGGCTCTCCTTCTTGCAGTCCAGAATCCTTATCTGCTGCTAGTGATTACACAATTTGTTTGCTGAGATTTCAGACATTTTATGCAATCACTTGCTTCTAGAAGATTGATAATCAAAGCTGAAGCCCTCCTGTGTGTGTTTTATTTTCAGCATTTCATGTTTCACCCCAGGTCCAATGATAGTTTTGTAGTCTTGTCTAATGGGTGTATATTCTTACTAGAGTCCAAGCTTTTTTAATAAAAATATTTCTGTCCCTTGTGGCTATGGGGAAACAAATGTTTTAAGAAGCTTGGAGACTCAGAAACTACAAGTTAAATATAGAAAGCCTCATCTTCATTAGATTTGTTTGATTATTTTTACTACCTATTCCTTGTATATGAATATATCAGGGTCAATATTTATTGTCTGTTATAGCTAGAATAGAATAGAATAGAATAGAATAGAATAGAATAGAATAGAATAGAATAGAATAGAATAGAATAGAATAGAATAGAATAGAATAGAATAGAATAGAATAGACCAGGTTGGAAGAGACCTTCAAGATCATCGTGTCCAACCCATCATCCAACAACATCTAATCAACTAAACCATGGCACCAAACACCCCATCAAGTCTCCTCCTAAACACCTCCAGTGATGGCGACTCCACCACCTCCCCAAGCAGTACATTCCAATGGGCAATCACTCTCTCTGTGTAGAACTTCTTCCTAACATCCAGCCTAAACCTCCCCTGGTGCAGCTTGAGACTGTGTCCTCTTGTTCTGGTGCTGGTTGCCTGAGAGAAGAGACCAGCCCCCACCTGTCTACAACCTCCCTTCAGGTAGTTGTAGACAGCAATAAGGTCTCCTGTGAGCCTCCGCTTCTCCAGGCTAAAGAACCCCAGCTCCTTCAGCCTCTTCAGCTTGTGCACCAAACCCCTCCCCAGCTTTGTTGCCCTTCTCTGGACATGTTCCAGCAAGTCAATATCTTTCCTAAACTGAGGGGACCAGAACTGGACACAGTACTCAAGGTGTGGCCTAACCAGTTCAGTGTACAGGGACAGAATGACCTCCCTGCTCCTGCTGGCCACACAGTTCCTGATACAGGCCAGGATGCCATCAGCTCTCTTGGCTGCCTGGGCACACTGCAGGGAATATTACTTGTTTATGTCCATAAAATAGTGTTATGTCAATCACTCAGCCAGCAAAACAGATGTTGCAAAGCTTAAGACTTTATTAAGATGTTTTGCATCAAGCCCTAAGCCTGAAGGCCTTGGAGATGCTCCAAGTGTTATCTGAGGAAGATACCTGAGAAGGACTTTTTGGTTGTTTGCAACAAAACAATCGTGCTTCCAGGTTTTGAATGACAAAATGAATTCTTGGTAATATGCTGCCACATCAAACTGAGGAGATGTCTTCTTCCACTTTGTCCATCAGTAAAATATGGGTAACTGTGTGAGGTCATGTTGTCTGAGTTCTGTCTGCAAATGCAGCAGTTTCAGGTTCACCAGAGAGAATGCAAAGAGGAGGCAAATTAGAAGAGGACATAAGTAGAGACTGGAGACTGAGGGAGTGAGCTCTAGGCACAACTTGATGTCTTCTAGGAACTGGAGGATGACAGAGGGAAAAGCTAGAGACAACCTTGTTTAAGCAAGAGGCCAGAGTGCATTCTTATTGTGTTTAGTCTATTTGTGTGTACATTGTCAGTCTTATTCTTGGCAGAGATTATTATTTGCATGTTCATTCCTTCCCTCTTCCATGCTGTACCCTCGAGACAGGGAAAGTGGGGTATGTGTGTGGGCTGAGACCTGAGAGAGCTCCCACAAAAAGCAAGTTAATTGTAGTCTCTGCGAATGCTGATCCGAAGTGAAGCACTAAACCCTGGTTTCAGCAGACACCTCAAAACCAAAGCGTTCAGATTTTCATTTCAGTACAGAAGACCTCTGCACAGCAGGTACTTTCCAGGTTGCTGCTTTAAAAATAGACACTTTTACACACTTCACCCTTCTCTGGATTTTTCCTATTCCCTCCCTACTTAAAGCAAAGCAAACAGCCATGACCCCTAGGTCGGAAAGCTGTCCAACTACGGCAGGGCACACTGGCGGGGCTGGCACTCCGACATCAGCAGAGCACACAAAGGGGAAGCTGAGGCACGCCAGCGGCGACACAAGCAAGCATGCAAGCAAGTAAGCAAACAAGTGCTGCCACCTGCTGGCTGTGCGGCCGCCGGGCTCAGCGCTGCGGCTCCCGACGCCCTTCCACGGCGTCATCGCCGGGCGGCCCGGCAATGCAGGAGGAGGATGCTGGGTGCGGTGAAGCGCCCGCACGGCTGAAAAGGAACTGCGTGGCGTAACGACACTCTATGTTTCTGTTGGCATTCCGGTCACACGGAAATGCAGGGAAGGACGGAAGTGTTAGAGAGACAAAGATAAGCCCACCGCGGGCGGCTATCATGCTGATCGCAGCACAAGCCTGCTGCTCAGGTCGAAGCCACGAGTGGTGATTGCCCCGCGCTGGCTTATTTCAGTGCACAGCCGTGTGCCATCCACCGATCTCATTAATTTGTAGGACCAAATGCCAGGTTACTTGTAATGTTCTCTGAACCAGACCTGCAGATTTAACATCTGTCTCAAACCGGTAATTCTGATGAGCATCTCTGGCATGTTTACAGGTTAAATCCTAATGAGTTATTTTTAAGCTAGAATGTCCTAGTTTCAGCTTCACCTGCTGCATCTTGTTATTTCACAGTATCACAGTATCACAGTATCACTTAGGTTGGAAAGGACCTCGAGGATCATCGAGTCCAACCTGACACCGCAGACCCCATGACTAGACCATGGCACCAAGTGCCACGTCCAATCTCCCCTTGAACGCCTCCAGGGTCGATGACTCAACCACCTCCCTGGGCAACCCATTCCAATGCCGAATGACTCGCTCGATGAAGAACTTCCTCCTCACCTCGAGTCTGAACCTCCCCTGGCGCAGCTTGAGACTGTGTCCTCTTGTTCTGGTGCTGGTTGCCTGGGAGAAGAGGCCAACTCCCTCCTGGCTACAACCACCCTTCAGGTAGTTGTAGAGGGCAATGAGGTCACCCCTGAGCCTCCTCTTCTCCAGGCTAAACAATCCCAGCTCCCTCAGCCTCTCCTCATAGGGCTTGTGTTCAAGGCCTCTCACCAGCCTTGTTGCCCTTCTCTGGAAGGGCAATTTATTCCAATAAAGAAGGCTGGTCATTTTTCATTTAAAAAAAAATCAAATTCCAGTGTGCAGTATTAAAAATAAAAAAAAATAGAGGGCAACAAGGACAACTAAGAGCTTTTAATATTTACCACAGGCATAGAACCATCATAAGACATAGGAGAATGGTCATTAGAAATAAGCTTTCTTCTGCAGGGCAGGTATTGCAGTTAGGTATGTAATGAAAGGTTAGGGGATTCTGTCTCCAGACCCATTAAAGAGCCTTTGGTGGTGCTACATCAGCACTTACTTTGGTTTAGCAATGTGTCATTTTTTAACAAGGCCATTAGCTTGGGTTTGTGCCTTTTCTTGTCTACTTCTGTAGCTGCAGGCCAAACAGTATCAACATTATATGCTTCCTCTGATATGGAATCTGACCAGGGTGATCCTAATTTCATTCCACATGCTATATTTCTTGTTTTGTATCACAGCATATTCAGCATTAGTCATTCCAGCTTAAAATGAAACTTACGAACTTTGTGTGTTGTAGGCAGCCGGGAGAGCTGGTGACTGAGCACAGACTGGGGCTGTTGCTGTCTTTGGAAGCCTCAGTTACCACTGAATTTTTAGGACAGGATAGAGCAGCTGCTTTGAAAAATACCATTTACAGTTTTACAGATTGCATCAAATTGGAAGGGGCCCTCAAAGGTCATCTTGTCCAACCCCCCTGCAGTCATCAGGGACCCTTCCAATTAGATCAGGCTGCCCAGGGCCATATCAAGTCTGATCTTGAATATACAAATGGACAGGGCCTCAACCACTGGGCAACCTGTTCCAGTATTTTACCACTTTCATTGTAAAGGACTTCTTCCTTATGCCTAACCTAAATCTACCCTGCTCCATTTTAAAACTATTGCCCCTTGTCCTATTGCTGCAAGCCCTTCCAAATAGTCCTTCCCCAGCCTTCCTGTAGGTCCCCTTCAGATATTGAAATGCTGCTATAAGGTCTCCCTGGAGCCTTCTCTTCTCCAAGCTGAGCATCCCCAGTTCTTTCAGTCTGTCTTCATGGGAGAGGTGCTCCAGAACTCTGATCATCTTGATGGCCCTCCTCTGGACCTGCTCAGGCAGGTCCCTGTCTCTCTTGTGTTGGGGGCCCCAGAGCTAATACAGTACTCCAGGTGAGATCTAAGCCAAGTAGAGTGGCAGAATCACCTTTCTTAACCTGCTGGCCACACTTCTTTTGATGCAGCCCAGGATGCTGTTGGCCTTCTGGGCTGCAGGTGTGCATTGTTGGCTCATGTCCAGCTTCTCATCCATCAGTACCCCCAAGGCCTTTTCTGTAGGGCTGCGCTCAATCTCATCATCCTCCAGCCTGTTTTGATATTGAGGATTGCCCCAAAGTAATTGCAAGACCTTGCACTTGGCCTCACTGAACCTCATGAGATTCTCCTGAGCCCACCTCCAGCCTGTCCAGGTCCTTCTACATGGCATCCCATCTTTCAGTCTTATCAACCAGACCACTCAGCTTCATATCATCTGCAGATTTGCTGAGGATGTCTCAATCTCGCTGTCAATACCATTGATGAAGATATTGAACAACACTGGTGCCAATACAGACCCCTGAGGGACACCACGTGTCATCTGTCTCCATCTGGACATCAAGCCATTGACCACCACCCTTTGCGTGCAATCATCCAACCAATTCCTTATTCACCAAACAGTCCACCCATCAAATCCATATCTCTCCAACTTAGAGATATGTTGTGGGGGACTGAGTCAAAGCTTTACAAAAGTCCAGATAGATGATATCTGTTGGTCTTTGTCCACTAATGCAGTTACAGCATTGTAGAAAGCCATTAGGTTGGTCAGGCAGGACTTGCCCATGGTGAAGTCATGCTACCTGTCTCTAGTCACCTCCCTGTCCTCCAAGTGCTCCAGTATATCTTTCAGGAGGATATATTTGTCATGAGGTCTGTAGTGAGAGGTTGGACTCGATGATCCTCTGGGTCTCTTCCAACCTTACCGATACTGTGATACTGTGATATTCCATCATCTTCCCAGGCACAGAGGTGAGGCTTGTAATTTCCATGGGCCTTTGTTTATTATTACCCTTTTAAAAAATGGGTGTCATGTTTCCCTTCTTCCAGGCTCCAGGGACTTCACCTGACTGCCAGGACTTTTCAAATGTCACGATATCATGGAAAGTGGCTTTGCAGATACATCAGCCAATTCCTTCCAAACTCTGGGATGCATCTCATGAAATTAAAATGCATGAACTAGCTTGGGAGGTAGAGAAAACAGTGCAGTGGTTTCTACTACCACAGCCTTTGGCTGCTTCCTCTCCTGAGATTTTTTGGTTGGTTGGGGTTTTTTTGTTGTTTTTTGTTTGTTGTTTGTTTGCTTGTTCTTGTAAAAATAGGTGAACAAACCTCCTATTGGTGAGTCTATGATGAGCCTGATGTGGCGAGCAGGGAAATACTGCTGCTCAATAATGTTAAATGCAAATCTCCAGTTCTTCGTTGTCTTCCTCATTTGAGTAAACTAACTTCTCCTACAGCTTTCACTCATATTTGGCTGATAGGGTCACAATTTCTCATCCTGCTCTGATTAACTTTATGGCTGCTGTCATGCCCACTGTTAAATGTGTATGTAGATTTGAGAACTCAGGAAACGAGCTCTCAGTTGAGCAGGACAGTGCAAGGACAAGAACTATGGAGGAAACTACTGCTCTGCTGAACCCAGAAGGGGCAGGAATGTAAAAGGTTGCTAGGGGCAATATATCCAGGAGACAGGGATTTTTTTTTATTTTTTTGGTGGCACAGGAATGTTGGGAAAGGGTGACCCTATGAACATAAATTCATTTGTGATTGTGGCTGAATGATGCAATAAAAATCAGTTCCATGAACATAGCACAAATGATCAGAAGCCAGAGAATAGTGGTAGCAGGAAAAAGTAATGCTGATATCCACAACTTGCTGTAGCAGTAGTGCCTAGACAAGAAGTTACAGCTAAGACACAGGGTCTCATATGCTATAGAGACAGGTGAAGTAAATTCACAGCAAATTACCAGTAGAGCTGGAGGACTTACACCAACCACAAGATAACCAAGCATTGATTTAGTAAAAGCATTCCTTTTTCCCTGTTGTGGGTAGCTGTGCGTGCCTGTGCAATGGAGCTGGGGCAACACTTTGTGGCTTCTGTAGCTTAAGCACATTACACAGAAATGCTCCTTCCATTCCTTATTCCAGGAGAAAATAATTAAACTGTCCGGCAGAGAAATGTCATCGAGACCAACACACGTTTCAAGCTGCATGTTCCAGGAGAATTTTTAATGTCTATTTTAACATTTGGGTTTGTTGTGGGTTTTACTGCATGTGTGTGTTTGGTTTTTTGTTTTGTTTTGCAAGTGCTTTGGAAACAGTCTAATTCCAATTTGTCTCTAACACCTTAAAACTGCGTTTGATTTTTTTCCCCGGTACTTTTATGGAAACTTCTGAAAAGAACTTAGATTTGTGAAGCAGAATTGATGTGAATTGTTACAGGACAGGTAAAAAGAATCTTTGCCTGTTTATTTGTTTTGAAAGGATTTGGATTTTAATTTAGCCATTAGATCCATCGGTACATGGCAGCTGGTGGGGATCTTTGAGCCAAGGAAATCATCAGAACTCACTAGAGGGAGCTCAGACATAGTTGCTGAGCCTAGAGAGGACTTCCGTGTTTCTGTGTGGGCAACTGTGTAGCCTGCATTATGAGAAGTACATTTTGATTGCAGATTATTTGCAAATCAATACTTAACTGGGGCAGGGAGGTCTCAAACTTTAATAGTCTCCTCAGCACTGGTAGATACTACTAGAATACTTTTTCTCCATGTGAGAAATTGTTATATTTGGCTTTTGCAAGGGGAAGGTGGGTGCCAGGCGTTGGTGGGGGCTGTGGGGTTCGATCCGTAAGCTGATTGGCTAGTTGCAGTCTGTGTTGTCTGGCATGTGTATTGGGAGAGAAATGGAGGGAGGGTGAGGCGTCGAGATGTCGGAGACTGGCTGGGGCAAGAGTGCAACCATTATCCCTGCCCTGAAGACCGCAGCCAACAACAAGTGGGACTGGGAAAGGGGGGGGCGTACTTGGGAAATGTAAAGGGATTTGTGGAGATGTTTATGAATATGTATAAGTTTGACGTCTATACAAGCTCAACTCGTGTTGTTACAGCATGCCTCTAGCTAATCTGCTATGTGCCCAGCGCTGTTTGCCTTTATTTTATAATAAACTATTTGTATTTAAAATTTAGCAGTGAGCTCATTTCTCACATCCAGAACCTAAAAATGGGTCAAAAGAGGTTTGTTTTTCATCCCGCCTGCTTCTTCTCTCCTAGTGCATTCCTTTCTCTTCATCAGATCCTCAGATCCATGTACCGACATCCTTCTGGTGCACGTTCTCTTCCTACAAACCAGTGAATCTACCTTAGAAGCTCTACTTCCTTCTCTGAGTAATGCACCTCACTGAGAGCCCAACCTTTCTCATTTGCCTGTTTACTGCGGGCGCAAAACTTAACCCACTCACCTACCTAAGGCACATTAGGTTTCATCAATACCTTGTGCTTTATCTTATTTTTTTTCTCTTTATCTTTCCTTGCGCCATCATCCTGAGTTGCATGTGTAGGTTCAGGCACTACCTGGTTTGCTGTTGGAGGCATTTTGAGAAGAGCAACTGAATGCACAATGTACAACAGTGAGGCTCTGTTAACTACAGTTGCTGTTGTGACAGTGTCTAATTAATATTCTTATCTAATGTTCAGGAATGTGATTAATGAGTAAATACCTTTATAAATGTGCTTCCCTTGTGGTCAGCTAGACACCTGCCATCAGGCAGTCCTCCCCCTATCACACAGTTGTTGTGCACATGTATGTATTTGTTCTTGATCAGACAAAAGTCAGCACACAGCAGATGTGGAATCCACTACTGCTGCCATGTAAGCTGACTTTTCCCTTAAACTTGTAAAAATGTTTGTGTGCCACACCTTAGGAGTCTTTTTTGATGGAGCATACTAAAATACTAGTATGTGTTAGAAAAATAATCCAACCACTTAAGACAGTATTAAGTACTCTGCTAAAAAGGCAGAAAGTCTGAGAAGATTTTTGGCAAGAGAGCTGCTTGGGACTGGTGTGGTGGTGAGAGAAAGTTCAGTTCTCCCACACACACAAAGAAACCACGGCTAACTCAGTTGGAGAAGCAAAAGTACGGATAAGCTATATTTACAAACAGGATGAAGTGCAGATGAATATATACACAATATACAGTGTGAGAAATGAACTCACTGCTGAAAATTTACAACCAGTTTATTATAAAATAAAGGCAACACAGCGCTGGGCGCATAGCGAGTTTGCTAGAGGCGCACCCCAACAACACGAGTTGAACTGATATAGACAGCAAACATACATATTCATATATTAAAATGTACATATTCATATATTCCCCAGCACGCTCCCACCCCTCTCCATCAGGACAGACAAAACCTGCACTTTTGACCTGGCCAGTCTTTAGACCTGTTGGCACCTCCCCTTTCTCTCCCAATACCCCACACAATACAGACCATCAGCCCAACGATTCAGGCCCAACGATCGGGCCCGCCCCGGTCCCCAGTAATTCCCCTTGCAAAAGCCAAATATTATAACCAGTTTCTCACAATCCCTCCCCTTCTTTTTACTACATTTGGCTTGAGCCATAATAACCTAATTTAGCAACAATCCTACAACAAGCAAAAGAATTCCCAATTTCAACTTCCTGGTAAAGGGAATGGGATAACAACTGATGTTCCTTGCCTGAAAATACTTCCTCTTTTACTTTAATAGGTACTATCTGGGTGACACCTTTCTCCCTCCATGTGGTTAATCCTGGGAATTAGGAGTCCGGTTTGACTTGCAACTCCACTCACATGGCCTATGGGGTTGCTGCCCACAGCCATGGTTCTAGATCTTCTTCGTGGCAATTACAGAGGTCTACCCGGCCTTGCCTCCTTCAATCCCACCAATGCTCTGCTCGGACCATGTCTCCTTCCCTTGTCCAGGGAGGTTGTACCAATTTTGAACCCTGACCTGTTTCTAGTTTGTGATGTTTTCAGGCAAGGACCATTACCACTCCTATTCTGATACTGGAACTCATCCTCATATCCTCCATTTGGGGTACATCAGTCCATTCAGTGGATGGATCCACCAGTCCTTTTTGTATTGCAGTCTGTGTGGTCCCACTAGCCGAACACAGTTTTTGGTACTTTAACACAAAGAACATAGATGAATCCTCTGTCAAATTATACAATTGTTCCAACAAGCCAATTTACATTTGATAATCAAGAAGTTAAAGTTTTTGAACCCACAGGAAACCTGATTACATAACTACAACAGCATACATTTATAACCACACACACTCTCAGCACATCATTATAGTGCAGCAGAAAAATTTACCATCACTTTTCTAAATAACCAGTTTACCATTACTATTACACTTTACCCATCCCCAATGACATCAAGTTGCAGGATCTTTTATACACAGAATGAAATCCTTGGTATTTTCTTGCAATGCAGATTCGATGTTACACAATGTCAAAAGGTGGGTTTGTCTCGCTAGTTCCAGAGCCTTCAGACTGAGGTGTTCCTGAAGTGGTCCTTTTACTCACGAAGCATGTGTCCACCCTTGTTCTGCAGTATGAACAGCTGTATCTGTTGTTAACAAAACCAAGAAAAGATCCTTCCCAGGGGGAAATTAGTGACTCTCCTTTCCAAGTTGTTATTAACACTTTACCCCCAGCTTCAATCCCATAACAAAACAAAAAGCTGCTTTCTGGGCCTCCTCTACTAATAAAGGTCACTGATAAGCAAATTGGCCCTCACCTACTTACAGAATCTAGTAACTTGGAACAATGCCCTACAGGATTTTTACTTCCAGTCCAGTCCTGGGTCAACACCCCATATAGATGTACAAAAAGATCAAATGATTTGTCCATGTCAGGCAAATTTAAAACAGAGCATCAATCAACACTCTTTTTATTTATCCAATCACTCATCATCTTATGGACTCCATTTAATATTACTATTGAGGGCTAATTTATCATATAAGACTTTTACCTTTTTTTCCCCTCTATCCATAATCACCAGTACCCTTACAGCAGTTACCAACATTCTAGCTTTTGCCTTGTTTCTCTTCATCCCTCCTTACAAACACCTTCTGAGCTTCATGTAGTAATTCCTCTAAACCTCTCTTGCCAATCCTCGATCTTTGCCAATTTCTAATATCTGCCTATGGTTTTGCCACAAACTGCATCCTGAGAAGTATCACCCCAGCTGCAGAACTGGGATCTATTCCAGATTAGAGCTGCAAACTTCTCTTTAGTCTTACCATCCACTCCATAGGAGGCTTCCTCTGATGCTCACTATAGGCTTTATCAAAATTTCTGGGCACAGCTTCTTCAATTCCTTGTCCCATGTTCTGTCTCCCCTGAAGCTGTTGATGGTCCCACTGAGGATCTTGATTAGGCCACTTCTGATTTCTTGGTGGCCCCCCCACTCTGATTTTACCTCTCCCATATTCTCACACCAGCCTGTCTGCCTTTTCCTTGTCTTTGTCCTTAAATATGGGAACAGGGGTAGGGCGTGAAGCCCTAATCCAAACAGAAACCATTTTTTATAATATGATCCCTAAGGCGCTCTCTGAGATGGGAATGGGAAGGAGTTCTGATGACTTGCTTTTGTCCCATTCTCCTGATCACTAATCTCTGCCCGGGGGTCAAAACTGAGCGGCGGCAGTTGAAACGCCAGCTCCGAGCCACTAGCCCGCTCCCTGCGGACGACCGACCCCCCCTCACTGTGCCGATCCCCTGCAGAGTCAAACCGCAAAAAAAACCTCACCCGCCGCAGCCCAGGTCCCTGCCCTCCTGCGGAAGCCTGAAACCACGAAAAAAAACCTTCCCGAAGCAGGTCCCTCAAACCGAGGTCCCCTCCTAGAAACCGGAACGTCAGACCCGCGAGCGTGACCGCGCCACGGGCCCCCACAGTTCAAGCCCCACTAAGGAACCGACCGCAGGATACCAAAAACTCCTAACCCGGGTCCCCCACCGCCGGAACCCCGGAAACCAGGACGTCAGACCCGCAACCGCCACCGCAACGCGGGCCCCCACGGCCCCGGCCCCTCCAGAAACCGGACTGCAGGATACCAAAACCCTGAAACCGGGCCCCTCACCACCGGGACGCCGGACACCGGGACGCAGTGCCGGTCGCCCGATCCCTACGGACGACCAGTCTCCACAGCCCCCAGACCGTAGAAACAACGCTGCCCCTTCACAGCCCGAAACCAGGGCTGTGAAGACCACCTGACTACCATCCAGAATCCTGGAATCCCCACCCACAGTGAAATTCCGGGACCCCGTAGCCAGGACCCCTCCTTGGCTACCGGGACTTAAAACCTTTCCCCTTTTGCCCCTAAAACTCGCTCTCCACACCCCCTCTAGGAACCTTGGTCTCCAACCTGAGCCTGGCCACCTCCTGGGCCTGATCCTTTACCAGTCCCTGGTGGGCACGGCTCAGCCACTACAGCTCTCCCCACAACAGCTCCTGCTCCGCCCGCCGCACTACCGCAGGTGCTGGTGCAAACGCTGACTTGCAGCTCCGGCTGCTCTACGCCCAGCCCCTACCCTAATGGCCCCGGCTCCAGGCCCGCCCGGAGCCGATCCAACTAAGCTTAAAAAAATACCCTTAAAATCTCTCTTCCCACAATCTACTTTTCTCTCTAGGCCCTTCCTCCATTACCCTTTTGCCTTATCCTTATCCTGCGTATTGTGCCTCCAACATGCAACCCCAGAGGACTGTCCGGGGGTATATCCCTGGGTACCCTTGTTGCTCCCGTGTTTCCCGGGCCTGGTCTACACCTGACCCTTGCCCCATTTCCCGAGGTCCACGCTTTCCATCACCAACCGCTTCGTCCCTTCACTGGCCAAGTCCCTCGCGGGTGCTTAGAAACGCAGTTATAAGAACTCCACAATCACTTCGTGAATCCGGACTGTCCAGTCCATGACTCACGCATACATGCACACTCACTGACCTCAATACCCGCCCAACCGGACAATATTTACAGTCCTTTTCTTGCCCGGGTCTTTGTGCACCAGAATTACAGGCTAGTTCCGGGAGCTCCTTCCCTTGCCTTTATCTTATAATGTCAGCTGGATCATCTACCCGTGTTCTGAGAAGCTTCCAGGGTCCTCCTTCTGGGCCGCCGAAATCGGCGGGGGCGCCCCCCCTTCTGAAGGGTCCTGAAAGCCATTGCAGACAGGGTAATCACGTCGGGGTCACCAAATTGTGAGAAACGAACTCACTGCTGAAAATTTATAACCAGTTTATTATAAAATAAAGGCAACACAGCGCTGGGCGCATAGCGAGTTTGCTAGAGGCGCACCCCAACAACACGAGTTGAACTGATATAGACAGCAAACATACATATTCATATATTAAAATGTACATATTCATATATTCCCCAGCACGCTCCCACCCCTCTCCATCAGGACAGACAAAACCTGCACTTTTGACCTGGCCAGTCTTTAGACCTGTTGGCACCTCCCCTTTCTCTCCCAATACCCCACACAATACAGACCATCAGCCCAACGATCCAGGCCCAACGATCGGGCCCGCCCCGGTCCCCAGTAATTCCCCTTGCAAAAGCCAAATATTATAACCAGTTTCTCACATACAGTATTTACAATATATACAGAAATATACAGCAAAGAACGTAACACAGAACACCTTCCCCCCTCCAAGGAGAAGGGTTACCCACCCCTAACTATACACCCTTCTTCCCCTTCCTCCCTTTTTTCCCAAAAAAAAATGTTAGAGTGTGAAAAAGGTAATTATTAAGGAGAAAATTCTGTTACCTCAAAGCATATGTAAGAATTTGTTTCTTATCTGGTTAGCTCAGTTAGTTCAAGGTCAGCTCCGTCCAGCACAGAGAAAAGACAGCAGCTGCTCAAAGAGACTGAAAAAGACAGACTGAACTGACTGTGATTCACACTGAACTAAAGCTAAATTTTAAAGTTACATTCTACCAATCTACCAATGAAATTCGTTTAGAATATCTTTGTTTACATTTTACACCAAAACATTCAGCCAGAGTGTTCCAGTAACTGTCCCTTTCTTAAAGGCACAGCCTAAAACTGTCACAGACTGGCACCAGGACCAGCATGCTTGAGCTGAGACAAGCTGAGAGGTGCTCAATATGGGTTTCTTTTTGGGACTTTTCAGGGTGGGAGGACCTCGGCAGACAGAAAGGACCAGTAGGGTCATCTTCTCACGTGCCTGCTTGAGAGGGTGATGTCAGCTGCAGGAAATTTAAAGGAGACAGAGCAAAGCCGCACGACCACCATTTGGCAAGAGAGCCTATGGGTTGGATTGCAGCAAGCGGCACGTGCCGGGTCAGCTGACAGAGTGCAGAAGCCTCTGTGGTTACTTGGGCAAAATAGATGTAATATATATGTTTAAAACCAAACAATAATAAACAATAAAATCCCCCAAACTTAATTTCACCTATCTGAAGAGGGCCAGCCATAGTAACAACTCAGCCAAAGGCTACTAGAGAAACAGTAGGTACTGTGGTAGTTTTAGGCTATGCCCTTAAAATTTAGCTGTGAAATTTACCTGAATGAAGTAATTCCACCTGTGAGGGCTGCAGTACCAGACATGAAGGAACTCCAATATGAGCTGGAATCCAAAAAGGCTAAATGGTGTGCCACCATAGGCATTGCTAATGCTTTCTTCTCTATTCCCATAGCAGAGGAATGCAGGCCTCAATTTGCTTTCACCTGGAGAGGAATCCAGTACACTTTCAACAGATTGCCAATGGGCTGGATCCACAGCTCAAGCATCTGTCATGCAGTAATCCATGATGCTTTGGAGAAAGGTGGTGCTCCAGAACACATCCAATTCATCAATGATATCATCATCTGGGGTAAAACTGCTGAAGAAGTCTTTGAGGAACGTAACAAAGTCATTGACATTCTCCTGAATGCAGGTTTTGCCATCAAGCGAGACAAGGTGAAAGGACCTACCACAGAGATTCAGTTTCTGGGAGTGCGGTGGCAGGATGGACGCCAACACATTCCAGTGGATGTGGTAAACAGCTTCTCTATGGCAAATCCCATGAAGAAGAAAGAAGCTCTATGTTTCTTGGGGATAGTGGGATTTTGGAGACTGCACATTCCTGGATACAGTCAGATTGTGAAACCTCTGTATGATGTGACTCGAAAGAGGAACAGTTTCCAGAGGATTCTAGCACAGGAGTTGGAGGCAGAAGAGGAGGAGGGGTTGCCCTGTATATTAGGGAATCTCTTGCCACAGAACTTGAGGTTGAGGATGAAAGGATTGAGTGCCTGTGGGTTAAAATCAGAGGGGGGGCTAACAAAACTGACATCCTGTTTGGAGTCTTCTATACACCACCTAACCAGGATGAAGAGGTTGATTCTATAAGCAGATAGAGGCTGTCTCAAGATCATCACACCTTGTACTTGTGGGTGACTTTAACCTGCCAGACATCTGCTGAGAACTTAACTCAGCAGAGAGGAGGCAGTCCAGAAGGTTCCTAGAGTGGACACAGGACAGCTTCTTGACGCAGCTGTTATGTGAGCCTACCAGGGGTCAGGCCCTGCTTGACCTGCTGTTCTCAAACAGGGAAGGGCTGGTAGGAGATGTGATGGTAGGAGGCTGTCTAGGGTGCAGCAATAATGAGATAGTGGAGTTTTCAACATGCAGAGAAATAAGGAGGAGCAATAACAAAATCCTTACCTTGGACTTCTGGAGGGCAGACTTCAGCTTATTTAAGCAACTAATTGGGAGAGTACCCTGGGTAGCAGCCCTTAAGAACAAAGGAGTCCAGGACAGTTGGACCTACATCAAGCAGGAGCTCTTGAAGGCACAGGAACAGGCTGTGCCCATGTGCTGAAAGATGAGCTGCTGGGGAAGGCAACTGGCCTGGATGGGCAAGCAGCTCTTGAAGGAATTAAGGGGAAAAGAGAAGATGTATTGCCTTTGGGAAGGGGGGGAGGCATCTTGAGATATGTTTAAGAATGTTGTTAGATCATGTAGGAGAAAAATTAGTGAGGCAAAAGCCCAGTTAGAACATAAACTGGCCACTTCTGTGAAGGACAATAAAAAGCATTTTTGTAAATATATTAATGCTAAAAAGAGGGGCAAGAAGAACCTCCACTCTTTATTGGACTTGGAGGGGAATACTGTAACTAAAGATGAGGAAAAGGCTGAGGTACTAAATACCTTCTTTGCCTCCATTTTCAACAGTAAGGCAGGAGGACTTCAGGACAACTGGCCTCCTGAACTGGTAGAAGGGGTCAGGAAGCAATATAATCCCCCTGAAATTCATGAGGAAGTAGTTATGGACTTGCTGAGCCATTTGGATCCTTACAAGTCCATGAGACCACACATGAGATGTTCAAGATAGTACTGGGAAATCGAACTCAGCTACAAGGCTTTTAGAACAGTAATATCTGTGTAGTTCAGCTGTGATTTCTAAATGAATATATACTCATTAAAAATGAGTCATTGTGGCTTTGCCAACGTGTGAAACCAGACAATCTGAGTCCTTCCTAGCATATGAACAGACAGTATACAACCTGAAAGAAGAAAAGTACTTGTTGATATTCAGTATGATTACTGATGGAGCATTCGAATGCACTGAGCAGAGACACCTGGGTGTGGGGCCAAGCCTTGAAGCCTTAAGCAACTAAAACTGGTAAGCAACTATAACTGGTAGAGTACAAAGACCAACTGTATGTTTTGCCTGCAAGCAGTTTTAGCAAACAGGTAATTTCCCCTTCATAATGCCCTTGCTTAAATAAGATAGAAGGAATATTTGAAGAACTGTTACATTCTCCTGTCATATTCACAGAGCAGTCTGGTGTAATGTGGGTTGTCATTTAGTGTCATCAGAAAAATGTGTTCTTCCCCAGCACTCTCTTGTTTGGTCTCCATGTAGTGAAAAAAATAATTCCGTTTATCAGTCCTTTCTACCTGTGTGCCAAGCTCAATGTAGGACATGACAACAGCAATAAATATCGAACAAAGACCATAAATTCCCGTGATAACCAAAATCTTTGACCTCTGCTCTTCTCTGCTCTTTTATGGGTCAATGGTGCCTTCTTATCTTCTTTTAAGAGTCTGTTTAGTGCTGTGTATGAATGAGACTGCATATATGTCTTTTTAAGAAATAAAAGTGTGAGATCTGCAGGCGCCATAGGCTGTCATCTTTTGTTTGGTAGTCTCCCAAGATACAAATAAGAAAAACAGGTGGAAATAAGTTTGTTAATTTATTATTTTTATTTGTCTGCATATATATATACGTATGTATGTATGTGTACATATGTGTATGTGTATGTGCATGTGTATGTGTATGCATATGTATGCGTATATATAAAATATCCAGACCACATATCTGCCTGTATACATATACGTTAAGATGGTCCTGCGCTTGTGTCACAACAACTCCATGCAATGCTACTGGCAAACGTGGCTGGAAAGCTGTCTGGGGGAAAGTGACCTGGGGGCGGTGGTCAATATGAGCCAGCAGTGTGCTCGCCTGGTCGAGGCGGCAAACAACATCCTAGCTTTTATCAGGAATAGAGTGGCCAGCAGGACTAGAGAGGTGATTGTCCTCCTGCACTTAGCCCTGATGAGGCTGCACCTCAAATACTGAGTTCAGTTTTGGGCTCCTTACTACAAGAAGGATAGTGCGATGCTGCAATGGGTTCAATGTGGTGATGAAGAGTCTGGAGGAAAAGACTTAGAGGAGTGGGTGAGGGAACTGGGGTTGTTTAGCTTGGAGAAAAGGAGGCTGAGGTGAGATCTTATCACTGTCTACAACTACTGGAAAAGAGGTTGTAGTAAGGTGGGTGTTACAGACACAGACCCACCTTCAGTGAAGGAAGAGCTGGTGTGTCAACTATTTCAGGAGCTTGGTACAAACTGATGGGCCCTGATGCCATCCACCTGAGTGTGCTGAGAGGGCTGGTTGATGTGGCCAGGCTGCTCTCAATAATCTATGAGTGCAAAAGGTCATGAAGATCAGGAGACATCCCTGAACACTGGAGAAGGCTAATGTCACCCCCACCCCCATCTACAAGAAGGGTTTGAAGGAGGACCCAGGTAATTATAGACCAATTAGCCTCACTTCAGGGAAAATTATAGAACAAATACTCCTGGGGACCATCACAAGTCAGTTGAAGCAAGAAATTGGGAAAAGCCAACATGGATTCACCAAGGTCACATTGTGCTTGACAAACCTGATTGCCTTCTGTGACAAAATAACTTGCTTGGCTGATGCAGGGCAAGCAGTTGACGTGATCTACCTGGAATTCTCCAAGGCTTTTGTCATGGTTCCCCACAACTTTCTTCTAGAGAAGATTACATGTCATGGCGTAGCTAGGTGGTCTGTGCAGCAGGTGGTTGAGATGCCATTCCTATGAACGCAGACTTTGTTCCAGGAACACTTGTTCTCACAGGATTAAAGCACAGAGGAACTGTAGCAGGTACATATCTGCTTGCCTTGGATTTTGAAGGCACAGGAACAGGCTGTGCCCATGTGCTGAAAGATGAGCTGCTGGGGAAGGCAACTGGCCTGGATGGGCAAGCAGCTCTTGAAGGAATTAAGGGGAAAAGTGAAGATGTATTGCCTTTGGGAAGGGGGGGAGGCATCTTGAGATATGTTTAAGAATGTTGTTAGATCATGTAGGAGAAAAATTAGAGAGGCAAAAGCCCAGTTAGAACATAAACTGGCCACTTCTGTGAAGGACAATAAAAAGCATTTTTGTAAATATATTAATGCTAAAAAGAAGGGCAAGAAGAACCTCCACTCTTTATTGGACTTGGAGGGGAATACTGTAACTAAAGATGAGGAAAAGGCTGAGGTATTAAATACCTTCTTTGCCTCCATTTTCAACAGTAAGGCAGGAGGACTTCAGGACAACTGGCCTCCTGAACTGGTAGAAGGGGTCAGGAAGCAATATAATCCCCCTGAAATTCATGAGGAAGTAGTTATGGACTTGCTGAGCCATTTGGATCCTTACAAGTCCATGAGACCACACATGAGATGTTCAAGATAGTACTGGGAAATCGAACTCAGCTACAAGGCTTTTAGAACAGTAATATCTGTGTAGTTCAGCTGTGATTTCTAAATGAATATATACTCATTAAAAATGAGTCATTGTGGCTTTGCCAACGTGTGAAACCAGACAATCTGAGTCCTTCCTAGCATATGAACAGACAGTATACAACCTGAAAGAAGAAAAGTACTTGTTGATATTCAGTATGATTACTGATGGAGCATTCGAATGCACTGAGCAGAGACACCTGGGTGTGGGGCCAAGCCTTGAAGCCTTAAGCAACTAAAACTGGTAAGCAACTATAACTGGTAGAGTACAAAGACCAACTGTATGTTTTGCCTGCAAGCAGTTTTAGCAAACAGGTAATTTCCCCTTCATAATGGCCTTGCTTAAATAAGATAGAAGGAATATTTGAAGAACTGTTACATTCTCCTGTCACATTCACAGAGCAGTCTGGTGTAATGTGGGTTGTCATTTAGTGTCATCAGAAAAATGTGTTCTTCCCCAGCACTTTCTTGTTTGGTCTCCATGTAGTGAAAAAAAACATAATTCCGTTTATCAGTCCTTTCTACCTGTGTACCAAGCTCAATGTAGGACATGACAACAGCAATAAATATCGAACAAAGACCATAAACTCCCATGATAAGCAAAATCTTTGACCTCTGTTCTTTTATGGGTCAATGGTGCCTTCTTATCTTCTTTTAAGAGTCTGTTTAGTGCTGTGTATGAATGAGACTGCATATATGTCTTTTTAAGAAATAAAAGTGTGGGATCTGCAGGCGCCATAGGCTGTCATCTTTTGTTTGGTAGTCTCCCAAGATAGAAATAAGAAAAACAGGTGGAAATAAGATTGTTAATTTATTATTTTTATTTGTCTGCATATATATATATGTATGTATGTTTGAATGTATGTGTATATATGTGTATGTGTGTGTGTATGTGTATGTATGTGCATGTATAAAATATCCAGACCATATATCTGCCTGTATACATATATGTTAAGATGGTCCTGCACTTGTGTCACAACAACTCAATGCAATGCTACCGGCAAAAGTGGCTGGAATGGAGGGGAGGCATCTTGAGATATCTTTAAGCATGTTCTTAGATCATCCAATTTCATCCTTTGGCGTGCAAGAAAATTACCACATTGTGTTTAAATAAAATGCCTTCCTACAGCATTGTGCAACTGGCATCATATTGTACTCTTTCTGCTACCTTATTATTATTTTAATTAAAAAAGTAGTAATGGAAAAACCCCTGCATGTCCACTGTAATAAAGAAAAGGCACCCTAAAGATAAATATTAGCATAAAAAGCTTTACCTCATAGACTGGTGTCCAAGAATATATAAATATTGATAGGGACGATTTTATGAGAACACCTACTATACTAAATTAAGGGACACAAAAGTGGTTTTATAATGCTTACACCAACTCCTCAGTTCCTGCCAGAGACTCCAGGTGTAACAGGAGAAGCTAGAAAAGCAAGGCATGCTCCATTCTACTTAAAGAATTTGAAAACATATGACCTGTGTGTGTGCATGCATGCACACGTGCTTGTGTGCTTCTCTATCCAAAGGAAATTGTCAGGGATCTCCAGTAGTTGAAGTTATTTTAGACTGAGGCAGTCTGGCTAAATGTTACTTTAAATGAAGTACTGAAATCTTTATCGATTTGTATGCAGGTACACAAGAAAAAAATAAGCACCTTCAAATTTGATAAACATGATTTTAAAAGAAACAGCACTATCTATTTTTTAATGAGCTCCTAAAACTGATCCAGGTGGGAGCCTCCTTTGCAGAACTGCACCTCGCAGCAGATCTGGCATTTCTTCTCTTCCTATTGGACAAGGGAAAGCTGTAAATCATCCTACTGCTTTCCCACAGAATAATTTGCAATCGTGCGTTGGCGACACTAACCAGGGAGGCAGGTTAACCTCTGCCTTCAGTCAAGACTGCTCTAAGCCTTCCATTTAAAATCCATTTAAATTGCCTTGATGTTTGCTAGTTTGAAACCTACCTGTCTACTTGTTAGTTTCACAAGCAGGAATGTAAAAACTGGCTTAGAGACCTTGATTTCTGTTCTTTTTTTAACGCAGTAAGCTCAAGTGAAACTGGAGGTGTCTGCACATTTCCACCCTTCAACTTGTCAACCACAGGTCTCTCTCTCTATTAAAATGAGTTGGAGCTACTTTAATGATATTTTATGTAAGCAGAGAAACTCAGGGTTTGCCTTGCATTTTGATGCCTCTCTAGTTTTCAGGTGTCCCTCTGCAGCTCTGAAAGCCTGATTTCTTGCTTCTGTAAGCTCCAATGTATATAAATTATCCTGCTCCAGATGATGCGTTTTAGAGAAATATAGCTAACATTGAAAGAGTCGATGAAATATTGAGAGTTGTGGATTGATAAAGGCTAAGCATGCCAAATTCATTGTAAAGTTTCAGTCACTGAGAGGAGACAGGGTTCCCAGTACTGCATACGAGATTGTGCTTGCCAAGCCTCTGCCCAACCACACAATACAGGCCTTGCCAAACACATATGGCCTGAGGAAGCTTATGCAGTCTTGATTTTTAACAAATGATTGAGTCAGAGCCATAGATTGATAGAGCCTTGTTTTCTGTGATTAGATGTGTAAAGGGAATAATATGAGAGAGGGAGAGAAGGCAAGAGAGCTGAGCTTCTCCAGCAAAGGGATGACGAAAGCAGGCTGAGGATCCAGCCAGCCCTGCAAGCTGTATCAGAATCCCTCTGCAATCTGCAGGCTCCTTACAGTCTCCTACCACTGAACAATTTTACATGTTAATGCAAAATCTGAAAAAGTAACAATTTTTGTCAATTTTATATGGGGGGAAAAATATATTTTGCTTCTTGTTGCAATGTTTTTTCAAAGCTCTTGCAAGGGAAACAGGAAAGTGGAAAACCAAAGACAGTGGCCTCAAAGAAAGCAGTCTTGACTTTGAGAACTGGTGGCAGAAGAGAAAACATTAGCATAAGAGGCAAGTAGCTTAGAGGAGTTCAACAGTATTATGAGCACAGCTGGAAATTATCCCAGTGTGTAGGAAGGACAGGAGAGTAGCAAGAAACCAGCTTGGCTAATGAGATGTTCAGTGACCTCTAACATAAGAAACTGGTTTTGAAGGGTTGTTCTGTAAATTAGACCAGCAAAATTATCTAGATTTAAAAAGAACACAAACCCCATCTTTGTCCTTCCCCCCCCACTCTTTGTTTTCTGTTACACTGCGTTGTTTCACTGATACAGCTGAGACTGTAGGCCTACAAACAACCTCCTGGCCGTATCTAGGTGTACTTTTATTTGTTCAGAGCATGTCAATAATCCCCTGAGCAGAAGGATCTCTGCTACTTCCCTGGCTACCAGAACGCGAGCAAAGGTCAGGGCGCGTGGCCGCGGGCGCTGTCACAGGCGGCAGGAGACGCGCGCCTGCGCTGGGAGTGGAGTACCTCCTCGTTGGGCACGCCCACAGGCCCACGAGCTGCACGCCACCGCGAGCACCTAACGGGAGCCGCGAGCACCTAACGGGAGCCTCGTGCACCGCCCCGCGATGGGGCGGGGCTGGTGCCAGGGAGTGTGGAAGCGGGTGCTGCCTGGCACAGGCTGGTAGTGCGGTGGTGCCTCTCCTGATGGCGACTGGTGGTGGTGACGGGGCCAAGGCGGCCGGCCGGCCCTACGACCTGGTGGTGTTCGGGGCTTCGGGCTTCACCGGCCAGTTTGTGGTGGAGGAGGTGGCGAGGGTGATGGCCGATGGGGAGCTGAGGGGCACCCTGCGCTGGGCTGTGGCTGGGCGGAGCCGGCAGAAGCTGCAGGCAGTGCTAAACTGGGCGGCCGAGAGGCTGGGTACGGGCCGTAGTTAGGGGTCGTGCGGCACAGCGCCGCTTGTCGGGGGAGACGGTGGGGCACCGTCCGTGGGTAGCTATCCGTGGACGGGCGTGAGAGGAAGGGCTGAGAGGTGAAGCGAGGGGGCTGCGCCGGGGAGGTGGTATGTCGGCCCGGGTAGGGACGGGACGCGTCCGTTGGCGCAGCGGGCGGTGTCGGTGACGGCGGTCTCCGGTGTGCAGGGAAGACGGCGCTCGGGGCGGAGGTCGGCGTGCTGCTGTGTGATGTAGCCGACGCGGCTTCGCTGGCCGCCATGGCGAGGCAGACCCGTCTGGTGCTCAGCTGCGTGGGCCCGGTGAGTGCAGTGATGCGGGCGGTGCGCCCACGGCATTCGCCAGGCTCTCCTGGTGCCTTGGCTGGCGTCTGAGCCTCGGGTGCCGCTCCTCGGCTGCGTGCTGCTGGGCTGCGTGCTCCTCAGGGCAGGCATTGCTGCGACGGCTAACGGCAGCTCACCTTTGAGCTCCGGAGTGTCTGGAGCTGTCCCAATGAAACCTAGCTTTTTGAAACATTTTGGACCAAAAGTGCAAACGTGTGTTGTGATCCCTTAAATATTTCCCACCACGATTTCTGGTGACTGCATTTTCTGATGGCATAATTTGTGTGCAGGTCTCGTTAAAATATAGGGGGCTTGGTTGGTTGCCTTTATTTTTGGTTGTTTTTTTGTTTTGATTTGTTATTTAAGTCTTTGACAGCATTAAAAATAACTATTGTAAAATGGGGAAGGGTTTGCATTGGGCCAAGAGCTTTTAAGTGATGCTAGGGTTGGAAGCAGAGCTGGAAAAGAAGCCCATGGACTTGCTGGTTTAAGTTTTTGGCCCCTTGAAGTTTTCACTAGCTGTACTTCCAGCACATTCAGGAGGGGCTCAAAGTATGAAAGCCAGAAGTTGGGTCATAACATCTTTGAAATAAATAATATTTTATTAAAGAATATGCTAAGAATGAGTGCCAAAAGCATAAATTGAGATTAGACATATTAAATTTAGTGGTCTTACGAGAGAAACAGGATAGAGTAGTCCTAGAGTAGCAAACTCCTTCACCAGTGAAGTGTGTTACACCCTTCCTACTCCCCACTCCCCCAGAAATGATACTACATTTTTTCCCCACTTCAGTGTGGTAGGTTTAGGCTATGCCTTTAAAATTTTTTCTCAGACCTTGAGCAGAAAAGTAATAAAATGTAAATAAATTACTATTGGGTGTTAAAATAGGGATAATTCTAAACAATTTCATTGGAGAGATATCTACCATAAGACTGGTTGTACCAAACCAATTCTTTCTTCTTGTCACTTCTTGCTTCATTGCTCTGGAGAGATACTAACTTGTGTCTGCTTGACCGTGGCTGCATTGTTTTGGTTAAGTCTAACAGCAACTTTGTCTGCTCCTTTCTCTTCTTCCGTTTGGGCTGGGGGGTGGTTCCTGTGCTGTTTGTTAATTGTAAATATCTGTAGATATTGTATACTTTGTACATATTCATTGCATTCCATTGTAGTTTTGCTTGTAAATACAGCTCTCATTTGCTTCCAACTGAGCTGGTCTCTCAAAGTTAATATTGGGGCAGGGGGGAATTTCCAACCCATCACATTACAAAATTAATTGGTGCCTGATCAACGTGGGGGCCATTGCTTGATTGATTAATTCCTGCTCAGGTTAAGGAAGCAAAATGAAGCTGTTTTGGGGTTTGTGGCATTTGTTACATTCTGTGTTGAGTGTGATGTTATATAAATGGTGTGTTTCTGCAATGATTGGTAAATTAGATAGATATTTAGCATATAATCTGTTCCTTTGGTTTAAATGCAAGCTAAAATGCTGGGTGATTGCTGCCTTGGCTTTATTGGCTTAGGAAAACATAGTAATGCAACTCTGACTGTTCCTGCTGAGATTTGAGTTCAGTTCAGTATCCCTGTTTCAGAGAGCTATCTAAGCAACTGGGATCCCAAAATTATTTATTTGCTATGCTTGAATCTGCTAATAATTGTATTTATGTGATAATAATTGTATGCCTGCTGATAGTATGGTACCGAGAGAGACGTGCACCTAATTGCTCTGTCTTAAGGCAGATAAGGAGATGTAAGAGGTCTGACTAATGCAGAGATTTCTAGTGCTGAGGAGCATACAGAAAGAGGACAAGCTGCAGCGGCCGGCAGGGCAAAGCTGCTTTGAACCACAGCAAACACTAAGGCAGAACTGCCTCTGCTCAAGCAGCAGTTAGCCCTGCTAAAAGAGCAGTGACTGTGCTGGCTGCAGACCTGGCTGCACCAGTAAAAGTGGCAGCACTGGCAGTTTTGCCCGTAGCCCCTGTGCAAGCAATGGTGGCGGTACTGGTGGTGGCAGATCCCGCGTCAGCACTTAAAATAGCAGCTGCTGCTTCACAGGCAGTGGCCATTAATGAGACAAAGACCCTTCTGCCCTGTGCAGCTGGAACAGAAGCAGCAGCAGGGTCCCAAAGAGAGCCTGGCAATGCTGTTTCTGCCCATCCTGCTGTGAATTTGAAAGCAGCACCAGTGAAGCTGGTTGCTGTTTTGAGCTAAACGCAAGGGAGGTGCAGAAGAAGATCAGGGGCCTCCTGCTAATCAGGGGCTTCCTGCTCAAAAGGATGCTTCTGAGGACAAAGAGAAAGTCTGCCTTAAGAGATCTAGCTGAATTAATGAGGCCACCAGTGGATGGTGGACATGCAGGACAGGATATGGGCCCTGGTAAATTAAGATCTAATGGAGGTGCTTCTGGACTTGAAGAAATCCTATGGAGGACTGCAGCAGGAATATGGGGACAGCTGATTCAAGAAGATGAGGTTGATGATAAAGATGACATACAGTCAGCTAATGCACCCTGGCAGGATATTAGGCATGGAAGAAAAGATTACATTAGAGGAAATAATGAGCTAATACTGAGCTGGTTTGGGAGATGCTATGACACAGGTACTCCTGCTTTAGTGGTAGGTGACAAGTCATCATCACAGCTGGGTACTCTATTGAAAGACACTGGAATAGGCAGGCATCTGGGCAGGTGCCTTCGTAAGGGTTCTCTGTGGACATGCCTCATACTGGCAGCCCTTATGAGGTACCTGTCCAGAGATGACCTCCCATGGAAGCCTAAGCCTTGGGCAAATGATGCGAAGGGGGATGACACCAATTCCTCTTCTTCCAAATGGATACAAGTTTCGGCTGTTAGAAATAGACATCCTGCAAGGAGGCCATTTCAAAATAGGTCAAAGTGGAACAGACAACAGAGGTAATCACATGGGAGTATTTGGATAACTCTGAGTGATCAGTTTGGTAAAACCATGAATAGGTGGGATGGTCAACCAACTTCTGATCTCTTCAGGAGATTGCAGGAGCTGCAGAGTGGCAGAGCCCGGGGTAACAATACCAAAAGGGGTAGTTGTCACTTTCTCAGTTTCCCAGAACAACTGTAATGGCTTCAACAGTGATTCTGACACTAACACTAGATGCTGTGCCAGCTGTACATGTGGATGTAATCCCCATAATTAGGGATGCCCTGCCTTCTGCCAAGGGGAGGTAAGGGATAATGGAGACAACAGAATCTCTTGGGATGTGTACATTCAGTGGCCTGGCACTTCAAAATTTCAAAAGTACAGGGTCTTGGTTGACACAGGAGCTCAGTGCACCATGATGCCATCAAATTATCAAGGGTCAGAGCCTATCACTATTGTTTGAGTCACTGGTGGATCTCAGGAGTTTACTCAGATACAAGTTGACGTAAGTTTAACTAGGAAAGAGTGGAAGAAACATAGTATTGTAACAGGACCTAATGCACCTTGTATTTTGGGAATTGCTTTTGAGAGAAGGGCATTTCAAAGACTCTAAGGGTTACAAATGGGCTTTTGGAATAGCAACTGTAGAAACTGATGGAGAAAAATTGAAGTCTATTAGACCTGAGCTTTCTGATGAATCTGCAGTTGTGGGACAGCATGAGATAGAGGATGTGAAGATGCCGATTGCATGTCAAACTGTGCATCACAGACAATACAGAACCAACCATGACTCTTTGGTGCCCATTCAAAACTTGATTTGTCAGTTGGAAGGTCAGAATGTCATCAGCAAAACTCACTCACCTTTCAACAGTCCAGTGTGGCCTGTGCAAAAGCAGAATGGAGACTGGTGTCTGACAGTTGACTTCCATGCCCTGAATGAAGTTAACTCCAGCTGTGAGTACAGCAGTACCAGACATGATGGAACTCCAGTATGAGCTGGAATCCAAAGAGGCCAACTGATGTGCTACCATAGCCATTGCAAATGCTTTTCCTCTCTATTCCCATAGCAGAGGAATGCAGGCTTCAGTTTGCCTTTACCTGGAGAGGCATACAGTACACCTTCAATTGTTTCCCCCATGGTGGATTCACAGTTCAAGCATCTGTCATGCAGTGATCCATGATGCTTTGGAGAAAGGTGGAATACATTCAGTTTATCAATGATATCATCATCTGGGGTAAAACTGCTGAAGAAGTCTTTGAAGAAGGTAATAAAATAATTAACATTCTCTTGAAGGCAGATTTTGCCATTAAGGGAGACAAGGTGAAAGGACCTGCCAGAGAGATCCAGTTTCAGGGAGTGCAGTGGCAAGATGGTCGCCATCACATTCTAATGGATGTGATAAACAGAGTCTCTGCCATGGCAAATCCCATCACAAAGAAAGAAACTCTGTGTTTCTTAAGGCACAGTGGGATTTTGGAGACTGCACATTCCTGGATACAGTCAGATTGTGAAAACTCTTTATGATGATGACTCAAAAGTGAAACAGTTTCCAGTGGGATCCTGAGCAACATGCAGCCTTTGACCAGATAAAGCAACAAGTAGCCCAAGCAATGGGTTTGGGACCTGTCCAAACTGGCGCAGACATTAAGAACACTTTGTACATGGCTCCAAGTGACAATGGTTCAACCTGGTGTCTATGGCAGAGAGCTCCAGGTGAGACACACGGAAGTCCACTTGCTTCTGAAGTCATGGCTATAAAGTCTCAGGGGAAAATTATACTCCAACAGAGAGAGAGAGATTTTAGCTGCTTATGAAGGAGTAAAAGCTGCTTCTGAAGTAATTGGAACTGAGTCACAACTCCTGCTAGCTCCTAGATTGCCAGTTTTGAATTGGATGTTCAGAGGTAAAGGTTCTTCACATCATGCAATGGATACCACATGGTCTAAGTGGATGACTCTGATAACACTGAGCATGAATGGGAAATCTTCAGAGACCTGGTCTGGTAGAAGTGATTGCAAATTGGCCAGAAGGCACTAACTGTATAAAACCTCCAGAGGAGAGTAACTCATCCTGAGGAAGCTCCTCCTTACAGTCATCTTCTGATGATGAAAAGAAATAGGCTTTGTTCACAGAGGGTTCCTGTTGTTGGAAACAAGTAGAAATGGAAGTCTGCAGTGTGGAGTCCAATATGCCCAGTTGCAGAGACAACAGTTGCTGAAGACAACTCTCAGAGCCATGGGGGGTGGGTCTTTGAAAAACTGGGGAAAAACTTCTAGCACAAGCAACCTGGTTCAGTAAATCAAGTTGGAGCTGCACAATTGATTTGTTATGAAAGGTAGATGGTGATAGAGTTCCTGTAGTTAGAGAAAAGAATCTGTTGGGGAAAACTGTTTGGGTATTTAATCCTTCAGGAGGGGCTAAACCTGTCTGAGGGGTGGCTTTTGCTGAAGGTCCTGGTCACACTTACTGGGTAATGCAAGAGAATGGTGAAATTCAGTGTGTTCCACAAAGAAATCTAACTTTAGCTGACAGAGTTTAAATTCAGAGTGTTGTGCAGATAGAACATCATGCCCAAAGGAAGAATCCATGAGGAATCTATGGTGCGAGAGCCCTGAGTCACCTCAGAGTCCCTGTTCCTTTTCTTCATCTCATCTGTGGAGGGAGACAAACTGTTTCCTTATTTCCTGTTTTTTGAACTTTTGAATCATCTGCATCTGAGAGAGTCCATTCCAGCTATGAACTTTATTTACACATTATTGTAGATACTGTTTTAGATTAGATGGATAGTATTAGCAGCCAGTGGAATTGTTCAGAAGAGGTAGATTGTGGTAGTTTTAGGCTATGCCTTAAATTTTTTCACAGATCTTGAGCAGAGAAGTAATAAAATGTAAATAAATCACTACTGGGTGTTAAAAAGAAAATGAGGGTAATTCTAATCAATTTCATTAGTGAGATCACTACCATAAGACTGGTCATACCAAAACAATTCTTCTCATCTCTTCTTACTTCATTGCTCTGGCCTTGGCTGCCTTGTTTTGGCTAAGTCTAACAGCAGCTTTGTTCCTTTCTCTTCTCCCTTTTGGACAAGGGGTAGAGGAGCAGAAAAGGAGAAGCTAGTAGCTTCCCCTGGTCCCTGACTGGGGGTAGTTCTTACGCTGTTTTTAATTGTAAATATCTGTAAATACTGTATATTTTGTACATATTCTTTGCATTCCATTGTAGATTGTAGTTTTGATTGTAAATACAGCAGAGCTGGTCTCACAAGTTAATGTTGGGAGGTGGGGGAGGAATTTCCAAATCAATAGCTCCCCAGTGTTCACTTTTATTGTAGATACATATGTGTAATGGGTTGTGGCAAACCCCCTCCCCACCACAGGGCAGAAACAACGACTCAGACAAAGGGATTGCAAAAGTGATGGAAAGTTTAAATAGAAAAACAATTTAAAAACAAACAACTATGAAAGCTTTACAGAGAACAACAAGCACCGTGACAAAGAGAGAGATCCCAGAACATGCCCAAGAACATCCCATCCCCACCTGGGGGTACACCCAACCCCCCCCCAGGGCTCTTTCCTCCCCCCCAACCCAGCCTTGGGCCTGGGGAGGCCCAAGGGAGGCGGCTCATGCCGTTTTACCTAGGCTGCAGCTGGGGACAAAAGAGGAAGAGAAGACCCTGCATGGACATTTTATAGGGGAGCAGGGCATTATGGGAAATGGAATACCTGCCTGTGACCACCCCCTGGGCTGGGCCCACCCCTTGGGACCTCCCAGGTGTGTTCTGTGCAGTGGCATCTGGGCCAGCACCCAGCCTAAACCACCACAATATGTTAGATAAAGCATGTTGGGTGAGTTGTGGTGTTCGGGTTTTATTTTGTTATGTGTGGTGTTCTTTCCTTCTATAGTACAGATTCGTTGGGGAGCCTGTGGTAGAAGCTTGTGTTGAAAATGGTGCAAGCTGCATTGACATCAGTGGAGAATCTCAGGTATGGGACAGTAGAAAAATCCTACTCTATATAAGGGTCTGTTAAAGGACTACTAGTTCAGTGTGTTTTCTGTTTATGATAATGTTTTTGAGAAGGAATACGAATTCCATCTCTTGAGCTACCAGTTTAAGATGGGTTAATTATTTTCAAGTGTATTGTACAGTTTTTTTTACTTTTTGACAAGAGCCTTTCAGGCTGAAACTGTTTGAATTCTACCCAAGTCTTGGCTTTGATTCTATGTGTAAATGCTGTGTAGGTCCCATTTTGCAGTGCTGTGACTCATGCCATAGAACAGGAATATATATCTGTCTTAAGGACGCTCCCGAATGGTTTGAAGTATGTAGGGTGCTGTGGTAAGATGGTGAAGTGCTGATGGCTAATAGTGGGTGTGGCCAAATAGGGAATTTTGCTTAATTTTTTTTTTCTTGCTGTGTTTTAGTTCCTGGAAGGAATGTACCTGAAATACAACCAAAAAGCTGCAGAAAAGGGAGTCTATATCATTGGAAGCTGTGGCTTTGACTCGATACCGGCTGATATGGGAGTACTGTACACCAGAGACAAGTTGAAAGGTGACTTTCTGTGTGTGACCTTAATGCTGAAAAAGAAACGCAGAATATGCTTTTACCTGGCTTCCTACAACAGCAATGCTTAAGTAAAAACTCTTCTAGTCCCTTTTTTTGTATGCCTTTTCTAGCTGACCAGTTCCAACCAGATCTGGTAGTGAAAAATTTAAAAGTAAATCACACTCCCATTAGATTGGAGGAAAATAGTCATTAGGCAGAGGAAGGATTCAAGGTAATGTTGCTCACAGAGAGATGAGAACCGTCAGTTGTCAGCACGGGACTGTTGGGCCAGTGCATGGACGTGCTGTTTAACATCTTTGTCAACAGCATAGATAGTGCCATCAAGTGTAGCCTCAGCAAGTTTGCTGATGACACCAAGCTGTGTGCTGTTGTGGACTCACTTGAGGGAAGGGATGCTATCCAGGAGGATCTTGACAGGCTTGAGCAGTGGGCCAGTGCCAACTGCATGAGGTTGGACAAGTCAAAGTGCAAGGTCCTGCATCTAGGTCAGGCCAATGCCAGGCACAAATACAGGCTGGGTGCAGAGTGCATTGAGAATTGCTCTCAGTAAAGAGAACTGAGTGTATTGATTGATAAGAAGCTCAACAAATCTAAGTCCATCTCGATTTTCATAGCCTACCTTATCCTTCATTTTGAAACTTGTAGGAAAATTAAATGAGACTTTTAAGATTATTTTATCCCCCCCCCCCCCCCGATTATTTACATTGTCTCATTAACTAGATAAGGCAAATGAAAAATTGAGTAAAGATAGTATTAGTTACCCTTAGTGAAGTACTTTACATAAGAAATTTGATACTTGCTAACAAAAATAGCTGTGCGACTTAGTTTACTTTACACTGAAATAAAGATGTGGCTTTGCTTTTTCAAATCATAATGTCAGTAGCCTGGTATCTGAGTATCAGCATGCAGTCTGGCTCCCTGAACTAATGACTGTATATGCCAAGTAATGTTTTGTCCTTCCTTATAGGTACATTAACTGCTGTTGAAAGTTTCCTGAAGTTGAAATCTGGTCCTGAGGTTAGTTGCTTTATATCTTTATGGAAATTCAGAGATATACTTGATAACATCACTGCAGCCTATTAGAATATGTCATTACATTAATTCAAATCAAGGAACAAGCTGGGAATTCATTGGTGAGTCCAGGAGTTTTCTTCTTTAGACACTCATAAACGTATCATAACCCAGCACCTTTTTGTAAGGTTTATTTTCATAGGCTGTCTACCTGAAGTTTGTGGTGTTGAGCTGTTTCAAGACATACTTGGTTTTTGCAGGCACAAGTAAACTATGACAGCCAGCAATCCTAGCCTTTGGCTATTTGGTTAGGGATTTTGGTCGAGGTGTAGTGCATGTAATAATGTGCAATATATGTGATACTTCTAAGATCATTATTAAATAACACAGTGATAACCCAAACCAAGCCAGCTTTGGTGCCCAACAATTGAATATACTGCTTCGCCTGCCCTGATCACCCATCTTGACAGATGGGCCCCAAGTCATAGCCTGTTCTTATGAATATCTGGAGTTAATTTTCCTTGCAGCAGCCTTCGTAATGCTGTGTGTTGTATTTGTAGCTAAAATGGTCTGGATAACGCAGCAGTGTTCTGGATACTGCTGAGCAGAGATTGCACAGCATCAAGGTTGTCTCCAACGTTCCCCCCATCACCCAGTGGGATAGAGGTGGGCAAGGTCCTGGGAAGGGACATAGGCAGGACAGAAGCATCTGAAGTCTGCTCAGCAATGAGAGCAAAACAAAAGGAGGAGAGACCCCAGCGCGTGGCTGAGGAGAGAGGCAGCTTGAGAAGCGCAGCTCTGGGAGTTTGGCTTTTGGCTTTGATTCCCTTGCTTTTCAGGCGGTAAGGGGCTGGTGGCTTGGGACTTTCCAAAGAGAGGAGGAGGGGCAGCGGGCTCAGATTGCCTACCTGCCGGAGGGCAGTGACGTAGCTGGGGGAGGGGTTGCCGCGGAGACCGCGCGCAAACCAAACAGACCCCAGCGCATGGCTGAGGAGAGAGGCAGCTTGAGAAGCGCAGCTCAGCTCAGCTCAGCTCAGCTCAGCCCAGCTCAGCTCAGCTCAGCTCAGCCCAGCTCAGCCTTCTCACTGACAGGGGGGGGAAAAAAAAAAAAAAAAAAAAAAAAAAAAAAAGCCGTGTGGAGAGGGTGGTTACTGCAAGATGGTCACCACTAGAGCAAAGGCTAACAGAAGGACAGTGGGCACCCAAACAGAGACCACACACAAGCATGCAGATGTTCAGGCAGGTGGCTGCAGTGAGTGCTGGAGCCTGGCACTCGACATGGAGGCTGGAGGGAGCAGCTCCTGTTTCGGGTGTGAGCAGGTCAGTGATCTGATGAGCATGGTGGTCAAACTAAAAGAAGAGGTGGAAAGGCTAAGAGCTAGAAGAGATGGCGAGCAGAAAATTGACAATTCCCATAATGTAATCTCTTCTAAACCAGAACAGGGGGTAACACTTAGGGGAACAGGGAGTTTGATACCTTCCCAGAAGCAAGATTTTCAACCTCCCTGTAGTAACCCCCATTAGCAGGGCCAATGGGAAAAGGTCTCTGCCCGACGGAAGATATGCAAACAAAGGAAGTCTGCTCCTGTGAGCAGCACGCTGCCTCCAGTGCAGTTACAGAACAGGTATGAGGCTCTGCAGGAGGAACAGGTCATTGGTAAGGTCGAGGACCCAAGAAGGTCAGAAGCTGCACCAATGACAGGTTGCCTCAGGCCAGCCATCAAAACTTACCCAGAAAAGAAACCTCGCAGGGTCATCGTCATAGGAGACTCCCTACTGAGGGGAACAGAGGGCCCAATATGCAGACCAGACCAATTTCATAGACCGGTCAGCTGCCTCCCTGGTGCCCAAGTAAAAGATGTTGTAGATAGAATTCCCAACCTCGTGAGTCCTTCAGACTACTACCCACTGCTGGTCTTTCAGGTGGGCAGTGACGATGTAACAATGAGAGGCTCACAATCTATTAAAAAAGACTTCAGAACCTTAGGGCAAATGCTAAAAGGATCAGGGGCTCAAGTCGTGTTCTCTGCCATCCCTCTAACGTCAGCAATGGATGAGGACACACTGAGGAAGGGCCAACAGATCAATTCATGGCTCAGGGGCTGGTGCCATCGACAGGGCTTTGGGTTCCACAATCATGGATTGGTTTTCAAGGCACCTGAGCTGAAAACAACTCATGGGACACACTTGTCCCAGAGTGGGATAAGAATCCTGGGGCAGGAATTGGCAGGGCTCATTGATAGGGCTTTAAACTAGATTTGAAGGGGGAAGGGGTTAATAGTCTCCTGCTGGCTGGTGACAAACAGAGGGGCAGCTCACCAGCAGTAGAGAGAAGGAGAGCTGGTAAGGGCTCTCAACTTGCTACCCTGAGGCAAGCCACGAATGATCCACCAGGACATTCTGTGGAAACCTAGGGGATTTGGCACAAGAGGAGGACAGGGCCAGCCCAGCTGAAGTGCTTCTATGCGAATGCGCGCAGCTTGGGCAACAAACAGGATGAGTTAAGGGCCACTGTGCTGCTGGGATGCCATGACATAGTGGCTGTTACTGAAACTTGGTGGGATGAATCCCATGACTGGGATGTAGGCATAGATGGGTATAAACTCTTTAGGAAGGATAGGCAGGGAAGGAGAGGAGGAGGTGTTGCCCTCCATGTCAATAGCCAGTTGGAATCAGTGGAGCTCCAACTGGGGAGGGATGATAAGCTAGTTGAGAGTGTATGGGTCAAAATTAAAGGCAGGACAGGGGAAGAAGATATTACTGTGGGGGTCTCCTACAGGCCACCTGACCAGCAGATCCAAGCAGATGAGGCCCTCCATAGGCAAATAGAAGCGGCTTCCAGGTCACAAGCCCTGGTCCTCATGGGTGATTTCAACCACCCGGATATCTGCTGGAGGGACAACACAGCAAGGCACCAGCAATCCAGGATGTTCCTGGACTGCATAGAAGACAACTTCCTCCTCCAAATGGTGGAGGAACCAACAAGAAAAGGTGCTATGCTGGACCTTGTTCTCACCAACAGGGAAGGGCTGGTAAGCAATGTGAGGCTCATAGACGGCCTTGGCTGCAGTGACCATGAAGCAGTTGAATTTAACATCCTCAGGGCAATCAGGAGGAAGTATTCCAAGCTCACGACCCTAGACTTTAGGCATGCAGATTTTGATCGCTTCAGGGATCTGCTAGCCAAAGTGTCGTGGGACAAAGCCCTGGAGGGAAGAGGGACCCAGGACAGCTGGTCAGTATTCAAGGACCACCTCCTCTGTGTCCAGGAGCTCTGTGTACCAACAAAGAGAAAAGCAGGTAAGAATGCTAGGAGGCCTGCCTGGATGGGCAAGGAGCTACTGGACACACTATTACTTAAAAGGAAACTCTACAGGAAGTGGAGGGAAGGACAGGTAGAACAGGGGGAATACAAGGAAGCTGCCCGAGCAGCAAGAGTCCTGGTCAGGAAAGCCAAAGCAGAGTTTGAGTTGAATCTAGCCAGGGAGATTAAAGGGAATACTAAGAACTTTTACAGGTATATTAATGGGAAGAAGAAGACTAGGGAAGGTGTGGGCCCCCTCAGAAAGGAAAATGGTGATATGGTCACATGTGATGAGGAAAAGGCTGAGGTACTTAATAACTTCTTTACCTCAGTCTTCACTGCAAGGGCCTCTAGCCACACTCCTGATGTTATGGAAGTCAAAGCCAGGGACGGGGAGGAAGAACTGCCCATTGTAAGTGCAGATCAGGTTCGTGATCATCTGAAGAACCTGAAAGTGTTCAAGTCCATGGGACCCGACGGGTTACACCCACGGGTACTGAGAGAACTGGCAGATGAGGTTGCTAAACCCCTCTCTATTATATTTCAAAAGTCATGGCAGTCTGGTGAAGTCCCCACAGACTGGAAAAGGGGAAACATTGCCCCCATCTTCAAAAAGGGTAAGAAGGAGGAACCAGGGAACTACAGGCCAGTCAGTCTCACCTCTGTGCCTGGAAAGATCATGGAACAGATCCTCCTGGAGTCACTACTCGCTCAAAAGAATAGTGAAGAGGTGATTGGGAGCAGTCAGCATGGCTTTGCCAAGGGCAAATCCTGCCTGACCAACCTGGTGGCCTTCTATGAGCAGGTGACAAAATTAATAGATGAGGGGCGAGCAACTGATGTCGTTTACCTGGACCTGAGCAAAGCCTTTGACACTGTCCCACACCACATCCTGGTCTCCAAACTGGTGACACATGGGTTTGATGGGTGGACCACTAGATGGATAAGGAACTGGCTTGATGGTCGCACCCAAAGAGTGGCTGTCAATGGCTCCATGTCCCAGTGGAGGCCAGTGACAAGTGGAGTCCCTCAGGGATCAGTCCTGGGACCTGTCTTATTCAACATCTTTGTGGGGGACATGGACAGTGGCATTGAGTGCACCCTCAGCAAGTTTGCTGATGACACCAAGCTGTGTGGTGCAGCAGACACGCTGGAGGGAAGGGAGGCCATCCAGAGGGACCTTGACAGGCTGGAGAGGTGGGCACAGGCCAACCTCATGAAGTTCAATAAGAGCAAGTGCAGGGTCCTGCATCTGGGTCGAGGCAATCCCAGGCACAAATACAGGCTGGGCAGTGACTGGCTGGAGGGTAGCCCTGAGGAGAGAGACTTGGGGGTGCTGGTGGACAAAAAGCTCAACATGAGCTCTCAGTGTGCACTTGCAGCCCGCAAAGCCAATCAGATCCTGGGCTGCATCAGGAGAAGTGTGGCTAGCAGGTCGAGGGAGGTGATCCTCCCCCTCTACTCAGCCCTGGTGAGACCCCACCTGGAGTACTGTGTCCAGTTCTGGAGCCCCTATTACAAGAGGGATGAGGAGGTGCTGGAACATGTCCAGAGAAGGGCCACGAGGATGATCAGAGGGCTGGAGCACCTCTCCTATGAGGACAGACTGAAGGAGTTGGGACTGTTCAGTCTGCAGAAGAGAAGGCTCCGAGGAGACCTAATTGTCGCCTTCCAGTATCTGAAGGGGGCCTACAGGAAGGCTGGGGAAGGACTTCTCAGGATCTCAGGTAGTGATAGGACTAGGGGGAATGGAATGAAGCTGGAGGTGGGGAGATTCAGGCTGGATGTGAGGAGGAGGTTCTTCCCCATGAGAGTGGTGAAACCCTGGAATGGGTTGTCCAGGGAGGTGGTCGAGGCCCCGTCCCTGGGGGTGTTTAAGAGCAGGCTGGATGAGGCTCTGTCCAGCCTGATCTAGTGTGGGGTGTCCCTGCCCATGGCAGGGGGGTTGGAACTAGATGATCCTTGTGGTCCCTTCCAACCCTGAATGAAACTATGAAACTAGGTGGGGGGGCTTTTATTGTTACAATGTTTGTTTCCTGGAGCAATCACTGTGTACTGAAGCCCTTCTTCCTGGGAAGTGGCTGCACATCACCTGCTGATGGGAAGTAGACAATAAATTTGCTTTCCTTTGCTTCTGCGTGCAGCCTGTGCTTTTGCATCACTAAACTGCCTTTATTTTCACCTATGAGTGGTTTGGTTTTTTTTCCTCATCATATTTTCTCCCCTGCCTGCCCTTCTAGGAAGGGGAGTGATAGAGCAGCTTAAGGGGCACCTGGCACTCAGCCAAGTGGCACTAAGCCACCACATTTCAGTATACTTTAATGCATGTAATCGCAATAGATACGTAATAATTGTAAGGTTATTAGTAAAATAATACATGAAACCTTTAGATTCTGAATTACTTAACTGTTTCGTGGTATGTCACCAGGGTCTTCGTATGCATGATGGGACTTGGCAGTCAGCTGTTTATTTCATTGCGGATCAAGACAACCTGAAGAACCTCCGGAAAAAGATAGGATATGCCCCTGTTCCAGTAGTTGGTGCAAAACTTAAAAGAAGGTATAAGATGTGAAAGATGCTCATTAAGTAGAACCAAAGATTCCATTTTACAGATTTGTTCATGTTTTAGTGAAAAAAAGAACATGTCCCAGCATTCACTGAGTCTTGAGTTAACTTGTTTTAAGAGACTTTAGTGACATGGCAAACTTCTCAGTTTGATTTCAGAAGTGATCAGTAGAATGGAAAAAATAATATGTGAGGAGTTAATTACTTAGATTATCAAACTCATCCTTGCTATAGTGTGTGTAACTTTGACTTGAGCCAGGGATAAATTTGGCTCAGTGAAAAGACGACTGTCGTAAATATAAGCTTGAGAAAAATCTAGTATTGGTGGGACTGTTGCAATCAGTTTCTTTCAGTTTGGCTGACATTTGAACACTTTCTGCCTCTTTTTCTGTCTGCAGAGGATTTGTGTTTTACAGTCCAGAATTCAGAGAGTATTGCATTCCATTCATGGGACCCGATGGTTCCGTTGTGGAACGATCTCAGCGTTACTTGTACACAGATTTGAAGGAGACTCCTGTAAGTTACTGTTCTTACTCTGTCTTTATTGGCACTTTGAGTGAATCTTCCCTTTATGTCATGACAATTCCTAAAATCTCTGTAGGGTTTATGTAGTTAGGTAAATACTAATGAACTGTGGTATACTTCTGCTCCTTTAAAGGAGACTTGTTCTGTCGATCACCTTTGGGAGCCACTTGACCCAATGTGGTCCAGATTCTTGGGTCATCACAGGCCTGTTTCATACTACTCAATAATCTACCTGATGAGCTTGCTTGAAAGTTAGCTGCTAATAATTTATAAGTTAATATTATGTAGCTTATAGTATTAGTTATATAGTCTTTGTTATATAACTAGGGTTCTCATGCTGCCTGATTTCTCAGTATGCATTTGCAGGGAATGAAAGCCTTGAGTCATGAAATATTTGAAAGGTAGGCTTCATAGTTTTGGGGAATGATAAATGCATCAAATTCTGTTCCTGTGCAGAAGTTGTTGGTTTTTTTTTAATATCAGCAGAGCTTCTAAAAGATCAGAATTGCAGTCTGTGTGTAACTATAGTCATGTCAGCATAGTGTAGTAAACATTTAGAGAGAGAGTTTGTAGAATCGCAGCATGTTAGGGGTTGGAAGGGACCTCTGGCAGTTACTGAGTCCAGCACCCCTGCCAGGGTAGGTCACACAGGAATGCATCCAGACAGGTCTTGAAAGTATTCAGAGAAGAAGACTCACAGTCTCTCTGGGCAGCCTGCTGCAGGGTTCCAGCACCCTCACAGTAGTAAATAATATTTCTTCTCACTCAAGATCTGGAACACAGGAAGTTCCACCTCTAACAGCAAGAGACCTGAAAGCCTTGCAGCCTTCGAAGTCGGCTAACAAATCTCTGAGCAGTCTGATTCGGAGCTTCTTACAGGCACATCATAACCCAAGACAAACTTCTCTGCTGGTGATGCAATTCGTTGTGCAAATGTTACAGGCACATCCTTATTCAAACTGGGTTTCAGAGCTGAAGCGCTGGAAACCATGTTAAGCACATGCCCGAGTCTGTAAGAGCGTTTTCATCACACACTGGGAGGGAGAAGCTTTTCAAAAGATGCTGAAGTCTCTAGTCACTAAGTAACTGATCTTTCCAAGGAAAATTCATACATGTCTTGAACACACAGTTTATCACAGTGAAGACAGGTTAGGCTACATCTGTGCACTTGCAGACTTGTCATCATGTCCATCCCCTCTCCCGGCTCTGTTTCCATGAACACTTTGTATATAGAGACTTTCTTCATACTTGGATCTCTGGTGTGTGGAGTAAAGGCAGTGCCAAGTGGTGGTGGAAATGAGCTTAGTGGGGTTTTTTCCCCATGGTCTCCTGGGAGAAGACTGGCACTGTAACTGCTGTGCAGAATCACAGGCATCAATTAAGAGGTGCTGGCAAGACAGTGCTCTAAAAATGTACTTGGAAATGACTAATGAGAAACGCTTGCCATTACTATTCCAGCATTCTCATAAACTAAAGCACAAAGAGGAGGAAAGGCAGATTTCAGGAAAGCAGCCTGAAATCGGATACTAAAGCGCATAAATCCTTTCAGGTTTTCTGCTCTTACTTACTGTGCTCACTCTTTTCACCACTCTGTGTTTAGATTGTCTTCTAATGAACTCTAAAGTGAAGTGTTACTCAAAGACTTGTTTATAACTGAGGCAGTTGTTTAAGGCCTTACTTAAAGAGGTATCTTGTATCAAATTCAGATTCATCTGAATTTGGAGGAAGGGGCTTTTTCTAACAAAAGAATCAATGGAAACATTTTAATGCAAGCTGTATCACTGAAAATATGTTTTTGCCGCAGGTTCAGTATGGTGCTTATGTGAACATAGGTGGTCTTGGCTCTGTTATCAAGCTGATGCTTGCTGGCATTTTATTTCTTCTTCTTGTGAAGTTTAGTTGTGGAAGAAAACTTCTGACAAAAGTAAGTATTCAAAACACAATTAAGTGCCCAGAGATACTTTTTCCTCTCTATTTTAGCATTGGGTTTGGATTTTTTGGTCTGATTCACACAAACATATTTCTCTTCCCCACCCCCCCCTGCTATTTTATAGTACCCGGAATTCTTCTCTGCTGGGCGCTTCACAAAGAAAGGACCAACCCAGAAACAGGTGACTGACTGTTTTCTATCGCAGTTATTGAATTAATTTGTTATGGTAATGATGGAATAGTAATCTAGAGTCAACTGCTTAGTCTCAGAGAAATGTTTTCTAGATGCACATTGTGTATGCCTGTTTGGATAGCTTTAAATATTTAAGTAATCATGTTCTCTGCTGTTAGACACCAAAGTATGTGGAACATAAACAAGACAAAATGGATGGTGTTGCTGTTTGATGTATTTACATGGATGGCTTGCAGCACTCAGTATGACTGTCAAAGGTGATGACAGAGGGAGACTGAGTAACAACAACCCAGGACTGGAAGCACTGAGAGAAAAAGTGGACTTTATAACAGTAACAGTTCCAACAGAGAAAGGTGTTAAAAACCTGGATGAAATTGTGCCTTGTAGGCAAAACCTAAAAATAAGTAGTCCTGCTTAGATGGATCACAGTATTTACCACAGTAGTTATTGTATCTGCTACTTGTAACTGCCTGGTGTAAGCGTGTCACTTCTGACCACACTTGTCTTGTCCACTACAGATGGATGAAACCTCTTTCACAATGACTTTTTTTGGTGAAGGTTACAGTGAAGGGCAGGATCCCCAGAATGGCAAACCAAATGTAAAGATCTGCACTGAAGTGAAAGGGCCAGGTATGTATGTTAGGTGCAGCTAACTCCTTCTGCCGCACATTCCCTACTCTAAAAGAGGTTTATGGTTCCCCTGCCATTGTTTTCACCCTTGCCAATTCACTTGCAACATGGACAAAGCCAACAGCCTTACAGAGTGTATTGCCTTGGATGCTAGCATTCGTTGTAACCTGGTTTTTTAACTAGTCAGTTCATTTGCATTATTGTTCTTTCCTTTAAATGTCAAGGTCCGGAGACATTAAAAGTCTCGGTCCTGAGACACAGTTCTTTTAAGTATTCCCATGTTGTGAAATTAGAGGCACAAACGAGGCCAAAGTATCAACAGCTAGACTATTTATTACATAAATAAAGTGGACATAAGAAGGGGAGAGGGAGAAAAGAGAGAGGGAGAGAGAGAAGAGGAAAGGAATTATATAAATAAAGTGGACATAAGAAGGGGAGAGGGAGAAAAGAGAGAGGGAGAGAGAGAGAAGAGGAAAGGAATTATATTACCACACCCCTCATCCCCCCCAAGACAGTTAAAGTCTGTGGAGGAAAGGTGCTGCAGGAGATGTTGGGTTTGTAGGGAAACGGTGCTGAGGCTTTTGCTGGAGAACAGCTGTGGTACTCTGGGGAGATGTTGGGTTGATACAGGAACGGTGCTGAGGCTCCTCTGGGCAGCCTGGGTCTGTAGAGAAAGGCTGCTGAGGCTTTGGCTGGAGCTGTGGTCCTCCGGGCAGCTTCTTTTCTCCGGAGCAGCATTGTCCCGGCTTTCTCTTCTCAGCGGCATGGTACGTCTCCTGTGTTTTCCTTCATCTCCATTTTTCTCCCCGTTTTTCTCCTCTGTTTCTCTCTCCCATTTCTCTCTACAAACCAGTAGTTGCTCCGGTCTTTTATAGGGTTTTTAGTACTTAGGTATGTATTCAAATGTTGTCCCTCAGGAATTCCAGGGGCAGGAAATAATCCTTAGGTTCTGTGTATTGCTGTGTGTTTGGGCAAGATTTTTGGATGGAGGGGGGGGATCTCCGTCTACCCAGTCTCCATCCAGACAAGGCCCCCCACATTCCTTACACACCATTGTATCACCCTGCCCAGGGTACTTGATGGGCGGAGATTATCTTGCCCAGAAGGCGTGATGGCTGGGTCCTTGGGTCCATTGTTGTAGTCCCTTGTTATCACGATGCAATCACAAGCTGATTTGCATCCAGGATTGGTAGACAGGATTCTTTCCACCTTCTTTCCAGTGGCTCTGCTATCAGTTTATCTTTGACACACATCAAGAGAGACTAACTTATTAGACTCTCACACCCTCCAACATTGCAAGAATGAAAATTGGTACAGGAAGAGTAGGACAGTGACAGGGAGAGTGCTTTAAGGAGAGCTTTCCATTGTGACATCCTGGGCTTACTACAGGTTTATTTCTAGTTTGCTGTGAGTGAACTTAAACAGATCTGGCATGGTATCATTGCTATCTAGGACATACTTGTGTTCAGGTCATTCCTCTGAGGGGATATGACACCTGAAGTGAAGTTTTCAGACAGTGAGTATGCATATTCGGAGAGGAGTTAATGAAGTATCGCCAAATGCAGCAGTCTCACAGCAAAAGTCTGAATTTAAGCACAGGATGGGGAAAGCTGGAATGCATCCAGGGATGCATTAGGAGGAGTGTGGCTAGTAGGTCATAGGATGTTCTCCACCCTTCTGCTCTGCATTGGTGAGGCCTCACCTGAAGTGCTGTGCTCACCAGTTCTTGGCACCTCAGCTCAAGAGGAACAAAGAACTATTGTAGACAGTCTAGAAAGGCTGAGAGAGCTGGGGCTGTTTTAGCTTGGAGGAGACTGGAGGTGGATTTTATTAATGCTTACAAGTATCTTAATGGGTGGGTGTCAGGAAGATGGAGCCAGACTCTCCTCAGTCATCCCCAGTGATGCGACAAGAGGTAATGCTGAGAGAGCTGGCAGATGAGCTGGCCAAGCCACTATTCATCATTTTCCAGCAGTCCTGGCTCACTGGCGAGGTCCCAGAGGACTGGAAGCTGGCCAACGTGGTGCCCATCCATAAGAAGGGCCGGTTGGATGAGCCAGGGAATTATAGGCCTGTCAGCCTGACCTCAGTGCCAGGCAAGATCATGGAACAGGTCATCCTGAGTGCAATCACACAGCACTTGCAGGATGGCCAAGGGATCAGGCCTAGCCAGCATGGATTTAGGAAGGGCAGGTCCTGCCTGACCAACCTGATCTCCTTCTATGATCAGGTGACCTGCCTGGTGGATGTGGGGAGGCCTGTGGATGTGGGGAGGCCTGTGGATGTAGTCTGCCTGGACCTGAACAAGGCCTTTGACACCGTCCCCCATAGCAAACTCCTGGCCAAGCTGTCAGCCCATGGCTTGGACGGGAGCACACTGCGATGGGTTAGGAACTGGCTGGATGGCCGAGCCCAGAGAGTGGTGGTGAATGGTGCCACAGCCAGCTGGCAGCCAGTGACTAGTGGTGTGCCCCAAGGATCAGTGCTGGGCCCCATGCTCTTTAACATCTTTATTGATGATCTGGATGAGGGCACTGAGTCCATCATCAGTAAATTTGCTGATGATTCCAAGCTGGGGGCAGGAGTTGATCTGCTGGAGGGTAGAGAGGCTTTGCAGAGGGACCTTGACAGGCTGGACAGATGGGCAGAATCCAACAACATGAGATTTAATACATTCAAGTGCCGGGTTCTGCACATTGGCCACAACAACCCCATGCAGTGCTACAGGCTGGGGTCAGAGGGGCTGGAGAGCAGCCAGGCAGAGAGGGCCCTGGGGGTACTGGTCGATGGCAGGCTGAACATGAGCCTGCAGTGTGCCCAGGCAGCCAGGAGGGCCAATGGCATCCTGGCCTGCATCAGGAACAGTGTGGCCAGCAGGAGCAGGGAGATCATTCTGCCCCTGTACACTGCACTGGTTAGGCCACACCTCGAGTACTGTGTCCAGTTCTGGGCCCCTCAGTTTAGGAAGGATGTTGACTTGCTGGAATGTGTCCAGAGAAGAGCAACAAAGTTGGTGAGGGGTTTGGAACACAAGCCCTATGAGGAAAGACTGAGGGAGCTGGGGTTGCTCAGCCTGGAGAAGAGGAGACTCAGGGGTGACCTTATCACTCTCTACAACTACCTGAAGGGAGGTTGTAGACAGGCGGATGATGGTCTCTTCTCCCAGGCAGCCAGTACCAGAACAAGAGGACACAGTCTCAGGCTGCACCAGGGGAGGTCCAGGTTGGATGTCAGGAAGAAGTTCTATACGGAAAGAGTGATTGCCCATTGGAATGGGCTGCCCGGGGAGGTGGTGGAGTCGCCGTCATTGGAGGTGTTCAGAAGGAGACTTGATGGAGTGCTTGGTGCCATGGGTTAGCTGTTTGGGTGGGTTGGATTGGTTGATGGGTTGAACACGATGATCTTGAAGGTCTCTTCCAACCTGGTTTGGTTTATTCTAAATAAAGGTTTATTCTAAATAATGGACATAAACTTGAAGATAGGAAGTTCCATCTTAACACGAGAAAAAACTTCTTTACTTTGAGGTTGCCAGGAACAGGCTGCCTGGAGAAATGGTGGAGTCTCTCTCTGGAGACTTTCATGACCCACCTGGACATGTTCCTGTGTGATCTGCTTTAGGTGATCCTGCTCTGGCAAGGGGGTTGGATTCAAGACATCCCTTCCAACCCCTACCATTCTGTGAAAGCTCTTGCTGTAATGGGGGCCCTCTGTTGCTGTGATATGATGGCTCATGTTTGTTGGGTGGTTGTAGGTCTGTATATTGAAGCAGTATTTGTCCAGGTTAGACTTCACCAGCTCCTGGGGATGATTACCAGTTAAAAAAACACTGTTCTCAAATAGGGAAGGCTGTTTCGTTGCCAGAGAGATTATTCTTCAACATGCAGTAGGTCAGAGCAAGATTACATTCTACATTTCAACGCACTGGGGTTTTTTGTTGTTGTTTCGTTTTTGTCAGAGACTGGCTATGTTGCTACACCAATTGCAATGGTTCAAGCAGGTCTATGTCTTCTGGAAGAGACAGCTTGTCTGCCTAAACAGTAAGTACCTCCCCACGGACAGCAGTTTGATCTCCATTAAAGCTATTGTGTGCCCATGTTTCTCTTCAAAAATCCAGTTCTCCTAATGCTGTGGAGTTCTACTTTACCTCACTCAAATGGCTTTGCACGGGCGATCAGCAGAAGCTCATTTCAAGTCAGTCACTTTAATCTGCCTTTTAATTTCAAAGGACACAGTCACAACTGTTTAGTTATGCTTTTGCATTATCTATTGCATCAGTGTCTATATTATCAGGGAACAGAATAGTTTCTGTTGAGTTTGCTTGGAGAGAGAAAGGAACTTGTTAATGTACAGACTTGTCAAATTCTTCATATGCTTTCCTGGGGGACAGAATGGCTTTTTCTTTTTTAGGCAGGCAAACACACCACTGACTTCAAAAAAGGTCATTCCACCACTGTACCACTAATGTAACTCTTGGTTTTCATTAACAGGGGTGGTGTATATTCTCCCGGAGCTGCCTTTTCCAAAACAAAACTGATTGATCGCCTCAACAAACGTGGTCTTGAGTTCTCTGTTATTAGCAAGGCTGAAGTCAAAATGTGATTTTATGAGCTAACAACTTGCCTGGGTCTAACTCAGTAAAACTCATTGGCTGTAGAAGTCTTAATAACAAGATAGTTTCACTGTGCTATTGTTTGCAGCAGACATAGAAGAAAATTTGAGTTTAATGTTATCCTTCTTGCTGTAGTGAGCAAACCTGTAAAGGGTATTGAGTTTTAAGTCATAAAGATATTAAATCAACAATTTACTGGGGGCTAGTTCTAGAATTTTGTTTAATCTTTTTCATACAGTAGGGCCAGTGATACACTCTGCTTCACAACTAATCACAGTCTTCTTCCTTTGCCCTATTCAGAAAATACTGAAAAGTAGACAGGCCCTGGATAAAAAGTGCCTTAGCAGCTGAAACCACTAGCTCCTGCTACCACTGTGGATAGGTGCTATTGCTTTGTGGCATTCTTGCAAAACCTCAGTCCCCATAGCACAATAGAAGAGTAGTTGTTGTTTCTTAGAGCTAAAGCAACAGATCTCTCTTTATTTCCTGGACTGTAATAAAGGTCAGCTGACTCTGTACTTGCCTTAAGGTACATTAATTTCCATCCTTACGCGCTTGCCTGGAGTGAGCTGTGCTGAAAAATGAGAAAGCACCGAGTGTAGGGTTTGCCCATCTGACTGTGGCATGGAGCCGGCGCAGCCGGGCTGCCCTAGGACCTGGTGGTGTTGGGGCCTCAGGTTCCACCAGCTGGTTTGTGGTGGAGGAGGTGGCGAGGTGGCGGCCGAAAGGCTGGGTACGGGCTGTGGCTGGGGGTGATGCGGTGCGGTGCGGCGCCACCCGTGGACGGGTTTGAGGGGGATGACTGAGAGGAGAAGTGAGGGGGCTGCGCGGGGGAGGTGGTGTGTCGGCCCAGGCAGGGACGAGACGCATCCGTTGGCACAGCGGGCGGTGTCGGTGACGGCGGTCTCTGGTGTGCAGGGAAGACGGCGCTCGGGGCGGAGGTCGACGTGCTGCTGTGCCATGTGGCTGATACGGCTTCGGTGGCCGCCATGGCGAGGCATACCCGTCTGGTGCATGGGCCCGGTGAGTGCGGTGATGTGGGCGGTACGCCCACGGCGGCTGAGGCGGTGCCTCGTAGCTGCCATGCAATTACAGGCCTGCGTGCAGAAGCGCTGTTTGCCCAGTTTAGATATTCAGAGCTTCAACAGCTACTTGGGATGATTACCAGGTGAAAAAACCTGTTCTTAAATGGGCGAGGCTGTTTCATTGCCAAAGAGATTTCCTTCAGCACACTGCAAGCAAGGTTTCACTCTGCATTGCAATGCACTGGACATAGTTTGGGTGGGATTTTTGTCAGAGTCTGACGATGTTGCTACACCAAGTCCAGTGGTTCAGGCAGCTATGTGACTTCTGGAAGATGCTTTTTTGTTCTCTGAAAATTACCAACACATCCAAAAAAAGCTCTCTCTCAGCTGTATCACCTTCAGTTTTTATTGTCCAGCAAATCACCACTCTGCAGCAGTCTCTTCGCTGTAGCAGCTTAAGCCAGAACACTAAGGGAAAATGGAAAGAAAATTTAGAGAGGAAACAAACAGAACAACAAAAAGCTACCAGATTAAAAACTTCAAGTATATTCATGCTTACGTATATGCTTCATTATATTTGTGCTTTTGCACCCCTCAGGTGGTTTTAATTTATGTAACTTTATTATCTACACAGCAAAGAATCCTGAATGGAGGGAAGATTATTTTTTTTTTTCCATCTGTAGAAATTTGTTTTACTTCACAGGATATGACTTCAACCAACCTCATAAGATTTCCTAATGTGATTGGACTCAGATTTACATAATTTCTTCCTTCATTCTGTCTCTTTTAGATCCTGATCAGTTTTATAGCTGACAATTTTTAGTGATTGCTTCATAAGAAAAATGCGTTAAAATATGGTATTAACAGCAGGGAAAGCTACCAGCAGAGACCTTTGGTCGCCTCAGTGGGTTTGCTGGAGCTGGCACTCCATGGGATGGGGTCATGAGTCTCGGTTCAGAGGTGAAGTCTGCTAAATGCAGGTGAACTCTCTTCTGATCAGCAAGTCTTTTGAAAAACTGCCCTTGCTCCTAAGCGTGGATGAACTTGAGGAATTGGCCTTCTCTGCAAGCAAAGTGCTGACAAGCAGGGACATGTTTTCCGTCGTTGCACAGTAGCTGTGAGAGACTAAAAGTTTGTCTCTTCTGATGTGACTCAACAAAGATAAAATCACTTGCTGCTTGCCCTGACAGTAGCTGATATGTGTTGGGCAGAGCCACTGGAATGACTCTTGGAAGGTGCAAGGATAACATCATGATAACTGGACTACAGCTGGCCTACAACAATGGACCAAGGACCCAGCCATCAAGCCTTCAGGACAAGATCATTTCCAGTCATCAGATACCCCAGGAAGGGAGGACGGTGAGACAATGGATTCACCACCTGTTTCCTGATGTGTAAGGAGTGTGTGGGCATGTAGATGGAGAAGGAGGAGGCGGAGCCCTGCCCCCCCCCCCCCATCCAGGCCTCTGCCCAAACACACAGGAATGCACAGAAAGATTTCCTGGGGAACGATACCTGGATATTTACCTAAGGATGATTTCTTGGCCCCTGAATTCCTGAGGGACAATACTTAGATACATACCATGTTTTGGGATTTTTCTTTGTCACTGCACTTTTGGTTTTCTGTAAATGTTCACTGCTTTCCATTTAAACTTTCCATCACTTTTGCAATCCATTTGTCTGAGTGTTTACTGTTGCCAGGGGTGGGGAAGGGGGCTGCCTCAACCCAGCACAGGCCCCTTTTCCAACAGTGCCTTTATATTAATTTGTTTAAATAAATAATTAAAAAATCCTTACAAAGTAAAGGGTTGGGAGATCATCACCTCCTGAACGACCCCTGTCACAAACTGCATTTAAAAAATGGCAACATAATCTTTTTTTCTAAACAAATATTTTACTTGACAAAGCTAACAAGCAAACAAGCTAAAGCAGTGGTGTACCTCCAGATGTCTCTGGACATGGACCCTCTTGGAACCTCCTGGTTGGTGTCTACTACAGAATGCCTGATCAAGAGGAGGCTATTGACAGTGCCTTCTTCAGCTTACAGGAGGCTTTGTGTTTATATGTTGTCCTCCTGCTGCCAGGCTTCAACCAGTCCAACATCTGCTGGAAAAATAGCATGGCAAGCTGTAGGCAATCCAGGAGACTCCTGGAATGCATGGAAGATAACTTCTTAAGTGAGGTAATATCTGGCCCCACCAGAGGGAACGCAATGCTGAACCCAGTGGTCACCAATGCAAGTGGGCTTATTTGTGATCCCAGGAATGGAGGCAGCCTATGCTGCAGTGATCACACACTGGTGGAGCTCACAGCCCTGCGAGATGTGGGTCAGACAAAGAGTAAAGTCAGGACCCTGAATTTTGGGAAAGCAAACTTCCAGCTTTTCAAGGAGTTAGTCAGTTGGACTCACTGGTAAACAGCCCTCAGAGATGAGAGAGTGCAACAGAGCTGGCAGCTATTTAAGGATTCTTTTCATAGAGTGCAAGAGCTCAAAATCCCCAAGTGTAAGAAGTCAGACAGGAAATTAAAGAGACCACCATGGCTGACTCAAGACCTGCTGGTCAAAGTAAGGGGCAAGAAGGAAATTGGCCACAACAACCCCATGCAGTGCTACAGGCTGGGGTCAGAGTGGCTGGAGAGCAGCCAGGCAGAGAGGGACCTGGGGGTGCTGGTTGATGGTAGGATGAACATGAGCCTGCAGTGTGCCCAGGCAGCCAGGAGGGCCAATGGCATCCTGGCCTGCATCAGGAACAGTGTGGCCAGCAGGAGCAGGGAGGTCATTCTGCCCCTGTACACTGCACTGGTTAGGCCACACCTCGAGTCCTGTGTCCAGTTCTGGGCCCCTCAGTTTAGGAAGGATGTTGACTTGCTGGAACGAGTCCAGAGAAGAGCAACAAAGTTGGTGAGGGGTTTGGAACACAAGCCCTATGAGGAAAGACTGAGGGAGCTGGGGTTGCTCAGCCTGGAGAAGAGGAGACTCAGGGGTGACCTTATCACTCTCTACAACTACCTGAAGGGAGGTTGTAGACAGGCGGATGATGGTCTCTTCTCCCAGGCAGCCAGTACCAGAACAAGAGGACACAGTCTCAGGCTGCGCCAGGGGAGGTTCAGGTTGGATGTTAGGAAGAAGTTCTATACAGAAAGAGTGATTGCACTATGGAATGGACTGCCCGGGGAGGTGGTGGAGTCGCCGTCATTGAAGGTGTTCAGGAGGAGACTTGATGGGGTGCTTGGTGCCATGGGTTAGCTGTTTGGGTGGGTTGGATTGGTTGATGGGTTGAACACGATGATCTTGAAGGTCTCTTCCAACCTGGTTTGGTTTATTCTAATAAAGGTTTATTCTAATAAAGGAAATGCAGAGGCAGTGGAAGCAGGGACAGGTATTCTGGGAATAGCATAGGAATACTGTCTAGTTCTGTAGGGATGGGGTTGGAAAGCCCAAGGCATGGCTGGAGCTGAACTTGCCAAGGGATGCAAGGAGTAATAAGAAGGGCTTCTACAGGTATGTCAGCCAGAAAAGGAAGGTCAAAGAAAGCATACCCTACCCTGATAAGCACAACTGTCAAGCTGGTAATGATGAGGAGAAGACTGAGTTACTTAATTACTTTGCCTCAGTCTTCTCTGGGAGCCTCTCTTTTTGTATCTCCCAAGTGGATGGACATGAGGGGGACTCAGAGAGGGACTCAGAGTTCCTCCCCCTGTAAGAGAAGATCAAAAGTCAAAGTCAAGTTGGAGAGAGCTCTGAGCAACCTGATCTAGTTAAAGATTTTTTTCCCTCTGCAGGGGACTTAAGCAGATGATGTTTAAATGTCCCTTTCAACCCCAAACATTCTATGATTCTCTTCTCTTGCAGTCTCTCAGTGTTATGCAAGTCATGGAGAAATTACTTCACTTGTTTGTTTGGTATTTCAAGAAGGCTTCTTCAGTTAGGGGTGAGGTGGGAACATGAGTTATGTGAGGAAAGGGAAAGGTTTCTCACAAACTCTAGTGCAACTGGTGTTGCAAGTTAATTGTTAATTGTTAACCTGGTGGCCTTCTATGAGCAGGTGACAAAATTAATAGATGAGGGGCAAGCAACTGATGTCATTTACCTGGACCTGAGCAAAGCCTTCGACACTGTCCCACACCACATCCTGGTCTCCAAACTGGTGACACATGGGTTTGATGGGTGGACCACTAGATGGATAAGGAACTGGCTTGATGGCCACACCCAAAGAGTGGCTGTCAATGGCTCCATGTCCCAGTGGAGGCCAGTGACAAGCGGAGTCCCTCCGGGATCAGTCCTGGGACCTGTCTTATTCAACATCTTTGTGGGTGACATGGACAGTGGCATTGAGTGCACCCTCAGCAAGTTTGCTGATGACACCAAGCTGTGTGGTGCAGCAGACACGCTGGAGGGAAGGGAGGCCATCCAGAGGGACCTTGACAGGCTGGAGAGGTGGGCACAAGCCAACCTCATGAAGTTCAATAAGAGCAAGTGCAGGGTCCTGCATCTGGGTCGAGGCAATCCCAGGCACAAATACAGGCTGGGCAGTGACTGGCTGGAAAGTAGCCCTGAGGAGAGAGACTTGGGGGTGCTGGTGGACAAAAAGCTCAACATGAGCTCTCAATGTGCACTTGCAGCCCGCAAAGCCAATCAGATCCTGGGCTGCATCAGGAGAAGTGTGGCTAGCAGGTCAAGAAAGGTGATCCTCCCCCTCTACTCAGCCCTGGTGAGACCCCACCTGGAGTACTGTGTCCAGTTCTGGAGCCCCTATTACAAGAGGGATGTGGAGGTGCTGGAACATGTCCAGAGAAGGGCCACGAGGATGATCAGAGGGCTGGAGCACCTCTCCTATGAGGACAGACTGAAGGAGTTGGGACTGTTCAGTCTGCAGAAGAGAAGGCTCCGAGGTGACCTAATTGTGGCCTTCCAGTATCTGAAGGGGGCCTACAGGAAGGCTGGGGAAAGGACTTCTCAGGATCTCAGGCAGTGATAGGACTAGAGGGAATGGAATGAAGCTGGAGGTGGGAAGATTCAGGCTAGATGTGAGGAAGAGGTTCTTCCCCATGAGAGTGGTGAAACCCTGGAATGGGTTGTCCAGGGAGGTGGTCAAGGCCCCGTCCCTGGAGGTGTTTAAGACCAGGGTGGATGAGGCTCTGTCCAGCCTGATCTAGTGTGGGGTGTCCCTGCCCATGGCAGTGGGGTTGGAACTAGATGATCCTTGTGGTCCCTTCCAACCCTGAATGATACTATGATACTATGATGTTCTCCCATTTGTGTAAAGGCCTAGGCAAAGGTCTAAGGGATTTCAGCAGGGTAGGCTTGAAACAGCAGCTGGAACTGCCACCCTACCTGAGCTGGGGGTGACAGGACAGATGTGAACATCCTCTGTGGCATCTCCCACTCTCACACTTAAGGGCAGGGCAGGCCCCAGACTTTGGTCCATGTGCTTTGGTTTGGCACATAGAGAGGTGGCCACCTAGGGCACCACATGTGTAGCATCCCACCTCTGCACAGATACTTCTCACTAAGCTTGAAAAACTTCCTCTTGCTGAAGTCAATAGGTCATGGAACAAACTCATATTCTTAAGAAGATAGGGAGCAGCTTAAGAAGGTGGTGAGGGAGCCAGATCTTAGCCTGAGGAGAGGCTGTGGAAGGACGATGCTCACAGTTTGTACAGTGGAACAAAACCAGAAAAGAAGATGCACTCAAATTGTATCTGGAGACAAATGTCCTTGCTTTCTAACCCCGAGCAGAAGTTTCGTTTATCTGATCTGCCAGTTGATTTTACAAGATTATTTTGTTCATTAAAAAAGGAATAGGAGCCAAATTGCTGCTTGTTTTTTTATTCCTTTGGGGAAAAAAAATACTGTTAAGTTCCATTTTCTTGACATAGGAGCTTTTCCATGACTAGAGCTGCTTTTATCTGAACTCGTCTTATCTGACAGAGAAATCTCAGGCTGGATCCAGCTTATTTTATAACTAAACAGCATTCTAAAACAAAGTCAGAAGGTGAGGGACTAAAAGGTCTATGTGGAGAAGGGAAGGGGTGGGAACCAACCAATACAAACAAAACAACAACCAACCACCACCAACAACCAAAATCAACACTCCCCACCCCCAAAAAAACCCAAACCCAAACCAAACAAAACCCACAACTAGTATTTTTTTCCTACTGATCCCAGCTGGAGCAGAGTTGGGCCAGTGGAGACATTCTGAAATTTATATTCTTCACTTTCCATTGCTGAGTTGCTTTTCCACTGGCAAGCATCCACCATCCAGGTCCTGGCACCTTGTATGAAATGGATCATGCCATCACTAGTCCTTTCCAGGAACATAACACTGCAGACCTAGCACTGGTGTAGCTGTGCTTCTCTTAGTAAGGAGGTGTGTGATAAAATGGGTGGTGTAGCTGTGGTGTCTGTGACACACATAGATGCTTCGCATGAACATAGATGACAGGATGCTAAAGATCACAGTATCACAGTATCGCCAAGGTTGGAAGAGACCTCGAGGATCATTGAGTCCAACCTATCAACACAGACCCATGACTAGACCATGGCACCAAGTGCCACGTCCATTCTCCTCTTGAACGCCTCCAGGGACGGTGACTCCACCACCTCCCTGGGCAGCCCATTCCAATGACAAATGACTCCCTTGGTGAAGAACTTTCTCCTCACTTCCAGCCTAAACTTCCCCTGGTGCAGCTTGAGACTCTGTCCCCTTGTTCTGGTGCTGGTTGCCTGGGGGAAGAGACCAACCCCTTCCTGGCTACAACCACCTTTCAGGTAGTTGTAGAGGGCAATGAGGTCACCCCTGAGCCTCCTCTTCTCCAAGCTAAACAATCCCAGCTCCCTCAGCCTCTCCTCATAGGGCTTGTGCTCAAGGCCTCTCACCAGCCTTGTTGCCCTTCTCTGGACATGTTCAAGTGTCTCGATGTCCTTCTTAAACTGAGGGGCCCAGAACTGGACACAGTACTCAAGGTGCAGCCTAACCAATCCAGAGTACAGGGGCACAATGACCTCCCTGCTCCTGCTGGCCACACTATTCCTAATACAGGCCAGGATGCCATTGGCCTTCTTGGCCACCTGAGAACACTGCTGGCTCATGTTCAGGCAGCTGTTGATCAGCACCCCCAGGTCCCTGTTTGGCAGCTCTCCAGCCACTCTGACCCCAGCCTGTATCTCTGCATGGGGTTGTCGTGGCCAAAGTGCAGCACTTGGACTTGTTGAATGCCATCCCACTGGACTCTGCCCATCTGTCCAGTCAGTCGAGGTCCCTCTGCAGGTCCTTCAACCCTCTAACTGACCAACATCTGCTCCCAACTTGATGTCGTCTGAAAATTTGCTGATGACTGTCTCAATCCCCTCATCCAGATCATCAATGAAGATGTTAAAGAGGACGGGGCCCAGCACTGATCCCTGGGGGATGCCACTGGTGACTGGCCGCCAGCTGGATGTGGCACCATTCACCACCCCTCTCCAGCCAGTTCCCAACCCAGCACAGAGTCTTGCTGTCCAGGCCTCGAGCTGACAGCTTAGACAGCAGTTTGCTGTGGGGGACGGTGTCAAAGGCCTTGCTGAAGTCCAGGTAGACCACATCCACAGGCCTCCCCACGTCCACCAGGCAGGTCACCTGATCATAGAAGGAGATCAAGTTGGAGAGGGAGGACCTGCCCCTCCTAAATCCATGTTGGCTGGACCTGAGCCCTTGGCCATCCTTCAGGTGCACAGTTATTGCCGCCAGGATAATCTGCTCCATCATTTTCCCTGGCACTGAGGTCAGACTGACAGGCCTGTATTTTCCAGGTTCCTCCATCCGACCCTTCTTATGGATGGGGACCACATTGGCCAGTTTCCAATGGGAAACCGGGACCTCGCCGATGAGCCAGGACTGGAGGAAAATGATGGAGAGTGGCTTGGCCAGCCCATGTGCCAGCTCTCTCAGCACCCTAGTGTCAGAAAGCATGCACGGACTCCCTTGTTGATGAAGCAGGAATCATTTATTGGTACAGAACAAGCAGCTTATATAGGAAAAATCGAGCAGGGTAAGCAATTCCCTGACATTCTTGCACCACCGCTGCTAATTGAGTTTTCTCCTTTGATATGCAGCTGTCCATTGTTATCTTCATCCCATATCAGGTTGATCTTCTCCAGCATGGAGGCAAGTGTCCTCCTGTCTCGCACTTCAGGTTGTTTACCACGGTCAGCTCTTCTTTATCATCAAGCCTTCCAGTATTAGTGGCCTGTTATTCTTTCTTGTCCTGAAACCTTCCATAGATACTTTCTGCTTTTCTACACCCTAGGATGGATCCCATCCAGTCCCATGGACTTGTGAGTGTCCAAGTTGCTCAGCAGGTCCCAAACTAATTCCTCATGGATTCCTGGGGCATTACACCGCTCCCCGACCCCATCACCCAGCTCAGGAGGCCACTCGTCCTGAACTCCTGCCTTGCTGTTAAAAATTGAGGCAAAGAAGGTGTTCAGGACCTCAGCCTTTTCCTCGTCTTCAGTCACAGTGTTCCCCTCCAGGTCCAATAAGGAGTGCAGGTTCTTCTTGCCCTTCTTTTTTAGTGTTAATATATTTGTAAAAATGCTTTTTATTATCTTTCACAGAGGTGGCCAGCTTCAGTTCCAACTGAGCCTAATTTTTTTCCTACATAATCTAACAACTTCCTTAAACATATCTCGAGAAGCCTTCCCCTCCTTCCTCTTTTTTCCCCTTAAATCCTCCAGGAGCTGCTTGCTCATCCAGGCCAGCCACCTTCCCCGCTGGCTCATCTTTCAGCACATGGGAACTGCCAGTTCCTGTGCCTTCAACACCTCCTGTTTGAAGTAGGCCCAACCATCCTGGACCCCTCAGTTCTTGAGGGTTGATACCCAGGGAACTTTGCAAATAATTTTCTTAAACAAGCTGAAGTTTGCCCTCCGGAAGTCCAAGGTGAAGGTTCTGTTGGTGCTCCTCCCTATCTCCCTCTATATTGAAAACTTCACTATCTCGTGGTCACTGCACCCTAGGCAGCCTCCCACGATCATCAGCCCTCCTCTACTGGAGAACAGCAGGTCAAGCAGAGCCTGTCCCCTGGTAGGCTTACTTAACAGCTGCATAAGGAAGCTGTCCTCCATGCACTCCAGGAATCTTCTGGACTGCCTCCTCTCTGCTGAATTAAGTTCCCAGCAGAGTTAAAGTCAAAGTCACCCACAAGGACAAGATCTGATGATCTTGAAACGGCCTCCAGTTGCTTTTAGAATAATTTGTCTGCCTCCTCATCCTGGCTGGGTGGTCTATAACAGACTCCAACCAGGATGTCAGATTTGTTAGGCTTCCCTCTGATTTTAACCCACAGGCTCTCAATCCCTTGATCCTCCACCTCAAGTTCTGTGGCAGAGAGTGACTCCCTAATATAGAGAGCCACCCCTCCTCCTCTTCTCCCTCGCCTGTCTCTCCTAAAGAGCCTGTAACCCTGCAATGTAGCACTCCAATAGTGTGTGTTATCCCACCATGTTTCTGAGATGGTGACTATATCATAGTCACCCTGGTGGACCAGGACTTCCAGCTCATCTTGCTTATTGCCTGTGCTGCATGCATTGGTGTACATGCACTTCAGCTGGGCTCTCAACTTCTCAATTAACCCTAATTTGTGCCCCACTCTTTCCTCTTCAGAGGGACTGATTTCCTCACCCACCCCCTTCAGACCTAGTGTCGAGGGTTGGAAGGGTAAGGCCCAAAAGCCTCCTCCCTCCCCCCTGTAAAGTAAAGGGAAAGAAAATTGAAGGGAAAGGGAAAAAAAAAACTCACAGCTGAATTAGCAAAGCAGTGGAGCTGTATATTTACAAAGCAATGTAGGATATGCAGGGGAATATATACAAATTTACAATATTTACAATATATACAAAGATATACAACAAAGTAGCACAGAAATGAGAGTTCCCCCCTCTGCTGAGGGGGTTCCCCACCTCCGCTCTCCCCTCTCTACCCCCTTTGCCCAGAGTGGGTTAGAAAGAGAGAGAAAAGAGGAAAAAAATAGTTAGAAGCAGTTTTGTGTTAATTGGAAAGCAGTTAATACAAGCCTGGTAGCTTATCAGGTTTGTCAGTTTGAAGGCCAAAGCCTTGGCCGAAAGCCCAGCACAGAGAGCTGCTGCCCTGTGGAGGAGCGGAAGCAAGACTAAAGATAAAGTGCTGGAATGCCCAGTATACCCTCCTGCACTCCCAGTTCAGAAGGTGCTTCCTCCCACTTTACCAATGAAATTAGTTTAGATTGTTCTTTTCATTTACCAACTTCCCTTCCACCATATTCCCTTTCTTAAGGGGACAGCCCCAACCGGTGACACCTAGTTTAAAGCCCTCTTAATTAGCCCTGCCAACTGTAGTGCTAGGACTCTCTTACCCTTTCTAGATAATTGCACCCCATCAGGACCCAGCAGGTCGGGTGCAGTGAAAGTAGCCCCATGATCAAAGAAACCAAAATTCTGCTGCTGGCACCATCCCCTGAGCCAATTGTTGACAGCATGGGTTCTCCCATTCCTCTCAGTGTACACCCCTGCCACTGAGCAGAACACCACTTGAGCTCCTGCTCCATCAATCAATTGTCCAAGGGCCTTGAATTCCTTTTTAATCACCCTGGTGCCCTTCTTGTCAATTTCGTCACTCCCAGCTTGTATTACCAGCAGAGGGTAATAGTCAGAGGGCTGGATCAGCTTTGGGAGTCTCCTTGCGATGTCCCTAACCCACGCCCCGGGTAGGGAGCAGACCTCCCTGTGAGATGGCTTGGGACGACATATGGGTCCCTCAGTACCCCCCCAGGAGAGAGTCCCCAACAACTATAATCCTCCTCCTTTTCTTTGTGGAGCTGGTCATTATAGTTGGTGGGGACCGCTTAGCCTTAGGCTCCTCTCCAGATGGCTGCTCCTCAGCCCTCTCATCCCCAATGCCCTCGGCCTGCAGGGCCTCATACTTATTATGCAAGGGCAGTGGAAGAGGAAGACAGGGCCGGGATTGATTTCCCTTACCACCACTGGCAGGGACCTGTATCCATCCCTCCCCATTTCCAGGGACCCTTCCCTCAGCAGGGCAGATCTGCAGAGCCTTCTCCCACATATCTAACTCCCTTTCGCTTTCCCTTATTGACTTGAGCCTAGATACCTCCTCCTTCAGCTCAGCCACTTCATTCTTCAGCTCCACCACCAGACTGAGGAGAAAGTTCACCTGGCCACACCTGACACAGGTGTTCTCTCCTTCCCCCTTTACTCCAAGTGCCAGGCTGAAGCACTCTCTGCAGCTGGCAGCCTGGACTCCGGCATGCTGATGCAGCAACTCTGTCTGGGTAAATGCTATTTTGCTAGTCTTCATCTGTCCAAGCAGAAAGCCCACGATTCAAGCAGAGAGGTCCCAAATGCCGGTTCCGGTCAGCTCTCAAGCCAAAAGGGCATTGTGCGCACAGCCCAGGCAGGTTTTAAACCTCCCACGGCTAATGTCACACTCCCGATCCCAAGCAGGCTTGCAACAACATGATCTTGCCGGACCTCCCTGCCAACCAGGGGTCCTCCCGACCCGCAAAGCCCCGAAATAAAGCGAAAACCCAAGCGGAAAGCTCTCGATTCAATTGGAGCAGTCCTGAATGCCAGTTCCAGTCAGCTCTCAAGCCAAAATGGCTTGCTCTATCTTGTGACACTTAGGAGGTCTGACATGGCACTTCTCATTCAGAATGCACACACTTAAATTGCCCTTGGCAGACATTTCTCCAATGTGTCCATGAAAAGCCTGTGGTGTGGTAATCCACAGTTCCCCAGCATGGTCCTGGCAGGGCTCTGTTGCCCTTTTGGGGAGGCATTTGAGTTGGGATCTCTTCTCTGCAATTTAATCCCATTGGTCTTCCTATCCCAGCAGTCTTGTTGACGTCTCCCATGTCCTTTGCAGCTCCTGGTTTTGATTGTGAAAAACTTAACTGCATCTCTTCTCAGCCTTCTTTTCCCTCACAGGAACAATCCAAATTCTCTCTATCCTTTCCTACACCATGACTGGTTGCTATTGCTGTTTTCCTTCAGGCTGCTGGTCAATATTTCCTCAAACTGTAGCATCCCAAATGACTAATTTCTGCTGAGCCCAAATTGGTGCTAAATAGAGGGAGTATCAATTCATATTTTCACACATCTCACCGCTGCATGGTGTGACCCAGTATGATGCTCACCTTTCCCCACAGCAGCACCTTGCTGCTGTGACACTGCTAACACCTAATCTTGGCAGGACAGCTGTGTAGCCAGGTGTTGCCTTGTCAATGTCTGTTCCTCTAGAAAGCCATATCAAGTTTGCATGTTCTCTTGCCTTTATCAAACTGCTTTCTGGTTTTTAGGTAGTTTCTCCACTTGGGATAGATAATTTTGAATTCTTAGGCTGTCTCCTGTGTATTGGAAGTCCTTCCGCCCTAGTGATTGTTTGCAAATGCAGTAATTGTAGACCAGGCTCTCAGTATCCAAAGCACTAGTAAAGATACAGTGTAGTACCATGTGTGAGAAAATGCCAAGCTTTACTTAGTCAAAGCACATCTGTTGCTTACCTGGCATGATGATTTCCATTTTTATCCTCTCACAGAAGCCTGAAGTGGGTTCCACATTATTTCCTCATTAATCTGCATTTTGCCATCACTCATCTGGCTTGGCATCTTTCATGTATTTGCAAGTAGCCTGATTTGTTCTTACAGTGTTTTTATGGGCACGGGACTTAAGCCAGCTGGGCTCCAGTTATCTTGCTCATCTGTTCCCTCTTTATAAACCTAGGCACTGCATTTGCCCTTGGTCAGTTTTATGTGATCTCCATCACTTTCTCCAAATTCTCAGGTAACCTCAGCCAGCTCTGAGATAGCTTCTGCCAGTGGTGGAAATATGCATGGGAAATTTAATTAGGTACAATCAGTTGATAACATTTTAATTTATCTAAATGCTCTTTTCAGGTAAATTTAGATTGCTTTCTCTCTTTTTTTTTTTTTTTTTAGTATCCTGGAATCTCAGTCTTTTGGTGGCAGTTTTGTCAGCTGTCTGGCCATGTTTCATCCTTTTAGTGGAAACAGGGAAAAAAAAGTTAAGCACTGTCATTGATATATTTAAGTAATAGAAATGTAGGAAGGGAAAGGACTAGCTACTTCTGTAAGTCCCACCTCCAGTGGGAGAGATACAGAGATTAGGCAAATCTTGGCATCTAGCAAGCTTGTCCCTCTTTAATAAGTTCCTGCCAGGAAACTATTACCTTGCATTGGTAACACTGAAAAAGCAGGGTGAGCTTTTGGAGTCCTCATCACTGCAGCACTAGCACCATCTCAGCTATTGCCCTGATGGGTGGACAGCCTCTGCAAGCTTCCAGGCACCACTGTTTGGGTGGCAAAATAGTGTGGAAAGGGAGGCTGGGGGTAAGAGTTCCTAAGGCAGGAGGAGGTTGCAGTGTGGGCTGTCATGGCCAAAGGGTCTCTCCCTCAGCCCTTAGTGCAAAGAAAGAGAGGTGCAAGGCTTGGGCTTGGGCTTCCTTGGCACAAGGCTTCCAGGTGACAGTGGGGCAGTGAGGAGGGAAAATACAAATGAGATCTCCAGGAGGGAGCCTGGCGGTTAAGGGCAATGCTCACCAGCCAAATAATGTTATTGCTAACTTTTTGTGCTGGGTTGAGGCAGCCCCCTTCCCCACCACTGGCAACAATAAACACTCAGACAAACGGATTGCAAAAGTGATGGAAAGTTTAAATAGGAAGCAGTGAACATTTACAGAAAACCCAAACAGTCCACCCAAACAGTCTCTCATTCAGGCTCAAGTGTCAGTCCATTCCAGTTCTTCTCTCATCTAATGGAACCTCTCGGCGATGCAGAGTTCACTCTTCTGTGGTGCAAGCTCTTCATGGATCCGTTGGACATCCTGGTCACCTGGAAAGAACCTCACAACTTCTCAACCAAACCATTATTTCCATCTCTATTTACTCAGCGGCATATTTCCACCCCTGGGGCAAGCCAGTCAGAACACTCAGGCTCTAACTGCTTCTCCACCCCTCCAGGAAAGCAGCACGCTGAGCCTTTCACAATACTGCACAGACCTATCCCAAGCCCAGTGCTGACCGCTTACAGCCAGGGCCCAAGGCTGTACAGATGCATGTCACAGTACACCGCCTTCCCACTAGGCATTCGCGTACCAAGGCGTGACAGCATCCAACAACACAACCCTCCCCCGGAAGAGGGAGGGGCTGCACCACAACCTACTGAGAAAAAGAAAGGTGGAGCCAGATGCTAGGCGCCATTTTCGGAACTCATCCGAAAAGGTTGGGGAAGAGACTAGGGCCGGCCCCGACGCAGCCCTAGCACACGGCCGGGGCCGCCATCGCCGTTCTGAGCACACAGCCAGGTCTGCCGCCAGTGCAGCACAAGTGCACGGCTGGGGCTGCCCGCACCGCAGCCCGAGTATACCACAGGACTCCAGCCGCCTCTACCGCTGCAGTACAGAATCAAAATCGCCTCCACCCCTCGGGCATTCAAACGGCTCCTCCAGCAAAAAGCCATAAGCGCATCCTCAGGGCCCTTGAGAATGGTTTCCAGCTGAAGTCCTCGTTCGCCCTTCTTGGGTGTAGGGAGCCAGTCTCACCTGCTTGCTGCGGCTGGCCCTATCCCTGCAGTGAGAACGGACCTGACTTTGATCTGCTCACCACTGCCCCTCCCCCACTTCACTCCCTGCCACTTCTGCCGCTCCACACAGAATAAAGGTGGAGGAAGGGCAGGTCCCGCATTCTCAAGCAGTGCCCCAATTCCAATGGTTAAGAACCAACCCTGCTTGAAAAAGCAGGAGGGGCTCCGTGCCACCAGCCACGCACCAGGTGTCCCCTGCAATCCACAAGAACTCACACAATCGCCCCAACAACAAAACTTGAGCCCCAACTGCCAAAACCCAAAACGATGCACAGAACTAAATTTAAACTCTCTTATCTTTTACAATCCGATCTGTGGAGCAAGTACAATAACAATTAACTCCAACTCCTTGTGGCAATGCCAGCGATGAGCAATGTGAGCTGTGTAGGCCTAGACCCTGACATGGTGGTAGGCCATGCTCAGCATAAATGCAGAGCCAGCTAGCAGTGTATCAAAACAGTGCTGTGCCTGCGGCATGTAACTAAAGCAGGACACTGGTAGCTATAAACACAGAAAATTATCTTGGGACAACAGGACATGCACCTGCATCAACAAACCTTGCGTGTCGTTAGTAGTTGGACCAATAATCTATAATAGTGCGATGGGAACGAATGAAGCCATGCCAACAAGGCACTCCGAGTTTATATAAGTTGTAGAAGTTCCCTTGCTACACACTTCTGCCTTTCCTGTCCCTTCTTCTTCTATGCTTTACTTTACTGTGCTATACTCGCACTACAGGCCTGCACCATAGGCCTGCAACACTGGAACAATAAAGGAACAATACTTGATCATATTGGTCAGCCGTATTGATTCCAATCTCTGTTGCCCATAACTCCTGGCTGGCTAGGCCAAGAATGTAAGGAGTTGGAGGCAGACCCCCTCCTCACAACAACCATCCTCTGCTACCAAGAATGTGCTGGGTTGAGGCAGCCCCCTTCCCCACCACTGGCAACAATAAACACTCAGACAAACGGATTGCAAAAGTGGTGGAAAGTTTAAATAGGAAGCAGTGAACATTTACAGAAAACCAAAAGCGCAGTGACAAAGAAAGATCCCAAAACAGACCCAGAGAGATCCCATCCCCACCTGAGGGTACACCCAAGACCCCCAGGGCTCCTTCTTCCCCCTCCCACTGCTAGGCTAGTCTCAGCTGGCCAGATCTGAGACTGCCCATCCCCCCGTGGCCTTGGGCCTAGGCAGGCCCAAGGCCGGGAGGCATCTCCCCCAGTTACCGGCTGACGGAGGAGGAAGAAAAGAGGAAGTGATAGACCCTGCACTGGATCTTATAGTGGTGCAGAGAATTGTGGTAAGACATACATAACTTCCTGTGCCCACCCCTCTGGGCTGGACTTCTGAACACAGGAAGTAAACACAGCAGGGGGCACCCAGCTCAAACAGCAACACTTTTATACAGGATCTTCTTCTCAGCTTGAAGGGAAAGACACTTATTCAGGGCTTCACCCTTTCCTGCAATAATTCTTGACTTGCTTGTGACTTGCCCATGGCTGTATGGTGCCCATGCTGTCTCTTGCTCTTCAATTATTTTTTTTTCTGCAGCATTTGCAGCAGCATCACAGATCAGAGACCCTGAGAAATATCCCCAAGCTGTAAAAATGGTTAATCATCCAACCATCTAATTTCCAATTCAGCAAGTATTACACAAGCAGTCATAAATGCTGAATCTTTGAGAACAAGAGCAGCTTCACATGCAATTGTTTAGTGCAGCCAGTGTTCAAAGCAAAAAAAGTTTCTTGGAATGTTACATTATTCTTTGTTGTTTTAGGTTTTTTGTTGGTTTTTATTATTTTTTTTAAAATACTAAGTGGTCCTTTAATCAGAGCTAAGCTCTGACAGATGGCTTTGTCCATCTGGCACTACCGAAGAGTGTAAAAGTTTAATTTACGTGGAAAACTTATTTAAAATTAACTTATTTTAAATTATATTAATTTAAAACAACTGATCTTTTCATCCTGGGAATGCATGATGGTGCCTAAGCATCACTATAAATTCAACTGCCAAGAAGTGGGAGAGAGTTTTCAGACAGAACTGATGGCATGAGCAGTTTTTCTCTCTTCATAGTTGTGAAATATTTCTAAGGAAAAAAATCCTGTGTACAAAGTGCAATATCCCTCACAGACAGATTCACACAGGCTCTGGCTTATGCTGAAGGGAAGTACCGTGGCAGCATCTGCTCTCAGTCTCTGGTACAAGGGAGGGCATCTCCGGTTGAAAAGCAGAGCTGGAGATCCTGGCTCTAAGTATACCTGGCTCAGCATGCCACCTGAAGAGATTAGATGAAGGACCACTATTGATGCTTCTCCTACCTGACTAAAAACTTCATGCTCATACAGCCTGCTGCAAAGGGCTGAAGCTCTTGCCAGCTGCACCAGCAACTTAGGGTGCTGAGGGCTCAACTGGAGAAGGCAGCAGAGAGAAGCTGAGCACAGCCCCAGTAAGAAAAAGCAGGGCTGTGTGCCTGCACTACAGGAGAAAAGGGAAGAGGAGATGGGAAGCGTCTAGAAAGTTTGCAGAATGGCTCAGGGAGGGAGGTGAATCCACATGAAACCAGGCTTTATTAGTCCTGTTGCACATGGAGCAGTGTTACTCGTGCAGGCATCAGCTTCAGAAAAGTTAGACAAGAAGGGTCCTGCAACAAACAGTTGCACAGGAGTTTCTAATAAACACCAGAATCTGCCATCTTTCAGAGTATGATCCCAGTCCCATGGTGACCTGTGGGGTGAATCCTTTTGGATATTTGGGAACTTTGCTGGGTCGTTCTGGGAATCTGAAATGTTCCCTGAATGGGATGTTGTGCTCAGAGAATAAAGCAACACTTTTTCTGTGACAAAGTAAACATTTATCAGTCACTTTTTGTTCTTTTAGTATCATCAAGTACCCAACCTGAGAAGGAATACCATGTTTATGTTTATCCTGGAATAAGAAAACATTCTATGTCAGTTCAGAAAAAAGTTCTTTCTGTCTGCTACAGGAAAGATGATTGTCTTACCTTGAATCATGAAGGGCTTGAAGTTTGAGTATTGTTTCACGCTGAAGTTAAAAAAAAATTCTGCTGTCCTGAAGATCAGAACAGAGTATTTAGTATTTCTCCAGCAACCAGATCCATTATTTACAGTGACAATACACAAGGCTTCTTAGCAATGGTAATATTTTTGTCTACGAAGAACAATGCCCTAAAATTAAATCCTTAGACAAGACTGCTTTGCATTAAAAAAGTGCTTTGTTTTTGAGACTTTCAAGTCAAGCTAGCCTCTAAAGACAGTATGAAAAAATCTTAGATCATTTATGTGGTGGTTTAGGCTGGGTGCTGGCCCAGATGCCACTTGCACAGAACACACCTGGGAGGTCCCAAGGGGTGGGCCCAGCCTAGGGGGTGGTCACAGGCAGGTATTCCATTTCCCATAATGCCCTGCTCCCCTATAAAATGTCCATGCGGGGTCTTCACTTCCTCTTTCGTCCCCAGCTGCTGCCTAGGTAAAATGGCATGAGCCGCCTCCCTTGGGCCTGCCCAGGCCCAAGGCTGGGTTGGGGGGGAGGAAAGAGCCCTGGGGGGGGGTTTGGGTGTACCCCCAGGTGGGGATGGGATGTTCTTGGGCATGTTCTGGGATCTCTCTCTCTGTCACGGTGTTTGTGGTTCTCTGTAAAACTTTCATAGTTGTTTGTTTTTAAATTGTTTTTCTATTTAAACTTTCCATCACTTTTGCAATCCCTTTGTCTGAGTCGTTGTTTCTGCCCTGTGGTGAGGAGGGCGTTTGCCCCAACCCATTACAATTTATTAAAAAGGAAACTAATCAGGTTGTTGCTATGCGACAGCAAACTATTAAAATGTATCATCTCATGTTTTGATGGATTTTCTGATGGTATTTTAATCATGTAGTATCTGACAGCAGAAACATAGTTTCTACTGAAGTCAAATGAGATGATTTTTAAAGGTTCTAGAACACACTTTATTTCCTTTCAAACGTTCTATCATTATGCCCTAGCAGTGAGAGATAATAGCTCCAGGCTGCCTGTTCAAAGCCAGGCCTCATGGTGTGGTGATTGTTGAGTTCCCTCAAGTTGTCAGGGTGGTGGCCTGTGAATCAGAGGAGGTGAGAGTGGATCCATAGTCCATCATGCTTTGCCTGCACAGCTCTCTGTAAACTCCTGAGTGTGTTGCAGGACTGCAAAGCTACAGCAGCCTGTCAGGTTACTGACCTGAAAGCTGGAACTTGGAGCTCATACTTTTGATACAGGAGAGAGGAGACGTTTGGAACCCTTTAAAGAGAATTGGAAACCAGACATACACTCTGGGTCAGTGAGCCTCTACTGATTGCCATCAGGAGACATATTAGGAAAGGGCCAGAGTTAGTGCCCTTCTCCAAACCTTGGGTCCTATCTTAAGGGCTGATGGTAGGTAGCATCTTGCCTTTGCAGAACCAAACACAGCTCAATGTATCTTTCAACCAAGAACAAAACAAACAAACCAACCCACCCACCCCCCAAAACATTGGCACTAATGCCTGAATTTTAAATTGGTGTTTGAACACATGATCAGGAAATAAGCATTTTCAGCCTTTCTCAGCTGGAGAATGTTCAAATCCATATCAGAGAGAATCAGCAAGGAAGACTGTAGCTGAGGGATAAGAGAGTGCACTTGGGGCACCGAGGGCAGTTCTGTTTACACACTGCACTTTAGGTCTTCAGATGAAAAGCAAGAATAATTTTGGAAACACAGAATGGAGCCTTGCTGGCCTTCTGAGTCATATTTCCTCCTGCCTTGTCTATTCTGTGCTCTGGAGAGCTGTGTTTGTACTGCCTCTGCCCAAGGGAGGTGGCTCCTGACCCTGTGAGGACTTTATTACCTTGAAGTACAACTGCCCTGACAGAAAACTTACAGAGACAAGGCACAGGTGTTTTGTAACTGAGTATGAGTTACTGATGTTTACCACATCCTCACAGCCTTCATTTTACCTTCATCTGTCACCTTTATGGTGAAAACTACTATCACTTCTGAACTCAGTGTGTGTATCACAGTATCACAGTACATTAGAGGTTGGAAGGGACCTCAAGAGATCATTTTGTCCAACCCCTTGCCACAGCAAGGATCATTTAGGATAGTCCACATAGGAATGCATCCAGGTGAGTTTTCAAACTCTCCAGAGAAGGAGACTTCACAACCTCCCTGGGCAGCCTGTTCCAGTGCTCCACCACCCTCACTGTAAAGAAGTTTCTCCTCATGCTGAGGTGAAAACTTCTATGCTCAAGCTTCTACTTGTGGTTCCCTGTCTTATTACTGTGCATCACTGAAAAGAGCTTGGTCTACTCCACTTGACACCCACCCCTCAGATATTTATAGACATTGATGAGATCCCCTCAGTCTTCTCTTCTCAAGACTAAATAGCCCCAGGGATCTCAGTCTCTCTTCACAGGGGAGATGCTTAAGTCCTATAATCATCCTTGTGTCTCTCCATTGGATTCTCTCTAGTCTTTCTTGAACTGGGGAGCCCAAAACTGGACACAGTATTCCAGGTGTGATGTCACCAGGGCGGAGTAGAGAGGTGGAAGAACTTCCCTAGACCTGCTGGACACACCCTTCTTGATGCACTCCAGGATACCATTGGCTCTCTTGGCCTCAGGGCACATTGTTGTCCCAACAATGTGAAAACAGAAGTAATGGCCACAACATTGGCAGCCCTTTATTCCCTACATACTGGTTTAAAAGCTGACTTGTAATTTTTCTCTCTGGAAATACCAGTTCAAATAGGTTTCAAAGCATTTAGATGCTTTAAAAGAGAATGGCACCACTGGAAAAGCTCCTCTGTAAAAGATGCACTGTCAGCTCATTGCACCTTCCCAAGCACAAAGACAGCAAAAATCTTGCACTGCAGTGGGGAAACCCTGGCTTTCTGTGACCCTCACCAGTCAGGCCAAAAGCAGGACTGTCTTTTCTGGTGTGAGAGGCCTAAGCCCATCCATAGAGAGGCACAGAGTTTCCTAAACATAAATAACTGAAGGAGAAGAGAATTTAGTCCAACAACTATTTAGAATTAAATTGATAAGCAGATCTGCCCTTCCACTGCCAAGTGTGTGCTCCGTGGAACTGAGGCATTTTATCTCAACTATCACACTTCTGGAGGGTCCCACAGAACCCTGACTCCCACAGTTCATGAAGCACAGTACCACCTCAGAACTGATTAAAGTAATAACTCAGTTTCTAGCTGTCATAAGCTGTCATAAGCTGGAAATTGTTACTTGGTTTTGATTAAAAGCTTCAAACAAGAAAATCGTCATGATCATTTTCTTTTTAATTCATTTAAGGAAAAAGCCCTAGCCCCTTATATAAAAGAATAGCATGATCCATGACTTTTGGACATGTGTAATTGGCAATAGGACTACCCTGTACATGCTAGCTCAGTTAGTGCACACTTTTCACCATATGCACATTGTAGAAATTAGGACCCTGATGTCCATTTGTCCGTTAAACCTCCCCAAATCTGGCTGCATGTGATCTGTTCTGGAGATGCTGCTGGGCACCGGTTAGTATTTGCATTGCAGCATCTGATATTACCTGTAGTGTCCCTAGCTATAGAAGGAAACACTTTCCCAGGGGTAGCATTCACAGCCAGGCTTGTCAGTATAGGGGCTTGACACTCGTAGCACCACAGAGTGTTTAAGCTCAGTTCACTTCTGTAGTTGAAGCCTTTTGAAATCTTTGGAACCACTGCCCAGAATAAAGCACAGGTAAAGAGGCGGCTGCCAAAGTAAGAGCTGCACTTCTGTCTCAAGTGTTCCTCTAGTGCAGTAACTATTTTAGATAGACTAGAAGTAGCACTTCCTAGAAATACTGGTTTTCCCATGACAGCAGGATTTTTGTAAGCTCTACAAGACTCGACATATAGACATGGGAAAGTAACAGACCAAACAGAGCCTTCCATACATCATCCACTCATTCCTCCTAGTCCTAACTGTAAAATGAGTAGGCAAGACTTGTTTTCTTTTCTCTCCTCATTTCTTCCTCTGAAAGTAAACTGATCAAGCCAGCCTAACCATGAAGCAGTTGGAAAAAAAGGAGGGAAGCTGGTAAGAGCTGAATGCATGATTCTTTCTCTTAAAACAAGGAAACCAAATTCTGTGACATGGGAAACTCCTATGTTACTTAGCTGTAAGGCTTGTGTCTTATGCTGTGACTTGAGGGAGCACAAACTTTAAAGCACAGAAACAAATTCTGAGGCTTAAAAACAAGCTCAGCTGTTGTCAGCACAAGTAACATTTAATTAACCTGGAAACTCTTAGTGAGGAGTTTGAGCTACAAATGATCAAAGAAGATGTCTCTCCCCCATTTCGTTGGTCTGGTTTAACTCTCTACAAAGGGATGTTTTGCACTCTGAGCAAGGAGGGGGTGCGTCCTTCTTTGAAGTTGTTTTCAAGTGCTTTTGGCAAAGCTGGTAAGAAATGTGATGTTTTCTATCTCCCTTTGCAATAAATCTACCAGCTGCAGAGGCCAAAGCCTTTCTCTGAGAACTGCAGAAGACTGCAAGGGGCTGCTCTTCCACCGGGTGTGAACTTCCTGTTAAATCTTCTCTACTTTTATACCAGCTACTTTAGAAGCCTGTTATAGACCTTCTTGCTCAAGCTCAACAAGTGACACATCTAAGAACATGTTTACGCTGAGGTCGGACAAGGAACCTGGGGCAGAGCTGAGCCTAAACCATGTGTTTTAAAAGTTTTCCTGTTGCAGCAGCCCCATCCAAACCTGAAAGGAAGCTGAGCTGGAACTTTCGACAGCTCAACTCCCTCCTCAAAATGCTGCTCCCAAAGCAAAAGATAGCACTTCAAATGGTACTGTTAAGTGTCATGTAGCCTTACTGAGTTTGTTTCCTGATCCAGAGGAAAGGAGCAGCAGCAGAGAGAAAAGGCAAGACCATCCTCTTCAGTGGCAGCACAAACTAATTTAAGTGATTAAAGTCACGTTCTACCTGTGATCACAGAGGACCAGCAGTAAAGACATAGCTCTTGAGCAGTGTATGTGGTTCAGTAGGTAACTGAAGTAGTAGGTACTACTCCATACAAGTGATCATAATGTATTAAATTCAGCCTTCTAGCAGGAAGGAAAAAGAAAGACACATGAGCTCCATACTAATGCCTTAAACCTTTTTTGGAAATGTTATTCATGAGAAAACGAAGATGTTGTTTGATATGAAAAAAAGTCATGAAACTACTGCTTGAATATATAATCCATCCAGACATATCAGAGCTGTGGTGCCACAGGAATGGAAGCTGACAGATGTGAGCATAACTTTTAATCCAGGAAACAGTCCAGCAATCCTGACTTCCACTGAGGGACGTGGCAGAGAATACAACTAGAAGCAGTCACACAGATAAAAGTGGTATGTTGAGAAAGGTCCAATACTGTGTTGTTTAGAGAAAAGTCATAATGTGTTAGAATCCTTTGAAGCTTTTAAAAAATAATTAAATTACCAAAGGGTTAGAAGGAAGATAATTTATGTATTAATAACTGATGGAATAACTGAAAACAAAGTTTTATCAGTGGAGAAAGGACGTCAGTGGAAGCCCTCAGTAATCATCAGCTGGGCTTGTGATCTTCAGCATATGGATCAGTGAAGCAACAAAGTTTGTTGATTATAAAAGCTATTTGGCTAGGCTATGCCCATCTGAGTTTAGTCGAGGTTTTCAAGGTACATAATGACTTACAAGCGATCCTAACCAGCAGTGAAAATGCACAAAGCAATAAAAAGTTCAAGACTGTAATAATAATGTTTAATTGATATATTTTATAATTAACATTTCCTGGTGGTGGTATCTTCAAACACCACCATAACTTACTCACAGAACGTGTTCACAAGTTCAGTTATTCGGTTGTGGGTTTTACACCGCACATACAAAGACAGTTAAAAGATTTAAGCACAGATCTAGCCTTTCCAATACAGCAATGCAAATACAGGTGCTGTGATCTGTGGGTTTCCCACAAATGGGATTCTGTGGCAGATTGGCTGGGTACTCACAATTTGCTCCTCTGTCTGGTATCTTGCCAGATGCTGTGGCTATAATTCCAGAAGCCCTTGGCTTGGAGAGGGCTAGGGGGCCTCTCATCGTGTCCAGTCACTGGGCTGTAGCCTCTTCTGGGATTCAATTCCCTTGGAGCTTTTCCCCTTTCTGCCTTGGTCCAGGTGCAAGGCCCGGGTGAAGTTATTGGTCTGCTAGAGCAGGTTCTTCAGCTGCTACTTGGGCAGCATTTGGCTCTTGTTGCAGTCTGGGTGAGGACAAGGCAATCTGCCTGACTTCTTGGCTGGTTTAAATACTGTCCCAAGAGAATTAATGCCCTTTGGTAACTTTACCAAAGGGAAGTCACGTTTGACCAACTTGATAGCCTTTTATGAGGACATAACCAGGTGGGTAGATGATGGTAGAGTGGTGGATGTGGTCTGTCTTGATTTCAGTAAGCCAACCAAATCCTGGGCTGCATCAAAAGAAGTGTGGCCAGCAGGAAGCACTTTTACCACTCTACTCCACTTTCCTGAGACCCCGCCTATAATATTGTGTCCAGCTTGCGAGTCTCCAACACAACAAGGATGTGGAACTCTTAGAGTGGGTCCAGAGGAGGGCCACAAAGATGATCAGAGGGCTGGAGCTCCTTCCCTATGAAAATACACTTATCGATTTGGGATTGTTCAGACTGGAAAAGAGAAGACTATAGGGAGACCTTATAGCAGCCTTCCAGTATTTGAAGGTGGCCTACAGGACAGCTGGACGTTTTACAAAGGCATTTATTAACAGGATGATGGGTAATGACTTCAAACTGGAAGAAGCTAGACTTAGATTATGCATTAGGAAGAAATTCTTTCCCACAAGGGTGGTGAGGCTCTGGAACAGGTTGTCTAGAGAAGTTGTGGTGGCTCCAATCCTGGAAGCGTTCAAAGCCAGGTTGGATGGGGCCTTTAGCAACCTGGTCTAGTAAGAGGGGTCCCTGTCCATGGCAGGGGGTTTGGAACTAGATGATCTTTAGGGTTCCTTCCAACCCAAACTATACTATGATTCTACGCTCTTCTGAAACTCAAGCGGCAAACTACTAGGTGCTGGGTGCCATTCTGGGAACACAGTTGAGTCAAGGTTACCGTGGAGTGAATCAACTCTTGTGCAATATTTACAGACCCAAAGCTGAGATACTGTGAGATCTTGATGAGATCTTCTGAGTCACAAGTACACTTACATTTTATACTCTTGGTAGTGCCTAAGGTTACATGAAAAGGGGTTTTCATTAGCTCTGTGGAGCCCAGATTTTCTCCACATGACGGCAAAGACCTAGAGCTGTCTAGCCTATGTGCTGCTTGCAAAAATATAATATTCACTTTACTATTTCCCAATAGTGCTTAAATGGAAGAAAAGGCATCTCTCAAAGCAAATCTATCTCTTTAGGAGAAATCTCAACAGCACCATAATTACATTCTTGATATATGGTGAATCTTAGGCATTCTGTCATGGGAGGAAAAGGTTGGAAGGAAAACATAAGCCATAAAGTTTAAACTCATATCTCCAGTTCTGTTAGAGACAATAAAGATAGAAAAGAAATTATATGCCATTGCATTAAAATCTGTCCAATGGGCCACAAACAGATTAGCACTAAAACTCTTTCCTCAGGGTGAAATTGTCAGCCAACATCAACCAACCCTAAATTACGGAGCAGAGAGGATGCAGTTCCAAATGTTTCCAGTGTAACATCTAGTGAAGAGTTTTTCAAATTAGTCCCTCAGAAGGTCAATCGTTAAACTATTTGCCAAAAGAACAAATTATCCCTATGGAAGAAACACAAACATGATTAAAGGCAAGACTATGTTGATCGAAAGAGGAACTCAAATCAGCGATAAACAACCTGGAATAATTTCCTGAACAGAAAACAAATCAAGCCAGAGCTGCAATCTCTACACCACAACTAAGAAAAACTTCCCTTCCCTACTCAGTAAACTGGTCAGCGGAATTGTCTTTACTCAAGTGCACCTCTGGCATAAACCATAAATCCATTGTCTCGTGGAACACACACTGAGAAATGAAGAATCTCTCTGAAAAGACACATCTGCAGAGACCCACACTTTGAACTGTTCACAAGACTGCCCAAACTACTGAAACTGAAACAGTTGATAGTCATTAATCCCCAGTATCCTCACTGCCCCATAAGCACACACTCTTTACAGAGCAATAAGATGGTAGAGGTTGGAAGGGACATCTGGAGACCATCTAGTCCACCACCCCTGCTTAAAGCCAGTTCACCTAGATCAGGTTGCACAGGATTGTGTGCAGGAAGGTTTGGAATCACTCCCGAGAAAGAGACTCCACAACATCTCTGGGAAGTCCGTTACACTGCTTTGTCACCTTCATAGTAAAGAAGCTTTTCCTTATGTTCAGATGGGACTTCTTGTTTTCCAGTTTCTGACCTTTACCCCTTGTCCTGTTGTTGTGCTCCACTGAAGTCTGGCCCCATTCCTCTTGACATTGCCTCTCTGTGTTCTCTTCTCCAGGCTAAAGAGTCCCAGGTCTCTCAGCATAAGATGCTCCAGTTCCCTAATCATCTTTGTAGCCTTTGTTAGCCTGTATAATTTCCAGTTGCCAGTAAAGAGATAGAGAATCATAGAATGCATTGGGTTGGATTCCCTGCTCCCAAGCTCAGAGCTGTAACCCTCTCCCAAGACAGTTGTCACTCAGACCAACAACTCAACTCAGTTTCTGCAAATTAGACACCAAGTGGACACATGTGGAGAATACACTCATTAACATTAATCACAAGAGAAATTTTTAAACCAGTATCTTTTGGCCAGGCCAGTAAAATCAGACCTCTCCCATCTGACATGTCAAAAGAAGCTGTGGGTGTGAGGAGGACCAATTGCAGGGTTTCCCTGATACACCAGCACCAACTGCTATTGGAGCCCAGTGGACTCTGGACTTCCAATTCCTCCACTTATCTAAATAACATGTTGGGAATTTGCCTTGAGATCCAGGTAAGACATAGCACCAGTTGTTGGCTAAAACATGATGCTGACATGTACAAGGATTTGCTTGTGAAAATTAATTTTAAATCCTACCATTGCAGCAACATGTAAATTAAAAGCTCTTAAATCCATGCTTAGTGAAACTGTTTTTCTGAAATAACCACATGCAGTAGTGGTAGGCACCCAGAAACACTGAGGTAGGCTGGAAAGACAAATAAGTATTGCCATCAAATTCCTTGTGCCAGCCATGACCCCTGTTTGTTGTTTGGATGATGGTCCTCAGCGGATAAGCCGTGACATAGCAAGGTTTGATCTCCTACAGTCAGAGTGAGCATTTGTGCACACCGGATCTGGCACTAGGATGCCATTATCACTGGTGGAGGACTCATGCTGTGAAAGCATGAGGGACAACATGTGGCTAAAATTTGCTACAGATAAAGCAAACCCCAATGGGACCAACAGGCATGCTAGAGAGGAAGAGAGGCATATAACCTCCTACATCTATTTGCTGTGCAAAAGCCCATGAGGCTCCTATGTGTAAAATACCAATAGGCAGCTATGTTTAGAGGCCTGCATCCCAATCTTTCATGGACTTCCTGCTTTCCTCTAACCTCAAATGCTTGAAAAAAGCAAAGAGCTAAGCAATGCCAAAGTGCATATTAACCCACTCCTGGCTGCAGGCTATGGCAACCACTGATCTCTTAATTTATGGAAGTTGGATCAAATCTTTCCTAAGGCTACCACTGCTACAACAGCTAATGAGTTACATCTGACAGCGTTGCTTTCACAGGGCTTTACAAGGTGTTGTTAAGAGTCCTTTGCTGTCACAAAGCACAATGTTTGACCAAGAAGTGAACTCTTCTGTGCAAAGCCAGGACAAACTATCAAAAAACACTTGAGAGGCTAATAAAAAAAAAAAAAAGATATGTAGGACACAGTCAAACCCTGGGGGTCTATACAGCCATTGCAGAACTATGTATACTTCTCAGTGAGGCTGGATGCACCCACATGGCATGTAAGTGAGGCTTTACAGTACAGTGAAGTCTCCATCACAGCTCTTGCTGCATCTGCTGTCTTGAACTTAAAGATAGGGATGAAGCCTGCGGTGAGGACACCACAGCTCAGAATACTTTTGTGGACAGTTTCCTTGGATATTAAAGTGGCTAAGGCATCCTTTTTTCACTCTTATCCTAGAGGAAATAAGGTCTGAGTTCCCATGCTGGATCTCCAAGAAATGAGACTAGTCAAGAAAGATACTGAGTGACCCGTGATGCTAGTTTCAGTACCTGGGAGAGTTTGAATATAGAGCTTCACATGCTAAGGAAAGGCTGGTAGAAGACACCCTAGAACTGAAATTGGTGATGAGCTGTAGCTGGCAATCCATCACCTGTGATCAAATTCTGAGATGGTGCAAGAAAGGAATTCAATCCCAACACAAATTCTTGCATTTCGAATCTTGATTTAATTCTAATTTAAAACAAAAGTTCAAAATTGAAATGACTAAACAACATTTAGAATAAAACAGGAGAGAAAGAGAAGAATGTATCTGAAGACAGAGAAGCTTTAGAATGTTATTTCTGATATAAAACATAATGATGCAATGAAACAATAAAAGGGAAATGAAAAGGCTGAAAATAAACTGCGAGAGTTGGGCTCCTATCTCCCATTTTCAAGTTATTCCAATATTGTAATTTTGAAATTTTGCATCAGAATTGATACATTTCCATTAAAAAATGAAATTTCAAGGAAATAATTTTCCATCTGTTTTGAAAATAGTAGAGAAAATCACAGTCTTTAGTTGGTAGTAAGTGATAACAAAGAGTTCTTACTAATCTGGACTTCAAACTTGTGTTAATAAACATTGCATGGAAGAAACAAACTATTTGGAAGCAATTGATCTGCACTGAGCAAATTTTTGTTCTTGCCAGCTCAAGCCATATTTTGGGTCAGCTGTCTGAGCAATTCACAGCTAGAAATAGATGAAGAATTGTTGAGATTTGCTTTGAAACATGATGGGGTGAATTTCAATTGTCAAAATTCTTGTGAAGTTGAAGCAGGCTGGGTTCCTGCTGACTAGATATTAATGAAAAATAGCTAGTAGCAGAATGGAAAAAATGAGTGGCAAAAAACAAACCAGGGAATATAGCAAAAGCTTGAACAGGAAGCTCAATCCTGGAGAAACAGTTTGACACTCATAATATGAACCTATCTTCAGTGGCATCTCTTGCATCCATATTGCAGGCCATGGACGCTTTCAGGGAAGCAAGGGTTTTACTTTGTAATGCACCAGAAACATGCTATCCCTTGCAGCAGTACTGTTCTGGTGCTATAAAGAGAGAGAGAAGTTGCTGGTGACAGTCTGGAGCCTACAAATGAGATATATAGCCTTTGCTGGAATGTGTGATGACAGCTGAGTGTTTCTGGATTTCCTAACTGTCTGGGATTTTCCAAGGCACCTTGAGTGGTTAGATGTCCATTGGTCAACAAGGAGATCTATGGTCACTGCATTGTATCATGTCTGTCCCTACACCCCAGGCCTGGGCAGCCTTTGGAGTCTGAAGGGTTTCCACAGAAGCGAGCACATTGCAGGGATATGTATTTTGTGAGTCACTTATCCAAGCAACAGGACTACAAAGCTGAAGTAAACCAACGCCTCCTCCACACAGGTATCCCTGCTGGACTCATTTTAGGCTTTCTCAAAGTATTCTAAGAATCCAAAAGAAAATGCTTTTAAAAGCATTCTGTGATTTCAGAAGCAAACAAAAGATGCAAAGTCATCCTACATTTAACATCTGCCAGAGTTAGGAATAGAAAGTCTCCTCAAACCTTACTTCAGACAGTGTGCACTTGCAGCCCAGAAGGCAAATCACATCCGGGGCTGCATCAAAAGATGTGTTGCCAGCAGATCCAGAGCGGTGATTCTGCCACTTTGCTCTGCTCTGGTCAGACCTCACCTGGAGTACTGTGTACTGGTCTGGAACCCACAGTATGGGAAGAACATGGACCTGATGGAGAGGGTCCAGAGGAGGGCCATGAGAATGATCAGGGGATTGGAGGCACCTCTGCTACGAGGACAGCCTGAGGGAGCTGGGGTTGTTTAGCCAGGAAAAGAGGAGGCTCAGAGGGACCTAATAGCAGCCTTCCAGTACCTGAGGGGGGCCTATAGGTAGAATGCAGAGAGACTCTTTACAAGGGCCTGCGGTGACAGGACAAGGAGCAATGGCTTCAAACTGGAGAAGGGCAGCTTTAGACTGGCTATCAGGAAGAAGTTCTTCACTATGAGGGTGGTGGAACACTGGAACAGGGTGCCCAGGGAGGTACTTGAAGCCCCTACCCTGGAGATATTCAAGGCAAGACTGGATGAGGCCCTGGGCAGCCTGGTCTAGTTGGGGATGTCCCTGCTGACTGCAGGGAGGTCGGACTAGATGTTGTAAGCTTTGAAAGGCAACAAAAAAGTACATTAACCTTTGGATCTTTGGAGGTCCCTTCTGGCCTGGATCATTCTATGATCCTACCATATACATCACAGAAATTACTGCAATTAGAAAAACTGAATTTCTGTGTGAAGAGATTGTTTAACATTTGGCTTGTAACAGTGGCCATCAAATACTAGTTTCTTAAGAAATGACAATTTGTTTGATGCTTTTCAAATGAAAAAAAAGAGCACAGGAAAAGTACAAAAGGAAACCCTATTCAGCTCATGCTGACAGAACTATGGCAAGGAAAAAAAGTCTTCACAAATCCAAAGTAAAACTCCCTACTACTAGCCAGTGTTACATAATGAAGCTGGAGGTGGGGAGATTCAGGCTGGATGTGAGGAGGAGGTTCTCCACCATGAGAGCAGTGAAGCACTGGAATGGGTTGTCCAGGGAGGTGGTTGAGGCCCTGTCCCTGGAGGTGTTTAAGACCAGGCTGGATGAGGCTCTGGCCAGCCTGATCTAGTGTGGGGTGTCCCTGCCCATGGCAAGGGAGGTGGAACTAGATGATCCTTGTGGTCCCTTCCAACCCTGACTGATACTATGATACTATGATACTATAAAGCAAAGAAATTCTGCCCTGAAACCACAAATTTAAAACACATTTGAAATTTGAGATAAAAACAATTTAGATTAATCTCTTTCCTTGGCACAGCAGTCCTGGTTTTCATTCTTTACTCATACTCTTACTCATTTTCATTAGCATCTTGTGAACCTTTCTGCTTCAACATTTCTTTGCTGCCAAACCTGCTTTTCTTTATTCCACAAAGAGAAGTGCAAGAATGTGGTGATGTTTCAATTGATTGTAATACTGAGAGAAAAGGAAATTCAATGACAGCATGACTAGATGTATGTGTAACTTGGCCTTTAGGAAATGAAGACAAAGTTTGAATGTACTTTGTGCTAACACTGCCAGTGCTTAGATCCACTACAATTTGTTCTACGTTTTGCACCAAGAAAGAGAAAATGATCATTTGTCAACTGATCTACATTTTAAAATTACTAAATCAATGGTAATATGCATCTCTCTAATACCTTAATGTACTTCTTTGTTGCCTCTCAAAGCTTGTAACATAAAATCAACAACCCACAGTTATTCAATACAAAACCACTCCATAGAACAGGCTGCTGTGATTTTAAAACACTTTTTTAGTAATGTAGAATTAACTTCCCTGTTGCTTTTTTATACAAAACTCTGGCTCAGGAAATGTTAATGAACATAACTGAGAATGTTATCTCTGTTGCCTGAGCAAACAAACACATCTATATAAAATATCTATCACCTTTCACTGCTAGATTCAAAGTAAGAAATTCAAGGAAAGGGGAAGAATGAGATGGAGATAGTAAGATGGAGTATATAAAAGTACAAAAAATGTATTCAAATGAAACAAAGAGAACAGAACATTTTGTACACCGGCCCACCTCAGGAGGAACTATACAAATAAATGATTAGTGGTTTTTTTTCAACAAAACAAAAAATTAGCAAAAGTTTGGGTTTAGTTAAAAAAAATGAATATTAGCTTATGCTTTGTAGATTTAAGGAGCTTTAGCAGTAATACTATTTCCCCCACCCCGATTTTATGTGAAAATGTTCTTTTAAAATGCATAATTGACTACCTTTTAAGCTTTATTTACTTCTCATGTGTTGAAATAGTGACCTGAACCTGCAAACAGGTCTCCTTATTTCTCTCCCTGAATTGCTTAAGCTACATGGTCTACAGAGTACTGGAACAGTCTCTGATACCAAGACATTTCAAAACTTGTTTGGTTGCATAAACACTGCAGCCCCTCACTTTCCACAGCTGCATATTGTAGACATTAAATGGTATGTTAACAGTACTATTATTTTGAGAACTCTGGTTTTATCTGCTCCTAGGGTGGGAGACTTAAGGCTCCTTAAGTGGAGATCTGAAACAAATAATCTTCTGAGCTACAATACCAATTGTTGAAGAAAGACCATACATTCTGGAAGAAGAAAATGGAAACACGTCAGGGCATGATCTGAAGCATTTGAGAAATTTCTGCCTTGTGTTACCAATACATGTTACATTTTAGAAGTTTCTAAAGGCAAGTGCCTACTCAGTGGGGGGCAGAATAGCAAAACACTTCTTCCTTGCAGAGTACAGGAGGAGAGAAGGAGAGGTGACTGCTCAGTGCCTCTGTCAATTGCACAAGTGTGGGGAGATAGTTTTATAGTCAAAATCAAGGAACGGGGCATTAAATGTACTTCTTCAGCCATCAATGCACAAAAAGCCTCCAACACTTTTAATGACCTTCATTGGTATGGCACATTATCGATTCTGAAGCTGCTGTGCGTATGTTGTTAAGATCCTGAGGTATTTGTAATTGAACATGACCTCTTGTGATATTAAAAATGTGACTGTCTGTCTCAAAAGACATCCATATGTTTTATGAAGGACAAGTTTGCTTCAGGAAACCTTTTAACCAAGAACATATGCTCATGAAACAAAAAGCTTTTATTCATTTCAGAAATAGCAAGACAATGTCAACTCTGAGCCAAGCAAACTATTGCACTGGTACTGTTGCTTTGGTACGTGTGTAATGAAGAATGACAGTTATACGCCAGGGTGGCCGTTACTGGTCTCCTTGTCTTGAGGCTGGGACCCGTGAGACAACTGTCTCTCCTCTCAGCTCTGGGTGAGATTTCAAAGGACTCCCTGCACAGGAACAGCAGTTCTGGAGGAACCAGAGCAAAAAGTTTCTGTGCTCATGTTCTGCCTTTTTCCTTCATGTCCTTTTCCTTGCATAATTACTGCATAAATATTCTCAACAGCTTTTCAGTGATTCTCCAGTTCTTTTGGTTTTCACCCTGTATCATATGTCTTGTCTTCCAGCCTTTTAGTCATGCTCGCCATCTCCTGGGAATGTCTCATGAGATCAACAAGCATTTCTATATAGGCCATGCTCAGGCAGGGGTTACCAGAACAGAGAAACCACACAGTGACATGGCATAACAATGTTAGCCAACTGCCCCCATAGACAGAATTTAATTTCTTTTGCTTTTGCCATTGCGGGGTGTGTCTGAAAATGGAAAGGAATCTTTCCAGTTAACTCTCCTGGCAAACCTCTTGTACCATTGTTATGTGCCCTAATTTAACACACCCTCTGTAAGAGGAGTTCTACTGGAGATGTTATGATGATGATTAGATGACATTATCTTTAATTTGTTGTAGAGACAATGCAGTTCACTGGTTTTGTCAAAACACCTGGCCCATTTCAGGAGTGAGTAGAATAGAATAGAATAGAATAGAATAGAATAGAATAGAATAGAATAGAATAGAATAGAATAGAATAGAATAGAATAGAATAGAATAGAATAGAATAGAATAGAATAGAATAGAATAGAATAGAATAGAACCCCATCAAGTTTTCTCCTAAACATCTCCAGTGATGGCGACTCTACCACCTCCCCGAGCAGCCCATTCCAATGGGCAATCACTCTCTCTATGAACAATTTTTTCCTAACGCCCAGCCTAAACCTCCCCTGGTGCAGCTTGAGACTGTGCCCTCTTGTTCTGGTGCTGGTAGCCTGGAAGAAGAGACCAGCCCCTGCCTGTCTACAACCTCCCTTCAGGGAGTTGTAGAGAGCAATAAGGTCTCCTGTGAGCCCCCTCTTCTCCAGGCTAAGCAACCCCAGCTCCCTCAGCCTCTCCTCATAGGGCTTGTGTTCCAAGCCCCTCACCAGCTTTGTTGCCCTCCTCTGGACACACTCCAGCAAGTCAACATCTTTCCTAAACTGAGGGGCCCAGAACTGGACACAGGACTCGAGGTGTGGCCTAACTAGTGCAGTGTACAGGGGGAGAGTGACCTCCCTGCTCCTGCTGACCACACTGTTCCTGATGCAGGCCAGGATGCCATTGGCCTTCTTGGCTGCCTGGGCACACTGCTGGCTCATGTACTTACTGGTCTTAATATATTTTAGCATTCTGTTGATTGGGAAGAAGCCAATGGAGAGGCACATCCCTGTGGAAAGCACATCCCCTCCATTAGTTGTTTTGAGTCTGATCCTCCATACGTTACTCTGTCAGCTCTTCGCATATGCCAATAATGTTCAGAGAAACCAAAACATTCAGCCCAGGCTGTGCCAAAATGTGATTTGTCAGGCCAAACATAGTACAAGCTAAAGCCTTGTGGAATGGCAGAGGCAGGAATAATTGCAGGAGCAGTTGCTCAAACTTGGGCATGTATCAGCATGACATTTCCACATATTTTGCTTTCAACTCCTAGCAAAATGGCAAACTGCCTTCCAATTATTAAAAAGAAAAAAAAGTTAAATCAGAAAAAAAAAAAGGATAGTTTTTTTTCCTCTTACAAGAAAAAAAAACAATCAACAGTTACTCCTGTGTTCCTTTTAAATTGTCTTTACATTTCAGCAACTTCTCTTCTCCATTCAAATGTTCATATAGATTAAGAAAATGAATGTTCACATAGAATCATAGAATGGTTTGGGTTGGAAGGGACCTCTACAGGTCTAGTCCAACCCCCTGCAGCAAACAGGGGCATCCTCAACTGAGTCAGGTTGCTCAGAGCTTTGTTGAGCCTCACCTTGATTATCTCCAGGGACAGGGCCTCAACTACCTCCCTGGGCAACCCGTTTGAGTGTTCCACAACCCTCATGGTAAACACCTTTCTCCTAATATCCAATCTAAATCTACTCCTCTCTAATTTAAAACCATTGTCCCTTGGCCTATTACTACAAGCCTTCATAAAGAGTCCCTTTCCCGCATTGCCGTAGGCCTCCTTCAGGTACTGAAAGGCCATAGATGAAGAAAATTAACTTGCCTAAGTGAAATGAAATAAGCATAGTGGAAAAGGGAATAAATTGACCCAGCTTGCTTCCATGACTCCATTACAAGTCATTACAAGAGGTGCCAATAACAATGCCTCTGCTTGATGTTGCTGACACATTCCCATTTTCTTCCCTTCTATATTTTTCCTTGCTCAGTTTCTACAAGACTGATTAAAGAACAGGTGAAACATTAAGTGCTATTGGAGACACCACTCATACAGGAAACACAATGTATTTCTCTCCAGTTGTAGAAAAAACAAAATATTTTCATTGAAATATGGTAATTTAAGACAAAATAATTAAAAAGTTCATTCTGAGAAAGACACCAGCCTTTCAGAGGATGAGGTGAAGGGAAAACTAATGTCTTTTCCATCATAGAAAATTCTTTAAACTAGTTTATTACAGTCCTCCATGTTTTAGAGCTGGCAGTTTTCACCTGGCAATGATTTATCCTGACGCAAATGTTCAAATCAGACTTTTTTCCCCCCAAAATTAGATAAACTCCATAGGACTGATGGGATTTATATGAAAAGTATCATGTAGAAACACGTATGTACAATTTCATGTATGTTGAAATGTATATGCTGCTTTGATAGATAATACAGAAATTCAGAATGCCTTCTTAAGAGAAAATAAAATTTGTCCTGAAGTGTTCCTGGGCATGCACCAGTTTTAGAAATTTTATTTTAGTCCATTTAAATTCATATCCCACTTGTTATTGCAACAAGACCCTTTTTGATTTTGTATAAAGCTCTAAGTAGACATTTGCTAAGTTTTAAAAGTGTATGAGTTCTGTATGCTTGCCAACAGGTAAAACTTCGAAGTTACAGGACTTGGCATTTACTTTAATGCAGGCAAGGTTGCTTCTCATGTCACTGGTAGCAAGTGAAAACATTCTGTTTGTTCTTTATGTAGGTCAGCACTTCAGCTACAGTCGTCCTCTAATTCTGCCAGAATCATATTGATTTTACTCTAATTCTTTTAATAAAAGACATAAATCTCTATTTTAGCTCTGGTAAATGACAACAGCACTTCTAACTTGAACAAATGTGGAACTCAAGAGAATGGCAAATGCCACGTTTCTCAAACAGAGCCTAGATTCAAGTATTCCCAAACAGTAAGTTCCTATCTCCAACCTCGGAAGAGATACAACGTGCAAGAAAATGTTGCCAGAATACCACCAAATGAGGCAATGTCTCTTCTCTTCCTCCAGTCCATGCCAAGTCTCAGTGTGCTGCTGAGCTGGGCTGGTTTTGGATTGGGCTTGTAAATCCACCGTGAGGGAGAGTGCAGCTGATAAGGAGAGGATGGAGGAGAGCCACAATCCCACCACTGTGACCTGAGGGGAGACCCTGGCAGGAAGGGTCTCCCTGTTCTGCTCAGCCTTTCAAAGCTAAGCCAGACCTCTGGGGACAGCACTTGGCAACCTCTTTTTACATGGGAGGAAATCTGCTTACAGGGGAAAATGTGACTCTAAAGCTACTACTACAGAGGTGAAATTTTTGGTTTGCACACTTCCTCCTTCCTGATCCTTTCCATTCACCCCATGTTTGCTACAAGTATTGGCAGTTGGCAAAAATGAATCAGACAATGAACCTTATCTATGGCTTTGTAGCTTGGCTGCAGAGAGTATAGGGCATCAGTGTCACACAGAAGAGCCTCTGCAAAGCTGGGGCAGTTTGTGGTTCCCAAACGGACAGCAGGATGGATGGTGTCACTTGACACCCTGGTGAGACACCTCAGGAGCACGTTAAACAAAATGGCAATCTGAACAGTCAGTGTAAGCCTGACACATCCCTTCAGGTGGGTATACTCAGCAGCTCCAGAAAGGAAGCAAGCAGAAAGGAATCAAAACACTTGGAAGCAACCAACACATACATTTCAACTTCCTGCTACCTGCCAGAGCAACCTGGCAAAACAGAGGTAAACAATGTTATGGTCTCTCCATTACCACTACTTGTATAGCAGATTTGGAAGCACAGAAGTCAAATGCTGAATTAGAACAACCAAAATTGCTAATAACCTAAGTAAGGAAATTACAAACTATTCCTAAAAAATGACTGCCAGAGGTGAAATAAAACCATTACATTTCAATAGCAGAGTTATAAAATCATGCTGTTTAAGGTTGTGCTAAGAATAGGTCAGCCAGAAATTCTTCTAGTATAGCTTGCCTTATGCACCAAAACACATGTATGACCTGTTCCATGAAGCACTGCTGCTAATGACAAGGCCCTGCAGGGCTGGCGATGCACACTTCCTTTGTTTTATTTCCTTATGGTCTGTTTTAAGCAAGCAGCTCATAGTACTGTAGTGTTCAAGAATGTCATAGTCCTGAACACACTAGCCTTCTTACAAACCAGGGAGACGTGAATAGGGTGATACTATAATTGCCATTTCATAAACGAGGGACTGAGGGTGAAAAAAATGATGGGATAACTTGCTCAAAACTACCTGGGGAGTTTCTGGCAGACCTCAACACAGGTCTCTAAAGTGCCAGTTAAAATACTGAAGCATTCTTTCTGTTGCTGAATGTCTATTGTACACACAAGCATGTATTTAGGATGACAACAAACTTTGAAGAAGTAATATGCAAAAATCCATGTCCCCAGGCTCTCTTCTCAAATGGTACTGATTAAAAGACAAAATGGTAGCCAATGACTAGTATAATATTCTTTTGAACGCTAAGAAAAAGCCATATCAAACCTTTGTGAAGTCAAAAGAAATCTTTCAAAGCAATCTCAGTGAATTTAAAATTAATTTAGGGAGGCAGGGAGGAGGTGTGTAGCAGAGATCAAGCACATGTCAAACATATTATGCTGATTAAAATATGAAAACTACAGATGTGCATAGGAAAAAACAAGCTATAGCATTTAGTGTTAGCCTACAGTCCAGAAACCTGTCCTTTTGGCTACATCGTGTCACCTGCTAACCCCGTAATGAGCAGTCCATACCAGGTACTTCAAACATTCTACATGAATCTGCAAACACACTTAATCATATGTTCATCACACAGATGCTCTATCTCCATGCCACACACATTTCCTTCCTAACATTTACCCCTTGCAGATCTAGCAGCTACTGCTGTCTGCTCAATCCACGAACAATTCTTCTCTGTCTCCCCTCGAGTTCCTCCTGGCACTTCAGATGCTCGACTGCAGATCCTTAGCTACAATGACAGCAATCTTAATTGCTGTTTTCATATTTTTGAATAAAGGTAACACAAGGGTGTAGGTGCCTTTTATTATCCAGGTGGCATGTTATGCAGATTCTTACTGCAACTGCCAGACACAACTGATTATCATTCTGCATAATACTTCATAAAGTTCTAACCACTGCTTATTCTATTGACAGAAATTAAAGTTAGTAGAAACTGGCAAATAGTGACTCTCCAGCCAGGCTTTTAAAAGTCACAACAAAGCAGCATGTGGTGTCCTGATACTAGATCAGTGACAAATAGTTTAAAAAAAAAAAAACAGTTAAAAAAAGAGGATAGCAAAATACACCAAGAAACAACTAGATGCATATTGAAGCATACCAGCCTCTAGCAGATCAAGACTTTTTTTAGCTCCTACATCACGGAGTCTTTAATGTCACCACTGCCCTATTGAAATGAAACACAATTATTTACAAGCAGGTATATAACCAGGAGCATGCAACAATCTACCTGATTACTTGATCAGGTAAACTTTCTTAAATAATCTATTCTAATCTAATTTAATCTTTGCTGCAAATCTAATTCAACCATTCAATGCAGCACGTGACAAGCTGAACCCCTGAGGCTGGACTGGTAAGTCTGTGTATTGGTAGTTGAATTGGTGGCTTTGTGCCTCTATTTACTTTCTCTGGCTTCTGCTGGAGAAAAACTCATCCCCGCTACATGACAGGCAGATGTGACTGTGTATTGGCAGCACGTCACACTGTTCTGGAGAGCAATTATTTCTAGGCTGTATCCTGACTTCTTGAATGGCCAAAGAAGTGAACAATGCTTCTGGTATGAGCAGTACAGATAGATCATGCTTATAACCAGAACAGAAGTGGATCTAACACATCCAGCAATAGCTTCTTCGTACCTCTCATAGACTCACTCATTTCAAGGCCAGAAACAACCTCATTCACCTCATCTAGAGTAACTAGCAGAGGCCACTTTATTTTATCCAACTATTCATGTATTGAACTCAGTAATTATATTAACCTGAAGCACACCTGCTGGAAATGCAACCTGTCTTATGAGGAAAGCATAAGCAACTGTGGTGGGTTAACACCTCTTTCTGAAAACAAAAGAAGAAAGCAGGGTGGAGGGCTTGCGGGTACTTTACACTCCCTGAAGGGCGTTTCCCCCCGGGAAAGCTGAGTCTGTTCCACTTCCCCCTCCCTGCCAGCTAGGGTATAAAAAGCAGGACATCATAGCAGTTGGATCTCCTTTTTGGCTCCTGCCTCTGCTGGATGAGAGCTACTGCAGCTGCCCTCCTGCTCCTCAGCCACGTGGCCGGACCTGATCCTTTTTCCCTGCTGCCTCTGCACCTCCTCAGAGAAAGACTGGTTTTGTATTATTTTTTTTTCTATCCCACTCCCATCCATTCTTGTTCCTTGCCATTGTGAACCTTGTTTTTCCCTGTTATTGTTATATATATATAATTTGAAGAAAAAAAAAATTATTTGCCTCTCTACTTCCAAGCTGACTCCAGATTGTTGCTTAGTGGATTTGCTCCTTACCCCTTTTTTTATTTCCTCCTCTCCCTGTTTGGAGGGAGGAGGTGGGGGGGAGTGGGGAAGAGATTCTCAGCCTTTTCCCATTTGAGCTTTTAACTCTCAGCTAAGGCTCAAACCACTACAGCAATAAAGAATCAAATGCTTCTCTTTGAAAGCTTATTCTATGGTAATTATATCTAGCTTAAAAAATATCTGAGTTTTTATTGAAGTTGGCTGGTTTTAACTCCAATACTGGGGTTTGTGACATCTTTTTCTGGTAAACTGAAAAAAAAATCATTTAGCAGCAAGTATTTTGCCTCCATGAAAGTGCTGCCAATCTTAAAAACCAAGGAATATTAAAATATTGTTGTATTTTTTCAGTCCTAGACTACATTTAAATCTCATTTCAGCACTTTTGGAAGTACTATTTTTAATAATAGTAATGGCAATTTGGAAACATAATTCACCTTGTAACTTGGCATTATCAAGTAGCACCAGCACTTGAAAATACCATATGGATTCAAAAGAACCCACGGTATCTCCAAGGGCAGTGGAAAGAGTTGAGATGGGAAAACCAGAACTCTGCTCTGTTTCATACAAGCTCAGGAAACAAAGTTCCTTGTATTACAAGGCATCCCACTGGTCTCACCAAGAGAAAGCAAGTTTATTTGAAACAGCTGTTTATATTTGCTTTAGAGAAACCAGTGAGGTGCTGATCTTACACAGTTTGTGAAGACCAAACCTGCAAAAGTTAAGAAGCCAAAAATCAGCAAGGAGCTATCCTTCCAAGTAGGTGGGAACATACCCAGCTTCCAGGAGATGGGAGCTCATTGGCTCTGCAGAAGTTAAGGCTTGAATGACAGTCACTCGTAATTATCCTTACTGCTCCAATTAATGCTTAAAGAAGAAATTTTTCTTCCCTATTTGCACTCTGATTTGACTTACTAGATTTTCAATTGTCCCACCTCTTTAAGAAACAAAATGAACAATAACATGTTGATTTTGTGAATGTCAGATTTGGTTTAGAAATTGTTAATGGCCTCAGGCTGATGTAGAGGAATCTAATCTTTCATCAAAAATAAGTACATTCTGGCAACTTTTGACTGCATCTACTCTGCTGAATTGGACAATGCCATAAGTGGCACCAGAGAGCAACTGTTGAATTTCTAGAGTGATCCTTGGCACAGTTTTGGCTTAACCCAAGTAACTCTCAGTTAGGATTATAATACATGCTTTGGCAGTTAGTGTTGGCAAGGATCTGTTCCTTATAGACAGCTTGCATGCAAAATAGGTCTGTGGGTCTGCAGTTTGCCTTGAGTATCATCACTGAAAGATAGGACCTGCTCCATTCCTCTCAGTGGGACAGGTCATACTCCAAGATATACTTTGAGATTGCAGATTGCATGCCAATATTCTTGGCTGCTTCACTAGTGGTTACTTCAGTCCTGGTATAGATGAGGCTCATGCAACAACTTCTATCACTGATACATCATTATCACCTTAATTTTATTGAAACTTTAACTGGAGTTTGTCAAAATGCCCTAAATATTAAGATCAAGACTTTATGTGAACTTACTCAAGTTAATAACTGGAAATGGAAAACAAAACACTAGCAATCTTTATGTATACATGTGATTATATACATATATATTGTGATTATAATCACAAAATCTGTGCTAAAAAGAAAATGCACTGAAAGCACAAACAAATACATCCAGTTACTGAAACAGCTGTGTTAGCAACATTCAAACAGTAAACAGATCACCTGGTAACTTTCCTACCTCAGTTTAAAACAAATTGCTACAGAATTTAACAGAATCACTGAATAGTTGAGACTGAAAGAGACCTCTGGAGGTCACTTGGATCAAACCCCTTGCTCAGGCAGAGTCAACTGAAGCAGGCTGCCCAGGACCACATCCAGAGAGCTTTGGAGTATCTATCTCTAACAACAGGCATCTCCACAACCTTTCTGGGAAACCTGTGCACCTACCATGTTTCAGTTTGTGACCATTGTCTTTGGTCCTGCCAGTGGGCACCACTGAAAATTACCTGGCTCTGCCTTCTTTACACCCTCACTTCATATATTTATATGCATTGATGAGATTTCACCTGAGCCTTCTCTTCTCTAGGCTGAATGGTCCCAGCTACCTTAGCCTGTCCTAAAAGCAGAGCTGCTGCAGTCCCTTAATCAATTATCTTAGTGGCCCTTTGCTGGACTGTCCAGTAACTCCATCTTTTTGGAACACCCAGATGTGAACACAGCACTCCAGATGTGGCCTCACCAGCGTAGAGCAGAGAGGAAGTACTATTTCCCTCCACCTGGTAGCAATACCCCTCCTAATACAGCCCAGGATGCATACTGTCAGCCTTCTTCGCTGCAAGGGCCCAACTTAGAGCTGACTTGCCACAAAGTACTGACACACAGAACGCTAATACTGCTGTGTTATCACGGTTCTGAAAGCCCACAGTATTATTTAATATAAAAGGATGATCATGTGGAGATATTCACAACAATGGTCCCGTGCGTTGCACCGAATTACCCCAAGCAGCCCATTCTGTCTTTCTGTCCTTAAGGACTTGGGTTATACTGGATTATAGCAGGCTAACAAAATGATGCCTTTTCTAGCATCTGAGGACTGCTGAAGTTCACACTCCACCTAAGAAGTCTCTAAGAGCCTTCAGGAGGTACTCTGGATCCAGGAGCGGCTTATAGCAGCCAAAGTGTGACTGCTGCCTCAGTGCAGAACAACAGGCAGAATGAAACAGCACCCACCACTAGGAAGGTGGTGGTTGCTGGTGTGGAAAGGAGTTATGTAAAACAACTGCTAGATATTTAGCAAGCCACAGACCTAAAATATCAATAAAATTTCCTGGTTTGGACTCCTAACCACTGCAAGAGCTCACAACCCAGAACTTCTCTAATTTACATGGCTGGAAGCAAATCCTATGTAAACAGACAACTGAGGTACAGATGCATATTTGCAGGACCTGGGTTCTAAGAGTTTGCTACCTAGCCAACTCTACAAAAGGACACCAGCCCTACTCTGTCCAAGTCCTGTCCCTTTCTGGACTATCCACTTCAGTGGAGAAGAAGCCCAGCTGCACCAGCTGGAAGATGTGGCACACTCCAGGCAGGTCCCCGATTTTCACAAGAAAGGGCCTAGGACCTCCAAGGAAGGCATCTAGCCAGCAACTGAGCAGAGCAGGTTTCCACATGGTACATGCACTGCTGGCTCAGATCACCCAGGCCACTTAGCCTATGACTGGCTGGGCAGGCAACAGTGGTACACTGGCAACCCCTGCTGCTGGGATTTAGGCAGGGAAACACAGCAACATTGAAACAGCTCTCATTTGTTACTTCCATACACCACAGGTAGGGGAGAAAAAGTGAAAAATCATTAACAAGGCCTGGCACTACCCATTGCCACATCTGACATTGTTTATAACTTTGCCAGCTCTAGCCATAAAGTCTGCAATTTTCCCAGTTTGGTGCCTGCTCAAAGTTCAGCCAACAATTCAATTACTTTTGAAAATAAAGTATCTAACCATATTAGAAAAATAGTAGCATTTTCTTTGAGCTGCTCTAGCACCCCCAAGCTTTGGACCATTCACATGAAATGTATGAAGAGGTCGCCTTCCTGTCTGGGACATGCCAAGCACGAAGTCTTTAAAAAGATGTGGTTTACAACGATCTGGAAAAGACTTGTTAAGAGTTTAGAGCTCACTTCCCAGGAGAAACCGTCTACAACGGCAGTGTCTCAGTTTCTGGTGAGCACAGAAACTGCAGTTCTGTGCTGTATGGACTCAGTGCTCTACAGCATGAGATGAGGAGGATTTTCTGGTGCTCCTCAAGCTCCCCCTGCTTTTCACTCTGCAATTCTCTGGCTCAGCTTCAATAAGACAGACAGTTAACTTGGGTGTATTTCCTCATCTTCTTGTAACATTCAGTGGGTGAGATGTTTCAGTGCTAACTGGAATAGGTGGGTGCAGTGTGGGTGTAAAGGCATCTTTCTTCTTTGCTGAAAGAACTGTTCTCAGGGATCTGAGTATGAAAACCAGGAAACAAAGTGAGACCGCCACTAGATAAAATAAGATTAATCAAAGGAGAGAACTTGGGGTCAGATTCTGATCTCACAGCTGTCTCATTTAGATGCTGTTCAAGAAAAGCTGAAGAAAAGCCAGTCGTAAAATATTAAGTCTCTCCCTATTGTTTGGGGGCTTTTGATGGTCAGGTTTCATATTCATCCTACTAATGATGCAAACACACTAAAATGCTGCAAAACTGTGTGCACGCTAGATTAAAGTTCATCCTGCAAGAGATTTACTCCTTCTTCTTCACACATGCTGGAGCAATCTGCCAAGTCTTCATCAAAACCTACTCTCTCTCACTTCTGTCGGTGTTAAGATTACAAACAACAGCAGCAGCCTATTTATTAAATTTCACAAGCCAAATTAATACACACTTATGCAGTTCTAATTGCTTTTCTACAGTCATTTGCACATGTCATGGAACAGACCTTTAAAAATGTCATTTTACTGATCACATGCTGTTTGGTTCCAGCTCTTTCTCATGAACAATCTTTGACTGAAGGAAAATTAATTTCACCTGCTGGATCAAACTTGTGACAACCACACAGCTTCTCATGTCAGATGACAATTTCTTGTAGGTAATAAAAGACTACTCATGACTGAGAGCAAAATGTCTTTGAAATGTCTTTCTTATTCAGCACAAGATACATATGATGTTAAATAAAAAGGGGCAACAACAGCTGGTGGCTCCCCAGTGTTTAACTTCAGTCTAGCTACATTCGCATCAGCACTGGAAAGACATTTGTCCAAAATTGCACCAGTGCATGTATAATTTTCAGGAGATCTAAGGAACTACTTTATGCAACTGTTCTTCTTACTGAGTACTCTCATTAATCCTGCAGCCCTTCCTAAAGATAACATATGTGCAACTGCAAGGACTGTATGCCTAATGGCATTCTCTAGACCCAAGCTCCAGGTCCTTTGGTTAAAAGTGACAGACCACTTCTGACTTATACTGTGCTATGATTCTGGCTTACAGATCTCTCTCAGACAAGGTTTCTCTGGACCACAAAAAAAGACAATTGAAGGGAAGCAAGTAGCCACCTTTAGCCACCAGAGCAGGATAGCAAGGATCAGAGGAGGCAGTGTCAGAAGAAGGCAGGGAATGCAACACTCCAGCCACTCTGGGATTCTACAGCAGACCACACCAATTCTCAGCTACCTCCTGAATCCAGGGAAGAGACAGAATCCCAAAACATTAGAGGTTGGAAGGGACCTCCAGAGATCATCGGGTCCAACTCCCCTGCCAAAGCAGAATCACCTAGGGTAGTCTGCACAGGAATGCATCCAGACAAGATTTTGAATGTGAGGAGACTCCACAACCTCTCTGGGCAGCCTGTTCCAGTGAACCATCACTCTCAGTGTAAAGAAGCTTCTCCTCACGTTCAGGTGGAATCTTCTATTTGCACTGTATTTGTACTATTTGCAGTACTACAAAACTACCTTGCTTTCCATTTATAATTTCCTCCTGAAAAGCCTCTTAAATCCACTGACCTCTAGATTTATAAATGACACACACTTTTTCTAGGGATGATTCCTGACATACCTAATTTTGTATCTCCTGTACATTTTGCACAATTCTTCAGAAGAGTTGCATTTTTGTCTTCAAAGATAAAATAGAACCAAGAGCTCTGAAGTTTCATCAGATATGCACACACTTAGACTGTACATTCCCCCCCTTCGAATTCAGCATGCCTGAAAACACTTCACTGATGAAGTATTTTCGGTTTGTTGTTTGGTTTTTTTTTTCCCCCCAAGACATAAAAAAGCTTGATCATGCTGGCTTGAGAAAATGTCAGGGCAAGATTCATTACTGCCTGTTGCTCCTTTGGTCTGGTGAAACAAACATCCCCATATGTTCCCATGGGAAAAATAAAGTTTGGTTTAAAATAAAGTTTTGGTGATCCTATACAAAACACACTCCTTGTGCACTGCACTTTGCCACCTTCTCAAAACCTGTTGATGTATATGACAAAGCCTTCCGCAGCACTGCTTTCACCTTTCTCATTACAACCCCTGATGTCGTATGTAGCCAAGAAGAACTGTTCAGGGGAAGACCTGTTCAGTGGTTGAATGTGATAAATAATCATGTTTGTTTGCAACAATGAACATAAATGGTGTGGTACTTTGGGGGTCTGTCCACAGAAATTACTCCAGAGCAGGAGTGGGATTCAGTCCTTCCGACACATTTGTCTAGGCATCTTTTAGAGACATGTTATGATTCATTTACCTGTTTTGTTACACCTTAGAAGTGCCTCCTTTCCATGGACAAGAAATGGTTTATATGTGACCAGCTCACTGTTTAAATATTAGAAGAATTCCCATCCCATTTGTCTTCCCCTGTAAATGAGCAGAATTGAGCCCCTTCAGCTTGAATCCAAACAAACAGGCTGATGAGCAGGGCACTACCTGAAGCCACCAGTGCTGTGTTTGAGATCACAGACACCTCTAGTTCTTATGATGTGCCTCCTTTTCAGTTTTAGTTTGAATCCAAAGCACACTTTGAAGTGATTCCTACTAGCTATTGAACTTTGGTTTGTTTCATGGAACAGATACCTGCAGCAAAGACTCCTTAAACAGAGGAGGCAAGTGAACTCACCTCCCATAGCCTAGACTAGTGCATTCACCAGTCAGATCTTGAATGAAAAACCATTACCACCTCTGCTCTACAAGAGTATTTTGCATGGTACCCAGTCCTTTGTGGAGCTGGATCCAAGTGCTTTCTCAGTGAAGCTGCAAAATGACACAGATGAGACCATAACTCATGGCCATGAGGTGATATGCTGTAACCTATTCATTTCGGATGAAACTAATCAAAACATTATGTAAAGTAGCAGCAGTAATGATACAGAGCTCAATGTTCTGCTAGCCCTCCTCTAGTAATCCAATGCCCTCACAATCCTTACCAGATAAAGATCCCTGATGAAACAGGAAAAAAAATGCCTAATTTCTGGACTGCAGTTTCAGCCAAACTATTGTCAACACTGCTTCATATAGTTCAGGCTGAAGGAGTTCTGAGCATACTCCAAAGCTAACACTCACATTAGAACCACCTTCACTAAAACTTGGGGCATTTAAAAGGCTTAAGCATGGACTGATTATACCGAATATGAGCTGCAGCCGTCAGACTCGTAGGTTTTGGCATGGGTTTCCCTAGTCTCACCACAGGCATCTGCATCTGTTAACTTCGACTCGGCCTTTAGCATCTCTCTGCCTTTGCTCTCAAAACCTGCCCAGAAACGACACAGGGCACTCTGCTATTCCAAGGCTGCTCCGCCAGTACATCACGGATCAACGGGCGAGCGACGGCATCGCCTTTACGGCGACAGACGCACTGCAGGCCGAGTTACCATTTCACTACCTGCAAACGTTCCCGTGCTTGGGCTCCCAGCATTCACGCTGCGACCCAGGGCAGGGCTCTCGGGCCGCGATGAGCCTAGACTCGCCTCGCCACATTTCTTCGGGGTCGAGGGAAGCAAACTCCGCTGCTCCCGTCCTCCCGGGTGCAACTGCTCGAACCACACATACGCAACACCCCACCTCCAGGCGGCGCCCTCGCCCTGAGCCGCCCACTGCCTCTTCTCGCGCAGGTAGCCCGCTCACCGCCGCGCGCCCCGACCCCCAACCACAGCCCTCGTGCTGGACGCCCTCTAACCGCCACCCTCGGTCCTGAGCCGCGACCGTGCCGCTACCGGGCTGCTGCGGGGCCTCCAGCGGGCCGGTTAGCGGGAGGGGCTGAAGTGGGCTCCACCGGAGGCAGCTCCCCTGTGCGCTGGGGCGCCTCGCCCTCGCCGGCAAGAGGGGCTGCGCCCTCTGACGAGCCCGGGCGATGGGAGGCAGCGCGGCGGGGCGGGGTGACCGCCGTGGCTCTAATAAGGCCAGGGCTGGGGCCGACCAACAGCTGTTTGCCTCTCGGTACCCCGCGCTGCCTGGCGCCCCCGCCCGCCCCCGAGCATGCAGTGCTTTCCCAGCCTGGTGCTGGCGCTCAGCTTGTTGCTGGGCGCCCTGGCGCTGCTGCAGCTCTCGTTGTACCTCCGGGTACCATCCCCGTACGGGAAGCACAAGGAGCGGCTGTGCCGGCCGCGGGGTCGGCTGCCTGCGCGCTGCGCCTGGTTCCTGCAGGAGCTGCCCTCCTTCCTCGTGCCCGCGCTGCTGCTGGCCCTACGCAGCCCGCCCCGCCTCGAGCCGCTGGGCTGCCGCCTCCTCTGCTGCCTCTTCTGCTGGCACTACTTCTACAGGTACCGCTGCCGGGCAGGGCTCCCGCAACCTCGCGGCTCCCACTGCCCGGAGCCGCCCCGCTACCGGCCCGCAGCACTCCGGCGGCGAGCGATGGCTGCGAGGAGCTGTGGCGGCCCCTTGGGAAACGAGAGAATTAATAAACCAAGGGAAGGTGCGGGAATGGGCGCAGCCGGGGCCGAGCCGAGCGGGCAGTGGGGCTGGGGCAGATCTTGGTTGCAGCATCGCTCCCTTCCGTGTCAGGCGCGGTTATTCTCGTCATCGCCAACGGGAGGGCGCGGGAACAGCTAACTCGTTCCCCTGGCTTATGCTCGAAACGTAGGGACCTGTCGGGTCTACATCCCTTCCCCGTCCTGGCCACCGCGGGAAGGAGCAGGCAGTACTTGGGTGCTTGAAACAGGGGAGGGTATGTACGCTTCGGATTTATATCTTAAAGGGGGGAGGGGGGGAAAACAAAGGCATGAGGTGTCGCTAAGATGGAGCAAAGTTTCGGATGAAACTAATCCAAACGTTATGTAAAGTAACATGCCAAGTGCTTATTGCGGGCAGGAGACGCACAGCACATGCAGCGCCGGGAGCAGCGCCGGCCGCCAAAGCAAGCCGTGGGAACGCGTGAGGATGGCCCGAATGCAAACCCACTACAGCAGTGAGAGAGCAAGGACTGAACGAGCCGCATTGCTGTGCAGTTAGCACAAGGAAGTACAAAGTCACCGCAGGCTGGAGTTGGTTCTTTATGCTCAATTTGTCATCCCCACTTAGCTATCCAACTACCGATTTATCTTAATTTGATGGTTTTTTTTTTTTTAAAACTTTGTCATACCAGATGTCAATGAATGCTGTAACTTATTAATTAACTCTGGTTTTGCTAATAGGAAGCTCAAAGGTAGAGTTTTGGCCCATTGTCGGTGATAACTTTGAAGTGGCGTAGTGCTACAGTTGTCACCTGGTTCTGCAGTCAGTGGGACATGGTTGTGGAGTATCCCTGGAATATATCTTCTGACATACCGAGTTGAATGTATTTTATTTTCTGCCCCAGTTCCATTTTTAATGGAGTTCTTTCATGAAGAGTTTAACTTTTGGTTTTCAATTAATGAAAAAAGAAAAGGCTTTTCACAAATGACAAGTGCACGTAACAACATTATGCCATTAGAGCTATGACACAAAACCTTTTCTGACTTGATTTGTCTTCTTTTACCCCACTTTCTATTTCTTATTTTGCTTCCTAGAAATTTAAAACATTAGTGTGATAATTGATCAGAAATTCTTACTTGCAACTCAAACAAAATTGGTATGTTGAAAATCCAGCTGCAGTACCTCTACAAATAGTTTAGGGATAGAAACTATAGGCTGTTGTACATAAATTTAAAACAGAGAATGGTTTAAAATGCTAACCCACTATGTGAGAGATGTATTCATTCTTTGCTGCACCATGTAAGGTGCAGAATATAGTATGTTTGACTCCCAGAAAGCTAGATGTATTAGTTATATGTAGTTATCCTGAATTGAATTTAATTAATTCTGCTATTGTCAAGAATTACTGATCAATGGGGACAGGCAGGTTCTTTGAGGGATCCTTGGTAGCATGACTAATGGTCACAGTGTTGTGGTTATAATTAGAGCTTTATTATTATATAGACATTAACGATCACCATACCCTATTGTCATCTACAATTTCTAGCAGCGTATCTTCTTGTTACACAAGTTTTAGCAATTAGTATACCTTAGGGTTAAACAGCTTCTAGTAATTTGTGTAGCTTTCTTATTATCTAGAATTTGTATTTACCTAGACTTTCTGGTCACTTGGATCCTCTGCAGACTGGGTCAAATTCTCATAATCAGCACACAATACAATAATTGTAATCTAGACTTAGACCTTACCTAAAAGAATATGAGTCCTCAGAGAAAGAAGACAGTGGTGGTGGAGGTACCTCTACCTACCAAAGGATCACAGCTTTGCCATCCAGCAGCAGTTTCTAAGTCCATTTGCAGCTGCTGGATTTTATAGGCTGTATCTCATGTGCTGTTACATTTCCCTGTTCCGTAATGGGTGCCACCACATCCTAGCGACAATGGTGGTGCGCAGAGGGGGCGACAGATGATCAGCATGCCTGTGTATTATGGCCGTTTGCCTTACAAAATGGCATTAGTTATGCTAGCTGTATGACCAGGAGCTGGGAGCAGTGTGTCTTGGTCACAGTGGGTTAGGACATTTCATCAACAATACGGCATTTGAAAAGGGGTTCAGTGCTTTGGTATAACAGCTAGACTTTATCTTGGTATTTTTTCAATTTATTCTCTTTACTAGAATTAATGTAACAGTAGTTTTAAATACTTTCATGGTTAAACTTGACTAAAGTGTAAAAAGTAAATCTTACAATTGATCAATAATACAACTACATTTAGTTCATGTAACTACATTTAGTTGATGTAGCCTACTCTAGTTTTTCTGACTTAAATATTTTGAAGTGAATAAAGCTGTTTCACTTTTAATTAAAAATATATGATGTTAATCTGCTCCTACCGATCATCTGACATCTGTATTTTAGCATTCACAGAATCACACTGGATCACAGAATGGTAGGAGTTGGAAGGGATCTCTAGAGATGATCTAGTCCAACACCCCTACTAGCACAGGATCACCTACAATAAATCCCCCAAGAGCATGTTCAGGCGGGTTTTGAATGCCTCTGGAGACGTCTTTGTATGAAACAGAGAAAAGTCTTCATAAATTTTCACATAATGTAGTGTCTTCTTTCCCTGCACTGGGAAACTTTTATCATTCTTAATTGTGTCTCATCTAGTGTAACAAGCCTGCATGCAGAAGGGTAATTTGATTAGAGGTATGCTCAAAAGGACTATATTGTCTCCTTAATGGAGAAGCATAGATTGATTTTTTTAATGTCCTGCTGTGCTAGCTGTTCTGCCTTCCTATATATTTTAACCAGCTGTGCTGCAGTAGTAGCTTGTGTTTGAGTGAAGCATGTATTTCAGAGTAACTTCAAGTCTTGGTCTGAAGACCTCAGAGGAATCCATCATTTTCTATAGAGAATCCACTGTTTTCTTTGGTAGTGTAGTCTTTTGAACTTTTTACTATCACTTAAATTATGTGTTCAAAATGTCTCCCTTGAATTTGACTTGCCTTGATATTTTTTTTCCCCAGTGGCGCTTGCTAGTTGTCACTCTGTGCTAATTTAAAGCACTCCTCAGTACCCTTTAGTATTTTCTCACCATGATATCGCTTACACAGTAATCAGATCATCTTTCAGTTTGCTTGTTACAGAGCTGTCAGGTCCCCCATCTGAACCAGTGTAATCTGGACAATATAGGAGCACATGATCATATTTCTTATGCATTAACTACTGCACATAATATGGTGTTTATGCTGAATTTATGTTTTTATGGTGGATTTATGCCAGCTGCAGGGGAACAGACATTACCTGATCTGAAACAGGGTGGTGCAGATACATGATACTTCATCCAGCATAAGGTTGTTTGGGATAAAATTACCTTTTCATAAATTTAGGAACAGGCTTAAACCAGCAAAATTAATTTGTCCTGCTTTTGAACATGGTGTCAAGTAGCTGCAACAGTTTTTATTTGATCCAAGGTATCCTAAACCAGATTTGTGTCACAGAACCACAGCTGAAGGCCCTCAATGCAACACATTTTCCCCCTTCAGCCCTCAGGTAATTTTTATAGCTTTTTTTCCTCTCCTTTCCTAGTATCCATTTTAAAATGAAGACATCAGTGTTTGATGTAGAATACAATACCAGAGTTGTAGTAGTATATCTAGAGATAACACTACCTTCCTGTTCCCATATGCTTCACTCATGCTTACATATTGGAAGACTGCTTTCCATTTTCCACAAAGCTGTTTCCCAGCTACTTTGAGCACCCTGGAGCTGTTGTAACCACTAGATGGTTAAAAATCTACCACTTCTTAGGAATGGTTTGTGTTTGTGTCTGTATTTATTTGATTTTGAAGTAACTTTTCTCTGTGGGCTTAGTGCTCTGTAATGCTGTCCTACCCACATTCATATTCACCAGCTGTCTGGAATTTTTGCCACGTGCCAGCTTTACCAGTAGTAATTTTGATCATTGAGGAATATGCTGGAGTGCTGTACCAAGCACTCTCATCTCCTTCTGGAAACTCTCTAGGTTAATGGTAGTGGCTCCTCGTGGCCAAGGACTTCATAGGACCTCTTTGCTTGTCCAGCAGAGTCCTGTGAGGCAGGTCTGGTAGGTGGTATCCTGCCATTAACCCCACGACTGAAAGAGATGGTCATCTGGACACCAACAGCTGTCCAAAAAGCCAACCCTTTTCTAGTGAAGTCAAATACAAAGATTTGCTGCCCGAGAGGTTGCAGGAATGGGATGGATGAAGCCAGGAGACCTTCCCCACTTTCTGCCTTGGCCCAGACGCAGCGGTGACAGCAGTACGCTCTCAGTCTTTCTCTGCCGCCACTAGGCAGCAGCCTCTCTCTTCGTGGCAGGCACAAGATGGTGCATTCCCTGCAGCTGTAATGAAAGGCTGCGGGCAGGCTTCTGCCGCTGCTGTGGGGAGGAAAAGGAAAGGAGGAATCCCGGATATCATCCCCTACCTCTCTTTGTCTGCTATCCTTAGCCAGCAGGTCGTGTCTCGATACGCACTTTATTACCACAGCATGGTGTGAATTTAATTAAATTAGCTCCGTAGTGCTAAGCAGCCATCCTATAAAAATCTCAATTTATCACATCTGTTGTGAGTAGTTTCTTCACTTTCATACGGAAGGGCCTATGGTAGTTGGGCCAGAAAAACTGATGGGGTGAGAAGGCAAAGAAGAGGAGGAAGAAAGTGAGAAAAGCACTGAATGCCAAGTCTACCATCTGTATAAGCAGTCTCTGTGAAAAGCTGGCCATGAGCTGAAGATGACAAATGGCATAATTACAGGAATATTTCTTGTGATAAATTACTTACAAAGTATTTTGCTTTGAAACATAATTTGTAATACAGCCTCTCTTACCAGAGGGGCTGTACTGGTTAAGAAATACAGTGAGAATGCCAGCTGCAGCCCTCAGGTGGCATTGAGAAGCTTGCTTGTGGCATTTCCACTTTGCAGTCCAGCTTGAAAAAGCAAAGGCAGGAAACAGTATGTGGTGACAGGAGAAAGTCATTGCACTCAAACCATACAAACCTTAATCCTGTAGTTCTTTTCAAAGTGAGAAAGACAGAGTAGTGAGGAAGCATAAGAGATGCTACCATGCACAGTGGCAGGGGAAGAAGGAATGGTCTCACTGACAATCTTGAGGATACTGGTGTAAAAGACAGGGTTCTTTATTTGCCCTCCATTCTGTTGCCCATAATAGCTGAGGCACCAGCAATTTAAGGAGGCATTTCTTCTCTTGCAACTTTGTTTCCAGTCCCACAATATTTACTGTGTTCATACATTTTAAAAAATAAATGCTGTTTTGATTTCTGAAGTGCACTCAGGTGAATTGATAGACATTAAGCAGGTTGCTCTTTCAGACACAGCTGGATCTCCAAACAACTTTGGTTGCAAGTGACCTTTCTGGTGTGCCTGTACTTGGTTTCCACAAATTGACAGCTTTCTACAAAAGATCAGGGAAAGCAGGCTTTCATGGCACAAAAGCTTTCATGGCCAATTTCCCTCCCTCTCAAACTAAGATGAGGAGAGAAAGAAAAAGACTCGCCTTCTCCCCAGGCTCTGAAGAATGTGGCTTGTGTAGTCCCTCTTTAGGCCTACGTGTACTGTCTGGTTGGTCAGGCAGGTGCAGCATTTAGTTGGATATGCTGGTCATTTTTTCATGTAGGTGTGCCTACTTGAGATCAGTAACAAAAGCAGCTCAAACCAACAAATAAAGATGAATGCAGGCCTCAAATGAGTAATTCATTTACAAAATAATCTGCTCATAATTTTTCAAGGTCCTTTGTATTAGTTAAGAAGGAGTTTTAGTTATTTTTTTAAAAACATTAAATGGATAAACAGATAATAGTGTATAAAATCAGATCATATAATAACCACTAGATTCACTCTCATTTTTTTCCCCTACAGAAAGTTACTTTACACTTTTTTCTTAGAAAGTCAGCATCATTAAGTGTCAATAATTAAAGACTTTTTTATTATTAGCCTCATGAAACCCCTCTCATTACTCTCCCAATATACAACATGCAGGTATTTGACATGTAACAAATTCTGTTCTCTGTTTTTCTTCACCTAGATGCTTTCCAATAGACCCTGAGCAGATTCCTTTCGCCCTTTACCAGCTACACAGTAATCCATTTATGTCCTCTCTCCTGCTGTTTGGATTTAGCAGTAACTCTAGCTCTGGTAATGATATCCCTAATAGACACTGGCCATTCGCTCTGTCTCTCATGCATTCCTTGCTCCTCAGTCAATGAGTTAACTTCTTGTGATTCATCCCAGAGAGTTTCAGTAATGTTAATACCTAGTTTCTTCTCTTCAGTGAAAGTACTAGATGTGTTGCTACTTTTACCCACATTCCTCAAATTAATGTATGAATGGTCAACATAAATATTTCTTTGTATGTTTTGCCATGGAAGTGTAAATTGTTCATGTACCCAGTACTGGTGTGGACTTTTCTTCTTTGCAGTCTCCTCTAGCATTCCTAAACAATACCTTCCCAGCTATGCTGTCAAAATAGAATACTAGCTGATTGCCTGCTTAACTATTAGTGCAAATAATAGTGCTATACTACAAACCTGAACTGAAACCTATACAACCCTTTCCCATTGGAAAGTGGACTAACATTACAGGAGCCTATAGTTTTTGCCCAGTCCAAAGTGTACCCTCATTTTCCTTTTTGTCTTTTGGACTAGAATAATTTTTGTAAGGATAAGACTGTTGTTTCTTCACTTCTTTTCAGGACAACAAGCCTGTTAACAGGACATTTGCACCTGATGCTGATTCATCTGTTCTATTTTGTCATTACCAGGCAGCTTTGCAATCTTTTATGTTTTTTATTTATACTCCCAAGTTTTAGTCCTGGATAGGCATTATTGTGTGTCATGCTCCTGCTCTCCATTCTTCATCATAGCCTCTACTCCTACTGTGCCACCTAAGGCTGTAACTCCCTAATCTGTTCAAAAAGCTTTTGTATGCTTGTGCTCTGCACAGTCCTACAATTTACGATTCCAGATGACGTTTGCTGTCTTGCAGCCAGTCTCCTAGCCTGAGCTCCATGCATGGGATGACTATTCTGCCTTTCAGAAGCAAAGCACAGTTACATGCAGAGCAGGTCACAGATTTTTTTTCTCTTAATTACATCTCTGCTACCTGAAGCAGAGCCATTGCTAAAGGAGTATTCCTGTTTGCTCTGAAACTTCTCTGTCATTCCTATTTGCCTGTCACTGGTAAATACACAAAGACTTGGTGACTGTCTAGTCCCAGCTGCTCTGTGAAGAGCTGTTCAAATTGCAGTCACAGAGCAGAAACCTGAAGTCTCAGCCACAAGGCTGTCACCAAGGCTTCTCTGACCTCACCTCTGTGAGAGTTGGGCCCAGTGAGGAAGTTACAACATTTGATATCCTGGCAGTTTAAAGCCTTTTAGAAGATATATTCTAAGCATCAAACTCCGCTGAGCTTTGATACAACTCACAAGGACATCATCCACTGTGCACCCCTGTAAATGCGACAGTGAAAACTCAGGATCACAGGATGTTCAGGGTTGGAAGGGACCTCATGACAGCATGGAAATGCAAAACCCTATCTGAAGTTGCGATACTCTGATTTTAGACAGGTCACGTGAAAAAATTAATAGTGTCCTGCGTCTTTGTTTTATTCTTAACCAATCTTTACTGCCACACAACAGCTTTCTTTTGGAAGTTTGTGGATTTATTGCTGTGAAGCTTAACTTTTTGTGCCAGCGTCTGCCAGATAGTGAAGGGATGCTACAAATATACTAATTCCTCCTGGGCTTCAAGAGCCTAGCCTGTGCACCCCGGACCTGGCCCAGACCCACGGACGTGGCTGCTGCTTTCCTGTTTGCAGCTTTGGCCAGCACTGAAGCTTAGTGTCCACCATGCATGTGCCTGAGAACAAGGCTGGCTCCCAGAGACAGGGCCGTGCCTTTAACACCCCCACATCTAGCTCTAGGGCAACACCCCACCAGCCTCCTCCCCAGCTAGTTGTAATTAAAGCTCAGTAGCCACACCACCAGAGGCATGCTGTCACTTGCTCTGCGAGTTCCCCCACACACGCATTGTTACAGAGCCCCGGAAGATCAGCACAGCCTCAAGCCCACCTGTGGTCTGGGTCCCCACTCTAGGTTGGGGGCTCTGGCTGTGGGGTGCATGTGTCCAGTGTGCCCCTCTCCAAGGGGAGAGAACAGGTGGTTGCACTGGAACAGGCTACCCAGGAAGGTGGTTAAGGCCCTGTCTCTGGATGCAGTCAAGATCAGACCCTAATGGCCCTGGGCAGCCTGATCTAATTGGAGGTGTCCCTGCTCATTGCAGGGGGGTTAGACAAGATGACCTTTCAGTGTCCTTTCCAATCCAATGCTGTTTCAACCCTAGTGTGGATGTGGGCTCACAATGTAGATTGAATTTACCTTTAAAGTGGAACTCCTGGAATGAGTTTTTAAAATATGAGAGAGCCAGAATAACTACCCTCTGCTCAGCCCTGATCTATCTTAATTTTTATTCTAACATTTTTTTTTCTTATTATAATAACCACTTTTGACTATAGATCTTTTCCTAGGGAATAGACCAGGAAGCCTGATGACTCAAGATTAAAGAAGCCCTGCAGCAAAGATTTTAAGCAGCCACATTAAAGTTGGTGCTTTGTGATATTTACAGAGAGATCAAGAGGTTAATGGAACAAGGGAGTAAGACATGAACAGTAGCTACAACTGCCATCACTGTGTGCAGCAGTCAGTATCATGTGGTCATTACCATCTGATTCAAACAGGTGTAAAGTGCAGGGACTGTTTCCCTTAGCACTTTGAATGAATTTAGTCCTGACAGATGCACCATAAAATGAAGTAGAGGAATTTTATGCAGACACAAAATGCAGCATGGCTGTTTTACCTAGAGCCAGTCCTGGGCTCATCTGGAACAGGGAGGGAGGCATCTTCTTTGCCTCTGGGGGAAGGTGGAAGCCATAGGTATTTCCATACTCTTTTGCTGTGGGGGCAGGATGTGAGCAATTATTGCTTGTTGCTTAGTCCTGAGAGAGTAGAGATTTGTATTTAGCCATACCTTTGCAGTTCTCCTATTTAAAGCAATCAATATATATATGAATATATAGATCTCTCTCTCTCTGCCTATTTGTATTTGTAACTGTCACAACCTGTTTCCTCTGCATTTCTGCAGAGTACTATTTCCTGTATCTTACTTAGTGTCTGAGCAATTACCTGGTAGCTTTCCCTGCTGTTAATACCACATTTTAACACATTTTTCTTGTTAGACTTTAACTTTAGGTGAAAGAGTTTAATTTCAAACTGCTGTGCAGCTACACCGCGTCCAAAGGAAGAATCAACGAGGAAATCTATGGTGCACGAACCCTGAGAACCCTGAGAGCCCTGAGTCAACTAAGATACTCTGAGAATCCCTGTTTCCCTTTTCTTCGCTTCGTCGGCAAAGAAACAAACTGTTTTCCATTTTTTTTTTCATTTTCTGATTTTCTTGGACTTTTGAATCATCTACATCTGAGGAAAGCCGGAATGGTCTATGAACTTTACTCACGAACTGTAAATGTCGTTTTGGATTGGATGGACAGTATGAACAGCCAATGAAATTATTTAGAAGGGGTGGACTGTGACCATTTGAGGCTGTCCCCTTTAAGAATGGGAATATTGTGGTCAGATGTTTGTAAACGAAAGACAGATCTAAACTAATTTCATTGGTAGATTGGGAGGAAGCACCTTTTGAACTGGGAGTACAGCAGAGTATCCTGGGCATTCCGGCACTTTTCTAGTCAGTCTGTCTTCCCCCTCCTTCGGTGGCTTGCAGCTCGCAGCTTCTGGGCTTTCGGCCAGGCTTGACCTTGAAACTGATAAACTGCAAGACCTGTATTAACCGCTTTCCAATTAACACATAACTGCTTTTAATTTTTTTTTTCTCTTTTCTCTCTTTCTAACCCTCTCTGGGGAAAGGGGGAGAGAAGGGGGAGCAGAGGTGGGGAACCCCCTCAGCAGAGGGGGGAACTCTCATTTCTGTGGTACTTTGTTGTATATTTCTGTATATATTGCAAATACTGTAAATTCTGTATGTATTTCCCTGCATTTCCCTAAACCACTTTGTAAATATACAGCATCCACTGCTTTGCTAATTCAGCTGTGAGGTTTTTTTTCCTTCACTTTCCGGGGGGAGAAGAAGGCCCGGCCTTTCCCTTCCAACCCTACGACACAGGAGATGAGCAATTATTGCTTGTTGCTTAGTCCTGAGAGAGTAGAGATTTGTTTTTAGCCATACCTTTGCAGTTCTCCTATTTAAAGCAATCAATATATATATGAATATATAGATATATCTCTCTCTGCATATTTGTATTTGTAACTGTCACAATCTGTTTCCTCTGCATTTCTTCAGAGTACTATTTCCTGTATCTTATTTAGTGTCTGAGCAGTTACCTGGTAGCTACCAGTCTTACAGCAGATATTTCTCCAATGAAATTGTTTAGAATTATCTTTAGTTTTCCTTTTTTACACCCAATAGTGATTTATCTATATTTTTCTACTTTTCTGATCAAAATCTGTAACAAAATTTTAAAGGTATAGCCTAAAACTACCACACTAGTCTAGCACACAAAAGACTGCAAAGTATGTCCTCTGGTCCTTTTGTAACTATTTCAAAGGAATGGCTATCTTAAGCATTCCCAAAAATGTTTTAAGAATCTAAACTTGCTGGTGTACCTTAAGTAGAAGTATATAGTATGAGGGACTGTAAGCTTTAGCATCCCACAACAAAAGGCACCACAGAAACCATAAAAATACTCACAGAAAGTTCTGAATGGAAAAAGTGCTGCTGAGTGCCTCAGAATTTCAAGATCAAGTATGAACAAAAAGGGCAGCCTTCAAATAGTTCCTTAAGGGCAAAAGGCTATACTCTGTAGCACCATCACAGAGGACTTAGCATCACAATCATTAATTCAAATATGGTGTAAGAGGTCACACTAGGACAGAGACAGGGCAAGTTTAATATGTTTTTTCTGCCTATTGCTCTGAACTGCACTCCTAAGTAGTAGGCCACTTGATTTCTCTCCTGATATTTTTATCTGTTTTATTTTTCTCAGGCCTTCATTCTTGCATCTGAGTTATATCCCTTTTAGCCTAATGGCTCAGTGTAGTGGGTTGAGACAGAAGGCCTAGCTCTCCCTCCCCCACAAAGAAGAAAAAAAACACAGCTAACTCAGTCAGAAAAACAAAAGGGATGCTATATTTACAAGCAATGTGAAAATGTAGGTTATATATACACAATATATACAGTATTTACAATATATAAAGAAATATGCAGCAAAGAAAAATACAGGAACAAAATTCCCTCCTCCGGACAGAGAAGGGTTCCCCTCCTGTACCCTGCTCTCTCCCCCTACCTCCCTTTTTACCCAAAAAGGGTTAGCGAGAGAAAAGGCAGTTATTAAGGGAGAAAGGTCTTAGTAGGCCTCCAAGTGCATGCAGGATTAATGCTTATGTGTTATCCAAGGTCAGAACTCTGGCTAGTTGCCCAGAAGCAGACAAGCTGGAAAGGCAGAACAGAGAGGAACTGAGGAAACCTCCAACTGCACTAAAACTTAAAGCTGCATTCTACCAATCTACCAATGAAATTTATTTAGACCCGTCTTTGTTTACAAAATATTCAGCCAGAGTGTCCCAGCACTGTCCCTTTCTTAAAGGCACAGCCTCAAACAGTCACAGTCCACCCCTTCTAAACTATTTCATTGGCCGTTCATACTGTCCATTCAATCCAAAACGGTATTTACAGTTCGTAAGTAAAGTTCATAGTCCATTCCAGCTATCCTCAGATGTAGATGATTCAAAAGTCCAAGAAAATTCGAAAATGGGAAAAATGGAAAACAGTTTGTCTCTTCGCAGACGAAGTGAATAAAAGGGAAACAGGGACACAGGGACTCTCAGTTGACTCAGGGCTCTCAGGGTTCTCAGGGTTCATGCACCATAGATTCCTCGTGGATTCTTCCTTTGGACTCCATTTAGCTGTACAGCAGTTTGAAATTAAACTCTTTCACCTAAAGTTAAATTTCTTTGTGGAATACACTGAATTTCACCATTCTCTTGCATTACCCAATAAATGTGGCCTGGACCTTCAGCTGAAACCACCCCTCGGACAGGCTTAGCCTTCCTGAGGGAGAAGGTACCCAAACAGTTTTACCTAACAGATTCTTTTCTCTAACAACAGGAACTCTATCACCTTCTACTTTCTGTAGCAAATCTGAATGTGCAGGTCCAGCTCGGTTCACTGAACCTCTACTATTTACCAGCCAGGTTGCTTGTGCTAAATGTTTTTCCCAGTTTTTCAAAAATCCACCTCCCATGGCTTTAAGAGTGGTCTTCAACAAACTGTTGTAGCGTTCAATCTTCCCTGCAGCTGGCGCATAGTAGGGAATATGGAATATCCACTCAATGCCGTGCTCTTTTGCCCAGTTCTTTACAAGGTTGTTCCTGAAATTAGTTCCGTTATCCGACTCAATCCTCTCTGGAGTTCCGTGTCTCCACAGGATTTGTCTCTCCAGACCGAGAATGGTGTTGCGTGCAGTTGCATGTGGAACTGGATAAGTTTCCAACCATCCAGTGTTTGCCTCTACCATAGTAAGCACGTACTGCTTACCAGAACGAGAACGTGGTAGAGTGATGTAGTCAATCTGCCAAGCTTCACCATACTTGTACTTGGACCATCTGTCACCATACCACAAGGGCTTAAGTCGTTTTGCCTGCTTAATAGCAGCACAAATGTCACAGTCATGGATGACTTGTGTGATAGCATCCATGGAAATGTCTATGGATCTGTCACGAGCCCATTGGTATGTCGCATCTCTGCCTTGATGTCCTGATGAATCATGAGCCCACTGAGCTAAGAATATCTCACCTCAGTGTTTGCAGTCGAGATCAAGATTAGAGTCCATGTCTACTTGAGAAACTCTTGCAGCTAGATCTGCCTGATGGTTGTGTTGCTGTTCCTCAGTAGCTTTGCTCTTAGGAATGTGAGCATCGATGTGTCTCACCTTCACTGGAATTCTCTCTACTCAATCAGCAATGTCCTGCCACAGGTCGGCTGCCCAAATGGGTTTTCCTTTCCTCTGCCAACCACTCTTTTTCCAGTTCTTTAGCCAACCCCATAGAGCATTGGCTACCATCCATGAGTCGGTGTAGAGATAAAGCTTTGGCTGTTGCAAGAAGGGGCCACTATACGATCAATGTGATCAGCGGAATCCAACTTTATTGACCATCAGACACATCTTATATGCAGTTTACTATAATTATGCCTACTTGGTAACATACTATTGGTTACAGATTACATGTCAACCCCACCTCTTGCGGTTTTAACAGCCTGCTTTCCTGCCGGACGGGCCAACAGATGTCTCCTGTTTCAAGTCCCCTACTTGTTTACGACCCTCACAATTACACGACTACAGTGCCCTTGCGACACTTCTTGATGATTCAGCTAAATCCATTGTGTTCTGTGGCATTCCTTATCCTTATCAGAAGGCCAGATAGTCCTGCAGGCCTTTTTCCTTTGCCCATTCTACAACATTTGGCCATCTCTCGTGTTCAGCTATGTCGAGCTGACTGCAAACTGACTGGATTCTCCTTCTCCATCCTTCGCCTCTGCAACTCAGCGTGTTGGACTCCACACTGCAGACTTCCACCTTCTCTTGTTTCCAATAAGATGACAGGAACTGTCTGTGAACATAGCATACTTCTTTTCATCATCAGAAAGGTCATTGTAAGGAGGAGCTTCCTCAGCACGAGCTACTCTCTCCTCTGGAGGTTTAGCACAGTTGATACCTTCAGGCCAACTTGAGATCACCTCCACTAGACCAGGTCTTTCAAGATTTCCCATTCGAGCTCTCTGTGTTATCAGAGCCATCCACTTAGACCAGGTGGAATCTGTGGCATGATGTGGTGTGGAACCTTTGCCTTTGAACATCCAATTCAAAACTGGTAATCTGGGAGCTAAGAGTCGTCGTGATTCAGTTCCAATTACCTCAGAAGACGCTTTTACTCCTTAATAGACAGCTAGAATCTCTTTCTCTGTTGGAGTATAATTTGACTCTGAACCTCTGTAACCTCAACTCCAGAAACCAAGAGGTTGTCCACATGTCTCACCTGGAGCTTTTTGCCATAAGCACCAGGTTGGACCATTGTCACTTGCAGCCATGTACAAAATGTTCTTAATGTCTGGACCATCCCGGACAGGTCCCAGACCCACTGCTTGAACTACCTCTTGCTTTATCTGGTCAAAGGCTGCTTGTTGTTCAGGTCCCCAGTGGAAAATGTTTCTTATTCGAGTCACATCATACAGAGGTTACACAACTTGACTGTATCCAGGAATGTGCAGTCTCCAAAATCCCACTATCCCCAAGAAACGTAGAGTTTCTTGCTTGTTTGTGGGACTTGCCATGGTAGAGACTCTATTTTCCACATCCACTGGAATGTGTCAGCATCCATCCTGCCACCGCACTCCCAGAAACTGAATCTCTGTGGTAGGTCCTTTCACCTTGTCTCGTTTGATGGCAAAACCTGCATTCAGAAGAATGTCAATGATTTTGTTACCTTTCTCGAAGACTTCCTCAGCAGTTTTACCCCAGATGATGATATCATCGATGAACTGGATGTGTTCTGGAGCACCGCCTTTCTCCAGAGCATCATGGATCACTGCATGACAGATGCTTGAGCTGTGGATCCAGCCCATTGGCAATCTGTTGAAAGTGTACTGGATTCCTCTCCAGGTGAAAGCAAACTGAGGCCTGCATTCCTCTGCTGTGGGAATAGAGAAAAGTGCATTAGCAATGTCTACGGTAGCATACCATTTGGCCTCTTTGGATTCCAGCTCATACTGAAGCTCCATCATGTCTGGTACTTCTGCACTCATAGGTGGTGTCAATTCATTTAGGGCTCGGTAGTCGACCGTCAGATGCCAGTCTCCATTCTGCTTCCGCACAGGCCACACTGGACTGTTGAAAGGTGAATGAGTTTTGCTGACGACTTTCTGACTCTCCAACTGACGAATCAGATTCTGAATGGGCAACAGAGAGTCATGGTTGGTTCTGTATTGTCTGTGATGCACAGTCTGAGAAGCAACCGTCAATTTAATGTCCAGTATCTTGTGTTGTTCCACAACTGCAGATTCATCAGAAAGCTCAGGTCTAGCAGACAGCTTCAGTTTTTGTCCATCAATCTCTACAGAAGCTACTCCAAAAGCCCATTTGTAACCTCTAGAGTCTTTGAAAATACCTTCTCTCAGAAAATCAAATCCCAAAATACAAGGTGCGTCAGGTCTAGTCACACCTGTATGCTTCCTCCAGTGTTTACCAGTTAAACTTATATTAACCTCCACCTTAATTAACTCTTGAGATCCACCAGTGACTCCCAGAATAGTTATAGACTCTGATCCCTGATAATTTGATGGCATTATGGTGCACTGAGCTCCTGTGTCAACCAAGGCCCTGTACTTCCGAAATTGTGAAGTGCCAGGCCACTGGACGTACACATCCCAATAGATTCTATTATCTCTGTTATCCCTCTCCTCCCCCTGGCGGGAGGCAGGGCACCCCTAGTTATGTGGAACATGCCCACATGTACATTGAGCACAGTGTGCAGTGTTAGAACTGGAGCCACTGTTGGAGCTACTAGAGTTGTTCTGGGGAACTGTGGAAGTAACAGCTACCCTTCTGGTATTGCTACCTCGGGTTCTGCCACTTTGCAATTCCCTCAGGCTCCTGAAAAGGTTAGAAGTTGGTTGACCATCCCAGCGGTTCATGTTCTCACCAAACTGATCACGCAGAGTTATCCAAATAGTTCTACGTGATTGCCTTGGTGGTCTGTTTTGATTTGATCTGTTTTGGAATGACCTCCTTGGAGGACGTCTGTTCCTCACAGATGAAACTTGTATCCACCTGGAGGAAGAATTAGAATTATCCTTCTGTGCCAATTGGTATATGGAATTTTTCAGCTGTTTCATGCAATTCTCAATTTTTCCAGACAGAGTTTCAATGGCTGAAACCAAAGAAACACGTGTCATGCTATCCTCCAATTGTCTCATTTGATCACTGAATTGGCCAACTGTAGGAGGAGCTCCACCATAACTTCTTGCCACAATTCTGCTTGCCAGAATGTTTGCATAATTAGAAGAAGCAAGTTTGATGAGCTTTTTAGCAAGACCAGTTCCTACAGGAATTTCATCAGGATTCAGCGGTTCATATTCACCATAGAGTATCTCTCTAACAGCAAATTCTCTCAGGCGCTTAATTCTCTCATCTGTGGTAGTCCAGGGTTTACAATTCCATGGAAGATCATCTCGGGAAGGGTATCTCAGGAAAACTGCAAATAAAAATAAAAGGCGTGTCCACAGATTAACCTTACACAGAGCCTTGCCTAGATGTCTATCTATTCCATTATCCTTCGAGAGAGTTCCTAGCTGAGCTGCTGACTTGTCTCTGACCGTTAGAGCTGGAGCACCTGTATCATAACACCTACTAAGCCAAGCTAGAACTGGCTCCTTATCTGCTCTGATGTAATCTTTACACACATTTTGTACCTCTTCATGAGGTGAAGAACATCCCTGAAGGTCATCTTCTTCCCCATCTATCACATCTTCCTGAACATGTTCCTGAACACATCCAGCCAGCATGGATTTAGGAAGGGCAGGTCCTGCCTCTCCAACCTGATCTCCTTCTATGATCAGGTGACCCATCTGGTGGACGTGGGGTGGCCTGTGGATGTGGTTGACCTGGACTTCAGCAAGGCCTTTGACACCGTCCCCCACAGCAAACTGCTGGCTAAGCTGTCAGCTCGTGGCTTGGACCGCTGCACTCTGTGCTAGGTTAGGAATTGGCTGGAGGGCTGGGCCCAGAGAGTGGTAGTGAACGGTGCCACATTCAGCTGGCGGCCAGTCACCAGTGGCATCCCCCAGGGATCAGTGCTGGGCCCCGTCCTCTTTAACATCTTCATTGATGATCTGGATGAGGGGGTCAAGTCAGTCATCAGCAAGTTTGCAGATGACACCAAGTTAGGAGCAGATGTTGGTCAGTTAGAGGGTTGAAAGGCTCTGCAGAGGGACCTCGACCGACTGGACAGCTGGGCAGAGTCCAATGGGATGGCATTCAACAAGTCCAAGTGCTGAGTGCTGCACTTTGGCTACAGCAATCCCATGCAGAGCTACAGTCTGGGGTCGGAGTGGCTGGAGAGCTGCCAAACGGAGAGGGACCTGGGGGTGCTGCTCAACAGCCACCTGAATATGAGCCAGCAGTGTGCCCAGGTGGCCAAGAGGGCCAATGGCATCCTGGCCTGCATTAGGAATAGTGTGGCCAGCAGGAGCAGGGAGGTCATAGTGCCCCCTGTACTCTGCTTTGGTTAGGCCGCACCTTGAGTACTGTGTCCAGTTCTGGGCCCCTCAGTTTTAGAAGGACATCGAAACACTTGAACGTGTCCAGAGAAGGGCAACAAGGCTGGTGAGAGGCCTTGAACACAAGCCCTATGAGGAGAGGCTGAGGGAGCTGAGATTGTTTAGCCTGGAGAAGAGGAGGCTCAGGGGTGACCTCATTGCCCTCTACAACTACCTGAAGGGTGGTTGTAGCCAGGAAGGGGTTGGTCTCTTCTCCCAGGCAACCAGCACGAGAACAAGGGGTCACAGTCTCAAGCTGCGCCAGGGGAGGTTTAGACTCGAGGTGAGGAGGAAGTTCTTCACCGAGCGAGTCATTCGTCATTGGAACGGGTTGCCCAGGGAGGTGGTTGAGTCATCGTCCCTGGAGGCGTTCAAGAGGAGATTGGACGTGGCACTTGGTGCCATGGTCTAGTCATGGGGTCTGTGTTGATAGGTTGGACTCGATGATCCTGGAGGTCCTTTCCAACCTAAGTTATACTGTGATACTGTGATGTTGTCCCCATAATCCTGCTGTCACTCTCCTATGGATCTCTTTAAGCTGAGAAGCACCACTACTAGCTGCTGTCCTAGCTGCATCTCCATCCTGTGTTGATCTCAATAACTCAGCTATATCTTTAAAACAAACCTTCTCTTGCTCCTCAGCAGGCTCTTTTCTAGCAGAAGTTCCCTCACCCACATCAGTATCTTGCTCTTCTCCCCCATCAGCTCTTGGATCAGCTTAGGCTCTTCCTCTTCTTGCTCTTAAAATTGCTACTTGCTTAATTGGAGCTGTGTTTGAATTTACATCTTCCTTAACAGAAGGTGACAGGTTTTAAGACAGATCAACTGCTTTGGAGGGCGCTTCTGGTCCTGCTGAGGAGGGTGGAAATGAATTTGCCTCATTAATGGCTGCTGAGGATGGGGGAGCCACCATGTTGGGAGCTGCTGCCGCCTCTGGCTGCTTGCCAGAATCAGCAACAGTACCGTTCAAAGCAGCCTTTACAATAGGCTTTTTAGCTTTATCTTTAACTGATACAGATTCTCCACTCTCCTCATCACTAGAAGTCTCTGGGGCAGAGCCAGAGGTATGCCTCCTTTTCTTTGATCTCCCCTCCCCTCCCCTCCCCTCCCCTCCCCTCCCCTCCCCTCCCCTCCCCTCCCCCCCTCCCCTCCCCTCCCCTCCCCTCCCCTCCCCTCCCCTCCCCTCCCCTCCCCTCCCCTCCCCTCTCCTCTCCTCTCCTCTCCTCTCCTCTCCTCTCCTCTCCTCTCCTCTCCTCTCCTCTCCTCTCCCCTCCCCTCCCCTCCCCTCCCCTCCCCTCCCCTCCCCTCCCCTCCCCTCCCCTCCCCTCCTCTCCTCTCCTCTCCTCTCCTCTCCTCTCCTCTCCTCTCCTCTCCTCTCCTCTCCTCTCCTCTCCTCTCCTCTCCTCTCCTCTCCTCTCCTCTCCTCTCCTCTCCAGCAGTTTCAGAAGGGCTGTCGGAAAGATGTGTTAAAAAACAGGAAAATACACTTAGTACTCCTGCCAGGTTTTGTGCTGTGCCATCAGGCAAATAAAATGCATCTGGATTTAGCTTTTGTCTTTTTTTTTTTTAGCAAAATAATGGCTATACTGTGAGATTTTGCAGCTGTATTGAACTACTTGTAGGACTATAAACTACTTTTGCATCTTAGCATTTCCCTGTGGGAGTGAGAGGTAAAGCCAGTTAGAATAAAAAATAAACCTTTATTAGAATAAACCAAACCAGGTTGGAAGAGACCTTCAAGATCATCGTGTCCAACCCATCAACCAATCCAACCCACCCAAACAGCTAACCCATGGCACCAAGCACCCCATCAAGTCTCCTTCTGAACACCTTCAATGACGGCGACTCCACCACCTCCCCGGGCAACCCATTCCATAGTGCAATCACTCTTTCTGTATAGAACTTCTTCCTAACATCCAACCTGAACCTCCCCTGGCGCAGCCTGAGACTGTGTCCTCTTGTTCTGGTACTGGCTGCCTGGAAGAAGAGACCATCATCAGCCTGTCTACAACCTCCCTTCAGGTAGTTGTAGAGAGTGATAAGGTCACCCCTGAGTCTCCTCTTCTCCAGGCTAAGCAGCCCCAGCTCCCTCAGCCTCTCCTCATAGGGCTTGTGTTCCAAACCCCTCACCAACTTTGTTGCTCTTCTCTGGACTCGTTCCAGCAACTCAGCATCCTTCCTAAACTGAGGGGCCCAGAACTGGACACAGGACTCGAGGTGTGGCCTAACCAGTGCAGTGTACAGGGGCAGAATGACCTCCCTGCTCCTGCTGGCCACACTGTTCTTGATGCAGGCCAGGATGCCATTGGCCCTCTTGGCTGCCTGGGCACACTGCAGGCTCATGTTCAGCCTACCATCAACCAGCACCCCCAGGTCCCTCTCTGCCTGGCTGCTCTCCAGCCACTCTGACCCCAGCCTGTAGCACTGCATGGGGTTGTTGTGGCCAATGTGCAGAACCCGGCACTTGGATGTGTTAAATCTCATGCCGTTGGATTCTGCCCATCTGTCCAGCCTGTCGAGGTCTCTCTGCAGAGCCTCTCTACCCTCCAGCAGATCAACACCTGCCCCCAGCTTGGTGTCGTCAGCAAATTTACTGATGATGGACTCAATGCCCTCATCCAGATCATCAATAAAGATGTTAAAGAGCACAGGGCCCAGCACTGATCCTTGGGGCACACCACTAGTGACTGGCTGCCAGCTGGATGTGGCACCATTCACCACCACTCTCTGGGCTCGGCCATCCAGCCAGTTCCTAACCCATCGCAGTGTGCTCCTGTCCAAGCCATGGGCTGACAGCTTGGCCAGCAGTTTGCTATGGGGGACGGTGTCAAAGGCCTTGCTGAGGTCCAGGTAGACTACATCAACAGGCCTCCCCACATCCACCAGGCAGGTCACCTGATCATAGAAGGAGATCAGGTTGGTCAGGCAGGACCTGCCCTTCCTAAATCCATGCTGGCTAGGCCTGATCCTTTGGCCATCCTGTAAGTGTTGTGTTATTGAACTCAGGATGACCTGTTCCATGATCTTGCCTGGCACTGAGGTCAGGCTGACAGGCCTGTAATTCCCTGGCTCATCCAACCGGCCCTTCTTATGGATGGGCACCACGTTGGCCAGCTTCCAGTCCTCTGGGACCTCGCCAGTGAGCCAGGACTGCTGGAAAATTATGGAGAGTGGCTTGGCCAGCTCATCTGCCAGCTCTCTCAGCACCCTAGGATGAATCCCATCTGGTCCCATGGACTTGTGGGGATCCAGGCTGCTAAGGAGAGTTCCAACCACCGCCTCATGGAACATAGGGAAACTGTGCAGCTCCATGGCTCCTTCTGCTAGCTCTGCAGGCCAGCTGTCAGGAAGACGTTCTGCCCTTCTAGTAAAAATTGAGGCAAAGAAGGTGTTAAGTATCTCTGCCTTTTCCTTATCCTTGGTTACAATGTTCCCCTCCGTATCCACCAAGGAGTGGAGGTTTTCCTTCCCCTTCCTCTTACTATTAATGTATTTATAGAAGGACTTTTTGTTGTCCTTCACAGTAGAGGCCAGTTTAAGCTCCAAGTGTGCTTTTGCCTCCCTAATTCTCTTCCTACAAGACCTAGCAACATCCTTAAACATTCTGTGGGTTGCCTCCCCTCGCTTCCAAAGGTGATACACCCTCTTTTTTTCCCTCAGTTCCATTAAAAGTTCATGAACCATCCAGGCTGGCCGTCTGCCCCGGCGGCTCATCTTCCGGCACATTGGCACAGCCTGTCCCTGAGCCTTCAACAATTCTTCATTGAAGTAGGTCCAGCTCTCCTGGACCCCTTTGTTTTTAAGGGCTTTATCCCAAGGAACCCTCTGAATTAGTTCCTTGAGTAACCCAAAGTCTGCCCTCCGGAAGTCCAGAGTGGAGGTCTTCTTGCCACCCCTCTTGACTTGACCAAAAACCGAGAATTCAATTATCTCGTGGTCACTGGACCCCAAACACCCTCCAACCACCACATCGCCCACCAGTCCTTCCCTGTTGGTGAAGAGGAGGTCAAGCATAGCCTTGCCCCTGGTAGGCTCTCGCAGCACCTGGGATAAGAAGCTGTCCTCCATGCATTCTAAAAACCTTCTAGACTGTCTCCTCTCTGCCGTGTTGAGTTCCCAGCAGATGTCAGGCAGGTTGAAGTCGCCCACGAGAACAAGGTCCGGAGATCTTGAGACAGCCCTAAGCTGCCTATAGAATGCTTCGTCAACATCTTCCTCCTGGTTGGGTGGTCTATAACAGACTCCAACCAGGGTGTCTGCCCTGCTGGTCTTCCCTCTAATTCTTATCCACAAGCATTCAACCTGATCGTCCCTAGTCTCCATCTCAATGGCATCTAGTGCCTTCCTGATGTAAAGGGCCACCCCTCCACCCCTTCTTCCTCGCCTGTCTCTCCTGAAGAGCTTGTAACCGTCAATTGCAGCGCTCCAGTCGTGTGAGTCGTCCCACCACGTCTCTGTGATGGCAACTATATCATAATTTTCCTGCTGCATCAAGGCTTCCAGCTCCTCCTGTTTGTTACCCATGCTTCGTGCATTAGTGTACATGCACTTCAGCTGGGCTGCTGGTTTCATCTCCGACTCTAGCTTGTCGCCCCCAGACTCTTGTCTGAGAGGACTCTCTTCAGCCCCTTCCCCCTTTGAAACTAGTTTAAAGCCCTGTCGATGAGACCCGCCAATTCCCTACCCACGGTTTTCAGTATCTGGTATCTGCATTATAAAGGCTCGTTAATTCTTCCCACTTTATACTCCCTGCAATAGAGCAGAGCATTCCATGTTTCAATATTGCCAGTGGTTAGGGAAAGAGGGGGGAGGGCAGGAACACTGTGAAAGACACAGCCAGGTTGTTTTTAAAAATGTTCTTACTAGAAAATTTGAAAGAGAATCAGAAAGTCTCCCCCCCCCCCGACTATTGGCATTTATAGCAATTAAGCTTTTTGCTGCTGTGTGACTGACTCTGTGTAGTTACAGGATTCAAGGGGATTTAAAGATTTAGATTCTTGAGTTCACTGTGATACAGCCCATAAAAAGCTACTCACTGGAAATCTTGAAAACAATGTTGAAAGATTGGCATAAAGGGAAAAATCAACCAAATTAAGATATGGCTTCTGGTCCAAACACAACACAGAAAATCCCTAGCGCAGCCACCTCCAGAAGCACGCTTCAGTCACAGATGCTAGCTACAGAAACTATCCTTAACTGCAGAAAGATTCGGACATCTTGCCTTCTGGTTCCGTGGGTTTTCCCTTTTTGTAAGTGGGGTTTTGTGCAGAAGCTAGATGTAACAGCTTTTGCCCATTTCCTTCCAAATATGTACCAGCTGGTGACAGAGAACAGAGATGCCATCTTGATCTCTTACTGAAACAGAGAAAGAATACGGTCACAGCAGGTAGCACCCATTTTTCAGTGCTATCATTAATTTTCTGTGCACTCATTTTTTGGAACCAAGCATGGCCTATTCTTTTCAGTTGATGCTGGGAATACCAAATAAAGAGAAGCCACCATTTAATGCTGCCCATCCCTGTGTCATACAGGAAAACCAGAAATGGATGTTAGATGAATAATCCTATCACCCCTGTTAAAATTTATTGTTAGTTCTTCATAAGCTGAGGTACTTAGCACAACTCAGTGAGGTACTGCTTTTCAGCACGTATCATGATGTCCAAGGCACACGTGACTGAATGGGAAAGAATACCTTTAGCAGGAGGAGGTTACAGGTAGGTCATGTAATGTAATTAGATGAAAATAGGTCGCATGACTGGGATTCTCCTTGTGGTGAAATACTCATTGCTGCCAACTTATTCAAACAGGGGAGGGAGAGAGAAGGAAGAGAATCCTTTCTTTAGGCTATTTCTTGTTCCTTGTTGTCTCTTGACCTCAAATATCTCATTCCACATAAAAGTTGCAGTCTCCTGCTGCTGCTGCTTCTGTTACTGTGAGCAGCATCAGGTTTTTTAAAGTACATTACTGACAGGCTAGGATTGAAAGGTCACCAGGAATGCATACTATTATTAAGTTATTTTCTTCCTTCTGAGGTTTTTCTCTGTCGGAAAGCATGCACGGACTCCCTTGTTGGTGAAGCAGGGATCGTTTATTGGTACAGAACAAGCAGCTTATATAGGAAAAATTGAACAGAGTAAGCAATTCCCTGACATTCTTGCACCACTGCTGCTAATTGAGTTTTCTCCTTTGATATGCAGCTGTCCATTGTTATCTTCATCCCATATCAGGTTGATCTTCTCCAGCATGGAGGCAAGTGTCCTCCTGTCTCGCACTTCAGGTTGTTTACCACGGTCAGCTCTTCTTTATCATCAAGCCATCCTTCCAGTATCAGTGGCCTATTGTTCTTTCTTGTCCTGAAACTTTCTATAGCTGCTTTCTGCTTTCCTACAACTCCCCATTTTTATATTGTTTAATACAGCAGCCATCACTTGTGTCCTGACCATCCTTGTATTCCTAAAAGCTATTATTACAAATATCATAAATACTACAATTACAATACCAATCACTACAAGGATTCCACCTATAACCCACACCCATAGATTCAGGCATGAGAACCAATTTTTGGATTCAACCAGCTAAGATCTTTGTTCAGTGCTTGCCATGTTGAATCAATCCTCACCTGTTGCATATTTGCTAATTGTAGTCCCAGCTGATGCTTCAATGTTTGGACATTATATTTCAAGGAGCTATCAAAAGCCCCTTGTAAGTGTGATCTTACTGAGTTCCAATCATGCTGAGAGTCATTCCAAGACAAGGATGTTACACACATGTCCTTTTTATGATACTCCAAATCACACTGCAGCATCATATGGGTCTGCAAGGCAGCTTGTTGGTCTCCTAACCAAGCAACGCTGGCCTCAAGTGCATATAACCTTGCCATTATTAACTCATCTATAGCTTCCTGCATCTGCAAATCATTTGTCACATTGGTTAATAAAGTTCTCACTGTGTCTGCAGTTTGTATGCCCTTTGTCAAAGCTGTAACTGAAGCAGCAGCAGATGCTAATATTATGACAGCTGATATTATAGCAAAAATTAACCATCCCACAAATCTTTTTTCCCTTTTTCTAGAATCTTTTAGTCCCTGGTCTAACAGCCTGATAACATGATCCAATCCATTTTCACTCTCCCATCCTCTTGTCATATTCACTGGAATCTGTACCTCTGCCCTTCTTCAGAAAGGAATAATCATGCTCCGCTGATCAATGTCTTTATCAATAATACAAGTCTTAAAAGTAATATTGCTACAACTAAGATGATATATGCTTGATTCGTTATAGATTATACAATCAATGCCTATTCCTAATACATATGGGTAGTACACACAGTAGCAAAGGAACTACGTAGTACATGTTCTACTAAAATGCCTTTACACGAGAGGTCTTTTATATTGTGACAAGGCAAGTGCTTCTGACAATACATCAAGGAATCTTCAACATTAGAGTTTAAATGAGAAACACAACCTCAAAACATACAAAACTGGTACTGCCAGGTTTCACACACACAGCTTTTTTTTTTTTTTCCTGTTGGAATACCTTTCTTCTGACCCACCAGGAGACAAAGGGGGGATTCAAAATGATGTTTTAGTTCTCTTAAGATATCATATGACGGTGACTGATACATGGGAGCAGTCCCACCTCCTGGTCTGTTTTCCACCACTACTGGCATTGCACGCATCTGTAACATTTCTGTATTTATAAAACTCTTATCATCTTTATCCATTATTAATAATAACAATAATAATAAACCAGGTTGGAAGAGAGAATCTCAGGCTAATTTTGTGTCGTCAGTTAGCAAAAGACAAGCAAATACTGACTGCCAAAAAATTACTGAAGCATTGCCAGGTGAACCCTCTGTAGCTGATATGGTAACAGCCTGTTTGAAGGTCAGCAGCACTGATTTTAAGATGACTGCACTTGCAGCTGCCTTAAAATCAGGAGGCCCAGTAAGGTGTTTCAGCTGTGGGAAAGAGGGACATGTGATAGCTAATTGTAAGCAAGTGAAAATACAGCTGGGAGCTGACTTGAAAAATTCTTCTTGTGCTCATTGTGGTAAACTTGGTCATTATGCCAAACACTGCAAATCTAAATTTCATGCAAGTGGTCAGCCTTTGCAGGGGAATGGGAAAAAGAACGCAAAAGGTGTGTGATGACACAAATACCCCCCAACATCAGCAACCCATTTCCAACCGGGGCGTATCCAGCCCAGCAGGTCCAACCTTGTGCGACAAATTATCAGCCAGCACAAGGAGATCATCAGGGATGGATATATCCACAGCTGATGCAATAACTATTTCAGACACAAAGACACACAAGGTGCCTTTAGATGCATGGGGGCCAATTGGTAAAGGGCTTAGTGCTTTATTAATAGGACGATCTAGTGGAACCCTTCAAGGAATAGACGTACATGTAGGGGTAATTGATGCTGATTATGTTGGGCAGATATGTGCTTTAATATCTACTGCAACACCACCTGTAACAATTCCTAAAGGGACTCCAATTGCTCAACTTACACCTTTTGTGAGTCATGTTTCCAGAACAGAACAGACTATCCATGGTGACAAAGGATTTGGATCGATAGGACCACCCACAGTGTTATGGTCTCAGACAATCACTGAGAAGAGACCACAGATGACCTGCATGCTCTCCATGGACTGTGCTACTCCTGCATAGATACAAGTCACAGGACTACTCGACACAGGAGCAGATATTACCATCATTGCGCAGCGTAACTGTCCTCCTGCTTGGCCACTAGTATCGAACAACATGATTGTGGACACAGAGAAATTTGCATTTACAGTGCCCTCAGTAAACAACAGTGGACCAGCCAAAAGGTATCACTGGAAGGTTTTACCTCAAGTTTTCACTGACGGCTCAGGAAAAACAGGAAAAGCAGCTATCGTGTGGTATGATGATGATCGATGGCAAAACAGTGTGGAATACCAAGAAGGCTCTCCTCAGATTGTTGAGTTAAGGGCTGTGACTATGGTATTTCAGCAGTTTTCCTGTCCTGTAAACATTGTTACTGATTCAGCCCGTGTGGCTGGATTAGTGCAACGTTTAGATAAAGCTGTCCTTGGTTATGTTAATCAGGAGAAGCTTTTTGGAGTTTTAAAACTGTTATGGACTGAGATTCAAAAACTATGTGCTCCTTATTATGTTTTGCATATTAAGAGTCACACAAACTTGCCAGGTTTTTTGGTGGAGAGGAATGCAAAAGCAGATGCACCTGTGTCGGGTGTAGCAATGGGACCAATCCCAAACATCAAACAAGAAGCAATAGCTTCTCATCAATTTTTTCATCAAGGTTATCATGCTCTAAAATGGCAATTTCAGTTGTCCAATGCTGAAACTCGAGGTATTGTTGCTGCATGTCCTGATTGTCAGGGCCAGCATATTCCTCACTGTTTTGGTACTAACCCTAGAGGATTGTGAGCCCTCCAGATCTGTCAAACAGATATTACTCACATTGCTGAATTTGGTAGGTTAAAATTTGTTCATGTGTCTATTGATACATTTTCCTCGGTCATCATTGCTACTGCTCACACAGGAGAGACTGCCAAAGATGTTATTCGTCATTGGCAGCGAGCTTTTTCTACTGCTGGAGTTCCTCTTCAGATAAAAACAGACAATGGTCCAGCGTACGTGTCTGCAAAGGTTAACTCATTTTTGCAGTCATGGGGTATAACTCATATTACAGGTATCCCTCATTCTTCCACTGGACAAGGCATTGTTGAACATGCACATGGCACATTAAAACAACTGTTGCAAAACCTAAAAGGGGGAATGGTAGGGGATCCTCCAGAAGCTTGATTGAACAAAGCTATGTAAGTTTTAAATCTTTTGCAGATTTCTGGTGATTCTCGGGAACCCCCAATACTGCGTCATTTTGGCTCCTTGGCTACCACCAGTGGAGTGCCCTCAGGAGCTAAAGTCAGGGTTCGGGATCTGCAAACAGGTCAGTGGTCTGATCCCTGTGATTTAATAACTTGGGGACGAGGGTATGCTTGTGTCTCAACAGATTCTGGACCACACTGGGTTCCAGCAAGATGGGTTCAACCAGCGTTTTCATCACCCTCTGGACACTGACTGTTGTTAGAGTCATGCAGATTCCAAAGCTACCATAGAAGAATGTGTGGGTCACACTTGCTAACATCCTGAAACAAGATACGCTGTGCCTCTTGGTAACAACACCTATGAATCCTTTCAGCACTTGCTTGGTGGGTGTTCCGGTGAACAGATGGAAGGACATTACCGAGAAGACTGAGCCTTTGAGCTCAAAAACAACATTTTGTGTGTGTGTTTCTTGGTGTATTTTAACTATTGCCTGATGTGGGTTCTGTTCAATGTGCTCCTTTGTAAAATAGGGGTCTGATAGAATTTTTGCTATTAGTTCAGGGTCATGACTGTCAAGGATTTGAAGGATTGTTTAAAGGATGGGGATTTTCTGACTGGTTTCTTTCGATTGTTAAGACCGAGTTATTGTGATTGTAATGGTACTGATGTTGCCCTGTTTGATTAATCTGTTGCAAAGGGCCCTGCAGCAGATGATCAAAGCGACATTTGTAACAGAAAAGCAAAAAGGGGGAATTGTGGGGGACTGTGATGCATCTGTGAACCCTTGGAAGAGCTCTGGTGAGAAAACATCACTGTGCTCCCATGAGAATCTGGAAACTCCCTGGACAGAATGAGTGGGAATGAGAAACCACAAGATAAGATGTGAGGCCACCTGGACTAGCGTAACAAGTAACTATAGCAATGCTATCACTGACCCGTGAGAATCTTGAGAAAAGTTCATTAACCAATTGCAGGCAGCCACACTAACAATACGCACAATATATGAGTTGTGTGCTGAAATAAATCAGTTCGCCTTTTGCCTTCTATATGCGCTGCTCATGTTCGATTATTGTCGCACAGACCGTCACCTTATCCCTACCCCGACCCCTATATAGCGACACCTTTTCTCTCTCTCTCTCTAGCCCTTTTTGGGAAAAAAGGGAGGTAGGGGGAGAGAGGGGGGTACAGGGGGGGAACCCTAGTCTGTCCAGAGGAGGGAGTTTTGTTCTGTATTACTTTCTTTGCTGTATATTTCTGTATATATTGTAAATACTGTATATATTGTGTACACATTCATTGCATTTCATCTTGCTTGTAAATATAGCTTTAATTCATCTCTGCTTCACCGACTGAGTCAGCTGTGGTTTCTCTCTTTGTGGGGGAGGGAGAGCTAGGCCTTCTCTCACCACCACACCTCTCCTGAAGGAGAGAGGAGAGGAGAGGGAGAAGAGAGGGAGGGGAGAGGAAGAGGAGAGGAAGAGGAGAGGAAGAGGAGAGGAAGAGAAGATGTTGCAGTTTGAGCTGGGTGCCCCCCTGCAATGTTTACTTCCTGTGTCCAGAAGTCCAGCCCAGAGGGGTGGACACAGGAAATTATGTAGTATTTCCTACCACAATTCTTTGCACCACTATAAGATGCAGTGCGGAGTCTAGCACACTCTCTTTTCTTCCTCCTCCGTCAGCCGGTAACTGGGGGAGATGTCTCCTGGCTTTGGGCCTGGCTAGGCCCAAGGCCATGGGGGGATGGGCAGTCTCAGATCTGGCCAGCTGAGACTAGCCTAGCAGTGGGAGGGGGAAGAAGGAGCCCTGGGGGTCTTGGGTGTACCCTCAGGTGGGGCTGAGATCTCTCTGGGTCTGTTTTGGGATCTTTCTTTGTCACTGCGCTTTTGGTTTTCTGTAAATGTTCACTGCTTCCTATTTAAACTTTCCATCACTTTTGCAATCCGTTTGTCTGAGTGTTTATTGTTACCGGGGTGGGGAAGGGGGCTGCCTCAACCCAGCACAGAAGAGGAAGAGAAGAGGAAGAGAAGAGAAGAGACCTGGTTGGAAGAGACCTTCAAGATCATCGTGTCCAACCCATCATCCAACAACATCTAAGCAATTAAACCATGCAACCAAGTACCCTATCAAGTCTCCTCCTAAACACCTCCAGTGATGGCGACTCCACCACATCGCCAAGCAGCCCATACCAATGGCCAGTCACTCCCTCTGTGCAGAACTTCTTCCTAACATCCAGTCTGAACCTCCCCTGGTGCAGCTTGAGAGTGTGTCCTCTTGTTCTGGTGCTGGTTACCCGAGAGAAGAGACCAGCCCCCACCTGTCTACAACCTCCCCTCAAGTAGTTGCAGAGAGCAATGAGGTCTCCTCTGAGCCTCCTCTTCTCCAGGCTAAGCAACCCCAGCTCCCTCAGCCTCTCCTCACAGGGTGTGCTCCAGAACCCTCCCCAGCTTTGTTGCCCTTCTCTGGACATGCTTCAGCAAGTCAATATCTTTCCTAAACTGAGGGGCCCAGAACTGGACACAGTACTCAAGGTGTGGCCTAACCAGTGCAGTGTACAGGGACAGAATGACCTCCATGCTCCTGCTGGCCACACAGTTCCTGATACAGGCCAGGAAGCCATCAGCCTTCTTGGCCACCTGGGCACACTGCAGGGAATATTACTTGTTTATGTCCATAAAATAGTGTTATGTCAATCACTCAGCCAGCAAAACAGATGTTGCAAAGCTTAAGACTTTATTAAGATGTTTTGCATCAAGCCCTAAACCTGAAGGCCTTGGAGATGCTCCAAGTGTTATCTGAGGAAGATACCTGAGAAGGGCTTTTTGGTTGTTTGCAACAAAACAATTGTGCTTCCAGGTTTTGAATGACAAAATGAATTCTTGGTAATATGCTGCCACATCAAACTGAGGAGATGTCTTCTTCCACTTTGTCCATCAGTAAAATATGGGTAACTGTGTGAGGTCATGTTGTCTGAGTTCTGTCTGCAAATGCAGCAGTTTCAGGTTCACCAGAGAGAATGCAAAGAGGAGGCAAATTAGAAGAGGACATAAGTAGAGACTGGAGACTGAGGGAGAATAGCATAGCATAGCATAGCATAGACCAGGTTGGAAGAGACCTTCAAGATCATCGTGTCCAACCCATCTTTGATTTAGTAAAAGCATTCCTTTTTCCCTGTTGTGGGTAGCTGTGCGTGCCTGTACAATGGAGCTGGGGCAACACTTTGTGGCTTCTGTAGCTTAAGCACATTACACAGAAATGCTCCTTCCATTCCTTATTCCAGGAGAAAATAATTAAACTGTCCGGCAGAGAAATGTCATCGAGACCAACACATGTTTCAAGCTGCATGTTCCAGGAGAATTTTTAATGTCTATTTTAACGTTTGGGTTTGTTGTGGGTTTTACTGCATGTGTGTGTTTGGTTTTTTGTTTTGTTTTGCAAGTGCTTTGGAAACAGTCTAATTCCAATTTGTCTCTAACACCTTAAAACTGCGTTTGATTTTTTTCCCCGGTACTTTTATGGAAACTTCTGAAAAGAACTTAGATTTGTGAAGCAGAATTGATGTGAATTGTTACAGGACAGGTAAAAAGAATCTTTGCCTGTTTATTTGTTTTGAAAGGATTTGGATTTTAATTTAGCCATTAGATCCATCGGTACATGGCAGCTGGTGGGGATCTTTGAGCCAAGGAAATCATCAGAACTCACTAGAGGGAGCTCAGACATAGTTGCTGAGCCTAGAGAGGACTTCCGTGTTTCTGTGTGGGCAACTGTGTAGCCTGCATTATGAGAAGTACACTTTGATTGCAGATTATTTGCAAATCAATACTTAACTGGGGCAGGGAGGTCTCAAACTTTAATAGTCTCCTCAGCACTGGTAGATACTACTAGAATACTTTTTCTCCATGTGAGAAATTGTTATATTTGGCTTTTGCAAGGGGAAGGTGGGTGCCAGGCGTTGGTGGGGGCTGCGGGGTTCGATCCGTAAGCTGATTGGCTAGTTGCAGTCTGTGTTGTCTAGCATGTGTATTGGGAGAGAAATGGAGGGAGGGTGAGGCGTCGAGATGTCGGAGACTGGCTGGGGCAAGAGTGCAACCATTATCCCTGCCCTGAAGACCGCAGCCAACAACAAGTGGGACTGGGAAAGGGGGGGGCGTACTTGGGAAATGTAAAGGGATTTGTGGAGATGTTTATGAATATGTATAAGTTTGACGTCTATACAAGCTCAACTCGTGTTGTTACAGCATGCCTCTAGCTAATCTGCTATGTGCCCAGCGCTGTTTGCCTTTATTTTATAATAAACTATTTGTATTTAAAATTTAGCAGTGAGCTCATTTCTCACATCCAGAACCTAAAAATGGGTCAAAAGAGGTTTGTTTTTCATCCCGCCTGCTTCTTCTCTCCTAGTGCATTCCTTTCTCTTCATCAGATCCTCAGATCCATGTACCGACATCCTTCTGGTGCACGTTCTCTTCCTACAAACCAGTGAATCTACCTTAGAAGCTCTACTTCCTTCTCTGAGTAATGCACCTCACTGAGAGCCCAACCTTTCTCATTTGCCTGTTTACTGCGGGCGCACAACTTAACCCACTCACCTACCTAAGGCACATTAGGTTTCATCAATACCTTGTGCTTCATCTTATTTTTTTTCTCTTTATCTTTCCTTGCGCCATCATCCTGAGTTGCATGTGTAGGTTCAGGCACTACCTGGTTTGCTGTTGGAGGCATTTTGAGAAGAGCAACTGAATGCACAATGTACAACAGTGAGGCTCTGTTAACTACAGTTGCTGTTGTGACAGTGTCTAATTAATATTCTTATCTAATGTTCAGGAATGTGATTAATGAGTAAATACCTTTATAAATGTGCTTCCCTTGTGGTCAGGTAGATACCTGCCATCAGGCAGTCCTCCCCATATCACACAGTTGTTGTGCACATGTATGTATTTGTTCTTGATCAGACAAAAGTCAGCACACAGCAGATGTGGAATCCACTACTGCTGCCATGTAAGCTGACTTTTCCCTTAAACTTGTAAAAATGTTTGTGTGCCACACCTTAGGAGTCTTTTTTAATGGAGCATACTAAAATACTAGTATGTGTTAGAAAAATAATCCAACCACTTAAGACGGTATTAAGTACTCTGCTAAAAAGGCAGAAAGTCTGAGAAGATTTTTGGCAAGAGGGCTGCTTGGAACTGGCACCAGGACCAGCATGATCGAGCTGAGCTGAGATGAGCTGAGAGGTGCTTACTTTTGGTTTCTTTTTGAGGCTTTTCAGGGCAGAAGGACCTCGGCAGACAGCAAGGACCAGTAGGGTCATCTTCTCGCATGCCTGCTTGGGAGGGTGATGTCAGCTGCAGGAAATTTAAATTTAAACAAGGCAGAGCAAAGCCACACGACCGCCGTTTGGCAAGAGAGCCTACTGGTTGGATTGCAGCAAGCGGCACGTGCTGGGTCAGCTGTCAGCTGACTGAGTGCAGAAGCCTCTGTGGTTACTTGGGCAAAATAGATGTAATATATACATTTAAAAACAAACAATAATAAACAATAAACCCCCCCAAACTTAATTTCACCTATCTGAAGAGGTCCAGTCATGGTAACAACTCAGCCAAAGGCTACTAGAAAAACAGTAGGTACTGTAGTAGTTTTAGGCTATGCCCTTAAAATTTAGCTGCAAAATTTACCTGAATGAAGTAATTCCACCTATGAGGGCAGCAGAACCAGACATGAAGGAACTCCAATATGAGCTGGAATCCAAGAAGGCCAAATGGTGTGCCACCATAGACATTGCTAATGCTTTCTTCTCTATTCCCATAGCAGAGGAATGCAGGCCTCAGTTCACTTCTTTCTTATACCTGAGCTGACTTCATATGGTATGGAATACCACTTTGGCCAGACTGAGTCAGCTGGCTCAGCTGTGTCCCCTCCCAAGATTTTGCCCACCCCTCAATGTACTCTTGGGGCAGGGAAATGTTGAAAGGACACAGCCTGGATACTGGATTCAACATTAGCCAAAACACTACTGTGTTAGCAACTACTGCTGCAAAAACCACAGCACTAGAATGATGCTGTGAGGAGAATTAACTCCAGCTCAGTTCAACCCAATACAATCTCAACCCCTTATTTCATACCATTTGCATCATGCTCAGGTTCTACACATTTCAATACATTTAACTATCTCATTTGATTCTTACACCAAAACAACAACAAAAATTCTTGCTTACATTCACAACCTGATCTACATACTTAAACTATCTCAATACTCCATCATATAGAGACATATCAATGTCTCAGTCCTCTCTTAAAGAAAGGGTTTGTTTTTTTTTTCTGCTCCTCCAGATGTTACTTGGGAATATTCAAGACAGGAGAAGCAGGATATTCTGTTCTTGGACACCAACTCCAGCTGGTCTCAACCACTGTGTCGCTCTTGATCATTGCAAACCTTCATCAGTCTGTGTTCTTCTTACTTCATTACTTTCTGCAACATGCAACTCACATTATTCACATTCCAAATTACCTTTCCCCCAGTGTTAGATCCCTTTGAGGTACACACTGAGTCTCCCTGTTTCTTTTCATTACCCACCAAGTACATCCAGGCCCCTGAGCAAAGACAATCCCACAAATGGGTTTGCCTTTCCCCATGGGAGGAGCAACCCACACTGCCTTTCCTAGCCACCTTCCCATGTGTACTACAGGGACTTTATCTCCCCCCACAGTGTGCAAGGGTTCTGTTTGGGCAGGACCACGACGGTTAGCAGATCCTCGAGAACTAACCAGCCAAGTGCCTTCTGCTAAATTTACATCCCAGTGCCTCCATGCTCCATTTCCCAGTGCTTTCAGCATAGTCTTTAACAGTCCATTGTATCTTTCAACCTTCCCAGAGGCTTGTGGGTGATAGGGAATGTGATACACCCATTCGATGCCATGTTTCTTGGCCCAGGAGCTGATGGCATTGTTCCTGAAGTGAGTCCCGTTGTCAGACTCGATCCATGCAGGGGTACCGTGCCGCCACAGGACTTGCCTTTCAAGGCCTAAGATGGTGTTCCGGGCAGTAGCATGATTTACAGGGTATGTTTCTAACCAGCCTGTAGTTGCTTCTACCATGGTGAGGATGTAGCGCTTGCCTTGGCGTGTTCATGGCGGCAGTGGTCCAATATAGTCAATCTGCCAGGCCTCACCATAGCAAAAACCCGGTCACCGCCCCCTGTTCCAGGGAGACTTGGCTCTGGTGGCCCTCTTGATGGCAGCACAGGTTTCACAGTCATGTGTGACCTGTGTGATGGCTTCCATGGTCATGTCCACCCCTCGGTCATGAGCCCACCTGTACGTAGCATCTCTCCCTAGATATCCTGTTGTTTCATGGGTCCATTGAGCTACAAACAGTTCACCTTTTCACTCCCAGTCTAGATCCACTTGAGCTATATCAATCCTGGCAGCCTTGTCTGCATGCTCATTGTTTTGATGTTCTTCATTAGTATGACTTTTAGGTACGTGAGCATCAACATGACGTACCCTCAGAGTCACGTTCTCCACCCGAGCAGCAATGTCCTGCCACAGTGAGGCAGCCCAAATAGGCTTGCCCCTGTGTCGCCAACTGGCCTTCTTCCACTGCTGTAGCCATCTCCACAAGGCATTAGCTACCATCCAAGAATCTGTGTAAAGATAAAGTACTGGCCACTTCTCTCTTTCAGCAATTTCTAGAGCTAGTTGGATGGCTTTCACCTCTGCATATTGACTCGATTCACCTTCTCCTTCAGTAGCCTCAACAACTTGTTGTGTAGGACTCCATGCAGCAACTTTCCACTTCCGATGTTTTCCTACTACACGACACGATCCATCAGTAAACAGAGCGTAAGGCCTTTCGTCTTCAGGTAACTCATTGTATGGTGGTGCCTCTTGGGCACAAACCACTTCCACAGGTGATGCTCCAAAATCTCTGCCTTCTGGCCAGTCCATAATCTCTTCCAGAATTCCTGGGTGGTTTGGTTTTCCCAGTCAAGCTCGCTGTATAATCAGTGCTACCACTTACTCCATGTAGCACTGGTGGCATGATGAGTGGAAGGGATGTTTCTTCTGAACATCCAGTGCAGCACAGGCAGCCTGGGTGCTAAGAGGAGAGGTGCTTCTGTACCCACTACTTCCAATGCAGCTCAAACTCCCTCATAGGCTGCTAAGATCTCCTTCTCAGTTAGTGTATAGTGGGCTTCTGATCCTCGCTATTCTCTACTCCAAAATCCCAATGGCCAACCTCGGGTTTCACCTGGTGTCTTCTGCCAGAGGCTCCAAGTAAGACCATGCTCCCCAGCTGCGGTGTAAAGGATATTCTGTACCGATGGTCCTGTGTGAATGGGCCCAAGTGCCACTGCATGAGCTATCTCTTGTTTGATCTGTTCGAAAGCTTGTTGCTACTCACTACCCCATTCAAATTGATTCTTCTTTCGAGCTACTCAATAGAGAGGGCTGACAAGCTGACTGTAGCCTGGAACATGCATTTCCCAGAACCCCACAAGGCCTAGAAAGGATTGTGTCTCTTTCTTGTTGGACAGTGGAGACATGGCTGTTATCTTCTTGACCACGTCCATAGGTACATGATGGCGTCCATCCTGCCACTTTATTCCCAATAACTGAATTTCTTGCACAGGTCCTTTGACTTTGCTTTTCTTTATAGCAAACCCAGCCTTTAAGAGTATTTGAATAATTTTTTCTCCCTTCTTGAACACTTCCTTTGCTTTATCGCCCCACACAATGATGTCATCAATGTACTGTAGATGTTCAGGGGCCTCACCCTTTTCCAGTTCACTCTGGATTAGTCCATGACAAATGGTGGAGCTATGCTTCCACCCCTGGGGCAATTGATTCCACGTGTATTGAACACCCCTTCAGGTGAAAGCAAATTGTGGCCTGCACTCTGTTGCCAATGCAATTGAGAAGAATGCACTGGCAATGTCAATAGTAGCATACCATTTAGCTGCCTTTGACTCCAGCTCATATTGGAGCTCTAGCATGTCTGGTACAGCAGCACTCAGTGGTGGCATCACTTCGTTCAGGCCACAATAGTCCACAGTTAATCTCCATCCTCCATCAGATTTTGGCACTGGCCATATGGGGTTGTTAAAAGGTGAATGTGTTTTGCTGATCACTCCCTGGATCTCCAGCTGGTGAATCAGTTCATGAATGGGACCCAGGGAGTCTCGGTTTGTAAGACACTGCCGTAGGTGCACTATTCTAGTAGCAATTGGCACCTGTTGTTCTTCAATCTGCAGCAATCCCACAACGAAGGGACTTTCTGAAAGGCCAGGCAGGGTAGACAGCTCTCTGATCTTCTCTGTATTCACCGTGGCCACACCAAAAACCCATCTATAACCCTTTGAATCCTTGAAGTACCCTCTCTTTAGGTAATCAATACCAAGAATGCAAGGGGCCTCTGGGCCAGTCACAATGGAATGTCTTTCCCACTTGGCCCCTGTTAGGCTCACATGAGCTTCTAATACAGACAGCTCCTGGCAGCCTCCTGTCACTGCAGAAATCCAAAGACATTCAGCACCTCTGTGTCCTGATGGCATCAATATACACTGTGCCCCTGTGTCTACCAACGCCTTGTATTTCTGTGGCTTTGATGTGCCAGGCCAATACATTCTGTCATCCCTCTCCTCCTCCTGGCCGAAGGTGGGGACCCTCTACTCCTCGTCCTCATCAGAGCATTCACTGTCTGATCTGGGTGGTACCTGGCCAGATGTCCCCTCATCGGGATTAAGGGGTGTAACCTCAGTTCTTTTTCTCCTGAGAGATCATTGATTACTCTCTTGGCTTTTTACAGCAGATACCTTTGCTATTTCCTTAAATGATCCTTTTTTAATTGTTGTTTAATTGTTGTTAAAGGTTTGGTTGAGAAGTTGTGAGGTTTTTTCCAGGTGACCAGGATGTCCAACGGATCCATGAAGAGCTTGCACCACAGAAGAGTGAACTCTGCATTGCTGGGAGGTTCCATTAGATGAGAGAAGAAGAACTGGAATGGACTGACACTTGAGCCTGAATGAGAAACTGTTTGGGTGGACGCCCAGATGAAGATACGGACTTCGCCGGACATGTCTTCAGAAGATTTCTGATTTGATGATGTGTTTGGGTGCAAAGATTATGATATGAAATAAGGGGTGGCGTGTTGCAGTTTGAGCTGGGTGCCCCCTGCTGTGTTTACTTCCTGTGTCCAGAAGTCCAGCCCAGAGGGGTGGACACAGGAAATTAGGTATTTCTTACCATAATTCTTTGCACCACTATAAGATCCAGTGCGGGGTCTAGCACTTCCTCTTTCTTCCTCCTCCGTCACCCAGTAACTGGGGGAGATGCCTCCCGGCCTTGGGCCTGGCTAGCCCCAAGGCTGGGGTTGGGGATGGGCAGTCTCTTGATCATAATCTTCCTCATCCCTTACCAATTGATGAGAGGGACCTGTTGACCTCCTTGTCCACTGCTTCTTTTTTATGAATGGGGCAATCTCTCTGGTTGCTGTTTGGGTCCCCATCTCCACCATGGTGTCCTCAGGTAGTGTTTGGGTGCCTGCCTCAGCCATAGAGTATTGAACTGTAGCTCGGTAAGCACAGGCCAGGCCCCAGTAGAGTGCAAGAAGTTGTTTGTTCTCATTGGGATAAGCAAGGCACCCTTCTAGCAGATGGTGAGTCAGTTTAGTAGGATCGTTCGCCTCTTGTGGGGTAAAGTCCCAGGCTATGGGAGGTGATAACCATCCTAGGAATCTGCCCAAGTTCTTCCACACACCCTGCCACCCAGGGACTGACCGCTTCAAGGCACACTTCAATATATCCCCACCCAAAGGCTGTCTCTTTTCATGCCATGATGGAATCAAACTCCACAAAACCCGCAACATGCCAGTAATGTTGATTAGCAGTACTAGAGAGCTCACGTAAGGATGGATCAAAATCTTCGGGGGCTGCATAATAAAATTCTATACATTCATTCATTTCAGGTGGGGAGATGGAAATGATGACCTCTCTATCATAGCTCCCACAAAGCAGCAGCCCTACAAGCAGGAGAAAAAAACACATAGACATTATCTGCTTCAGCATGTTCCTAAACAAATGAAGTATTTCCAAAACAAAGCAGAAGTTATCAACAAGCCACGTGACCAGCACAGAAGCCTGTATCATAAGCAAGCTTATATAAAAAACTGCAGAAACTACATCTGTGTTATATTTTTGTTTCCCGGCCAATGCACCAAAAAGGACTGTGGTGGTTTGGCCCTGGCCTGGAGGCCAGATACCCCCCAAGCCATTCTATCACTCCCCCTCTTAAGTGAACAGGGGAATAAGGGAAAGAAAATATAACAGAAGCCAGGGATAAGATAGGAGCAATTTAATAACACTAATAAGCAAACAGCAATAGACTGCACAGAAGCAAAAGAAAGCAGAGAGAGAGCTGTTAGTCTCTACTTCCCATCAGCAGGACAGTGGTCGGTCTCAGGAAGCAGGGCTCTCTAAGCTTGGTGGTTCCTTGGGAGGATGAACGCCATGGACGAATCCCCCCACTTCCTTCTTTCACTTCTTTCTTATACCTGAGCTGATGTCATATGGTATGGAATACCACTTTGGCCAGTCTGAGTCAGCTGGCTCAGCTGTGTCCCCTCCCAGGATTTTGCCCACCCCTCAATGTACTCTTGGGGCAGGGAAATGTTGAAAGGACACAGCCTGGATACTGGATTCAGCCATAGCCAAAACACTGCTGTGTTATCAACTACTGCTGCAAAAACCACAGCACTAGAATGATGCTATGAGGAGAATTAACTCCAGCTCAGTTCAACCCAATACAGCAGCAAACAACATCCTAGCTTTTATCAGGAATACTGTGGCCAGCAGGACTAGAGAGGTGATTGCCCTCCTGCACTTAGCCCTGGTGAGGCTGCACCTCAAATACTGAGTTCAGTTTTGGGCTCTTTACTACAAGAAGGATATTGAGGTGCTGCAGTGGGTTCAATGTGCTGACGAAGAGTCTAGAGAAAAAGACTTAGAGGAGTGGCTGAGGGAACTGGAGTTGTTTAGCTTGGAGGAAGGGAGGCTGAGGTGAGATCACAGTATCACAGTATCACAGTATCACTTAGGTTGGAAAGGACCTCGAGGATCATCGAGTCCAACCTGACACCGCAGACCCCATGACTAGACCATGGCACCAAGTGCCACGTCCAATCTCCCCTTGAACGCCTCCAGGGTCGATGACTCAACCACCTCCCCGGGCAACCCATTCCAATGCCGAATGACTCGCTCGGTGAAGAACTTCCTCCTCACCTCGAGTCTGAACCTCCCCTGGCGCAGCTTGAGACTGTGTCCCCTTGTTCTGGTGCTGGTTGCCTGGGAGAAGAGGCCAACTCCCTCCTGGCTACAACCACCCTTCAGGTAGTTGTAGAGGGCAATAAGGTCACCCCTGAGCCTCCTCTTCTCCAGGCTAAACAATCCCAGCTCCCTCAGCCTCTCCTCATAGGGCTTGTGTTCAAGGCCTCTCACCAGCCTTGTTGCCCTTCTCTGGACACGCTCAAGTGTCTCAATGTCCTTCTTAAACTGAGGAGCCCAGAACTGGACACAGTACTCAAGGTGCGGCCTAACCAGAGCAGAGTACAGGGGCACTATGACCTCCCTGCTCCTGCTGGCCACACTATTCCTAATGCAGGCCAGAATGCTATTGGCCCTCCTGGCCACCTGAGCACACTGCTGGCTCATATTCAGGTGGCTGTCGATCAGCACACCCAGGTCCCTCTCTGTTTGGGAGCTCTCCAGCCACTCCGACCCCAGCCTATAGCTCTGCATGGGATTGCCATAGCCAAAGTGCAGCACTCGGCACTTGGACTTGTTGAAAGCCATCCCATTGGACTCTGCCCATCTTTCCAGTCGGTCGAGGTCCCTCTGCAGAGCCTTTCTACCCTCTAACTGACTAACATCTGCCCCTAACTTGGTGTCATCTGCAAACTTGCTGATGACTGACTCTACCCCTTCATCCAGATCATCAACGAATATGTTGAAGAGGACAGGGCCCAGCACTGATCCCTGGGGGACACCACTGGTGACTGGCCTCCAGCTGGATGCGGCACCGTTCACGACCACTCTCTGGGCCCGGCCCTCCAGCCAGTTCCTAACCCAGCACAGAGTGTAGTGGTCCAATCCACAGGCTGACAGCTTAGTCAGCAGTTTGCTGTGGGGGACGGTGTCAAAGGCCTTGCTGAAGTCCAGGTAGACCACATCCACAGGCCTCCCCACATCCACCAGGCGGGTCACCTGATCATAGAAAGAGATCAGGTTGGAGAGGCAGGATCTGCCCTTCCTGAATCCATGTTGGCTGGACCTGAGCCCTTGGCCATCCTTCAGGTGCGCAGTTATTGCTGCCAGGATAATCTGCTCCATCACTTTCCCTGGCACTGAGGTCAGGCTGACTGGCCTGTAGTTTCCAGGTTCCTCCATCCGACCCTTCTTGTGGATGGGGACCACGTTGGCCAGTTTCCAGTCATCTGGGACCTCACCAGTGAGCCAGGACTGGAGGAAAATGATGGAGAGTGGCCTAGCTAGCACATCCGCCAGCTCTCTCAGCACCCTAGGATGGATCCCATCTGGTCCCATGGACTTGTGGATATCCAAGTGGCTCAGCAGGTCCCGAACTAACTCCTCATGGATTTCCAGGGTATTACTCTGCTCCCCGACCCCAACGCCCAGCTCCGGAGACCACTCGTCCTGAACTCCTGCCTTGCTGTTAAACATTGAGGTAAAGAAGGTGTTCAGGACCTCAGCTTTATCCTCATCCTCAGTAACTGTGTTCCCCTCCAGGTCCACTAGGGAGTTCAGGTTCTTCCTGCCCCTCTTCTTATTGTTAATATATTTATAAAAATGCTTTTTATTATCTTTGACTGAGGTGGCCAGCTTCAGTTCCAGCTGGGCCTTAGCCTCCCTAATTTTATTCCTACATAATCTAACAGCTTCCTTGAACATACCTCGAGAAGCCTTCCCCTCCTTCCAAAGGTGATACAGCCTCCTCTTCCCCCTTAAATCCTCCAGGAGCTGCTTGCTCATCCAGGCCGGTCGCCTTCCCCGCCGGCTTGCCTTCCGGCACATGGGAACCGCCAATTCCTGTGCCTTCAAGAGCTCCTGTTTGAAGTAGGTCCAACCCTCCTGAACCCCTTGGTTCATGAGGGCTGGTACCCAGGGGACTTTGCAGACAAGTTTTTTAAATAGGCTGAAGTCCGCCCTTCGGAAGTCCAAGGTGGAGGTTCTGTTGGTGCTCCTCCCAATCTCCCTGCATATTGAAAACTTCACTATCTCGTGGTCACTGCACCCTAGGCAGCCTCCCACGATCACGTCTCCCACCAGCCCTTCCCTATTGCAGAACAGCAGGTCAAGCAGAGCCTGTCCCCTGGTAGGCTCACTTAACAGCTGTGTCAGGAAGCAGTCCTCCATTCGCTCCAGGAATCTTCTGGACTGCCTCCTCCCTGCTGAATTAAGTTCCCAGCAGATATCTGGGAGGTTGAAGTCACCAACAAGGACAAGATCAGATGATCTTGAGACAGCCTCCAGTTGCTTGTAGAACAACTCATCAGCCGCCTCATCCTGGTTGGGTGGTCTGTAACAGATTCCAATCAGGATGTCAGACTTGTTGGGTTGTCCTCTGATTTTGACCCACAGGCTCTCAACTACCTCATCTTCCACCACAAGTTGTGTGGCAGAGATTGACTCTCTAATATACAGAGCCACCCCTCCTCCTCTTCTCCCTCGCCTGTCCCTCCTAAAGATCTTATCACTATCTACAACTACTGGAAAAGAGGTTGTAGTAAGGTGGGTGTTGCAGACACAGACCCACCTTCAGTGAAGGAAGAGCTGGTGTGTCAACTATTTCAAGAGCTTGGTACAAACTGATGGGCCCAGATGCGATCCACCTGAGTGTGCTGAGAGGGCTGGTTGATGTGGCCAGGCTGCTCTCAATAATCTATGAGTGCAAAAGGTCATGAAGATCAGGAGACATCCCTGAACACTGGAGAAGGCTAATGTCACCTCCACCCCCATCTACAAGAAGGGTTTGAAGGAGGACCCAGGTAATCACAGACCAATTAGCCTCACTTCAGGGAAAATTATGGAACAAATACTCCTGGGGACCATCACAAGTCAGTTGAAGCAAGAAATTGGGAAAAGCCAACATGGATTCACCAGGGTCGCGCTGTGCTTGACAAACCTGATTGCCTTCTGTGACAAAATAACTTGCTTGGCCGATGCAGGGCAAGCAGTTGATGTTGTCTACCTGGAACTCTCCCAAGGCTTTTGTCATGGTTCCCAACAACTTTCTCCTAGAGCAGATGACATGTTATGGTGTAGCTAGGTGGTCTGTGCAGCAGGTGGTTGAGATGCCATTCCTATGAACTGCAGACTTTGTTCCAGGAACACTTGTTCTCACAGGCTTAAAGCAGAGAGGAACTGTAGCAGGTACATATCTGCTTGCCTTGGTTTTTTTAATCTCTTATATACTCACCAACATAATTCTTCATACCCTGCTGTGAATTATCCATGCATTGCTAATCAGCCTAATTTCCCAACACCTTGGCCTACTCTTATGCTCTGTTTTTCTTGTGTCATGTAGCAACATCAGCGATGATGCAAACCAGTGATACTATTTCATCCTTTGGGGTGCAAGAAAATTACCACATTGTGTTTAAATAAAATGCCTTCCTACAGCATTGTGCAACTGGCATCATATTGTACTCTTTCTGCTACCTTATTATTATTTTAATTAAAAAGTAGTAATGGAAAAACCCCTGCATGTCCACTGTAATAAAGAAAAGGCACCCTAAAGATATATATTAGCATAAAAAACTTTACCTTATAGACTGGTGTCCAAGAATATATAAATATTGATAGGGACGATTTTATGAGAACACCTACTATACTAAATTAAGGGACACAAAAGTGGTTTTATAATGCTTACACCAGCTCCTCAGATCCTGCCAGAGACTCCAGGTGTAACAGGAGAAGCTAGAAAAGCAAGGCATGCTCCATTCTACTTAAAGAATTTGAAAACATATGACCTGTGTGTGTGCATGCATGCACACGTGCTTGTGTGCTTCTCTATCCAAAGGAAATTGTCAGGGATCTCCAGTAGTTGAAGTTATTTTAGACTGAGGCAGTCTGGCTAAATGATACTTTAAATGAAGTACTGAAATCTTTATGGATTTGTATGCAGGTACACAAGAAAAAAATAAGCACCTTCAAATTTGATAAACATGATTTTAAAAGAAACAGCACTATCTATTTTTTAATGAGCTCCTAAAACTGATCCAGGTGGGAGCCTCCTTTGCAGAACTGCACCTCGCAGCAGATCTGGCATTTCTTCTCTTCCTATTGGACAAGGGAAAGCTGTAAATCATCCTACTGCTTTCCCACAGAATAATTTGCAATCGTGCGTTGGCGACACTAACCAGGGAGGCAGGTTAACCTCTGCCTTCAGTCAAGACTGCTCTAAGCCTTCCATTTAAAATCCATTTAAATTGCCTTGATGTTTGCTAGTTTGAAACCTACCTGTCTACTTGTTAGTTTCACAAGCAGGAATGTAAAAACTGGCTTAGAGACCTTGATTTCTGTTCTTTTTTTAACGCAGTAAGCTCAAGTGAAACTGGAGGTGTCTGCACATTTCCACCCTTCAACTTGTCAACCACAGGTCTCTCTCTCTATTAAAATGAGTTGGAGCTACTTTAATGATATTTTATGTAAGCAGAGAAACTCAGGGTTTGCCTTGCATTTTGATGCCTCTCTAGTTTTCAGGTGTCCCTCTGCAGCTCTGAAAGCCTGATTTCTTGCTTCTGTAAGCTCCAATGTATATAAATTATCCTGCTCCAGATGATGCGTTTTAGAGAAATATAGCTAACATTGAAAGAGTCGATGAAATATTGAGAGTTGTGGATTGATAAAGGCTAAGTATGCCAAAATCATTGTAAAGTTTCAGTCACTGAGAGGAGACAGGGTTCCCAGTACTGCATACGAGATTGTGCTTGCCAAGCCTCTGCCCAACCACACAATACAGGCCTTGCCAAACACATATGGCCTGAGGAAGCTTATGCAGTCTTGATTCTTAACAAATGATTGAGTCAGAGCCATAGATTGATAGAGCCTTGTTTTCTGTGATTAGATGTGTAAAGGGAATAATATGAGAGAGGGAGAGAAGGCAAGAGAGCTGAGCTTCTCCAGCAAAGGGATGACGAAAGCAGGCTGAGGATCCAGCCAGCCCTGCAAGCTGTATCAGAATCCCTCTGCAATCTGCAGGCTCCTTACAGTCTCCTACCACTGAACAATTTTACATGTTAATGCAAAATCTGAAAAAGTAACAATTTTTGTCAATTTTATATGGGGGGAAAAATATATTTTGCTTCTTGTTGCAATGTTTTTTCAAAGCTTTTGCAAGGGAAACAGGAAAGTGGAAAACCAAAGACAGTGGCCTCAAAGAAAGCAGTCTTGACTTTGAGAACTGGTGGCAGAAGAGAAAACATTAGCATAAGAGGCAAGTAGCTTAGAGGAGTTCAACAGTACTATGAGCACAGCTGGAAATTATCCCAGTGTGTAGGAAGGACAGGAGAGTAGCAAGAAACCAGCTTGGCTAATGAGATGTTCAGTGACCTCTAACATAAGAAACTGGTTTTGAAGAGTTGTTCTGTAAATTAGACCAGCAAAATTATCTAGATTTAAAAAGAACACAAACCCCATCTTTGTCCTTCCCTCCCCCACTCTTTGTTTTCTGTTACACTGCATTGTTTCACTGATACAGCTGAGACTGTAGGCCTACAAACAACTGCACCAGCACTGCTCAAGGAGTTGCTTCTAATTCTTAGAGGTGCGGATCTCCTGCTGCCTTGGAATTTATTAAAAAAGGACATTAATCTTCAGTACAAGAGATGGGAAAAGCCTGGTAGGCAGCAGTGACATGGTGGCAGAGATCATGGGCTGCAAGTGCCTTAACAATGTGATGCTTGCAAAACAAATTTTTTAAAAAGGCAAATGATTGGGGCATATAGAAACAGGAGCAAATTCTGGCACATTACATAACCTTCTCAATCAATTTAGCACTGACCATGTGAATACAAAGCTTAGTAGCAGACACTCTATTTCAAGAAAAATGTAAACCACCTAGGGTGAGCTCAGAAGAGGAAAGATCAGAGTAGTGCTTTTTATTCTAGTGAACACTGAGGCATGGAAATTTCCATTGTTGCAGCATCTTTGTTATATCTTCCTCAGCTAAATCTTTTACTTATGTTCTCTAGAAACAGGAGAAATAGTATGGGCCTGAAACTACTGGAGATGTAGCTTCTTGTCTTCAGCCATATATATAACAAAGCACTGGAGAAGATTGTCTGACGAACAGTGTGAAACTGTCTACCACCAGTGGTTTTAAAACAAATTAGCATCTGTCAGGAACAGTTTACATATGGCAGATACTCCCTGGCAGAAAGGGCCAGCAAACAGGATTCACAAGGTTGCTTCCCACATTCACTTGCTGTGAGCCTCTGGAATCCAAATGAGCAGCCTGACCACAAAGCACTCAGAAAACGTGACCAGACCTCACCACATCAGGCAGTTGCAAATACTCTTTACTGTCTTGGCTTTGCAGGATCAACTGTTTCTCCCCACCACTATAGGAACTTCAAACTTTGTGTTGTTCTGTCTGTGATGTTGAGTGGAATATAAGTATTTGCTGTGACTGGTGCTGGGAAGAAGAACATCTGATTTATTTACTAATTATTTAATTTCTTCTAGGCAGTTATTTTTTTTTTCTTGATTAGCAACAGTCTACAGTTCATCTAGTGCTGAAATGCTTGTGGCAGTAACTCATAGTAATGAGCTGCGCTCATCAGTAAAAGCAGCGTCTCCTGCGGTACCAGGCGTGATGGCCTCTCTCTACAAACATTGTTGCTGAGAATGCTGGGCTCTAAAACCTCCTGGCCATATCTAGGTGTACTTTTATTTGTTCAGAGCATGTCAATAATCCCCTGAGCAGAAGGATCTCTGCTACTTCCCTGGCTGCCGGAACGCGAGCAAAGGTTACGTAAGACCGGTCAGGGCGCGCGGCCGAGGGCCCGCTGTCACAGGCGGCAGGAGGCGCGCGCCTGCGCTGGGAGCGGAGTACCTCCTCGTTGGGCACGCCCACAGCCCCGCGAGCTGCACGCCACCGCGAGCACCCAACGGGAGCCTCGTGCACCGCCCCGCGATGGGGCGGGGCTGGTGCCAGGGAGTGTGGAAGCGGGTGCTGCCTGGCACAGGCTGGTAGTGCGGTGGTGCCTCTCCTGATGGCGGCTGGTGGTGGTAACGGGGCCAAGGCGGCCGGCCGGCCCTACGACCTGGTGGTGTTCGGGGCCTCGGGCTTCACCGGCCAGTTTGTGGTGGAGGAGGTGGCGCGGACGGCGGCCGATGGGGAGCTGTGCGGCACCCTGCGCTGGGCCGTGGCCGGGCGGAGCCGGCAGAAGCTGCAGGCAGTGCTAAACTGGGCGGCCGAGAGGCTGGGTACGGGCCGTAGTTAGGGGTCGTGCGGCACAGCGCCGCTTGTCGGGGGAGACGGTGGGGCACCGTCCGTGGGTAGCTATCCGTGGACGGGCGTGAGAGGAAGGGCTGAGAGGTGAAGCGAGGGGGCTGCGCCGGGGAGGTGGTATGTCGGCCCGGGTAGGGACGGGACGCGTGCGTTGGCGCAGCGGGCGGTGTCGGTGACGGCGGTCTCCGGTGTGCAGGGAAGACGGCGCTCGGGGCGGAGGTCGGCGTGCTGCTGTGTGATGTAGCCGACGCGGCTTCGCTGGCCGCCATGGCGAGGCAGACCCGTCTGGTGCTCAGCTGCGTGGGCCCGGTGAGTGCAGTGATGCGGGCGGTGCGCCCACGGCGTTCGCCAGGCTCTCCTGGTGCCTTGGCTGGCGTCTGAGCCTCGGGCGCCGCTCCTCGGCTGCGTGCTGCTGGGCTGCGTGCTCCTCAGGGCAGGCATTGCTGCGACGGCTAACGGCAGCTCACCTTTGAGCTCCGGAGTGTCTGGAGCTGTCCCAATGAAACCTAGCTTTTTGAAACATTTTGGACCAAAAGTGCAAACGTGTGTTGTGATCCCTTAAATATTTCCCACCACGATTTCTGGTGACTGCATTTTCTGATGGCATAATTTGTGTGCAGGTCTCGTTAAAATATAGGGGGCTTGGTTGGTTGCCTTTATTTTTGGTTGGTTTTTTGTTTTGATTTGTTTTTTAAGTCTTTGACAGCATTAAAAATAACTATTGTAAAATGGGGAAGGGTTTGCGTTGGGCCAAGAGCTTTTAAGTGATGCTAGGGTTGGAAGCAGAGCTGGAAAAGAAGCCCATGGACTTGCTGGTTTAAGTTTTTGGCCCCTTGAAGTTTTCAGTAGCTGTACTTCCAGCACATTCAGGAGGGGCTCAAAGTATGAAAGCCAGAAGTTGGGTCATAACATCTTTGAAATAAATAATATTTTATTAAAGAATATGCTAAGAATGAGTGCCAAAAGCATAAATTGAGATTAGACATATTAAATTTAGTGGTCTTACGAGAGAAACAGGATAGAGTAGTCCTAGAGTAGCAAACTCCTTCACCAGTGAAGTGTGTTACACCCTTCCTTCTCCCCACTCCCCCAGAAATGATACTACATTTTTTCCCCACTTCAGTGTGGTAGGTTTAGGCTATGCCTTTAAAATTTTTTCTCAGACCTTGAGCAGAAAAGTAATAAAATGTAAATAAATTACTATTGGGTGTTAAAATAGGGATAATTCTAAACAATTTCATTGGAGAGATATCTACCATAAGACTGGTTGTACCAAACCAATTCTTTCTTCTTGTCACTTCTTGCTTCATTGCTCTGGAGAGATACTAACTTGTGTCTGCTTGACCGTGGCTGCATTGTTTTGGTTAAGTCTAACAGCAACTTTGCCTGCTCCTTTCTCTTCTTCCGTTTGGGCTGGGGGGTGGTTCCTGTGCTGTTTGTTAATTGTAAATATCTGTAGATATTGTATACTTTGTACATATTCATTGCATTCCATTGTAGTTTTGCTTGTAAATACAGCTCTCATTTGCTTCCAACTGAGCTGGTCTCTCAAAGTTAATGTTGGGGGTGGGGGGAAATTTCCAACCCATCACATTACAAAATTAATTGGTGCCTGATCAACATGGGGCCATTGCTTGATTGATTAATTCCTGCTCAGGTTAAAGAAGCCAAATAAAGCTGTTTTGGAGTTTGTGGCATTTGTTACATTGTGTTGAGTGTGATGTTATATAAATGGTGTGTTTCTGCAATGATTGGTAAATTAGATAGATATTTAGCATATAAGCTGTTCCTTTGGTTTAAATGCAAGCTAAAATGCTGGGTGATTGCTGCCTTGGCTTTATTGGCTTAGGAAAACATAGTAATGCAACTCTGACTGTTCCTGCTGAGATTTGAGTTCAGTTCAGTATCCCTGTTTCAGAGAGCTATCTAAGCAACTGGGATCCCAAAATTATTTATTTGCTATGCTTGAATCTGCTAATAATTGTATTTATGTGATAATAATTGTATGCCTGCTGATAGCACAGTACTGAGAGAGACGTGCACCTAATTGCTCTGTCTTAAGGCAGATAAGGAGATGTAAGAGGTCTGACTAATGCAGAGATTTCTAGTGCTGAGGAGCATACAGAGGGAGGACAAGCTGCAGCACCACAGCAAACACTAAGGCAGAACTGCCTCTGCTCAAGCAGCAGTTAGCCCTGCTAAAAGAGCAGCGACTGTGCTGGCTGCAGACCTGGCTGCACCAGTAAAAGTGGCAGCACTGGCAGTTTTGCCCGTAGCCCCTGTGCAAGCAACGGTGGCGGTACTGGTGGTGGCAGATCCCGCGTCAGCACTTAAAATAGCAGCTGCTGCTTCACAGGCAGTGGCCATTAATGAGGCAAAGACCCTTCTGCCCTGTGCAGCTGGAACAGAAGCAGCAGCAGGGTCCCAAAGAGAGCCTGGCAATGCTGTTTCTGCCCATCCTGCTGTGAATTTGAAAGCAGCACCAGTGAAGCTGGTTGCTGTTTTGAGCTAAATGCAAGAGAGGTGCAGAAGAAGATCAGGGGCCTCCTGCTAATCAGGGGCTTCCTGCTCAAAAGGATGCTTCTGAGGACAAAGAGAAAGTCTGCCTTAAGAGATCTAGCTGAATTAATGAGGCCACCAGTGGATGGTGGAGATGCAGGACAGGATATGGGCCCTGGTAAATTAAGATCTAATGGAGGTGCTTCTGGACTTGAAGAAATCCTATGGAGGACTGCAGCAGGAATATGGGGACAGCTGATTCAAGAAGATGAGGATGATGATAAAGATGACATACAGTCAGCTAATGCACCCTGGCAGGATATTAGGCATGGAAGAAAAGATTACATTAGAGGAAATAATGAGCTAATACTGAGCTGGTTTGGGAGATGCTATGACACAGGTACTCCTGCTTTAGTGGTAGGTGACAAGTCATCATCACAGCTGGGTACTCTCTTGAAAGACACTGGAATAGGCAGGCATCTGGGCAGGTGCCTTCGTAAGGGTTCTCTGTGGACGTGCCTCATACTGGCAGCCCTTATGAGGTACCTGTCCAGAGATGACCTCCCATGGAAGCCTAAGCCTTGGGCAAATGATGCGAAGGGGGATGACACCAATTCCTCTTCTTCCAAATGGATACAAGTTTCGGCTGTTAGAAATAGACATCCTGCAAGGAGGCCATTTCAAAATAGGTCAAAGTGGAACAGACAACAGAGGTAATCACATGGGAGTATTTGGATAACTCTGAGTGATCAGTTTGGTAAAACCATGAATAGGTGGGATGGTCAACCAACTTCTGATCTCTTCAGGAGACTGCAGGAGCTGCAGAGTGGCAGAGCCCGGGGTAACAATACCAAAAGGGGTAGTTGTCACTTTCTCAGTTTCCCAGAACAACTGTAATGGCTTCAACAGTGATTCTGACACTAACACTAGATGCTGTGCCAGCTGTACATGTGGATGTAATCCCCATAATTAGGGATGCCCTGCCTTCTGCCAAGGGGAGGTAAGGGATAATGGAGACAACAGAATCTCTTGGGATGTGTACATTCAGTGGCCTGGCACTTCAAAATTTCAAAAGTACAGGGTCTTGGTTGACACAGGAGCTCAGTGCACCATGATGCCATCAAATTATCAAGGGTCAGAGCCTATCACTATTGTTTGAGTCACTGGTGGATCTCAGGAGTTTACTCAGATACAAGTTGACGTAAGTTTAACTAGGAAAGAGTGGAAGAAACATACTATTGTAACAGGACCTAATGCACCTTGTATTTTGGGAATTGATTTTGAGAGAAGGGCATTTCAAAGACTCTAAGGGTTACAAATGGGCTTTTGGAATAGCAACTGTAGAAACTGATGGAGAAAAATTGAAGTCTATTAGACCTGAGCTTTCTGATGAATCTGCAGTTGTGGGACAGCATGAGATAGAGGATGTGAAGATGCCGATTGCATGTCAAACTGTGCATCACAGACAATACAGAACCAACCATGACTCTTTGGTGCCCATTCAAAACTTGTCAGTTGGAAGGTCAGAATGTCATCAGCAAAACTCCCTCACCTTTCAACAGTCCAGTGTGGCCTGTGCGAAAGCAGAATGGAGACTGGTGTCTGACAGTTGACTTCCATGCCCTGAATGAAGTTAACTCCAGCTGTGAGTGCAGCAGTACCAGACATGATGGAACTCCAGTATGAGCTGGAATCCAAAGAGGCCAACTGGTGTGCTACCTGTAATGGATTGGGGCAAACCCCCTCCCCACCACGTGCAGAAATAACGACTGAAACAGATTGCAAAAGTGAAGGAAAGTTTAAATAGAGAACAGTTGAGTGCGTGCAGAAAGCTAGAGACACAGTGACAAGAAGAACCTCAAAACAGTCCCAGAAAGATCCCATCCCCACCTGAGGGTGCATCCAAAACCCCCAGGGTTCCTCCTTCCCCACCCCCCACCCCCCCACTGCTAGGCTGGTCTCAGCTGGCCAGATCTGAGACTGCCCATCCCCCCATGGCCTTGGGTGTAGCCAGGCACATGGCCGGGAGACATCTCCCCCAGTTACTGGGTAGCGGAGAGGAAGGAAAGAGGAAGTGCCAGACCCCGCCGTCTAATTTATAGTGGTGCAAGGGATCATGGTAGGAAATAACCTAATTTCCTGTGTCCACCCACTGGGCTGGACTTCTGGACACAGGAAACACCCCTGTAGCAGAGGGCACCCAGCCCAAACTACGACACTACCATAGACATTGATAATGCTTTCCTCTCTATTCCCATAGTAGAGGAATGCAGGCTTCAGTTTGCCTTTACCTGGAGAGGCATACAGTACACCTTCAATTGTTTCCCCCATGGTGGATTCACAGTTCAAGCATCTGTCATGCAGTGATCCATGATGCTTTGGGGAAAGGTGGAGCTCTAGAACACATTCATTTCATCGATGATATCATCATCTGGGGTAAAACTGCTGAAGAAGTCTTTGAAGAAGGTAACAAAATAATCAACATTTTCTGGAAGGCAGATTTTGCCATTAAGGGAGACAAGGTGAAAGGACCTGCCAGAGAGATCCAGTTTCTGGGAGTGCAGTGGCAAGGTGGTCGCCATCACATTCTAATGGATGTGATAAACAGAGTTTCTGCCATGGCAAATCCCATCACAAAGAAAGAAGCTCTGTGTTTCTTAAGGCACAGTGGGATTTTGGAGACTGCACATTCCTGGATACAGTCAGATTGTGAAAACTCTTTATGATGATGACTCAAAAGTGAAACAGTTTCCAGTGGGATCCTGAGCAACAAGCAGCCTTTGACCAGATAAAGCAACAAGTAGCCCAAGCAATGGGTTTGGGACCTGTCCAAACTGGTGCAGACATTAAGAACACTTTGTACATGGCTCCAAGTGACAATGGTTCAACCTGGTGCCTATGGCAGAGAGCTCCAGGTGAGACACACGGACGTCCACTTGCTTCTGAAGTCATGGCTGTAAAGTCTCAGGGGAAAATTATACTCCAACAGAGAGAGAGAGATTTTAGCTGCTTATGAAGGAGTAAAAGCTGCTTCTGAAGTAATTGGAACTGAGTCACAACTCCTGCTAGCTCCTAGATTGCCTGTTTTGAATTGGATGTTCAGAGGTAAAGGTTCTTCACATCATGCAATGGATACCACATGGTCTAAGTGGATGACTCTGATAACACTGAGCATGAATGGGAAATCTTCAGAGACCTGGTCTGGTAGAAGTGATTGCAAATTGGCCAGAAGGCACTAACTGTATAAAACCTCCAGAGGAGAGAGTAACTCATCCTGAGGAAGCTCCTCCTTACAGTCATCTTCTGATGATGAAAAGAAATAGGCTTTGTTCACAGAGGGTTCCTGTTGTTGGAAACAAGTAGAAATGGAAGTCTGCAGTGTGGAGTCCAGTATGCCCAATTGCAGAGACAACAGTTGCTGAAGACAACTCTCAGAGCCATGGGGGGTGGGTCTTTGAAAAACTGGGGAAAAACTTCTAGCACAAGCAACCTGGTTCAGTAAATCAAGTTGGAGCTGCACAATTGATTTGTTATGAAAGGTAGATGGTGATAGAGTTCCTGTAGTTAGAGAAAAGAATCTGTTGGGGAAAACTGACTGGGTATTTAATCCTTCAGGAGAGGTCCTGGTCACACTTACTGGGTAATGCAAAAGAATGGTGAAATTGGGTGTTCCACAAAGAAATCGAACTTTAGCTGACAGAATTTAAATTCAGAGTGTTGTGCAGATAGAACATCATGCCCAAAGGAAGAATCCATGAGGAATCTATGGTGCGAGAGCCCTGAGTCACCTGAGAGTCCCTGTTCCTTTTCTTCATCTCATCTGTGGAGGGAGACAAACTGTTTCCTTATTTCCTGTTTTTTGAACTTTTGAATCATCTGCATGTGAGATAGCTGGAACGGACTATGGACTTTATTTATTCATTATTGTAGATACTGTTTTAGATTAGATGGATAGTATTAGCAGCCAGTGGAATTGTTCAGAAGAGGTAAATTGTGGTAGTTTTAGGCTATGCCTTAAATTTTTTCACAGATCTTGAGCAGAGAAGTAATAAAATGTAAATAAATCACTACTGGGTGTTAAAAAGAAAATGAGGATAATTCTAACCAATTTCATTAGTGAGATCTCTACCATAAGACTGGTTGTACCAAAATAATTCTTCTCATCTCTTCTCTTCTTACTTCATTGCTCTGGAGAGATACTAACTTGCTTCTGCTTGACCTTGGCTGCCTTGTTTTGGTTAAGTCTAACAGCAGCTTTGCTCCTTTCTCTTCTCCCTTTTGGACAAGGAGTAGAGGAGCAGAAAAGGAGAAGCTAGTAGCTTCCCCTGGTCCCTGACTGGGGGCAGTTCTTACGCTGTTTTTAATTGTAAATATCTGTAAATACTTTATATTTTGTACATATTCTTTGCATTCCATTGTAGATTGTAGTTTTGCTTGTAAATACAGCAGAGCTGATCTCACAAGTTAATGTTGGGAAGTGGGGGAGGAATTTCCACATCAGTAGCTCCCAAGTGTTTGCTTTTATTGTAGATACATATGTTAGATAAAGCACGTTGGGTGAGTTGTGGTGTTCGGGTTTTATTTTGTTATGTGTGGTGTTCTTTCCTTCTATAGTACAGATTCCTTGGGGAGCCTGTGGTAGAAGCTTGTGTTGAAAATGGTGCAAGCTGCATTGACATCAGTGGAGAACCTCAGGTATGGGACAGTAGAAAAATCCTACTCTATATAAGGGTCTGTTAAAGGACTACTAGTTCAGTGTGTTTTCTGTTTATGATAATGTTTTTGAAAAGGAATACGAATTCCATCTCTTGAGCTACCAGTTTAAGATGGGTTAATTATTTTCAAGTATGTTAATGTGTATTGTACAGTTTTCTTGCTTTTTGACAAGAGCCTTTCAGGCTGAAACTGTTTGAATTCTACCCAAGTCTTGGCTTTGATTCTATGTGTAAATGCTGTGTAGGTCCCATTTTGCAGTGCTGTGACTCATGCCATAGAACAGGAATATATATCTGTCTTAAGGACGCTCCCGAATGGTTTGAAGTATGTAGGGTGCTGTGGTAAGATGGTGAAGTGCTGATGGCTAATAGTGGGTGTGGCCAAATAGGGAATTTTGCTTAATTTTTTTTTTCTTGCTGTGTTTTAGTTCCTGGAAGGAATGTACCTGAAATACAACCAAAAAGCTGCAGAAAAGGGAGTCTATATCATTGGAAGCTGTGGCTTTGACTCGATACCGGCTGATATGGGAGTACTGTACACCAGAGACAAGTTGAAAGGTGACTTTCTGTGTGTGACCTTAATGCTGAAAAAGAAATGCAGAATATGCTTTTACCTGGTTTCCTACAACAGCAATGCTTAAGTAAAAACTCTTCTAGTCCCTTTTTTTGTATGCCTTTTCTAGCTGACCAGTTCCAACCAGATCTGGTAGTGAAAAATTTAAAAGTAAATCACACTCCCATTAGATTGGAGGAAAATAGTCATTAGGCAGAGGAAGGATTCAAGGTAATGTTGCTCACAGAGAGATGAGAACCGTCAGTTGTCAGCACGGGACTGTTGGGCCAGTGCATGGACGTGCTGTTTAACATCTTTGTCAACAGCATAGATAGTGCCATCAAGTGTAGCCTCAGCAAGTTTGCTGATGACACCAAGCTGTGTGCTGTTGTGGACTCACTTGAGGGAAGGGATGCTATCCAGGAGGATCTTGACAGGCTTGAGCAGTGGGCCAGTGCCAACTGCATGAGGTTGGACAAGTCAAAGTGCAAGGTCCTGCATCTAGGTCAGGCCAATGCCAGGCACAAATACAGGCTGGGTGCAGAGTGCATTGAGAATTGCTCTCAGTAAAGAGAACTGAGTGTATTGATCGATAAGAAGCTCAACAAATCTAAGTCCATCTCGATTTTCATAGCCTACCTTATCCTTCATTTTGAAACTTGTAGGAAAAATTAAATGTGACTTTTAAGATTATTTTATCCCCCCCCCCCCCCGATTATTTACATTGTCTCATTAACTAGATAAGGCAAATGAAAAATTGAGTAAAGATAGTATTAGTTACCCTTAGTGAAGTACTTTACATAAGAAATTTGATACTTGCTAACAAAAATAGCTGTGCGACTTAGTTTACTTTACACTGAAATAAAGATGTGGCTTTGCTTTTTCAAATCATAATGTCAGTAGCCTGGTATCTGAGTATCAGCATGCAGTCTGGCTCCCTGAACTAATGACTGTATATGCCAAGTAATGTTTTGTCCTTCCTTATAGGTACATTAACTGCTGTTGAAAGTTTCCTGAAGATGAAATCTGGTCCTGAGGTTAGTCGCTTTATATCTTTATGGAAATTCAGAGATATACTTGATAACATCACTGCAGCCTATTAGAATATGTCATTACATTAATTCAAATCAAGGAACAAGCTGGGAATTCATTGGTGAGTCCAGGAGTTTTCTTCTTTAGACACTCATAAACGTATCATAACCCAGCACCTTTTTGTAAGGTTTATTTTCATAGGCTGTCTACCTGAAGTTTGTGGTGTTGAGCTGTTTCAAGACATACTTGGTTTTTGCAGGCACAAGTAAACTATGACAGCCAGCAATCCTAGCCTTTGGCTATTTGGTTAGGGATTTTGGTCGAGGTGTAGTGCATGTAATAATGTGCAATATATGTGATACTTCTAAGATCATTATTAAATAACACAGTGATAACCCAAACCGAGCCAGCTTTGGTGCCCAACAATTGAATATACTGCTTCGCCTGCCCTGATCACCCATCTTGACAGATGGGCCCCAAGTCATAGCCTGTTCTTATGAATATCTGGAGTTAATTTTCCTTGCAGCAGCCTTCATAATGCTGTGTGTTGTATTTGTAGCTAAAATGGTCTGGATAACGCAGCAGTGTTCTGGATACTGCTGAGCAGAGATTGCACAGCATCAAGGTTGTCTCCAACGTTCCCCCCATCACCCAGTGGGATAGAGGTGGGCAAGGTCCTGGGAAGGGACATAGGCAGGACAGAAGCATCTGAAGTCTGCTCAGCAATGAGAGCAAAACAAAAGGAGGAGAGGTGGGGGGGCTTTTATTGTTACAATGTTTGTTTCCTGGAGCAATCACTGTGTACTGAAGCCCTTCTTCCTGGGAAGTGGCTGCACATCACCTGCTGATGGGAAGTAGACAATAAATTTGCTTTCCTTTGCTTCTGCGTGCAGCCTGTGGTTTTGCATCACTAAACTGCCTTTATTTTCACCTATGAGTGGTTTGGTTTTTTTTTCCTCATCATATTTTCTCCCCTGCCTGCCCTTCTAGGAAGGGGAGTGATAGAGCAGCTTAAGGGGCACCTGGCACTCAGCCAAGTGGCACTAAGCCGCCACATTTCAGTATACTTTAATGCATGTAATCGCAATAGATACGTAATAATTGTAAGGTTATTAGTAAAATAATACATGAAACCTTTAGATACTGAATTACTTAACTGTTTCGTGGTACGTCACCAGGGTGTTTGTATACATGATGGGACTTGGAAGTCAGCTGTTTATGGCGTTGCGGATCAAGACAACCTGAGGAACCTCCGGAAAAAGATAGGATATGCCCCTGTTCCAGTAGTTGGTGCAAAACTTAAAAGAAGGTATAAGATGTGAAAGATGCTCATTAAGTAGAACCAAAGATTCCATTTTACAGATTTGTTCATGTTTTAGTGAAAAAAAGAACATGTCCCAGCATTCACTGAGTCTTGAGTTAACTTGTTTTAAGAGACTTTAGTGACATGGCAAACTTCTGAGTTTGATTTCAGAAGTGATCAGTAGAATGGAAAAAATAATTGTGAGGAGTTAATTACTTAGATTATCAAACTCATCCTTGCTATAGTGTGTGTAACTTTGACTTGAGCCAGAGATAAATTTGGCTCAGTGAAAAGACAACTGTCGTAAATATAAGCTTGAGAAAAATCTAGTATTGGTGGGACTGTTGCAATCAGTTTCTTTCAGTTTGGCTAACATTTGAACACTTTCTGCCTCTTTTTCTGTCTGCAGAGGATTTGTGTTTTACAGTCCAGAATTCAGAGAGTATTGCATTCCATTCATGGGATCTGATGTTTCTGTTGTGAAACGATCTCAGCGTTACTTGTACACAGATTTGAAGGAGACTCCTGTAAGTTACTGTTCTTACTCTGCCTTTATTGGCACTTTGAGTGAATCTTCCCTTTATGTCATGACAGTTCCTAAGATCTGTGTAGGGTTTCTGTAGTTAGGTAAATACTAATGAACTGTGGTATACTTCTCCTTTAAAGGAGACTTGTTCTGTCGATCACCTTTGGGAGCCACTTGACCCAATGTGGTCCAGATTCTTGGGGCACCACAGGCCTGTTTCATACTACTCAATAATCTACCTGATGAGCTTGCTTGAAAGTTAGCTGCTAATAATTTATAAGTTAATATTATGTAGCTTATAGTATTAGTTATATAGTCTTTGTTATATAACTAGGGTTCTCATGCTGCCTGATTTCTCAGTATGCATTTGCAGGGAATGAAAGCCTTGAGTCATGAAATACTTGAAAGGTAGGCTTCATAGTTTTGGGGAATGATAAATGCATCAAATTCTGTTCCTGTGCAGAAGTTGTTGGGTTTTTTTTTAGTATCAGCAGAGCTTCTAAAAGATCAGAATTGTAGTCTGTGTATAACTATAGCCATGTCAGCATAGTGTAGTAAACATTTAGAGAGAGAGTTTGTGGAATCGCAGCATGTTAGGGGTTGGAAGGGACCTCTGGCAGTTACTGAGTCCAGCACCCCTGCCAGGGTAGGTCACACAGGAATGCATCCAGACAGGTCTTGAAAGTATTCAGAGAAGAAGACTCACAGTCTCTTTGGGCAGCCTGCTGCAGGGTTCCAGCACCCTCACAGTAGTAAATAATATTTCTTCTCACTCAAGATCTGGAACACAGGAAGTTCCACCTCTAACAGCAAGAGACCTGAAAGCCTTGCAGCCTTCGAAGTCGGCTAACAAATCTCTGAGCAGTCTGATTCGGAGCTTCTTACAGGCACATCATAACCCAAGACAAACTTCTCTGCTGGTGATGCAATTTGTTGTGCAAATGTTACAGGCACATCCTTATTCAAACTGGGTTTCAGAGCTGAAGCGCTGGAAACCATGTTAAGCACATGCCCGAGTCTGTAAGAGCGTTTTCGTCACACACTGGGAGGGAGAAGCTTTTCAAAAGATGCTGAAGTCTCTAGTCACTAAGTAACTGATCTTTCCAAGGAAAATTCATACATGTCTTGAACACACAGTTTATCACAGTGAAGGCAGGTTAGGCTACATCTGTGCACTTGCAGACTTGTCGTCGTGTCCATCCCCTCTCCGGGCTCTGTTTCCATGGACACTTTGTATATAGAGACTTTCTTCATACTTGGATCTCTGGTGTGTGGAGTAAAGGCACTGCCAAGTGGTGGTGGAAATTAGCTTAGTGGGTTTTTTCCCCATGGTCTCCTGAGAGAAGACTGGCACTGTAAGTGCTGTGCAGAATCACAGGCATCAATTAAGAGGTGCAGGCAAGACGGTGCTCTAAAAATGTACTTGGAAATGACTAATGAGAAACGCTTGCCATTACTATTCCAGCATTCTAATGTAAGGCCTCAGCTTCTCATAAACTAAAGCACAAAGAGGAGGAAAGGCAGATTTCAGGAAAGCAGCCTGAAATCGGATACTAAAGCACATAAATCCTTTCAGGTTTTCTGCTCTTGTTTACTGTGCTCACTCTTTTCACCACTCTGTGTTTAGATTGTCTTCTAATGAACTCTAAAGTGAAGTGTTACTCAAAGACTTGTTTATAACTGAGGCAGTTGTTTAAGGCCTTACTTAAAGAGGTATCTTGTATCAAATTCAGATTCATCTGAATTTGGAGGAAGGGGCTTTTTCTAACAAAAGAATCAATGGAAACATTTTAATGCAAGCTGTATCACTGAAAATACGTTTTTGCCGCAGGTTCAGTATGGTGCTTATGTGAACATAGGTGGTCTTGGCTCTGTTATCAAGCTGATGCTTGCTGGCATTTTATTTCTTCTTCTTGTGAAGTTTAGTTTTGGAAGAAAACTTCTGACAAAAGTAAGTATTCAAAACACAATTAAGTGCCCAGAGATACTTTTTCCTCTCTATTTTAGCATTGGGTTTGGATTTTTTGGTCTGATTCACACAAACATATTTCTCTTCCCCGCCCCCCCCCCCCCCCCCCCGCTATTTTATAGTACCCGGAATTCTTCTCTGCTGGGCGCTTCACAAAGAAAGGACCAACCCAGAAACAGGTGACTGACTGTTTTCTATCGCAGTTATTGAATTAATTTGTTATGGTAATGATGGAATAGTAATCTAGAGTCAGCTGCTTAGTCTCAGAGAAATGTTTTCTAGATGCACATTGTGTATGCCTGTTTGGATAGCTTTAAATATTTAAGTAATCATGTTCTCTGCTGTTAGACACCAAAGTATGTGGAACACAAACAAGACAAAATGGATGGTGTTGCTGTTTGATGTATTTACATGGATGGCTTGCAGCACTCAGTATGACTGTCAAAGGTGATGACAGAGGGAGACTGAGTAACAACGACCCAGGACTGGAAGCACTGAGAGAAAAAGTGGACTTTATAACAGTAACAGTTCCAACAGAGAAAGGTGTTAAAAACCTGGATGAAATTGTGCCTTGTAGGCAAAACCTAAAAATAAGTAGTCCTGCTTAGATGGATCACAGTATTTACCACAGTAGTTATTGTATCTGCTACTTGTAACTGCCTGGTGTAAGCGTGTCACTTCTGACCACACTTGTCTTGTCCACTACAGATGGATGAAACCTCTTTCACAATGACTTTTTTTGGTGAAGGTTACAGTGAAGGGCAGGATCCCCAGAATGGCAAACCAAATGTAAAGATCTGCACTGAAGTGAAAGGGCCAGGTATGTATGTTAGGTGCAGCTAACTCCTTCTGCCGCACATTCCCTACTCTAAAAGAGGTTTATGGTTCCCCTGCCATTGTTTTCACCCTTGCCATAATTCACTTGCAACATGGACAAAGCCAACAGCCTTACAGAGTGTATTGCCTTGGATGCTAGCATTCGTTGTAACCTGGTTTTTTAACTAGTCAGTTCATTTGCATTATTGTTCTTTCCCTCCAACATTGCAAGAATGAAAATTGGTACAGGAAGAGTAGGACAGTGACAGGGAGAGTGCTTTAAGGAGAGCTTTCCATTGTGACATCCTGGGCTTACTACAGGTTTATTTCTAGTTTGCTGTGAGTGAACTTAAACAGATCTGGCATGGTATCATTGCTATCTAGGACATACTTGTGTTCAGGTCATTCCTCTGAGGGGATATGACACCTGAAGTGAAGTTTTCAGACAGTAAGTATGCATATTCGGAGAGGAGTTAATGAAGTATCGCCAAATGCAGCAGTCTCACAGCAAAAGTCTGAATTTAAGCACAGGATGGGGAAAGCTGGAATGCATCCAGGGATGCATTAGGAGGAGTGTGGCTAGTAGGTCATAGGATGTTCTCCACCCTTCTGCTCTGCATTGGTGAGGCCTCACCTGAAGTGCTGTGCTCACCAGTTCTTGGCACCCCAGCTCAAGAGGAACAAAGAACTATTGTAGACAGTCTAGAAAGGCTGAGAGAGCTGGGGCTGTTTTAGCTTGGAGGAGACTGGAGGTGGATTTTATTAATGCTTACAAGTATCTTAATGGGTGGGTGTCAGGAAGATGGAGCCAGACTCTTCTCAGTCATCCCCAGTGATGGGACAAGAGGTAATGGACATAAACTTGAAGATAGGAAGTTCCATCTTAACACGAGAAAAAACTTCTTTACTTTGAGGTTGCCAGGAACAGGCTGCCTGGAGAAATAGTGGAGTCTCTCTGGAGACTTTCATGACTCACCTGGACATGTTCCTGTGTGATCTGCTTTAGGTGATCCTGCTCTGGCAAGGGGGTTGGATTCAAGACATCCCTTCCAACCCCTACTATTCTGTGAAAGCTCTTGCTGTAATGGGGGCCCTCTGTTGCTGTGATATGATGGCTCATGTTTGTTGGGTGGTTGTAGGTCTGTATATTGAAGCAGTATTTGTCCAGATTAGACTTCACCAGCTCCTGGGGATGATTACCAGTTAAAAAAACACTGTTCTCAAATAGGGAAGGCTGTTTCGTTGCCAGAGAGATTATTCTTCAACATGCAGTAGGTAAGAGCAAGATTACATTCTACATTTCAACGCACTGGGGTTTTTTGTTGTTGTTTTGTTTTTGTCAGAGCCTGGCTATGTTGCTACACCAATTGCAATGGTTCAAGCAGGTGTATCTCTTCTGGAAGAGACAGCTTGTCTGCCTAAACAGTAAGTACCTCCCCACGGACAGCAGTTTGATCTCCATTAAAGCTATTGTGTGCCCATGTTTCTCTTCAAAAATCCAGTTCTCCTAATGCTGTGGAGTTCTACTTTACCTCACCCAAATGGCTTTGCAAGGGCAATCAGCAGAAACTGATTTCAAGTCAGTCACTTTAATCTGCCTTTTAATTTCAAAGGACACAGTCACAACTGTTTAGTTATGCTTTTGCATTATCTATTGCATCAGTGTCTATATTATCAGGGAACAGAATAGTTTCTGTTGAGTTTGCTTGGAGAGAGAAAGGAACTTGTTAATGTACAGACTTGTCAAATTCTTCATATGCTTTCCTGGGGGACAGAATGGCTTTTTCTTTTTTAGGCAGGCAAACACACCACTGACTTCAAAAAAGGTCATTCCACCACTGTACCACTAATGTAACTCTTGGTTTTCATTAACAGGGGTGGTGTATATTCTCCCGGAGCTGCCTTTTCCAAAACAAAACTGATTGATCGCCTCAACAAACGTGGTCTTGAGTTCTCTGTTATTAGCAAGGCTGAAGTCTGAAGTCAAAATGTGATTTTATGAGCTAACAACTTGCCTGGGTCTAACTCAATAAAACTCATTGGCTGTAGAAGTCTTAATAACAAGATAGTTTCACTGTGCTATTGTTTGCAGCAGAAATAGAAGAAAATTTGAGTTTAATGTTATCCTTCTTGCTGTAGTGAGCAAACCTGTAAAGGGTATTGAGTTTTAAGTCATAAAGATATTAAATCAACAATTTACTGGGGGCTAGTTCTAGAATTTTGTTTAATCTTTTTCATACAGTAGAGCCAGTGATACACTCTGCTTCACAACTAATCACAGTCTTCTTCCTTTGCCCTATTCAGAAAATACTGAAAAGTAGACAGGCCCTGGATAAAAAGTGCCTTAGCAGCTGAAACCACTAGCTCCTGCTACCACTGTGGATAGGTGCTATTGCTTTGTGGCATTCTTGCAAAACCTCAGTCCCCATAGCACAATAGAAGAGTAGTTGTTGTTTCTTAGAGCTAAAGCAACAGATCTCTCTTTATTTCCTGGACTATAATAAAGGTCAGCTGACTCTGTACTTGCCTTAAGGTACATTAATTTCCATCCTTACGCGCTTGCCTGGAGTGAGCTGTGCTGAAAAATGAGAAAGCACCGAGTGTAGGGTTTGCCCATCTGACCGTGGCATGGAGCGGGGGCAGCCGGGCTGCCCTAGGACCTGGTGGTGTTGGGGCCTCAGGTTCCACCAGCTGGTTTGTGGTGGAGGAGGTGGCGGCCGAAAGGCTGGGTACGGGCTGTGGCTGGGGGTGATGCGGTGCGGTGCGGCGCCACCCGTGGACGGGTTTGAGGGGGATGACTGAGAGGAGAAGTGAGGGGGCTGCGTGGGGGAGGTGGTGTGTCGGCCCAGGCAGGGACGAGACGCATCCGTTGGCACAGCGGGCGGTGTCGGTGACGGCGGTTTCTGGTGTGCAGGGAAGACGGCGCTCGGGGCGGAGGTCGACGTGCTGCTGTGCCATGTGGCTGATGCGCCTTCGGTGGCCGCCATGGCGAGGCATACCCGTCTGGTGCATGGGCCCGGTGAGTGCGGTGATGTGGGCGGTACGCCCACGGCGGCTGAGGCGGTGCCTCGTAGCTGCCATGCAATTACAGGCCTGCGTGCAGAAGCGCTGTTTGCCCAGTTTAGATATTCAGGGCTTCAACAGCTACTTGGGATGATTACCAGGTGAAAAAACCTGTTCTTAAATGGGCGAGGCTGTTTCATTGCCAAAGAGATTTCCTTCAGCACACTGCAAGCAAGGTTTCACTCTGCATTGCAATGCACTGGACATAGTTTGGGTGGGATTTTTGTCAGTCTGATGATGTTGCTACACCAAGTCCAGTGGTTCAGGCAGCTATGTGACTTCTGGAAGATGCTTTTTTGTTCTCTGAAAATTACCAACACTTCCAAAAAAAGCTCTCTCTCAGCTGTATCACCTTCAGTTTTTATTGTCCAGCAAATCACCACTCTGCAGCAGTCTCTTCGCTGTAGCAGCTTAAGCCAGAACACTAAGGGAAAATGGAAAGAAAATTTAGAGAGGAAACAAACAGAACAACAAAAAGCTACCAGATTAAAAACTTCAACTATATTCATGCTTATGTATATGCTTCAGTATATTTGTGCTTTTGCACCCCTCAGGTGGTTTTAATTTATGTAACTTTATTATCTACACAGCAAAGAATCCTGAATGGAGGGAAGATTATTTTTTTTTTCCATCTATAGAAATTTATGTTTTACTTCACAGGAAATTACTTCAACCAACCTCATAAGATGGTGATGGGACTCAGATTCACATAATTTCTTCCTTCATTCTGTCTCTTTTAGGTCCTGATTATTTTTGTCTTTTTCTTCCTGCCAACTCCACCGGTTTTATAGCTGACAATTTTTAGTGACTGCTTCACAAGAAAAATGCGTTAAAATGTGGTATTAACAGCAGGGAAAGCTACCAGGTAATTGCTCAGACACTAAGTAAGATACAGGAAATAGTACTCTGCAGAAATGCAGAGGAAACAGGTTGTGACAGTTACAAATACAAATAGGTAGAGAGAGAGAGATCTATATATTCATATATATATTGATTGCTTTAAATAGGAGAACTGCAAAGGTATGGCTAAATACAAATCTCTACTCTCTCAGGACTAAGCAACAAGCAATAATTGCTCACATCCTGCCCCCACAGCAAAAGAGTATGGAAATACCTATGGCTTCCACCTTCCCCCAGAGGCAAAGAAGATGCCTCCCTCCCTGTTCCAGATGAGCCCAGGACTGGCTCTAGGTAAAACAGCCATGCTGCATTTTGTGTCTGCATAAAATTCCTCTACTTCATTTTATGGTGCATCTGTCAGGACTAAATTCATTCAAAGTGCTAAGGGAAACAGTCCCTGCACTTTACACCTGTTTGAATCAGATGGTAATGACCACATGATACTGACTGCTGCACACAGTGATGGCAGTTGTAGCTACTGTTCATGTCTTACTCCCTTGTTCCATTAACCTCTTGATCTCTCTGTAAATATCACAAAGCACCAACTTTAATGTGGCTGCTTAAAATCTTTGCTGCAGGGCTTCTTTAATCTTGAGTCATCAGGCTTCCTGGTCTATTCCCTAGGAAAAGATCTATAGTCAAAAGTGGTTATTATAATAAGAAAAAAAAATGTTAGAATAAAAATTAAGATAGATCAGGGCTGAGCAGAGGGTAGTTATTCTGGCTCTCTCATATTTTAAAAACTCATTCCAGGAGTTCCACTTTAAAGGTAAATTCACTCTACATTGTGAGCCCACATCCACACTAGGGTTGAAACAGCATTGGATTGGAAAGGACACTGAAAGGTCATCTTGTCTAACCCCCCTGCAATGAGCAGGGACACCTCCAATTAGATCAGGCTGCCCAGGGCCATTAGGGTCTGATCTTGACTGCATCCAGAGACAGGGCCTTAACCACCTTCCTGGGTAGCCTGTTCCAGTGCAACCACCTGTTCTCTCCCCTTGGAGAGGGGCACACTGGACACATGCACCCCACAGCCAGAGCCCCCAACCTAGAGTGGGGACCCAGACCACAGGTGGGCTTGAGGCTGTGCTGATCTTCCGGGGCTCTGTAACAATGCGTGTGTGGGGGAACTCGCAGAGCAAGTGACAGCATGCCTCTGGTGGTGTGGCTACTGAGCTTTAATTACAACTAGCTGGGGAGGAGGCTGGTGGGGTGTTGCCCTAGAGCTAGATGTGGGGGTGTTAAAGGCACGGCCCTGTCTCTGGGAGCCAGCCTTGTTCTCAGGCACATGCATGGTGGACACTAAGCTTCAGTGCTGGCCAAAGCTGCAAACAGGAAAGCAGCAGCCACGTCCGTGGGTCTGGGCCAGGTCCGGGGTGCACAGGCTAGGCTCTTGAAGCCCAGGAGGAATTAGTATATTTGTAGCATCCCTTCACTATCTGGCAGACGCTGGCACAAAAAGTTAAGCTTCACAGCAATATATCCACAAACTTCCAAAAGAAAGCTGTTGTGTGGCAGTAAAGATTGGTTAAGAATAAAACAAAGACGCAGGACACTATTAATTTTTTCACGTGACCTGTCTAAAATCAGAGTATCGCAACTTCAGATAGGGTTTTGCATTTCCATGTTGTCATGAGGTCCCTTCCAACCCTGAACATCCTGTGATCCTGAGTTTTCACTGTCGCATTTACAGGGGTGCACAGTGGATGATGTCAAAGAAACATGACACAGGGACGCGTTAGTCAACATTTCTGCAGGCTCTGGGGCGGCTGGATGGAGAAAAGTTCTTGAGGGAGGAAATAGGAGCAAATTACAAGCAGCCTTCCGTAGACAGAAGGCACTACTGCATGAGAGTGAAGTAGTCTGCTCACACCGGTGATTGCTTACACCACTGGACTGTAAGTGCAGAAGGATGCTGCCGATAGAGTGGGTGCATCCAGCAGGTCCAAAAGCTGTACTGCCAGGTGTGATGTTTTTACGTCACTCCTACCGTACATGAGAGGCATGGCATGCTAAAGATGCTCTGTACTATAACGTACAGAAGAAATCATTACTTTACTGAGGTACTGCAAAGACACTATCAATAGCCTGGGCAAGGGCCAACAGTGGTGGAAGAGCTGTTGAAAAGTTGACTGAAAAATAACACTTTTGGTTCTCATGTCAGGGATCAATTAATTACACCTGTGACAAATTATGATTTTAGGGCTTATCTGTAACTCTAGCTGCACTACATCAGCTATTTAGTCAATGTTATTTTATAGGCTTTTACTGGAAGTTGCCCCATAAATTTACAGTTTTTATTTTCACTAATTGGAAATTAACTGAATACAGTCTGGAAAGATCTAGGAAATAAATGTCACTTTGTGCTAATCCTACCTGATACTGCTTGTTCTTTTCTTGATTCCAGGAGCTCTGAAGAGCTCTTCACACACAATGGGCACCAGGCTACTGTTTGCACTGTATTCAGCCATCAAATAGGTCTTCCCTGAACTGGGCTGCCCATATGGCAGCAGAGTGGCATTATAACCTTGCCAGGGGCACTCTAGTACTCCTTGACCAAGGTCTTGAATGACTTCTGTCAACAAAACATCCTTTTCAGAGATGAGCAAGTAAATGCACATACAATCACTGCTGCCTGACTGGAGTGCCCCCACTGAAAATTCACATTAGGAATCAAGATTTACAAACATGCTTGACAGCAGTTTTGAGTTCCAGGATGATGGACAAACTGTAGATAATGCTTCAAACCAGTGCACTGGTGCCAGTCATGTGCATTACACTTACATGAGTATTAATGAGGAGTGAAACAAACAGACCCATCTGCCTGTGCATTAGCCAAAACTACTTTTGGTTGGTTTGTTGAAAAGTCATACCTGGCCTGCCTGACTGTTGGATCCTGCTGAGATAAGCATTCCATTCTTGTCCTTGAGGAAGCCACTGAGACCAATAGACTGGATCAAAAGTAAAAGCTTTGCTGTACCCTCAATTCCTAGGGTCATAGATGCTTGTGCTGTTGGATGTTGACAGAAACCATACCCCTCCTTCCTGCATCCCTCTCTGTTAAAATGACAGTTGTGTAATGTAAATACAAGCAATCAGTCATTCACTACTAATGTTTTACTCTGGATTAAAACCTAGTTCAACAGCAGTAAACACCACACCAGTGACTCCTGTGGGAGAAGTCTGCTCTTGAACCATGCCAGATGATACATAGCCAAGGAGTAAGTGACCTGAATGACCAGACACATCAGTTAACAGCAGCTTGCATTTTCCCCTCTCCTTCACATACTGGTCATTCACACAGTACAGTGCTTTGGAAAATGCATTTTATTTTAGGGACAGCTTAATTCAAAAGGAGCTACAGTACATTTATCTCCAGGCATATCAAAGAGACTAGCTTGACTACTTTGGCAAATAAAGCATTCCTGGAATGGAAACCTTTAAGTTTTGCACAGAAAAGTCCAAAAAAGACAAAAAAAGGGGGGGGGGGGGGGGGTGGAGGGGAGAAAGCAATACTATCATCTTACTTGAAATTCGATTACTCGAATTACTTTCAGACTGGCCTAGGCCAATAGGATACAAGTATTGCCTAACAACTCATGAGAAACTATGGATTGGCTTCTCTGATGCAGTTGCAGCAAGTAAATTTATTGCACTGACAACCCTGAGAGTAGTCTTCCATGACAGGAAGTTCTGATGGGGGATCAAACTACTTGGTTACCTGCACATTCATTTGCACACCAGACAGGTAAAACTACTAAGGCAAACAAACTAAGTCAATGTGAAGCAGCACTTAAAAGCACCAAGAGGCTATCAAAATAGATTTGCTGTAATTCTCCTTCATGTTATAAACTGGAGTGAATGCTTTTATCAGCCTTGGCTTCTAAACATTTGAAGAACAAAGTCTTACAAATATTTGTGTTCACCCTCTGAGGTAACTCAGGGAACCATTTCTACTGAAACACTCATTTTCTTGACAAATTCCCTTCTAAACAGCCCTTCATCTAATCAACATTCATCATTCTTTCACTAATACTTCCTATGTTGCCTGGAAGTATGAACTGCCATTACACCTACTTTTCTTCTTTTTGAAAGGTGAGTCTGCTATTCCATGGCAACCTTCCAGGGGAATTTTCCCTGGGGTTACAGCTCCCAAAATACAGACGGACAATTAGCAATCTGACATTAGATGAAAGCAGATGTAACACAACACTTCAGAAATTCCAGCTTTTATTTAGTAGTAGAAAAAAAATCCCACAGACTTCTCAAGCAGATTTCCAAGAATTGCTCTTTTTAGTGATAAACTAATTGTACTGAGTAGCTCCTGGGAAATTCTCACTTTGCTCACATGAGAATTTCTGCTCCATGCCCTATAGCCTTCTGCATGCATCCACAATGCACTGCCCTTTTCTTTCACAGGCTTGTTATGTCCTTCTCTGGCACCATGAACATACATCTCCTTCTCAGATTAAGTGTGCAAACACCTGCAGTTCTCTATGATCTCTCCCAGCTTCCTCAGCCACTCACCCCTAAGGTATTTTAACCTTTTAAAAGGCAGTCTCCATCACAGCTTCATCCTTGCTGCCAGTGCACTGGACCTTTCTCACCCTTGTTGAAATGATCTTTTTTAGTCTATCCTTCACAAGCCTACATAAAACCCACCCAAGCAGAATTGATTTTTCTCCATTATACCCAGCTCTGAGTTGCCATCTTGACACTTACCTATCTGCTATTCCTTTTCTCAGGCTCTAAATTCCCAGTGCCCATTTTTGCTTCAGTTTCCTTCTATGTCCTTCAACTTCCTGAAGCCCTATACCTTGTTGCATGTTATAGTTGCACTTTGTTTTAAACTGCTCCCTAGGGAAACTGGTCAGCACTCAAGAACTATGCATTGAATCTAAGTAACTGATAAAAACATGGAAGAAAGCATTTTAACACACAATTGGATTAAAACCCCTCTTAAGTAAAAAATTACTAGACTATTACAAATCTTTGGGAAGTTATTAAATCTTATGCCAATTTTCTTGTTACCCCTATTGCTTTCTTCATTCCTCCACAGCATTGCCAAACAAGGATAATTCAGCTGAGCTGGTTACAAAATAAAGGGCTTAAAAATTACTACAAATTATTAATAAAATTAGCTCATATCATGTTTTCCTTTGTACCAATTTATTTTCCTACAGAAAAATACACTGCAAGTATAAATAAGAGAAGCATGTTAAAACCCATTAAGCAATCTTCACTAGCATTTCAAGTTTGATCAGAATCGGAGCATTTTATACTCTTGTGCACTATGCAAAATGTGCATTTATAGTTGACATCCACTTTCTATTCCAGTTTTGAAAGTTTGATCTTTTACCCCAACTTCTGAGCTATCCACTGCATTTCTGTACAATACTGACTTAAAAAAATATTGCAAGAATTTGCCCACCCTTTCCTCTTTGCCCTTATTTACAGTGTAGTTCAAGTACAAAATAGAGTAAATAATTACTAACCTGACTGGAAAGTCTCTCTCAAAGTGCCACTTTCACAGAGTCAAAATTTGGCATTTTTTTAGGCTTTTGTTCAGTCACAAGTACTCCCAAAGAGAAAAAAAAAATCAAGGTGCACACAACTGCTTCTCTAGAACGATCTGTTCTGAGACAAAAAAAATCATGACCCCAGAAGCAGCTTCTTTTACAAGTTTAGTCTGTCACTGATACATTCATCCACCACGTACAAGGTATTAAGAGTTCACCAATAAATTATTTCTCTTACGATTAGCTGCAGTATTTTTTACTAATTGAAAAGTTTAATGTCAGGTTCCACCATTCTGTAGTCTTCCAAGTTGCATCCATATATAAATTAACATACATAAAAATAATCCATTGTCTAAAAGGCTGTACATCAAAATAGTACCTCCACCGTCTGCTTTTAAAATAGTTTCTTGCATTTATTTTTATAAATTGAAGCTTCATAGGGACACTTATTCCATGACCCAAGATATCAATTAATTATTCAAAAATACTGTTTGCAACTGAGATAACCTGTACATTTTTTGTACGTTTTTCAGACTGCCGTGACCTTTACCATCGGGATTTTCAGTGCTGTGTGATACGCAGGCTTCAAATACTGCAAAATATGTTTACAGACAGGAATCATTTCCATTATAGCATTCTTCTTATTATTAGCTGTATGAAAATAATTTTAGTTCATTTTAGTTCATATTTCAAAGGATGCGGGTGATACCCATTTTCATTTGGTACGCTGTTGGAAGCATTGCGCTTCACCTAGTAAATTTTTTGCTGACAAGTTGTAAAAAAACCCCAGTGAAACATTAGAATTGTGACTAGTCTCATCAACTAAAGAGCAGCTGTCCCAAAGTTCAAGACAAATTTAAAAACTAATAAAATATTGCACAGCTTAAAATGCAACTTGTTTACATTCTGATTTCAATACAGTACAACTTAACCGTGAATGTAAGAAACTAGCGCTCTGTACTGCGAGACCAAGCATTTGTGCCAGTGTCAAATGTTTATAAAACACAAACTAGCGTGGTTTAAATATTCTCTTGGTTTGGGAACTGTAAGAAAACTTGTCTAAGCTTAAAAAGCTTTTGGCTGCAGCAACTCTTGCAAACCAACTTTAACATTTCTGAGCAACACAGGCCATCCCATTACGCCCTCAGAAAGCTATCAGACAGTAAGCATATTGTGAAGTATACATTTTTATTTAACATTCCTAAAATAAGCTGTATTTACATATTATATAAATGTATGAAGTCTTAATATAAAATAGAAAACTGCATTGACTGAGGAAATCACACTCCATATGGAGTTACTTATTGAAAGACCATTTGTTTATGAAATTTTACAATAATTTATATAAATTATCTCTCCCAAATTAGTTTGGTTTGGTGTTTTTTTTTTTCCCTTTTTACTAATCCACACAATTCTGATGACTTTACAAACAGCGGTGTACATTATAAACTTTAAAAACAGTTACAGCATCTTCCGGCGCACAACTGGCTTTGGAAAATTCGTCAGTCTCTTTTTGTTCTTTCGCAGAGTCTTCTCTGCCCCATCTGCACTTTCTTTCTGTTTGCTTTTTGTTCCATCCACTGGACTTACAAAGGGAGAGATTAATTTTATTTCCACTGGTGGAGGTGACCAAGAACCTTCTTTTCTTGTGGCTCTGAAAGAAAGAGAAGTATCAAATGGGTTTTTATTACCAACAGAATATGGAAAAAGACCCTCTGAAATTAGAAAATCAACACCAAAGAATTATTCATGGGCTTCTTTGTAGATAGGATCAAGGCAGAAAAGGTACAAAAACAAGCTTCCTTTTGCTTTCATTCCTTACTATACTGCCTCAAACATTCTCAGCAACTATCCATATGAGACTTCAGAGCCCTCCACTCCATCTTTTAAAAGCCAAATGTCTCCAGTTTTCCAGAAGCAAGCAGAAAACACACCCAGAAAAAAGTTTTCTTTGCTCATTTTCTGACCTACTCCTGCCTTGTATGGGGAACTAATGACCGTAAGAGTGTGGTTTCATAAGGTGAAATAAGGCAACATAAGAGCATGCCATCATTGCATAGAGTATCCACTTGCCCTTTTTTCTATTCCCTCCCTTTCCCATTTCCTTTAGAAAACTAAACTGTAAAGCGGGAAAAAGGGTGCCTATTAGGCCAGCAAGCTGGACATGCTCATTAAGGCAGAGCAGAACTGCACAGCAAGTCAGGAAAAGAAAAAGTTGTATGACTAACAGCTGAAGCACTACCAGAGGAATGCAAGTAACTGTTCAAGAAGAACATCATACTTGCTTGCTTTCTTCACTTTTGATTTTGCAGTTCTACCTCTCTTCATTTTTTCCTTTCCCACAGACTCTGTGGATTTGGTATCCTCCTCCTCTTTAGCTGGAAGCTCCTATGTTAAGGCAAAAAAATGTTACTTATGTAGAAGTTCTTACACTTCTGGAGAATACAAACGAATGTTGCTTTCATATAGAAGTCATACAATCATAGAATTGTTAGGATTGGAAGGGACCTCAAGGATCATTTGGTTCCAACCCCCCTGCCATGGGCAGGGACACCTCACACTAGATCAGGTTGCTCAGAGCCACATGCAGCCTGGCCTTAAAAACTTGCAGGGATAGGCCTTCTACCACCTCCCTGGGCAACCTGTTCCAGCGTCTCACCACCCTCATGGTGAATAACTTCTTGCTAACATGCCAAAGTTATTTCCAAAAGCATTACAGTTCCTCTCTGCAAAAACAAAACTTCTATCTCAAATTACTGTACAACCCTAAGATTCAAATTCTGAAATTAACAGATAACACACAAGTAAGTTTAAGGAAAACCTTTTGTTAAAAGTAAAGCAATACTTATTAATTCTTGACTTACACTAATTAAAATTTGATTTTTGTAGCTAGTTTTTATGAAGGAAAAAGGGGAAAAAAGTTTAGCTCAAAGGAAAAAGGCAAGGCATTGAAAAGTGTAACTTGGAAAAATGGTACAAAGCTAAAGTCAAGAACATGAGACTAAGTTTTTACTTACTGGTTCTTTCACAATTTGGGAATTGCTAGATACATTTTTCCTCCTTGACCTCAAAAGAGGGGGTGAAAAGACAAATTGAGAAGACAAGTCTGGGTCTAAGTCCTTTAGCTGCATGGCCTGGTCTGTTTTTCCAGCTAAAATGACAATGCACTGTTAACAAGCATGTACATTTATACATAACAGACAGTGATGTTAAACTACAGCTGATAATCGAGAGCACAGTAGCTTCCTGAAATAACAAATCCAATCAGGTTTATAAAAACTCATTGCAGAGGTTATTTTTTATCGTGGTTCTACCTCTTGGGATCCATTCTTTTACAATATATTGTGAAACAAAATTTAGCCAGTCTAGTGACTTTACCTGCACTTATGTGGTATTCTGCTCAAGAGGCATCAACAGTTATTGCATAGCTCTGTAAAATGTTTGGCATGTACTTTTTCATAAAAAGAACCCTGTGTGCAGTAACTTCACTAACAAAGGATATGCCCATGAAAAACAATCAGATAATTAAATGGTTGCATAGTGTGTTGCAAAATGCAGCTCATTTCAAGTCAAAGACTGAAAAAAATTGGAAGTATGTCTTCGTTTCTCTGTTGGTGGAAGGGATGGCAATCACATATTACCAGATAACCTACAGTTTTCCAAACTGATAGAAATTAAGCTCATCACAAAATTCAGCTTACATTTCATTTCATTTTGTGCCTCAACTGTTTCTACCACAACTAGCCAGCAAGTTATGGAGTTCAGTGGAAAGATCAACTGCCCCTTTCCAGTATTTTTATTTTGCAGTCTTTACAGTAATTAAAGCCTTACAGTCTGTTTTCTGTGGCTTTACAAAACAGCAATATGCCCTATTTGGTGTATAAACTTAGTGTACCTACCTTTAAATTTCTTTGTCAGCTTTGTGAGAGGAGGAGAGAAAAGGAAAGACTCATTTTCCTCAACAGACAGTTTCTGATGCATGGCAGTTCTTTGAGATCGAGTTCTTGTAATACGATCTGTTAAAGTTCTTGATGCTTCATTGTGTCCTGATGGGTTCGTGACCTCAAGCAGCAAAGGGCTACCTTCAGGTCCTTGGGGGAGGACCTCCTCTCCTGTGGTCTCCTCCAATACCAATTGTCCCTTTCTACCCCGACGTCCTGTCCTTACTGTGGTCCTCGGTGTGGCTGACTCCTCATTTGGCTGTGCAGGTGTTTGTTCAGTGTCCATTCTTTCTGGTTTAGCATGTGGAACTCTTCTTGTTCTCCTAGGAGTACCAAGTATTTCCACTTTTCCACCTGAATGTATGTCTTCCTGAGTAGAGAGAGATTCTGTGTCTGCCACGAGATTTTGTGCCCCTTTCCTAGCACTTCTTCTAGGAGTGACAGGAAGCTTTAATTCTGTTTGAGGAAGCGATGACTTCGATAGATCAAGGTCAGAATTTTCTGAAAACTCTGATGAACTCATCTTTTTTCTTCTGCCTCTTTTAGTTGGCACAGGTAAAAGGGGTTGGTTGCTAGGCTGCACTTCTTGATCCTTCACATTTTCAGTCAACTGTAAATTAATGCTTTTCGGTTTTCTTGCACTTCTGCTGGGGCTGGCTACCTTTTTTGTCTTATTATCAGTGTCAGTCTGGCCAGTTTCTTGATCTCCTGATGAACCTTTTTTCCCTCCTCTAGTCCTTTTGGGAGTACCAGAAGCAGTTATACCTTCAGCAAACAAAATTTCATCAGCCTCTTCCAAGAGTTTAGATGCAGCTTCCTTTGCCCTCCTTAATCCTCTTCTTGGAGTAACAGCTATCGACTGCATACTAATGGACAATGTTTGTCCATCAGAATGGCTGCTTTCTGCTTTTTCTACATTAGTCTGTTTAGGCTTTCTACCTCTCCTAGGAGTAACAGGCATCGCAGGTATTTGTATATCTTGTGCATTTTCTTCTGTTTGGAGACTAGAAGTCTCAGATGCTTCTTTTGTTCTCCTGGTACTTCTCCTGGGAGACAGTGCAAACAGAACTGGTCTGTCTGTCTTCAGTAGTTTCTGAGCACCTGCAGATGGAATACTTACACTTCTACTCAGTTGTCCCCTTGTGCGTGTTCTAGGAGTGATGGCATACTCTACTTGATGTCTACTGGTTTCCTCTTCCAATCCTTCTGGCACACTTGTTAAGGATGCTTTTTCCCTCTGGAATCTAGTTACCTTTTTACCTATAGATTGTTCTACAACTTCAGATGTAAATTCTTTACTTCTTGTGTCTTTGATTATATCCAGTAAGTTCTCAGCAATAGCCACCTTAATGGGTTCGGGAACATATGGGAGTGACTCTGCAGTATTTTGAGATTCCTGATCACTAGTGACAGTGGACACAGAGTTTGTAGCATGTTCTTGCTTTTCAGTATTTCCTAAACTGTGCACAGGTTTTTCCTCTGTTGGGCCAGTTGCTTTAGAAGCTTCTACTAATGCAGGGTCTCCCAGCTCTGCCTCACCTTCTTCTCCTTCCAAGACTAAAGTAAAACTACTCTGAGATATAAAAAGCTCTGCATCTCCCTCAGCTGCATCACATTCACCATCTCCAGCATCAGGCACATCACACGCAAACTGTTGCTCTATAGCATCATAGTTGTATTGAAGACTGCCTGATGGATGGGGTTCACTACACGATGTTTCAGGTGCTGCTTCTGAGGTTTGTGCCTTGACTGCACTCTCAATAACCTAAAGGTAAAAAATGTCTGTTAATACATTAATTATCAAACAGGCTAACTACAGACTGAGCTAGACATAACTGAGGACAGTGAAATGTTGTTTTTCCTTTCAGATCACCATAGAACGTGAGCTGGAAACATCTGATGAACTCCCTACTCAGGTAAGAGTTTATGCATTTAAGGGACAGAAACAGAGTGTTCAGTGTGTGCAGAAATGTGCTTCATTTCTGAGATTTCTCTTTGTGACAAGTGATTTCCCACCGCCCATGAACAAAGTTGGCAGTTTTACAATACAAGCTGTATACACAACTGGCAGTAATTACCACATTGCAGTGCTTGCTTGATTAACCACAAATCCATGCAGAGTGACCAACTCTAAGATAGTCAAATACAGTTATGTCCCCAAAGTTTAACGCTTTAGTCCCCATAGTTGTGATGGAAACAACCAAATTTGCCAGGTATCACATCCAATAACTTAACACCACACTTTATGGAATCACTAGGGTGGCATGAGACAATACATATATTCTGAATACTTCCACCTCATGATTTGTACTGAAATTATTCTTTCCTTCTAGAGCTAAATGAGATAGTCAAGCTTTCATGTGGAGAACAGATGTAGTATCTCTTAGGTATTTCAGGTAACTCAAGATGGTCACAATAATTTAATCTATGTGTAAAGGTCTTTGTCCAGCCCTCTAAGGTTACCTAGCTAGCCAACAACAGCAGAAAGAAGTCAATTAACAAGAATCTCCAGAGAATCGAATTATTTTCTTCCCTCTTGATTTGTCAAAAGTTGCTAAAGTGTCAGGGCAACATGCCATGCTTCAAAACTAAAGAAAAAAGTTTGCATAACCTTCCCTATTACGCTTACAATTCTACAAAGAAGAAAACATTAAGTACTTTGTCCTAAATTCAGTGAATGTCAACAAGCCAAAAAGAAAGGCTTGCACAGAAATCAGTGAGAACCAGCTCTAATGAAAGCAAAAAAATGTTTAGTGTACTACATGAACGTCTGCAGAAGCTGTGTGATTGCCTCATGTCCGTGCTGCTCCCTTCTTCCCATGCCACATTTTCTATTTACTCTCATACGCAATTCATGTCTTTCCAAGTCTACAATCATCTTCTCTACAACATTGTCCTAAATCCTCAAGCCCACATAAGCTAAGGAAGTGACTGCCTATTTAACATCATCTGAAATCTGAGGCACTTAAAAACCTTTTCTGTTGCATGAGACCTATCTGTATGTGGTACACCTACATTTCAGTTTGTATTTCACTCCAACTATTATTAATTCCTGTGAATATAATCCTACATGAAACTGTGTACCCTAGATGGCACTTAGAGCTCATCCACAATGAATCCATCAGCACCAGCAGAACCAAGAACAGGCAAAAAACCTGAGACATTGTAGGTCTAATTTTCAGTCCATGTGAATAACCATTTAAAATCTCTATTTTACAAAGTTGAGATATTACAATGAGTGCTTACACTAAAAAGTTTTAGACAGCTGAAAATATCTTGACACTGAAATTAAGTCATTACTAGGAATTCTCTTTATATTAATAAGGAACTAATAATAAACTATCTTGGCACCTACATCATTCTAAAGATTAGTTTGGTTCCCACATTATTTTGTCATTTGGTAAATGATTCCCAGTATCAAAAAGCTGCACTCCCCAGCTCTTCTACTGTCTTTAACATTAAAACTCTGTGTGTTTCAGGTCAGATAAATTTTTAAGTTCTACTAAACTAAATGAAAGCATGGTTATTAAAAAAACCAAAACAACAAACAACTAAGCTTTAGACATTTTGTTTTCTACTACTAACTCAAAGACCTGTGTTCTAGGTACAGAAAATGCACAGGAGAAAAATGTATCTGCCCTTACCCAATAAGGTTTTAACTTGTGTTAACCAGCTCAAGAAACTGCAATGACTTCTAATTGCCAGGAAGACAGCACTGTCCTCAATTAGCAAATTGTTTTCTCTTTTATAGAAAATGGAAAACTAGTTTACTTACATTAATTTCCTCAGTTTTAGGAAGATTGTTAGAAACAGTTATTTCTTCCTGTGGAGAAGTGACTTCTTCAAATTTGGCTGCTTCTAGGTTACTTTCTTTAGGTAAATCCACACACTTCCCTTCAAGGCGATTCTGTGAGCGAGCACTGACTGCATCCTCCCTGTCATGGACACTTAACACAGCTGAAAGAGATTTATGTAAATTTTAACTTATCTGTGATATAAATGACACAGGTTTAAGCAACAACAAGTAACAGAGGGACCAGGAGCCAACAATACAGTTCTCCCATCTGCAACATACATTGCACTTTCTCCAAAAAGCAGAAGCCAAAACTACCTCTCTGGTAAAAGAGGAAATCTCCCGACAACAACAAAAAGCAAGCAGAATGGGAAAAATAGCTGGCAAGTCCAGAGAGAAAAAGAACAAAGGAACATTGACAGCTAGTTATTCTTCATAGCTTCAATACCAATACTTCATTATCTTTTAAAATAGTAACTCAAGCAGCAGATCCCACACAATGCAAATTAGTAGTGTTATAGAGCATTAAAATAAATGCTGATGTCTCTTTCTAATATTTTAAATTCTGTCACTTTTCTCAGTATCATTATGAAGAACAGGAACATTCACTATGCATTTCCTACAAGAACCTTCTTTGAGGAAGGGACTCTCTCGACAATTCAAGGCAAGTTAGCAGTAACACCCAAGTACTTCGCTTTGAGACACATGTAGTGGTACCGCGAACTGCACATTCTACTTCACAAGTCCAGCTACCTTAACTCATGTACCTCCAACACTGTACATACTTTCATTGTCTACCTCCACTGATTCAGAAAGCTGTGGGTTTGTTGCACTTGGTAAGGCCTTTTCTTCTGACGAAGAGGACATTTGGGACTCCAGGTGGTTTGTTTCGCTTCAGGAACAGAAAGAGAGACATTAATCATAAAGCTTCAAAATAAACCTTGAAGAACTTTTACAAATTGCTTTCTCACTGTAAAAACTTCCAGTTTTAAAACAAACTAACAGAAAACAAAACAAAAACAACACCCACCAAAACCCCCACCACCAAAACCCAAAACCCAAAAAACCAACACCCACACAAAAACCCACAAACACAAACCAACCAACCAAGAAAAATCAGAAATTCCTTTACAACATAGCTACTCATTTTATGCAAAATAAACAAGTACTGAACATGATCCCCAGCTAAGTAACACTAGATAATAACAGCAGAGTTTTGTTAAAGAATAATGTACTATCTGTCTTCTGTAGAAAAAGTGAAACTGCTATATTGGAGGTTTGTAACTAACTGAACAAAAATCTCTGCCAGTGTAAGTTACTGCTTGAAATTTTGATTCATTTAATTGATAACATTCTGTACTTACCACACTAAGCTGTTGTGGCTTTTTAAGTGTGTGGTGAGAAATCTCCTTCCCTTTCCTTAAACAAATAGATACTTACTGAGCACACACTCAGAAATTAAAAAAACAGTGCCAGAAACCAAACTGCCAAATAAACCCGTTCAAATTACACGCATCTCAGGTGTAATCTTCAGCTACATAATTTTCAGTAACAAGCAGGGCTGTATAAAGATTTATATAACCTACTGAATGAAGTCTTTCACACCATATGTTAGTGTCTGCAGTGATTTTAGAAAAAAAAAGGCCCAAATTGACAGCCAAATAATTTCTGTTCACAGACAGAAAGAAACAGAAGAGCTGTTATATTTAAGAACACAGGAAAAGAACCAATACGACATTAAAATCATTATTTTCAAACATAGGGAAGCCTGCAGTTACATGTTGTGTGAAACTGAAGATGCATCTCTTTTGTAAACTTACCGCTCACTTGCAGTCCCAAAAGTAGCAGTCTCGGCACCTTTAAACACCAAATGACTGTCCTTTGGAAGGGTAAGACATTCAGCATTTGGTTCTTCCACACATCCTACAAAAGTAAGATAGATGGATGACTTCCCTGATGCACAGACATTCTCTTTGGATATTTATCTCATTCCAGCAATGCTTCTATCCTTTCTTGACCCTATTTCCCCTCTACCACAAGAATGCATCTAAGGTCTTTTCTTGTCCTTTCCTTTAGTGATTAACTGGTGGTGCTGAAATCCAACTGCTTGCTAATCTATTTTTAATCTAAATAGATTCAATTTTAGAAACATCTCCCCTGTCTTCTACTATCTGCTGCTTCCAGATTCAGCAATCAACTCTACAGACAGCATGGAATAGCAAATTTTTTTTATGAAGAGCTGAAAGGATTGAGTGCTGTATGTCAACACAGTTGGCCATAGCTGTGTTTGTACACCTCCTCCCCACTCCTGCACCTCTTTCATTACCAACTCTTCATCACTGCTCACAAGCTAGTGAGCTATTTCTTTCCTAATCTGCCAGCACGCCTGCTTGTATGGGCATATCCTCAGCACCTCCTGGCTTGAATGAGTACAGTTAAGCTGAATTACCAAAGACCAGCTGAAATACAGGTTTGGAGAAGGCTGCACAAGCTATTGAGCCAGCAAAACAAGCAAGCATAGCTGGAATAAGAAACAGATAATAGAATCATAGAATTCTTAGGGTTGGAAGGGACCTCAAGGATCATCTATTTCCAACCCCCCTGCCATGGACAAGGACACCTCACACTAGATCAGTTTGCTCAGAGCCACATCCAGCCTGACAACACACAAGCAGACTCAAGAAAACTATTTAACTGAGCACTAATGAGGTGGTTAGGAAATAAAAAAAAGGAAAAAATCTATCTAGTCAAAGTACTAAGCTTGCTGTAAAAACCCTGTAGCCTACAGAAGTGCTCCTGAAACATAACCAGAAGCCTAAACTTTTAACTCATATCCCTCAAAAAACTTGCACAAATCACTGCAGCCTCTCAGCTGCAATTGCACACAAGTAATGCCAGCCAAAGCCACTATATATTCATAATGGCAAGGATTCCTAAACCAAAAAGGATACAGAACACAGGGACAACTTTAAAAGTCTAGGATAAGGAAGTACCTAGGACACTAGTGAATACTCATTGTTAACTGTTGCAATTGTCAGTAATTTAAACTTTTGAAGACATTTGAATATTTCAGAAACTTAGGTAATCACAGGATGAAACACACCAGCTTCTTTTCCTAGTTCTGATGAATCCAGTTGTTCTGTCTGGAAAGGTTTGTCTTCAACCATTTCACTGTCTTCTGTCTTCTCTAATTCATGAAAATCAGCAGGTTGTTCAGTGGAAGCATTAGCTGGTTTAGCAGCTATAAAGATGACATCATCTTCAAAATCGCCAGGTGATTTTGCATCATGATATTCCAAAGTAGTTTGGTCTGACCTGACAGAAAAGTTACTGTTTTCTTTGCTGACATCCATTGTCCCCAAACCATCTCCAGGTATGCTTTCTGAAGACTCTTCCATTTCAGCACGATCATCCTCAGTATTGCTCAGAGTAAACAGAGCTGTTTTATGTCTGCTTTCAGACCAAGAATCTTCCACCACTCCATGATGCTGCTCAGATGAAGCTCCAGATAATGCTTTATCATATTCTGTTACCTGTTTAGGGAAAACAAGTTTCATCATGAATAATATGCACATGCTTCTTCTCAAAGCTAGAAAAGAACAAACATATACTGGTATTTTAGATTTTACAAGCATCACCTGTTATAACCTGGAGTGAATGCTTTTTTCAGCCTTGGCTTCTAAACATTTGAAGAACAAAGTCTTACAAATACTTGTGCCCTCTGAGGTAACTCAGGGAACCATTTCTACTGAAACACTCATTTTCTTGACACATTCCCTTCTAAACAGCCCTTCATCTAATCAACATTCATCATTCTTTCACTAATACTTCCTAATGTTGCCTGGAAGTATGAACTGCCATTACACCTACTTTTCTTCTTTCTGAAAGGTGAGTCTGCTATTCCATGGCAACCTTCCAGTAGAATTTTCCCTGGGGTTACAGCTCCCAAAATACAGACAGACAATTAGCAATCTGACATTAGATGAAAGCAGATGTAACAAAACACTTCAGAAATTCCAGGCACTACAAAATGAATTCTCATTCTAGCACATGACCTTGGAGAATTAAGATGATTTGGGTTTTGTAAGCTCTTGCTTCTGCTGTCATCATCTAAAGGCCGTTCATTTTCATGTTTGCCTGTTCAACTTGCATTCACAACTCAAATACTTTAGCGTTCACTATGTCTGTAGTTTGGAGCAAGTAAATTAATCTGGCCACACCACATTATTAGTAAGAACTTCATCTAGGAGAGCGCCTCTTGTTACCATTGAGTAGCTCTTTGTAAGAGGCAGTAAAAGGTATGATAAATACAAATTATAGCAGCTTTTGGGGGTGTGTGCAGAAAGCTCATACATGTAGGTACTGGCACATGCCCCACTCTGCTCCTGTTCTCAGTATGTTATACAGCAACTCCATGATGAGCTGAATCAGGGAATCCAAATTACCCAACAGAATGAGGAGTAAAAGGGGGCAAATTTCAGATGGACCAAGTTCATTTGATGATTATATGACTGCTATCCATAGTTAAAGGTGAGAAGCAAAACCCGAGAACTCTAAGGCTAGAGAACAGACAACAGTACAGCTCTCTTCATTAGGAGTCTATTTTTATCATAATTTGAGCAAATCCAGTACTGTGAAAAGAGAGACTGAAAGCAAATGCAGCTCCTGGCTTCTCTTGCCTTCAAAGAGGTTCAATTAGCAAAGCTTACAAACCCAAACAATTGGCTTGATCCATATTCTTTACCTTCCTGCCATACCACCATGTGAAAAGGCACAGCAGGCAGCTGAAGTAGCAACTTGGAGCACTCACAGTTCCTAAAGGCACTTCAGTGAAAGATGCTGGGGTCACTGATGTTCCTGCTGGCCTAAGATGGTATGGATGGTCTAACGTCACTGGTTTTAGCCAAATTCAAGTCTGCCATTCTGATTTGCAATTCCTGCTCTCAGCTTAAGGCGTTTACACAATTTTAAAAAAAACTTAAGTCACATCACAGTCTAAAAAGCCTTTAACTGGAAAAAATCGCAAACCACAGCCCAGCTTACCCCAACAGTCCATTTTGCTTTTGAGCTGTCTTCCCTGAAAGATATTCTAGGTTCCTTTGCCCGTAGAGGAGGAGTAACTGATCGTCCTGGAGATGCAGAGGGAGTTGCTAGGGGTGTGGTGCGAAGGCTAGATCTGAGAATAGACTGAGGGGTAAACCCAGGAAAACCAGAAGCAGATGTGGCCAACATTTTAGCTCTCTATGATCATAAAGAAATAACAACATTACATTTAAAATCAGGTAAATCTTCAAACCGGAAGACTTCACTTGTCAAAACTACTAGTTTAAATTACAAACTCAGTTTATACCAGCAGAGAGAACTGTCTAACATCTGCACTGCTCTTTTTCCAAAGGTATGACAATCTTAATAAATCTCCACACTTTTTATGTTTCTTCTGCCTTTTTTAATGTCAAAATGTTACCCTAGATACAGTTGACTGAAGACACTGCCATACATAATGGCAATCTGCAAAGCAATAGCTTAAAAAAAAGCCCAACTTTAACTGACTTTGTTCCATGCAATGAAGACAAGGGCGTTTCACAAAGCTAAGGGACACCATGCAGACTGCAATTAACTTATAACTAAATTTTTCCTCTTCACAAGTATTCCCATGTACTGCTTCCCACAGGACTGTAAATGCAATAACCACAAGCATACTGAAAATATTCTGCCAACTGAAATCAACAGCATTTATGCTAAATATTTGGTGGTTTTATTTTAAACAAAGTTTATGGAGTTTTGGGTTGGCTGGTTCTTACTGTTTGGTTGTGGGTTTTTTGGTGATGTTGTTTTTGTTCTAAAGTACAAACCTTAACCACAAGAGGAGTCTGCAGCAAATTCAACTCTGGTGCTCCTGAAAAATTCTTTTGAGAGTTGGAAGAATACATATTTGATTTCAATGGGCTGAATGCCATGAATGAAGTAGAAGGCCTGCATGGTGACTGCCAGCTACCACCCTGTGCTGCAGAATCTGAAGGAATAGGACGAACCACCAAATCCAGCAATCTGTTAAGACAAACAATTTAAAATATAAAATAAAGAAACAGGAAAATCATGCTGCATTCAAGAAATCTGTTGGGGTGACCTATCAGGCCCATTAATATTTCTTTAAATTTCATACCTAATTTCCTAAATAACTGCAAGGCAAGAGTAATGCAATTTTTAAGTTCCGCAAGTTAGGTTCATTCCCATGGTAGGAGGAGATTCACCTACATTTCAACACTGGAACCACTTTAAACTCTCCACGTAGGTGTGTCCCAAAGCTGACCTTTTCTTTAACAGACACAAAACTCAATGCAAAGAGAACACTCTGCAAGCACAACATATACACTCATGTACAAGAAGCGACTCCTTTTAGAAATATTCATTCTGTAGAGCTACTGTACCTGGAACATTTCTGTGATGATTTTGTAACTGGCGTCCCCACAAATGCATCCCGCAACTCTGCATCAAGGAGAGGAGATGGTAGGACTGGTGGCTCTGTAGCTCTAGGACTAGAATTAAAAAGGATTATCTAACTGATTTTCATGGTCCTGAAGTCCAAACATACCAGAATTTAAGTTCATTTGACCATACCACCTGTAGGAAAATTAATGCTAGCTTCTTTTCCACTCTTCATAATTCTGCCTATTTTGCAGTAAAAAAAGGTAGAAATGAAGCAGAAACTGGGCAGGCAGTGGTAAAAGATTACTGTTTGATCACACAATCAAGTCCATTGCAATCTATACACCAAGAGGTTGTTGGTAAATCATACTGCTTTTGATGAATTGATTCTTACACATTCTATACTTTATGTGGAAAAAAAACAAGTAAATCTTTATTCAGGTGCACTTCCCAGCAAAACACTAACATCATTCAAACGGATTTGTCTCTCAAGGCTAAACTTTGTTTAAAGTCTGCTTACCTATCATACTGTGAGACACTGGTTTTCTGCTCATTTCCTATCCATACTTCTCCAATTTTGGAAAGTACATTACTGATGAAAGTTGATCTTGTATGCATATTTCCTGCTTTAGCTTGTTTTGTAACTGTTGATAATGGCTTTGGTCTTGATACTGCAAAGCAAAAGGGAAAAATTATCAGCCTTGTGTAATCAAAACAATGATTAGTGGTCTGTTATACTATTATACTTCCCCCCCTAAAAATTACCTTCTCTTAAGATTGACGAAGGCAAGCGGTAAGGCCTGGCTCTCTCTTCAGCCAGCTTCCTCTGAACTCTAGGAAGGATCTTGCCATATTGGTCTAATATGTAATTTCTGGCAACTGCTCTCTCTCTCAAGTGAGGATCTCGATCATTCTGATGAACAAAAAGCATAAAGCAGAAAGTTACACTGCAAGACACTGCACAGATCTGTGCCGTTTCTAATTAGCAAATACATTTCCTCTATAGATACAGTAAAATACATCCAGTAGTGTTGGAATCTTGAAATATTCTGTTCAACTTCTGGGTTCAGATATAACTTCAGGTGTACAAACTTACTCCTGCTTCGAGTCCACGTTGGACTCGATGATCCTTGAGGTCTCTTCCAACCTTGGTGACACTGTGATACTGTGATACTCCTGCTTCTTTAAATAATGGTATAAAAAACCCCAAAGCAGGATTTCTACTGAGTACTATCAAAAACTGTCAGTAACACCTAACAGAAACTTGCACCCTTGACAAAACTTATGCTTACCATAAGATTAACATTCATTGACCGATTCAGCTGTAGTGCTGGGATGTAGTTGGCACGCTGCAGATGGTAGACTAAAAGAAATTCAGGATTCTGGACACCAGCATTGGTCTGTAAAAACTTCTCCAAACACTCCTAGGAGAAACAACATATTTCCAAAATCCATTATGATTCTGATGCTTTTTCCCCCCAAAAAATACTAATAAGATCTTATTACCTCCTCCATACTTACTTGTTCAGTGTCTGTGAAAGGTAGCTTCAGCAAGTCTTCCATTAGTCCCATCTCCTGACAGATTTCATACATATGTTTTAACAGCTCTTCTACGTTTAACTTAGTGGTATGTTGCTGCAACAAACCCCATGCCTCCACCATGCACCTGTAATGATTTTTTTTGATGTGTAAAGGAATATTAATAGTATAAGCAAAAATATGCCCCCAAATTAACGTATTTAAAGTTTAAGGTAAATTTAAGGAATGATTTGGGGCTTTTTGCTTTCTACTTTTCACAATATTTGAATGCCAAAGTGGTAGAATTTCTTTACCTATTGGACAACAACACAGTGAGGAAAAGCCGCACTTCACTACTGCTTGACATTGATGGCCTCATCATCTGTATGTATCTGAGGGCTCGCCTATGCTCTCCTTGGCACATGAGGGATTGAATAATCCTCCTATGTTGCCACGACACAGTTTTGATTGTAGCTGGATGAAAGAGCAGGGCCAGTGAATTCTGTGGAAGTTAGAGACCAGGTCTATTATGATATATGCATACAGGCATGTAACAATAATCTTTTAAAAGTTTCTTAAGGGTGAATGTGTTAAACTTATATGACAAACTAATGAAATACCTGATACAGGAAATGTAAATAAAAATTCTTGCTATCTCCAGAAAAAAAACTCAGTTGGTCATGAAGAACAAAGCGAGTGCTTTCAAAGGAGTAATTCACACTTTTCTGAGGTAACTAAATCTCCATATACAAATGCTGCTTTTAATAAATACATTTCTAAATAATAAACTGATCTCCCAGAAGCAGACATAAGGATTGTGACAGGGAAAAAACAACTTTCAGCAGCAGAAAGAGCATGAATAAGATGGAAAAGTCTCTTTTGCAGTCTTCTGTCTCAAATCTTGCTGCTATGGTCGTAGTTTCAGTATCTAATGTACCTGAACCACTCTTTTTGAGAAAGTACTCAACTGGTCTGCTGAAAATAACCTAAACTGATGGTTTTGAAAATGCCAATGTCAAACATTATTAAAACTGATTTATTCTGTGTTTTAATGAACTTCCTGTCAAAGTAATTAAAAAAACAAATAATAATTTATTGAAGATGTCAAAACAACATTACCAAAAAAGCAGCTAATATTTATTATCTATTATTAGCAAAGCACCACTTTAAAAAAAATTATAGATTACATCTTTGTACTGTAATGTATGTATAACTGAACTGTAACATACTTACTTCATAATCATTGTGATCAAGAAGCCAAAAGCCTTGAATAAGCTTCACAAGACCCCAAGGGATAGCAAAGGCAGTTGGGAAGGAGTCAATTGAAGCTTGTGTTTTATTTGGAAAGGAATGCATGATATCTAGCAGCAAGTAAATTGTCTGATATTGAGTATCCAATTAAGGCTAATAATTTTTTAAGACCAAAACTTTATCATATTTAGAAAAACAATGAAATAAGAATACAGAAGTGGCAGGAAGCAGAAAACAAGAATGTGTTGGTCTTGCCATTTTGAGCTATTATAACCTGAATATATTCAGGTCCTAAACACAAAATTTTATTCTGAATAAACAGCCAGAAATACATACTCTTTGATTTCTGCAAGGCATTCAAAAACCTTGTCTTTAAATACTTGAGTTACAAACTCAAGCTCCCTCCTTTCCAGAGTCTATGAAACAATGTAAATTATGGTGTCCTACAATGCAGCTTAGTTCTCAATGATTAAAACTAGATTTAAATCACTAAGTGGATCACCACTGGGAGTGTCTTTATTTTTTTTTTTTCTTTCTGACATCCAGTTTTAGGAACATACTCTAATAAGCCTGATTTAAAATACAACTGTTTTTAAATCCCTTGCCATGTAGGCTCCATTCTTGGGTTTAAGCAACAAAAGGAATTTTGTACGTTTCGGTATCCTAAAAGGATTCTGCTCAATGACTTTTCTCTCTGTTATTCTGTGTGCCTGCCCTTTTACTGGAGCAAAAGCAAGCACTGTGATGGAAAAAATCAACATTTTCAGCAAAAATCAGGTACCGGTAAACCACTGTTAGAAAGCCTTTTGCTCTGTAGCAGCCTATTTTAGTGCATCATTGTAATAAGTAGCCATTGCTACAGATATGGATGATTGAGAAAAAAATAGTTAAAACTGCATTTAGATTTTGAGAAAAACTAAAGAAGATTTTAACACTTCTTAGAAAATCACCTCACATCAGAAAAACTTTGCAACTAAACAAAACAAAACCAGAAAACCCCAAACCAACCACCACACAAAAAAAAAATCATAAAAAGTCTGCAGTGCAAAGAAACGAAGCAATGCTTCTGTCTGACAATTCTAAACTATGTTTTCCATTTGCATCATGTTTGAAACATAAGCTAAAAGAAGGTTATTAAATACATACATGACAAAGACTGGAGAAAATTTACATACATATACTGAAGGAGTAATACAATTAGCTAGAAAGGATACGATTGCATGTTTGCAGCTTTCTTCAATGTTTTCTAGCAAATAGAGATCCAGCAGTGCCTGAAAGGAAAAAAACCAAACATTTTTTAAATGTTATTTTGAGGAGAGAGGTTATTCTTACGGTTTTCATTGAATACAGCACTCACATGTAAACTAGCAGGTGGGTATTTCCCAGTTCCTCCTTCATCTCTCCGCCACAATTTCTCAACTTTGTCTCCTAACTGGGAAACCATTCCGTCAATCATCAAGCAGTCAGAATCCCATTTTCCTCTGGAATGAAAGGTAGCAAGGATTTGGATAGAATAAAACACTAATTCCAGCCTCTCAGCATTAACCAGTCAAAAAACTCAAAAGCTTCCATGAGTTGAAGAAAGATACAAACATACAAATGCGTAATAATGACTTGAAAGGCATGCACACAAATTTCTGAGTCAGATAAAAGATGATCATTAGACCATGCTGAATTATTAAAGGAGTTCAAAATATAAATCCTAAAAAGATCTCTTTTTAAGAGAAAAGTTGTAATGACCTTTCAGCTTTTCAGGTTTTCCTTAGTTTATTGGATGTAGTACAAAGGAAGTGTAAAAAAAGGCTTGTAAGTGCTAAAAACAACCACTCTTATACTGTCTAACAGAGGAAACACAATAGTATCAAAAACTCAAATTGGACTGCTCCAATAGAGAGCTGTGAAAAACATAATTAAAACATCAGATTTTATTCTCAACATCTCATTTTTATTACTGAAAACCAAGTTATTTTTAGAAAGCTGAGCACACAGGTAAAATTTAATATACTATCATAGGCAGCATTTATGTTTCTATACACATACTATTACAACCATGGATGGCAGAACCTTTAAAAATCACATTATTCAAAAGTCCATGACAGTTTTCTGCTGAATGTGGTGCTATCCTTTAACTTCCCAATAACAAAAAGCATGAAAATCACACCGGACATTGTATGCTTCTAAAGGAACACATGAGCCTGTATGTAAGGTACTTCACAAGTAAGCTAAGATGAAATTTAAAGTCAATACCTAACAACACTGCAGCTTCCACCTTAACTCATCTTGTAGTATTTTGTTATTGGTACCATAGTCTTATATTCTTTTATTTATCTTTCAGTAAGATTTCCAAAGAAAACCCTATTATCCTCTAATCCAAGATGTATCACCTACATGCTAGCTGCCTAGTCCAGGGAAGAATTTACCTGAGGAAAGGACTTACAGAATCATAGAATCAATAAGGTTGGAAAAGACCTCAAAGATCATCAAGTCCAACCTGTCACCCAAGACCTCATGACTACTAAACCATGGCACCAAGTGCCACATCCAGTCCCCTCTTGAACACCTCCAGGGATGGAGACTCCACCACCTCCCTGGGCAGCACATCCCAATGGCTAACAACTCTCTCTGGGAAGAACTTTCTCCTCATGTGAAGCCTAAACTTCCCCTGGCACAGCTTGAGACTGTGTCCTCTTGTTCTGGTGCTGCTTGCCTGGGAGAAGAGACCAACCCCTTCCTGTCTACACCCTCCCTTCAGGTACTTGTAGACAGCAATAAGGGCTCCCTTGAGCCTCCTCTTCTCCAGGCTAAACAATCGCAGCTCCCTCAGCCTCTCCTTGTAGGGCTTGTGCTCAAGGCCTCTCACCAGCTTTGTTGTCCTTCTCTGGACACATTCAAGGGTCTCAATGACCTTCTTAAACTGAGGGGCCCAGAACTGGACACAGGACTCAAGGTGTGGCCTAACCAGTGCTGAGTACAGGGGCTTCTACAGCCAGAGAGTGCTAGGTGTGCCAGCCACATGTAACTTGGACTATCATATTAACTTACACAAATGTACCTGTGAATTGAAGATTTAGGCCAATACAATTACTTGCATCTATTACGAATCAATAAAAGGGATGACATTTTTTTTTTAAACTTATTTTCTTCTGTGTCCAAAACAGCTGCTGCATGAACACTGATTTGCTGAAATGCCGACCAATCCTATCCCAATTCTGTGATTTTTCTCAGAAGTAACAAATTATATTGACTAGTCAATGAATTAATGCTACCCAAAACCGATGCTACCAACAAACAGTACTAAGCAGAAATATCATAAACATTGCTACACCAGAAAGTAACCTCAGTGTTCAGTAGAACACATGCATCACTGACATCAAGAGTACTGCCAGCAAATGCTGCATCAAGCGTAGGTTAAACGCAAATACAACTGTTGGTATAAAAGCCATTTACTTCCAGTTCTGAATTTGCAGTGCAAGTGTTCTGGAATTTTCTGGTTAAGGCTTACCTTGATAAACGCTCAAGTTTCTGTCGATGACCAGTATAGTAGTTCTGAATCAGAGGATAATTGTAGAAAGGTCTGGACAAACGCAGATCATCCTCTACAGGCAATAAAGTCAAAGCAAATTAAAACAGTAATATCACATTTTTAAACTAAAATTTTTGACTGAAAAGACAGATCATGCAAACTAAGCACCAAGAAACCTCCAACTCTGAAAGAAGCCAGTCCTGGTTTTGCCTTTGCTAAAAGAGCTGTAAGACACCAGACTCAATTCCTTGTTGTCTCAAGTGTCATGTCAAGTTTACAGTTGATGTAGCATTCAGAACACATAGTGTAAGCTGAAGTTTACTGTAAAAATAGTTAATTCTCAAAGGGAATGATTTTTTAAACATCACGTGAGCATCCAAGAGCCAATTAAAGATCACAATACCATTTATAACCCATCCAAATAATAATTACAAAAATAAAATATCTCCAAGGTGCACTTTTCCTTCAAGCAATAAGTAAGAAGTTCAAAACATGCAGGTAATGCTTTTACTGTAAATACAAGTATTCTGGTATTTGTTGTTTAATAGTAATTTGTTTAAAAGACCAACTATTTCAAGCTGTGGACATAACCAACTCTTTAAAGTCAGATGCTTAATGCTCTTTCTACAAAAAACATCCAGGAAAGAAAACTGATGAATTATTCTAAACTGTGTATTTGAAAAACCAACGTAACTTCAGCATATGCTATCACTGAACTAGTATGACTTGAGAAAACATTTTCAAAAACATGGCTGAGCATGTGTTCACAGAAATCACTTACTGAATTGTCTCCTTGATACAAATGCTTACCTAAACCTTCTGGAAGGAGACTGGCTCGACAGAACCAGATGACCACTTGTGCATACAAAGAAATGAGGCTGGTTACCATCTGCTTGTTTGTCAAGTCTCTAAAACCTGAAAAAAGGCATGAAACTATTTTTGTTACACAGTTCTTTCAATTTTAACAAAACCCCCTTCATCATCCTAAAAAGACAACATAAACCAAACATTTTTCACTCTTTATCACTTTCTTATTTGAATAAAAACCCCACAAACACCACCAGAACAAAAACCAAACTGCAAAGAACTAAATTCAATAAAGGTTAAAATAAAATACAAAGGCTGAATTATTAAACACACTCATGAATAAGACATTTATTTTTCCAAGTAGCAGAGATCTTTATTACAGCAGACTCATTAGATATTTTTTTTTTCTTAATATGCCAGGAACAATTGATAATACAAAAACTACAGAAAGTTAAGTAACTTACAAGTTACTCACTTGTGCTTCCTTTATATTTTTTAGCAATTTGCAATACACTATGTGCACACAAGTATAAATTGGTAAGAATTTAAATATAAAAACTTTAAGCAGTACCACATTCAGTTGCTGTAATTCCAAGCCACAGGGGTTACATAGCTTCTTGCTAGCTTTCCCCCACATAGGCATGAACAATTTCCTTGAACTCAATACATATTAAGCTGCAGACCCAGCTTCTCAGATGTCAGCCCCTTCTTCCAGCTAAATGTCTTCCAATCATCAAAACCAAGAAAAGCTCACATTTCCACAATGACAACCTAAGCATAACTCCAAGTGTTAATAAAACACACCAAAAATATAGCAATACTACTACAAACCTTTTTCAGTAAGCTCTTGTGCTTCTGTCAGAAAACAATTTAAGATGGTGCTAAGGCTGCTCAAAAGCAACTGGCAGTGCTGAAGTGACTGTAGTGTCTGTGGGTCAATGAAGTTGCAAGAGCCATCAAACAGCGGAACACCTTTTCAAGAACAAACACAGAATCATTAGCCTCCAGAGAAGTTTCAAAGTGCACTTGAACTGTCTGCATTATCAGGTACCAGCAGATTACTGAAGGAGCTCAAGTAGGAAGAATAATTTTATGTTTGCAGAATGACTACACTAGTACTCACATATTTGGTCAAATTCATCTTTTGTATAGATCACTTTGTTCCACGTCCACTCAAGAACAAAACGTAAATTAGCAGCAGAACTGGGCTGCTCTTTAAGAAAAAAAAAGAAAACAAAAAAGAAATTAATCAACAATTTCAAACTAAAAACATACATAATATAAAACCAATGTAAGTATTATTACCTTCAGATGTCCAATGTTTAATGCACCCAGTCAGAAGTTCTAAGGAACCTGTCTGGACAGCAGCTGACAATACTGCTTCTAACTGCTCCTCCTAAACACAACAGACAAAATCAAATCAGAATCTAACATACTTTTAACAGCTGAACCATCAACACCATTTCTAACTGTATACTCCTTCAGACATCAAAGTCAGTTATTATATAAGCAACTCATTCCACTTCCATTTTATTTCTAGCCACAGGATGGACTACTTGGTCTGAGAAACCAAGGGTTGCGTTCAAGGGCAGATTGGACGTGGCACTTGGTGCCATGGTCTAGGCATGGGGTCTGTGTTCATAGGTTGGACTCGATGATCCTCGAGGTCCTTTCCAACCTAAGCGATACTGTGATACACTAAGCTTTTCCTCTGAAATTTCGACACACTGACAGCTAATTCTAGTCTTTATTTGCACCCCTTTGCCATACACTGAGTAGCATCCTCTGCTAATACCCATTATACATTTTGCACATGTAAATTTGCCATCAGGATTGCAGGAAGGGAACAGAACAAACAAGTGTGCAATGCTTGCACAGAAACAGTGAAGCTATGGTCAAGCAGCTTTCTAAACTATGAAGACATGCAGTTCTGACAGCCATGCCACTAAGTAACCATTTTCTAAAATGACAGAAAACAAGCGAAGTACTTATATTCTAAGAGGCTTGAATTTTAGACTGTTCAAATACTGTACTATAATTTAGTGGCAGCTTATTTCAGCCAATAATACTTCTTTCAGGTGAAATGATCATAAATATTTTTCCCTTGTTTTTTTCATTTGTTTGTTTTCTTGGGTTGGGGTTTTTGGTTGGTTGGGTTTTCTTTAAACACATTTAAAATTTGCATTTTCCTTATACACCAAATCATTACATTCAAAGTAGTTTCTACACATTGATATTTCCGTGTTTTCAGGCAAGGAAAACCACCAAATACTAATTGCAATGCCAAGCAAAACTCCAAACCAAGCTTCTTGAATCTAATCCTGAAATTTATCTTACTAACATTCAAAAGAAATGCATAACAAACTTTAATGTGTAACAACCACATTTGAACAGTATGGTCACAATTCAGAAAAAGTTATCAAAAATATTTTGATCTCTCAAGGTATTTGCAAGATGAAGCTGACATCAGAACATCTCATTTGAATGTAAGGATATATCAGGCTGGCAAAGTAAAGGGTCTACAGGCTAGGTCAACTTAGCATGTAATTTAACTACCACATTTCCACAAGTTTGATGAAGAATCCACTAGACAGGAAAATGAGGGCAGTGGAAGGAAAGCCTTTCCCTTCCTACTTATTGCTCTATGATGTCTAGCTGGATCATCATTTAGCTTAGATCCCGCCTGGAAGGAGAAGGGCTTATCACAAAGGTTCCACCTCATGAAACTCTCCAAATGTGAGAGATTGGTGCATTGCAAATGGAAAACCTATGACAGAGGCAGGTGAAGTCATTATGGTGGGATAAACCAGGTAAGAGGAGTAGTGAGTGTTGTGAGATAAAGGTGATTAAGGTGCAGAAAAGCCTACTGATAAAGGGAAAATGAGAGGAAGCAGTGATGCAATTTCCAGGTAGAGGTGACAAAAGCAATTGTTTACCACAGCCTGCTTCCTTGGAAGCAAATGATCATGAATAGTGCAGCACACTGATGTCTGCAATAGCTTGCATCAGAGTGAGACACCCTTAGAGCTACTGCACTTAATCTGACGCTTTGGGAAGGGAAGGTGATTGTTCTGAGGCAAAGTTGCTTTATGTTGTGCATGACCAGCAATGACCTGCACACTTACCTGACAGTATCTGTAGCACAGAATTAACAGAATCATAGAATCATTCCAGTTGGAAAAGACCTTTAAGATCATTGAGTCCAACCATTATCTAACTTTACAAGTCTGGTGATAAACCATGTCCCTTAGCACCATATGTTGAAAAACATCCTGGGAAGGCAATTCAAACACCTCCCAGGAGAACCCACTCCAGGGTTTAATAACCCTTTCAGTGAAGAAATTTCTCCTATTATCCAATGTGAATCTCCCTGGGTGCCACTTGAGGCCACTTCCTCAAGATGGGAATTTCCTAATAGATGGGTCTTTAAAGACAGATCTATTAGGGCTGTTCCCAGTCAGACTAAGCCATTTGGATCTCAGAATACTATTACGTCTGTTATCAAAAGTCAACATCTGCATTTCGATGCAACTAGTAAATAATATGAAACTCAGATTATCATGTATTGTAGCCTCTACAGCCCTGTCTGACAAGATGCATCTATGTCTCCCTTGATTCCCTGGTATACTCTCACCTGACTGAGGCTGGATGGCTGGACATCAACTAGTCTTGGAGACAGCAAGCCAGCTACAAGACACCTGTTGTAGCTATCATGAATAGCTTCACTTATTGAAGGACCAGATTTCTTCAAAAAATTCAAGGTCTGAAACATCAATCAAAAGCTACAGATTAAGACACTATTATTATTCAATCAAAAAAGTTCTGAACAAGAAGAAGTAATATAAATGTTTACTTAAACTGTCAGAAAGCTTGCATCAGTGATACACTTCAGGTTAGCAATCAGAATAAAGCATTACCATGTAGAGTCTTAAATACAGCAGCTAAACAGTGATAGTTTTGAAAAAGCCTGTAAAACAGAGTATCTGCCCTTTAAATGTTTCATTATTTTCTAAGCTCTCTCTTTTCCCTGAATACTGAAACAAAATATATTCTACATATGCTAAAACTAACAAATGACTTTAAATCAGACTCTGGAAGATCACTTTCAGCTTCTCTGTACAGAAGCTGATTCATGTCGGAAATATTTCATGAGCTGAAACTTAATTCAAAGTTATTTGTCACAATCTATGCAATGGCTCAGAAGTTATAGCATGGGCCAGTTTAGGAGGGAAAAAAAATAATTTCTTAAACAGTTACATAATTTTTGCTTTCTCCATTCTGTCCTTTTTCAAGCTGATCAGGGACCAAAACCCTAACTCAACATTATGCAGGCAGTTTAGCTGATGGGTAATAAAGCAGCAGCAGCTTTGTCCACCTTCCACAACATACTTGGTTTTGCTCCAAGAGTAACGTTCCATTCCTTTCTAGACATTCAGTCCTTGACTGTGCTTCAACAGGAGACAATGGTAGTTTTACAGGCCCAAGAGTGGACCTAAAACATTATTACCATTTGCATAAAACTGGCAGGGTACAATTACATGTGGATAGAAGGATGAGTGTAAAATGGTCTCTGACACTGGAAGCAGTGCAATGGAAAACTTGGAAAAGGTACATCTCTTGACATTCTCAATAAAGATACAGTGAGGGATTACCTCCTTCTGGAAGCCAGTGCAAGTCACATGAACAACTCCCGAGTTCAGCAAGCACGTACCATCTGCAGAAACAATGAATGTCTGACAACCTTGCACACTCTCACAGTTATGCTTTGACCATTTTACATTATTTCAAAGGCAATATCTGGAAAGATGTAACTAAGTACCCATTTTCTTCATCAGATCACTTACAAACAGTTCTTTTAAAAGTTAATTACTGTAGTGCTACCAAGGGGCTGAACTTTGAGCTTCAGTTCAAAGTGATGTCATTTTATGATCACCACCAGTTCACAGGCTACACTACAAAAGAACCAAAATCCAAAACTCAGTAGATCGTCCAGATACATTTCACAATACTAAACACATTATTATTACAAGGTGATCGGTGTTGGGGTTTGGGGGGTGTGGGTTTACTTGGTTTGTGGCTTTTTGAGTGTCAAACTGAACATGAAAATTTATGCTTATCACTATTAAAAGTCATGAAATACCTACCAAAATTATAGGTGCTTGGATTAAAAAACTGCTCAGGTGGTGGGTAAGAGGGAGGAACTCCTCGACTTAAACTCCGCTCATGTACAAGAATATCCAAAATGAGATTTGGAGAAGTCATGCTTATTACAGTATCCAGTGACCAGAATGCAAAATAGGGACAATCATGAAGGAATTCTTCTGGCCTTAAAGAAAATAAGAGCATAAACTAAATGCTGACTTTCAAAATAATTGCTTGTAGGGATATAGAAAACAACTTAATAAAAATCTACCTTAGTGAATCTGGCATTTGAGCATGATACCAGCGATTAATGTCAAACACACCCAAGTAAGTAGATGGTTTTCCCTGACCATAGGTGTTCACTTGCCAACTGAAGATTGATACACTGGTGTCAGGAGATATTACTGTAAAAGAAAAGACATAGTTTCTTATTTGTAGAAAATATAATACAGCTGATATTTTTTAAATGCCACTTTCTATTTTGGCTTAGTTCTCTTATACTGCTCATGAAGCACAACACTTACTAAGAATATCTCAATGAAGAAAAATAAATTACAGCATGGCAAAAACATCTCTGGTAAGCTTCAATCACACATTGCCCCTTTTTCCTGTTCAAATTGTATCAGCTCTAAGTCAAATTGATGACACAATTATTAGCCAATGAAATTCTACACATGCTAAGAACTGATCAAGATATTTAGCTAGATGAATAATCTAGCAAAAAACCAAAAACACCAGGAACACATGTTGCCACTTTTAGAAAGCATACAAATAATTGTCATATACATTTGTACCACTCAGCTGGCATTATTCATTTTTAGATCTGACTCAATTAAAAGTTTTAAGACTAGCTCCTTTACAGTGTATTCACAATGGAGGAACATAACTAATCACATGAAATAAATAAATGAACCCCACAAACAGCAAATTCAGATAAAGATTTTTAGCATAAAACGTTCACAGTGTTATAGTTCAGTTCTCTAAAGAAATGGAATGGCCTGTCTTGTTGGAGCTGAATGCATGGATGTAAGGAACAAGACAGTGGTATGCTTGATAAAATGTTTCTCTGTTCAATTCATCATTACTGTTTAGAGATTCTAATACACTCTGCAATGTTTCACTGTGCTGAAATTGCCTTTGAAGATGTCAATTATTTTTACAATTCAGAAGCTTACTTTGCTGCTAGCCTCAACATACAGCTCCTATGTGCCAAGAACTTAACTGGAACAGATCCTGAATAAAAGCTGAGTAGAAAACATCAGGAAAAATTACTTCATAAAATGGAGACAGAAAGGTTCTTTTTGTTGCTGTTGTTGTATTTAGATCTGGAGGTGGGTGTTTATTTTTAACAGGTTTTTAGAAGGCTCTCTCCTCAGAAACATGACACAAGTGAAGAAAATCCAAAGGTGTTTTTAACAGATTTCGAGGCATTCTTCACAGATGGATCAAAGGTCAGAGTATACTGGAATTTGTAAGCCTAGGGATGCACAGCAAATTACTGCTCCAGTGTTTGACATTCCTTTTGGTGAAGAAATTTTTCTGTAATATCCAGTCTAAAGCTATCCTGGCACAACCTGAGGCCATTTCCTGTTGTCCTATCACTTGTTATTTAGGAGAAGAGACTGATATCCACCTCACTGCAACCTCCTTTCAAGTAGCAGTAGTGTGGTAAGATGTCCCCTCAGCCTCCTTTTCTCCAGACTAAACAATGCCAGTTCACTCAACCATTCCTCCTAATACTTGTTTCTCTGGACCCTTCACCAGCTTCATTGCCCTTCTATGGAAGGGTACCTTCTAGCACCACAACATTCTTTTTGTAGTGAGGAACCCAAAACTTAACAGAGTTTTCAATGTATGGCCTCACCAGGGCCAAGACCACTTCCCCAGTCCTGCTGGCCACAAAATTTCTGACACAAGACAGGATGCTGTAGGCAACCTGGGAACGCTGCCTTACTGAGGGTGCACTCCCCTTTGACCAGATCACTGATAAAGATTGAAACAACAAATGGAACTGGCTCCAACAGGATGCACGTGAGGATATAGGTTCGAGCAGGGAAAAAGCAAATCAGACAGCATTCCTAAGCAATGAAGAGAATGACCTTATTGTTCAAAGATGACAGCTGGAAGAATAAAACAGCTAGCCAGCGTGATACAGATGACCCCACCATACATCACTATAGCATGCCAGCAAGCATAAATAAAATATTTTTTTAAAATTTTCTTTAAAGAAGACCCACAGAACTTATCCAACTTTTCTTTTTAAATAAGCCAAATAAGGTGGTCTTTACGGATACTTAAGACTTTTGGACTGTGATTATAGAACAGCATTCACTGCTTAGGTTCCAAACCCACTCATTTTAGAATAACCACAGGGAGACACCAGAACAAACCTTCATTAACGCTGTCCTCTCTGTCAACATGGTTGCGAAATTTTTCTACAGTCTGACAGCTGAGTAATTTGGTGTTGCTGGTTGTCCCTCTCAAGGGAAAGATTCCACCTGTGAGATCTAAACTGTACCTTTCATCACAGTATTCCAAACCCTGGGGGAGAAAAACATAAGGACAAAAAAGGTCACACTGAGGTAAAAACATACATTATACCTAAATATGAAAGTAAGTATATATCTAATACCATATACATATTACACTGTGTATTTCCCATGAGCTTATTTCTGATGGAAAATAGAAACATCAGACACGCAAGAGAATGAAGTGCCAAATTATAACAGGCAAGTTTGCCTGCAAAAGCCAAAATTTAGGATTTCCCTAGCTAAAATTTGAAAGATGTTGTTCTGAACAAGAAGTCCACTATTCTAAAAGACAGTTTCATCAGATAATGTACTAAAGCTCCAGAAACCTCTCAAGAGATTAATTTTGATGGCTAGAAATGTCATCTTCTATTCATGTGTGAAAAATCAGTTCCCCACAAAGCTGGGGAGAGGGGAAGGGGAAAACAATACCAAACAATTGCCACCTAAGACGAATTCTGAAGCAGAACAGTGTATTTTAAGTTTTTCACACTAGGGCAAGCAAACCTAAGTTAAGGTACTCTAGTGAATGGAAAATACTAAATCCTGACTTTATTGACTAGTAAAATAAGAAGACAGTTTTCAAGTAAGATGCATTGGTCAGCAGACACTGTATACTCTGTCCATCCATAAGCACTGTATAAGACAAAGGTTAAGGATGTGCTCCATAACCATGACTTGATGCACTAGATTAGCTACTGCTGAGATGGTATAAAAAAGATAATCTTTGAAATAATTTTTTTTTGTTTAATTACTTGATACTTAAACCACCCTTGAATGCAATGGAAGCATGTTTGACAAACATAAAGAGTATCACACATTTCAGAAGTCCTATTTGTGACTTTTTATGATAAAAAGTCAAAGATGCACTGTTTCGTAGCCTGAAGTCTGATTCCTGGAAAGTAAAACACTGTAAACACTGTCAGGTTTTCCAAGCTCCCATGAACTCTGTCCTGTGACCAATGGTAGATTTCTCCTTGTTTACTCCAATTTGGTCTGGTAATTGGGAACAACTCCTGATTTTTCTGACATAGAAGATGGCCAAGAAATATGAGTCAGCTAGCCACACAGGCAGACAGACAGGTAGTACTGACCAATCTTTGACTACAAGGAAATATTCTGAGACTACATGTAGAGCACAAAACCTGTCTTAATGCATTTTTTCTTAGTTTGGGTTTTTTCTTGGCAGCAGACATTAACAGGTCTTGGTGTGAAGCTGCATATGTAAACTGCTCATCTGGAAGCTAGCTAAAGAACCTGGGTTTCTCACTGGTTCAACTGTTTAGGTCTCTCCGTAACTGCCCGGAAACAAGAATCAATCTTACAATCTGGTACAACACCTGTCTAAAGGAAACAAACAGCAGAAGAGCATATCTCAAATCAAGAGACTGGTGCCTGACACCTCTTAGAAGCCTGCAAATATGTAACTGGTGGCTAAAAATCTTACACTAACTACACTACAGCTTCCAAAAGGTCACAAACCTACTAAGATTGTTTAATCACTTTTTAAGAAAAAGTGTCCACTGGAATTTCTAGCAGACCCGTTTCTAAAGGTTGATGAATCATTTCAACCCTCTGAAGTAAAAGCTGACACTTGCCACATCTTATTCAGGAAAATAAGATGACCAAAACAAAGAACCGCCCAAGGTCCCACACGTCAATATTAAACTGCCGAGACAACGAGTAGCCACAAGACAAATGGATATAGATAACTGCTGGGTGTTTTTCCAAAGACATACAGTACAAGGTATTGTCTTTGCCTCTGCTAAGACTGTAGCTAAAAATAACTTTTGAAAGAGGACAGAACAAAGCAGAAGTTCAAAAGTGAAACCAGAGAAAGATTAAAGAATCTTTCTGCTATCAACTTGCCAAAGTGCCCAGAGCACAAGAGATGCAGAAGTGAACTGCAGTGAAAGACCTTTTCAAATTAAAAAAAACCTCAATCAAGGTGCTGTTCAGCTAGAGCTATGTATATTATGTCATAAATACTGCACATCAAAGAAAGAGATGACATCCATATTTGGAACACAATGAATCACCTGAAGACATTTCTACTATGTCACCATGATAGATAATGCATTTTAAAGAAACATCACCTTTTCCAAACTCTTATCTTTTATCTACTCAAAGACAACACTTAAAAATGAGGAAGGTAAAAATTAAAACTCATTCAAAAAAATCCAAGCAGAGAGTATCACAATAAAAGAATTAACCTGGTTTTATTCAACACCTATTGAGTATATGTAAGAAAAAGTATCAAAATAGGAGAAAAGAACTGGTCTCCCATTTCCCTCAAAGAGATTTTTGGAAGACTCCCAAGCATACTACTGAATTGAATTATGAAGATGCATCTTGTGTCACTAGGCTATCTGAGATACAACAATACCTCATCTGTATTTTAAACACATCTTTGCAGACAGTTCTAAAAATTTATGTGCACTCTTCTGACCTAATGATACCATTGTTTACTGCAAGTATTTATGTATTTTACTGGCTTTAAGAATAGATTCCACAGGTAACCGAGTCAAAAAGAAGGGAGAGTTAACTTTACAGCTACTAAGTTTCAGAATCGAGACTTAAGAAACACTGTGAGTACATTTCATTTGAAGTCCAGCTGGCAGAGCTCAGGCGAAACACAAGAACACAAAACCAAATGCCAGAAAAGAATAAAGCTGTATGACCATATTTAAAATCAAACAAACACCCAAAACACCAAACAGAAGTTTATTCAAGTCTGCAATCTGGTTAAATAAAGCTATTCAGAGCCCTACCTTCTCTTCCATTAATTCGGTGTTTAAATTAAGAATAATTTTATGTGTAAAAGCTACTTCCTCTTCAGGAACTGAATTTATATGGGCTCTTTACAGATGAATCTGGTTGGAACATGTGACATTGCAGCATAAAATTGTACACCTAGTTTTCAAAAAGTATGGATAAAGCCATGCCCAGTAAGACTAGGGAAAAAACTTTTTTCAGTCAGCTATGAATTTTGATGGTAAATACCAGCCCTGCCAATGTAACTGATTCTCACAGAGAAAATTACACTTTCTGTCTTTTCACATACATGCATGTCTTACCTCATACATGACTTGTCCTGATGCCAAGCGCTTTCTGTCACCAAATGCTAACTGCAACAGATGTAAACTCACAACATCACCTTCACTGAAAAAGGTATAAATTATGAAATTTGATTACAAGGTGCTTTACGGTCCTCATCATTTATTAGATCTAGACTGTGGTTTCCTTTATAGCATGCTCCTGATGAAAATGAAAACAACACGTCAGAAAACGTGACAATTGGTCACATTTAGCTGCTAAAATATAAAGGAGGAAGTTTTGACACTACCAGCTTCCGGGCCAAATGCTAGCCACACAATTTGAAAGCTTTAATACATGGTATGGACTAAAAAATGTGAAAATAGCTTTTCACAGTGAAGAGTTCTCAATCACACTGGTTTTAAAGTACAAATGACTGCCACTCAATGAACAGCTGAGCTGATTAAACAGCTTGCTGATGCTGAGAGAGAGATCTTTCCACTCTGCTCTTCCCACAAAAGTCCAGTCCCTCTCTAGCATATGCTGCACCCTCCCACATTCTGATTTGATTCATTAGCCCAGCAGGTGCCATTAACTTTTTTGCCAGTGATAGTTTGCTGCCCAACGAGTTGAACTGGCTCACAAAGGCTCCAGAGACTGCTGAAGATGGCACAAGGTAATAGGCAATAATCATCCCCACCTTTAGGGGCACCAGGCTGTTGTACTGGGCACATTTATTGTTCTAGATCTGACGCGTCAACTACTTTTAATCATATTTAATACCATGGTGTGAATATCGAAAAAATTATAAAGTAGTTTCAAGAAACAAATGAAATCATTTAAGAATTGAAGTACAAACATATACAGCCACTGTTGCTTTGCCTTCCTTCAGAAGGCAGGAACTAGGAGGTCCATCTTCACATCTGTTAAAAACTGTGAAAACTATATTGTAAACCTAGCACCTCCTCTACCCAAGACAATCTCCTGCACAGCTCAATAAACAAAACAAATATATGTGTACCAGCTGTATGTAAACAAGTATTTAAGAGGCAATTCAGTGTTTTATCATTAAGTTTTTACTCACCTTTCTTGCGTGGACTGAACAGCCCACAAGTAGCAACAATTTCGAGGATCATTCTCAGGCTCTTGAAAAGTAACAGCATAGACAGGAATCCTTCCTCCTTCAAGCTGAGAGTGGTGCCTGCAGGTTTGAAAAAAAAAAAAAAAAAAAAAAGAAAAGAAAAAGAATAAAGGTAAGTCTACGAGCCTTAAATGTTTTACAGAAGGGAAGAAGCATCTTCTGAAAAGAGCATCTAACATGCTTATCCTCAAAGTACATGCCTCCCTGCCTTGGAATAGGTAAATCTCCTATTTCAGTCAAGGCTTTAGGAAATGTGAAAGAGAATGTTTTTTCAGGCACAGATCAGCTACTAATTCAATTCTCACTAGTATCATCCTGGACATTTTAAAGAATATCACCCAAATCACAGCACTAACATACTTAAGACTTTCAATGCATGACTTAATTGCAGAAACTGGTTCTGAAAAATCAAAACACACACATTTCCTAGTTTCACTGACTACTGATACACTGTTTTACAGCTCTGTCACATCCTAACTGCTTGACATAACCTGAAGAAGCCTGCTTTCCACAATTTCTCAATTCACAGGCACAACACAGGAAACAATCCCAGTTCACTAAGAAGGCAGTCCATTTAATCTGTGCATGACTTAGATTATTTCACAAGATTGCAGTCAGAATTTTAGTCCTTGAAAAAGTTCTCTTTAAATTAACACACTTCCTTAAGTATAAAATTGAGACCCTTGTACCTCCAGGCATGAACAAGTGTAAAAAGTCCTACTTACTCCCTCTTTAGAGTTTTCATATTCCACAGAGACAGGTAGCCATCTGAAAAACCCACAACAAGCTGATTGCTTCTGCTTATGTAGCACACAGTTGATATTGCTGTTCCTGAAGGATTTTGTAATTGAAAACACAGATGTCTCCCTTCTCTGGTCACAGTTTCTCTTCTTTGTGGAACTTCAGCAGGAATTCTAGTGACAACTTCTAGATCTACACAGACAAAACCACACAATAAATGAATGTGTTACACCATTTAGATTGCATTTTAAACAGTGACAGGACAACACACACAAGCTAATTCCACCACCCCAGGCAAAACAAAACAAAACCACCCAGATAACACTTTTGTTGCTACTGCCATTTTATAAGTACTCAAAGAACAGAACTCTCTGACAGGTACTCTTGTATTTCAAAACCAGGTAGAAGTGTAACTTTCACAGACAAATTATTCTTGGACTCAAAATCAGGAGTTTGGGCCTCACGATAAAGCCTGGGTTTTAGCCTGAAGCCATTGATATAATAGCCAAAACAGTTTATGTGATCTGACTATACAAATTTAGAGATTTCATTCATCCAAATACATGACTTTTGTTAATTCAGATTCATTCTAAAAAATAAACCTAAAATTTTCCAAAAGTCCATTAACAAAAGCATAACATCCAATAAGAAACAAAGCATCTCTAACAACTTCCTATCAGGCATCTGCACTGACTCATACTACAACATTCCCACACCACACTGGGGTGTGACATAGGGATCTTGGGAGAAGGGGGCATTTATAACCTTAGAAGTATTAAGCCACTGTCATTTTTAATCAGTCCAGGATAATACAATGTCAAACTACCACCTATAAGAAGTACTCATGTCTGCACGCTAATATCCTCAAAGTAGCATGCATATTGTTTAAGACACAAATTTTCTTACTTTTTAATTAAAGTTTAAAAACTGTAACCTTACCTGATGCTTCTATTTCATTCTGACTGCAAGATAAATCATCCAAACAAAGGTCAACTAGAAGTAGATGGCCAACATCTGTAGCCACTGCTGCCACTCCAAAGAGCCACCGCAGACTCTGATGCAAGTGCCGAGTGCTCACACTGGCTCCTCCGTGACTAGTTATTGGCTCTATAGCAGTTACCTACAGCAAAATCCACAAGTTAGTATTTAAGCTATTTGAGAAGCTAAATAAAAATCATTCAAAAGTGAAGCCAAAATTAGCACCTCGGAAGCAAGAAAGTAAATACAGCATCATAATAGTGGTACTTGAAAAAAATGCTGGTTTCTTCATTAAAAAAGTAAAATCTAATACTGCCTTCCATATACCAGATTTCATACAGTTATCTAACTGTATGCGACATTCTGTTATTACATCTTACCATTTCCATCTCCTATTCAGAAAGAAATCAACTCTAAGAAACTGGAGAATAAATCTTATGAAGAACAACTGAAAGAGCTAGGACTGTTTAATCTGAAAAAGAAGAGGCTGAGGGGAGACCTCACCACTGTCTACAACTACAGGAAAGAACACTGCGGAGAGGCTGGTGCTGGTCTTTTCTCACAGGTAATTAGTGACAGAACAAGAGGGAATGGCCTCAAGCTGCAACAGGGTAGGTTTAGACTGGACATTAGATAAAGCTTTTGTCACAGAGTGGTCAAGAATTGGATTGTGCTGTCCAGGGAGGTGCTTGAGTCACCAACCCTTGATGTGTTTAAAAGTCATTTAGATGTGTTGCTTGGGGATATGATTCAGGGGTGAACTTTGTAGAATAGGATTATCAGTTGGACTTGACAATCCCAAGGGTTTTTTCCAACCTGAATGTTTCTGTGATTCTGTCATCATATTTAAGAGACGTAGGTAAGAAAAACAAAACTACATCTAGTTCTCTCACTGCTCACAGCCAATTAGCACTGTGATACAATACATGCCCTTCTTTGCCGAGCAGGTATTAGGATAAATCATGGCTCGAAATCAGAGCAGGCAGCAGTCAAATTGCATGATAGACACTTCATCAGAATGAGAATTTTTTCTGAAGTGTTGAAGGGAGATACTAGCTTAGTAAAATTTACACTAGTTCTCATTAAGAATAACAACCAGATAAAGTAAAAGAAGGTTTAAATGCACAGCAGCACTTTTATGAATGTTTATGAAAATTTTTAAAGCCAGACAAAAAAAATTAAAAAATAGCAAAGAACAGCAGCTTGTTAGACAAGAAGCTAACTGCATCTAAGAAGTGCTCACGACTCTTTAACATGCATAGCAGCACTCACGGAACGGTATGACACGGTGAAGACAGACCTTTCAGCACTCACCACTCACCCCGGTGCAATAAAAAAAACCCTCTATAGCAGAGAGACAAGCACAGGAAGACTCCTGCACTAAAGCCATGCAACAAAAGAACATAGGCCTTCAGCCTTCTTACAAAACACAACACAATGAGGCAGGGATCTTATTTTCATATAAAACTGTTTCTGAAGTAATTACAAAGATGTGAGCAACACAAAAGAGGCCACTTTATAATACTTTTTCCTTTTTGCCCCCAAGTGTGGGGAGACATAACCAAATCTCTAAGCATCAAATTTTCTCCTATCCTGTATCAAGCACTTGCCTATCAATTCACTACAGAATTTACCTTTCACTTCAGTTATAAGAATTCTAACCTCAGAAGTACCTGTAGCAATTTACAGGAAATGTGAAACAAAATTTGCCTAAATCACATTGTACTTCCAATCTCTTGGCTACTCAAAGGACTGCCAAAAGCATTGTGGTTATCCAGATTGTTGCTGCTCATAACAGTTATGAGGAAAGCAGAACTACGCTACGTACTTTGCTGCAGAACTAGCTAAAGTTCAAGTGTTGCTGCTAAGTTCCTTTTTCATTGTACAACTGACTGCAATGGAATCTTTTCCATTTTTGCACAAAAACGTTTCCTGGTTGTAAAACTCCAATTGTCCATATAGAAGCTCCTGAGAGAGCGTATTTTTCCACTCTGGTACACACTGGCTTTTCATATTCTCCTAGACTACTGCCAGGTCGTTCTGGGAATGAACAAAGAAAACTTTTCGCAGCTCACTGAATCTAAATGCTAGCTTTCTGCCTCATACAAATCAGGAAAATTTATGAAGATACTGTTCAATAGTTCTGAGACATACAACCATTGTAATATAATTTAATCAGTGTTTTTAATTCAGATTTGCTTCTACTAGAATTCAAATCGTACCATACCCCGTTAACATTTTTAGTTTGCTGCTGCATTTCCCATATATCCACAGGGCATTGAGAAGTGTTCACACACACATGAAAATAAAAGATTATGCCAAAATTCTTTCAAAGCTTGTGAGTTTGGATTTTTTAAAACTTTCCTTTAAGCTCTGAATAACCACACATCTACTTTTACACTAAAAGGCAGTCATAAATTTATTATAAATACACTATAATAATACACTAATGGCTTGACACCTTGGACCAGAGCTTACTCCATGTTAGTGTTAACCTGTATGACTTGGTTTTCCACAGGAGATAGATCTACACAGAAGAGAGTCCAGAAATTAAGATTCCAGGTGCTCATTAAAGCCTTAAAACAGTAACAACAAAATCTGCAGAAAGTGATGTTAAGAATGGCTCTGTATTTCACTTTGAAAAAGAATCAGTGTGAAAAATCAGAGAAATACTCAAGTAGATTAAAAATGCATATCATACAATTAATAAATTGGAGGTACTAGTTGCAGAATAAATTAAAAACATATGGACAGTGACCAAGTGCACACTTTATCTGCTTAGTTCAAATTCATAACCTTCATCGCACACCAGCCAACATTTCCTCCCAAGGCTTCTTCATATTTTCCCTTTAATCCCAGTTTTGTGCTACAGAAAAACTTGCTAATGCAACTGCCAAATACATTTGACTTCAAATCACTTCTGTTGATGGAGATTCCATATATGACATGATCCTTCTTTAGGACAGGCATAAATGGCCTCAAGGTGTGTCAGGGGAGGCTTAGATTAGATATTAGGAAAAATTCCTTTACTGAAAGAGTAGTCAAGCATTGGAACAGGATGCCCAGGTAAAGTGGTGGCACCACCATCCCTGGAACTGTTAAAAAACCATGGCACTTTGGGACATGGTTTAGAGGGCATGGTGGTATTGGGCTGATGGCTCAACTTGATGAATGTAGCAGGTCTTTTCCAACCTTAATGATTCTATGATTCTATCACTCTACAACCTTTTCTTTTCCTATTCCCAGCTTATTTAGAGTTAAGAAATAAAACTTATTTTATTCTTTACAAACCTCATCTCATTATCTACTTCTGTCAGCACAGTTTGCCTTTCCATCTAAAACTCTAGGACTTATCAAGAGTACCAACTCAACTTGTATTTTCAGAAATTACCACAATATTAATCCTCATGACTAGTAACTGCACTGCAGCATTACAAATAAAACTCCATCAGTATTCTAGCAAGCCAAACCAAATCACATTATGGAAAACTGAGCAATAGGTATGTATTTCACAGAATTATCAGGATTGGAAGGGACTTCACGGATCACCTAGTTTCAACCCCCCTGCCATGGGCAGGGACACTCCACTAGATCAGAGTACCCAGAGCCACATCCAGCCTGGCCTTAAAAACATCCAGGGATGGGACTTCCACCACCTCCCTGGGCAACCTGTTCCAGTGTCAGCAACCTGTTCAGTGCTGCATGCAACCTCGGCATATTTGATGCAGACTATAAAAGTGAAGTGGATCTCTATGTTCTGTTCACTTCTGCTGATTCTTGTTTACATTAAGATAACGAGATTAGGGGACACTACATCATTTCAGTTTACTGGTTATAGAAGACAGAAAAAAATAGTAGTACACTACTGTATCCTATCTAAGCAAACACAATATTCAAAAAGCAGATTCAAGGACTGCAGATTGAAAGTCCGTCATTCAACAGTCCATCAAATAACTTTTTCTCCATCCTGGGTCAACATAAAAATGTCTTCTGATCTGGAGTCACCTGCTAGTTGCAGATAGATTGGAATGTGTGCAAGTCATTTACAGCACAAGTAGGGAAGTTTGAGATATTTTTAAGACAGTACTTCTGACAGAAATTAAACATATAGGAAACGCTTGTTACAAACACTTTAAAGAGTTGGGGGGGAGGTGTTATATTTTTCACTCTGGGCAAGAAAAGTTATTTTTTAGGGTCTTTTTGTGGAAGTGTAATTATGTGCTCTATAAAACCAGAACAACTTGTGTTACCATCAGTAAACTCAAAAGACAATGGTGTAATTTTACATCATAGCATCTATCAAGACTGGATACTATGATGAGACAGTATGATAATGCAACACAGAAAAAAATATCTCCTCACAAAGAGATGCTCCAAAGCTTTTCCTGAAACAGTATTACACAACACCGAACAACATAAAAGCATTTCTGATTAAAAAGTACATACCCTTCCTGGAAGAACAACTGCTTTAACCACTCTTGATATTCCAAGATCATACAGACAGAGAACACTTCCCTCTGCTTCTTCCAAACCAACCAGTAGGCCAGTTCTCTTCTGCCAGGAAAATTCCTTTACCACACGAACAGTGGGAGGCTGTTCATTTACTCCACTGAAACGGTATGCAGAGAGCCTTTCTCCTGTCATACAGTTCACTACCTCAAGTTGAGGACCACATGCCAACCACGCTAGGCCATTTCTGCCTGTAAGAGAAAGAAAGTTGACTAAAGCAAATTTACAATAGAAGACTGAAAACAACTGAAATATCACAGTCACTGCCCCTTTCCTTCAATGAAAGCACCTAACAGAGGTAAAGCAGCTTACCTAATTCTGCTCAATTATTTAAAATCACCCACTGAAATCCTCAAGCTGTACACATATTAAAATTAACAAGCTGCTTATTTTGCATTTGTACTTGTACTTCCTGCTCTCAAGAATTTGTATTGTTTGGGATAAAGATTACAATATACTGATCTATCATCTTTATACCATATTTGATAATCGGTATTTCTGGAAATCATTTAAATACAGACAAGTCTTAAAGCATCCTTCAAATATTACAAATCTAACCCAATTCAGTTTTAGTTTTTTAATTTTACTTGACACATGCCTACTTTGGGCAGGGATTTGGACTTCAACAAGCAATTACCTTACAATGGAAACTGCATGAGCAAATTCAAACTTCTACGTGTGCTGATCACATGAAGAATTTAACACATTTTGCGTCACTGAACTACTTCACATTCCAAGCAAGTATTAACTCAATTACTGTATTTACAGTTAAGACAGTGACCTGGTCTTAACAGAAGCCTAGACATCCAGACAGGCACCTGGCTCTGCCTTCAGATCACCTAGAAAGTAAATACCTATCTGCTTAGCAACTCTTTGAGCAACTCTCACTGGGTGCTCATTTGCATACTATTAAATACTCTGGAAATATGGCTGTGGCAATTAAGAGTGGGATCTTCTTCTGCTTTTATTCAGACTAGAAAAGACAGAGGCAAAACCCCCTGCTTTTTAAAACTGTAGATGAACTATTTCTGCGCATGACGTCATGATGGTCACAGAGCTTGAGCTGGCACAAATAAATACATCCCCAAACAACACTTACTTTTTTCAAAACTGCATTTCATTAAAAATTGAGGACAACTCACTGACTGAGCATATTTAAGTAAATTATTTTAATAGCACAAGACTGATGCAGGTTGTTGTTATTTCAAAGCATCTCAACAGCACCAGCCTGAAACAGTTGATACTATAACCCTATGCTTCAGTTAAACTCTGGGCAGTAACAGCTGTATATCAAGACCATATTTGAAGGAAAATGCTCACCTCCAGAAAACTTCCCACTCAGCACAGAATCTAGGGTTATCTCATCTTCCCCAAGTGCTTGAATAGTCACCTCTGGAAACTGCAGCAGACTGCTCGTTACCTGAGCTGTTAGGTCTCGCATTCTTCACTGTAAAAAAATCAATTAAAAAAAAAACAAACCAAACATTAGACTCGTGTCAGCCACAAATATTTTTGCAAGAAAGATGTCATCAGTATACCATGAATAATCTATACATTGCCTGTAGCTCTTTTCCTTAGATAGGTAACAGGAGAAAAAAGTAATACACTGAGTGCCATTCTACTCACATAGGTTAGTAAGGTACAATCTGAGAAAAAAAAATTTTAAAAGTTTGAGACATTTCCATTTGTTTTTTCCCTTAAGTTTATACTTTCTTATTGTCAATTGTCTTCTAGCAGATTTCACCCATAATTTCTGTCTTGTTCACTATGTGCATATTTATTTTCAACACTAAGTTCTTAAATACCTTCATTCTCAAATTCTTCTAGACAAGGTACTATCTGTATTTTCACATTACAAGCAACACAAACCTTCATAGCTCATAAATTAGAAAGCAGTTTTACATAGACTTATGATCTAACTAATACAGTACTTTAAAATACTGGTTTATTTCTATACTTAAGTCCTCCTAGTGCTTTCCTCCATACTGCCTGTCCTTATCACACCTCTACAGTATTCTACAAGAATTTCTAGGCCTTTCAGATATTTTCCACACTCTTGTAGGCGTTCCATAAAGAGTTCACAACTCAGTGTGTGAAGACAGGGTTATTTGGTAGAAAAGCTTAAAAGCTGAAGTGATTAACAAGATTAAATTGGTCAGTAAATAAGAGATTTCCATGCACGTGGAAATATAAACTACTTTCAATAACCATGTTTTGCGAGCTCTATGGGATATTGGAAAAAGCTACCAGCGGACGTAATTCATTTTAGTTCATATAGCACTGCTTTCCTCATGAAGTCTCAAAAGGAACACATATGTAGGTCACTACTCCTGGGTGTTACGCATGCTGACCAACTCAGGTATTAAACAGAACCCTTAACCCACGCTGCGAACCAGTACAGCCAGCCACACCAATGTGCACACAAACCCTTCTGTATTAACTGTACCATATGTGTTCTCCCGCAAATGAATTTATGATTGTTTGTTTCTTCCAGCATGCACTAATAACCTATTCTCCCTACAGCGCAGGTGGCTGCAGCAAGTTTTGCAGACTAGACTCTGAGTGCAACACAAATTTATTAAAAGGAAGTGTTTATAAACAAGTATTATTTGTATGAATTGCACTTCTGTGGAGATAGATTATGCCTTAAAGCCTGGGCTTTACAATTACGTCAACTCACAGTTACTGTTTGAGAATATGAACCAGCATCTTCTGCCATCATGAAAACAATGAGCATGCTAAACACCAGAGGTCTAAGTCAGGATCCTGCATTAAGCACAGCTCAACTTGTACAAAAACACTGTTGCCAATGGTAAAGCCAGTACTACTGGATGCTGCTGCAGCCAGCCAGTCTGACCACTCTGCCAGTGTTCTCAGCTACTGTACACCAAGCTTTAAGATGGACAATTTAGCTGTAGTAGTTTTGTTGGGTTTGCTTTTTGGATTTACTTGTTATTGTTTCAAAGTGACAGTGGGATACACTTTCCTACTGCATCCGGGGGCTCCAAATAATTTAAAAAGCCCCCCCCAGTTTGACCAGCACTCTGACTTAGTTTAATTGCAATGATTTAACAAATATATTTGTATGACTAACCCATAATACCAAATATTAATACAGATATTGGGTTGGTAAACAGCTTAAACATTTCAATTTGTACCCATTGCCTCTGGCCTTGTCACTGGGCATCATCTACTTTACTCCATAAATACCTTCAGGTATGTAAATATATTGGTGAGATCTCCCTTGAGCCTTCTCCAACCTGAGCAGTCCCAGCTCTCCCAGCCTCTCCTCACAGAAGAGATGCTCTGATCCTCTCTGATCATCTTTGTGGCCATTCCCTGCACTCTCTCTAGTACCACCACATCTCTCTCTTGTGAGACTAGAGAGCCCAGACCTGGACACAGCACTTCAGGAGTGGGCTCACCAGTGCTGATTAGAGGAAGGGTCACATCCCTGTACCTGATGGCAGCACTTCCCCTCATACAGCTCACAATACTATCACAGCCTTCTTTATAGCAAGGGCATATTGTTGGCTCATGGTCAACAGGGTGCCCAGGGCATTTTCTGCCAAGCTGCTGTCCAGCTGAGCAATCCTCAATACATACAGCTGCATGTTTTTTTTTCCTCCCAGGTGGAAGACATTGCACATTCCCATGTTAAACCACATGAGGATCCTGTCAGCGCACTTCTCCAGCCTACCAAAGTCCCTCTGGAGTACAGCAGCATGATTCCCTGTTGTATCACCAGCCTTCCCAGTTTTGTATCATCAACCAGCTTCCTGAGGGTACACTCTGCTCAATCATCCAGATCATTAATAAAAACACTTAATAATCAAACTCCTCTGAGGTAACCTATTTTAAAATAGTCAACTAGCCAATCCTCCTTTAAAGGAGAACACTGACTTGACAACATATGTTAAAGAACTTCAGAAAACAGCATAAAATTCCAAAAAGAGCATCTTACTGTAATGAACAAAAAACTAAGTCTTTTTTGTAAAGAACAGAGAGATCTGGGAAAAAAAATTATGGTGAGCACATCTTGATTATTAATGCAATGTGGCATAGTAGTAGCAAGGCATTTTAATTGTGAACAAGTATGTTCCAGGAGCACTGGTAACAGCATTCAAGGAAACTTTGCTGCATGCTCTCTCCATGAAGTCACCCTGCCTTCACCTCTGCCTACCTGGACAGGCCAAAAGCACAGACCTTTGTGTGACCAAATCAGAATAATAAATAAATAAGTAAAAATTAAGTTACTCCATTAGAGAAATTTCTATTCAGGGAAGAAGGAAGGGAAAAAAAAAGGAAAAAGGAAAAAAAAACCCAAACCCCACCACCAACCCAAACCACTCACCACCCCAAACTCCACACCAAACTAGAAAGTCTTTTCTGGTGGAAAGCTCATACCTTGACAGTGTGGTGCTGTCTACAGTACATGAAATACATTTATCAGGCCAGTACCACTAGTATGAACTATCAAATAAGTAACACTGGGACATTCACTTAACTTTAATCATGCTGTAGTTGTTAACTGTGTATAAAAGCACATGAAAATGTTAGCACATCAGGCACACCCAGGTCTCCTTTAGTAAGCCAAGGGGCATTTTAAACAATTTTTTTCTGGCTTGGCAATATGGAGCTGAGAAGATAAAATCCACAATAATACAAACACTATATTATAGCAATCTGATTATTAGGGTGTCTTATCTGTATCATTCTGCAAAATTAAACCAAGGATTACAGGCAAACTGTAACAGTGGGAAAATAGAGCAAGGTTGAAGGCATAAAGCCTCTCCTTTAAGAGATCTATCAAAACCTAACTGCATCCCTGCTCTCTTGGAAATCAGATTCATGTAAAATGCCACAGGCTTCCTCTATTTTCAGAAATAAACTTGGAACCCAACCTCCCAGCTGTACCCTACAGGAAAGTGGTCTGGGTGCAAGTGCCCAAATTATCATTCTTATTCACCCTAGGTACTTAGGACTTGCAAATATCATAAACCATTTCCAAAGAGAGGAGCCTGTCACAAGTCAGACTGATGACAGATTGTTGGATTGAAAAGCTCCAGCAAAAAAAAAACAACTGAGAAGTTACACATGCAAGCAGAATCACATACAGCCAAGTCAGAGTTCTGAGCTGTCCAGTTTGACTGACAACAGTATGTGAAAATCAGGTTCAAAGGTGAACAATATTATGGGCTTGCTGAAGAAAAAGCTATAAACATGGTGAGTCTCAGATGAAGCTACGATTTCACAAAACATGTTAACTTCATTTGCGCCAAAAGAGAGGTCTTGCTGCTGATTCTCACCTCTCCTTCTGCTCCCTTGTTCTACTGCTGGGGCTTACCCTGCACTGACCTGAACATTTTTTAGAGCACACTATGAACCCAATTAACTTCCTAAGCAAACAAAAAACTAACCTAGTAAATCAGATTGTCTTCTTCTAGGTTAGAAAATTGAACTGGCTCACTGTCCACAGATAGAGCTAGCAATAGTTGGCAGAAGGAAGGAAGCAGGACAGTGCAGTGGGAAGGAGGAGGAGGAAGAATTCATCTGTCCTCCTTTTGTGGCAGTAAGCCATTAACATAACTCATAGATGTGTGAAGCTAAACACATTGTTTGTGAGGACAGCTGAAAAATCTTCTGGGACACCACCCAGCGCACAGTCAACTTTTAACTCCCTGTTACACATAGAGACTCTCAATCTCCCTGAGAAAGGCTGCAGCTGTATTCTTTCCTACAGGCAGATGTGGAAGCTGAAGTGGTTGCAGGGAAGTGTTACTTGGTGATCAGAGAAAAGACAACACTGTGTGACAGTATTCAGATCATTTTCTATAGAAGCAGGGCAGTGGGGAGAAACTAAAGAAGAAGAAATGGATGAAAATAATTATTTTGAGAAAAAACAGCATCCACTTGGGTGAATAGCAGGTAAAAAAATAAAACTATCAAAGTTTGTGCATGATGATTAATGACTGGTTCAGTGTCATTTTTCCAGGAAAAAACGGGAAGCAACTCACAAGTATTGGAGGAGCAGTAGATGGAAAAGACACTTTATGCACCTTAGTAGACAGGTTCAGTGAATTTACACTTTACCATATTTTACTCCTGCAGAAAGAAGATTTAGTGAGTTAGCAGGTGATTTTGTGTGTACCACTAGGTCTTTTTTTCCCCCACTTAAGCAGAAAATCTCCCATTTTTTAGGCAAAAACTCTACATTTAATCCAAAATGTTAAGTTCTAGTTAAAAAAAAAAAAACCAAACACCAAAAGAAACCCACTAGCATAACAGACAGCGTAACTATAAGCAGGCTTATTTAACTCATGTGCAGCCTACAGATTCTCTTGCAAAGTTCATGCAGATGCTCCACAAGCACAGATCTACAGCAGGAGGTGAGAAGAAGAAAGAATTTCATGTGTCTGTCCCAACAACCCCCAACAGCTAAGATCCTGTAGCTGATGTAGACCATAGATTTGATTTCTCTTTAAAGGAAAAAACCAAAAACCCAACACAGACCAGAATTTGACATCAGAGCCAGGTCAGCCAGCTACCTCCTCTCGTTATTTTCAAACACCACCATACTTTCATTTCAAATTTGTAGTCTCTGTCTAATGTAGCTTAACCTAACAAAATTCCCTAAAGCCAGTTCTGAAATTACACTCTTTTTTTACATTGCTTGGTGTACCTGGACAGACAGTTATCAGTGTAAAGTATCTCAGTACAGAACACACAGCCTCCCTAATAGAGGGAGACAGCTTACCACACCAGGATGCCATTGCACCACACAAATTCCAGAATCACATAATCAACAGGAAGACAAAAGCCTTCCAGAATCAGTGGAGGTCAACCTGGTGAATACTCTTGCTCAGGCAGGGTCACCTAGACCAGGGGGCCCAGGCCCATGTCACAGAATCACCAAGGTTGGAAGAGACCTCAAAGATCGTCAAGTCCAACCTGTCACCACAGGCCTCATGACTAAAGCATGGCACCAATTGCTACATCCAATCCCCTCTTGAACACCTCCAGGGATGGAGCCTCCACCACCTCCCTGTGCAGCCCATTCCAATAGCTAACGACTCTCACAGTGAAGAACTTTCTCTAGACAGCTTATCTAATTCTGAAATATATTTTTACAAACAGCAACCTGACAAGCCAACTGGTGAAAATATTTGCAACACATGCAACTAGCCCACGGTTTTGGTGACTCTCCTACCAACTGAAGTGTTCCCTCCACCACACAGGTAAAACAGTATCATACCAGCAAAGGCTTGTCACTCTTATTCCTCTAAATCTATATCCGACAGCTTACTAGGCAGAAGACACAGAATTCATAATAACCTGATAAAGTCCATTTCACTGTTCTAAAAAAGCAAACCAGAGGCAAATGAGCAGATGCATTAAGTGCATGCAGAGCTGTCCTCAGCAGAACAGGACACGGTACTGCGTACCCAAACCATTGTGACAGCTGCCAGCCAACACTAATACAATCATTCAGACCGATGGGCCTAAGAAGTCACTTGAACTACCATGTTTAGTCATGCCCATGAAACGGGGTTCAGCATTCCCTACAGAATTAAGTCTCTAAATGTCCCATCATTTTACCAAACCAATTTTTAGAATCAATTTTTAGACCTGAAAGACTGACACCACACTTCTAATTGACAGAATCTCCACACCTGAAATCATGGCTTATTAAGAAGTCACACACTTTTGTTTCAGTAAGCAACTTCGCTGTGTGATGCGTGCCTCGTGTACAACACCGAGCCCCCCCTCCCTGAACGCGCTGGATGCCTGTAAAGCTGTGCTTTCCCCATTAAACCCAGCCCTCTTCCCGCGATTCCCGCTCTACGCAGATAGCGAATTTCCCGCCTCCTCCCGCAAAATTACACCGAGAGGGGGGAGGGGAGGAAAAAAATAAACTGGGGTCGAGGGGAGAAGTTTTTTTTTTTAAAAAAAAAAAAAAAAAAAAAAAAAAAAAAAAACCAAAAAAGTGACCTAAGGAGCGAGAGGCGGGGGCGTGCGCCAGGCTGCTGGGCAGGGGGAAAGCTCCCGGCGGCAACCGCCACATCTCCCACGCCCCCCAGCTTCTGACGGCCGCCTCCTCCCATGTGCGCTGCCCAGGCCGCGCCGCCGGCCGCCCTGGCCAACCCCGTCGCGGCCGGGCCACGCGTGGCGGACACGGCGCCGTAACCCAGGGAGGGTGACTTACATAAGGGGCCCGTCGTCGGGGTTCAGGCCCACCCAGGTCCCTCTCCGGGCCCGCGCTGCGCCAGCGGCGGCGGTGCGGGCCTAGCCGCCTTAGGAGCGCCCGGTACACACTGGAGAAGGAAGAGAGGCGGACGGGTGGGGGTCGCCACCTCTACCGCCTTCTCCCCACACCGCTCCCTCCTGCTCCGTGCACGTCCCCGTCCCAGTGCGTTTTCCCCCGTACGTGCCGATGAGGGCGGCGGTACCTCCCGCAGCAGTTACAGTGGCCTCCGGCTGCCGCGAGCCCGCCGGGCCGGGCCACACTCGAGTCCTGCGCAACCCCGCGCGCCGCGCCCCTCCCCCCGCGCGCGACACCCACCTCGCTCAGCCGCCGCGCGGGGGGCGGGGCGGGAGACGGAGTTCTCGCGAGAGCTGCCGCGGCCTCCCCGCGAATTTTCAAACCGCGGGACACGGCCCTAGGCGGCGGCTGCCTCTGGACTACGTGTCCCGGCCTGCTGCGCCTGCAAGCCTCACCCCTGGCACCCTGTCGCGACTCCTTCCGGGGCGGGCCGGTTTCTCCAGAGGCTCGCCGGGAACTGTAGTTCCTTGCCTGCCGCGGTGCCTATCTTTTCGGCGGAGCGTAGGGGAGGCAACGTTTTGCCTCGGGCTACAGCAGCCACCGCAGTCGCCGAAGGGTCTGGAAATGGGGCCACCCCAGAGTCCACAGGGAGCACTCCCAACCGCGACAAAACTGCAGGCCCTGTAGAGCCACTCTTCACATGCAGCCTACCCTCCTTTCCATTCAACGGCAAAGGCACCGTGGCAGGGAGATGACCTGCTCTGGCTAACTCTGCCTACATGTGTCCCTCATAGCAGAGGCCACCTGTCCTCCTTTTAGTAGCCCTGCCTACACATGTCCCTCTCACCTCTGCGGCTGTTGGGCCTCGCGTGCCATCCGTGCTTACACATCGCTGTCCTCCCTGGGGCACTTGGCTGCTGAAAATGAGTGCCTGAGGAGTTCAGCCTCAGCATCCCTCACCACGGAGTTCTGCTCCTAGCAAGCGTAGCATGGAGATTAAACTCCTCACTTGGAGTTTGCATGCTTGGTTTGTGTGGTGTTTGCACCTCATTGCAGACTTGTCAGCACAGCTCTTTTCAGCAGCACCTACAATCTTAGCAGCGTCAATGAAAATTCAGATTACTCTGTTTCAGTGAAGCTTAAGCCTGCTACCAGCGTGTGCAGTGTCTGTAAAGGCAGTGGTTCTGTAGTTTGAATGAAGTTTATGCCAGGAATACTTTCTCATAAAATATGCCAAAAGACAATGCGAAGAGGGATATTCCATACCACAGGATAGCACAGTCGGCATCTGGGCATTAGTCAGCAGGTGGTGAGAAATTGCATTGTGCATTACTTGGTTTTCTTGGGATTTATTTCTCTTTGTTATCGTCCTTTTCATTACTATTACTATTATTAATCTATTTCAATTATTAAACTATTTGTGTCTCAATCCATGGATCTTACTTTTTGCCGAATTTCCTCCTCATCCTACTGTGGAAGAGGTGGCAGGAGGAATGAGCAAGTACTTTCCAGGCGCGCTCAATTCCTGGCCTCTAGTGTATTTCAGTTGTTCCTATTTGACCGAAAAGGTCTGAAAATGAAAGAAGCAGAAACATAGCTAAACATCAATGAAATAACATTGCCAATTAAAAATGCATAGAATAGAATAGAATAGAATAGAATAGAATAGAATAGAATAGAATAGAATAGAATAGAATAGAATAGAATACCATGTTGGAAGAGACTTTCAAGATCATCATGTCCAACCCATCATCCAACAACATCTAATCAACTGAACCATGCAACCAAGGACCCTATAAATTCTCCTCCTAAACACCTCCAATGATGGTGGCTCCACCACCTCCCCAGGCAGCCCATTCCAATGGCAAATCACTCTCTCTCTGTGGAATTTCTTCCTGACATCCAGTCTGAACCTCCCCTGGCACAGCTTGATACTGTGTCCTCTTGTTCTGGTGCTGGTTGCCTGGGAGAAGAGACCAACCCCTTCCTGTCTACACCCTCCCTTCAGGTAGTTGTAGAGGGCAATGAGGTCACCCCTGAGCCTCCTCTACTCCAGGCTAATCAATCACAGCTCCCTCAGCCTCTCTTCATAGGGCTTGTGTTCCAAACAGTAGGAAATCTGAGACTAAAAAAAAAAATATACCCATTTGGCAGCATAAGTAAGCATTTATTTACAAACAGAAACCTTGATTATGGCATGCATTCACCACTGAAGAGGGGGCAACTGGAGGTATTTAACTGTGCAAAACCATTCTTTGCAACCATCATGATGACAGTTCTTTGTGTCAGTTTCCTTCATGGCACAAGGTACATATCACCATTGCCTTTCAGGTTTTGCCTTTTGGAGGTAGAATATCAGCAATATTTGAAAAGAAAAGTATCACTGTACTTGTGGATTACTATTTATTGAATCCTAGTTCATTACTCTTGGTGTTCTGGATGTTGTTTCATTTAGGATGTGACAGTGGCAACAGTCTGATGTATCCTTTGTGCAACACTATTTATGTATGCAAAAAAAATAAAATGAGCAAAGTCCCACTTTCTTGTACTGACAGAAGATATCTCCAACCCCCCTTCCAAGTGACAGAAGATATTTCCAGCAGTTGGTGATTGGACCCCATCTTTTCCTCCAGGTAGCCAAGAACTAGGCATATTGTTCTTTCTTACAATATTTATTCAAATCTTCATCCACATGAACAACACAGTTTTTAAATGAAACTGCACATGCCTGTTTGGGATATGGTACTATTGTTTTCTCAGCTACCAAAAGAGCTCAATTTCTTTTATGCTTACCTTAAATTAAAGCATCCATTAGTCATGCCAGCTCCAGCAGACATAATGCAGTCACAAACACACTTCAGTGGCAGACATCTAATTTCTTTAACATGAATGTTTTGCTATTGTCACAAGTTAATTAGAACTCACTGAACTTGCAGTAGTACCTGCAGCACTTGTCTCTCAATTTAAACAAAGAAACCAAGTCTTCTGCTTTCAATTTCAAAAACCAAAATGAATTTTCATCTTTGACATTTTAACAGGATTTTCACTTTCATGCTATTTTATCTTCAACCCATATGGTATCCTTCACAGATTCGTTACACATTGCATTCAAGGTAGTTTTCATTACAATTTAGAAATTGTCCAGAAAATACCAGAGCTATTAAATGTCACTCCAGCAGTTTAATGCCTTCCTTTTCTCTCACACTCCCACATGTATGACCTAAAATACCCTACAAATGCCATTCCAGACCTCTTTAGCACATCCTTAATAGGTTTAACTGATTTTGGAGAAAAGCAGCTAAACATTGAGATTAATGTGTAAACCTGCAACACAGTACTGCATGCACCATTAGTCACTGAAAGAAGACAAAGTAAGTATAAAGTGGAAAATGCAAGTCTAATGTTATCCCTTTGAGCATGTGTATTGTAACATGTTCCAAACACTTTGACTTCAAAACTGACCTTTGCAGATATTAATAAACCAATCTTCACTGCTTCTAACAAGTGGAAGGATCATCAAAGAAGTGGCAAATTCATTTAATTTCTCCCAGCACTATTAACAGTATACATTATCTCTAAATTACATCTGTCCCTCTTAAGTCTACCATTCTGTACATTATTATGCAAATGATGATCATGATTCAGTGGCTGCAGGTGCCATTTTAGAATTATTCATTTGTACCATATAAGAGCACAGGTCATGGACAAGGAGCCACCATGCCAGGGAGTGAAGTAGCATGGTGTTGCAGACACTGTTCTGAGGGCAGCTGCTGGATGTGTGTGGAGTGCATGATTCCTTAGCTGACCAATTCCTTAGCATGCTGCATAGAGCAAAACAATAACATTCCATGTGTGCCAAGAATAACATCCTCACATTGGCACCCTTTGATTGGAACATGCTGCAGAAGCCACCTCCTTGACATGCTGGCACCTCTTCTTGGGAAAAAAATTTTAGCTTATATATGTGGTTGGATTTTACTCATTAAGGGATTGCTAACAAAGAATATATAAACAGACACTCTGAGCAATAGTTATTTCAGTTAGCAACTTAGGTTAGGAATGGTTTGTGGGATTTAGGGATGCTAGGGACTTTGCATCTGTTAGATACTTCCAAGGGCTTTGGTTTAGGGATGCTGTGAAGGACATGCTTGGAACTTCTGTTCACTGCTTCATCTGTTAAGGGCTTCTTCTGTGAGTGGGACTCTGAGACTCTGTAATGCTGGAGATTCTACAACACTGTAATAAAGGACTTCTGGGAGGACTTCTGAGATCCTGTGCTCTCTGCATTTCTAGAATCTCTTTGCTATACAGTAATGGGGTTCGTGCCTTCATTCATCACCCAATGGAACCTCATTATAAGGGGTCTACAGCTACATTCAGTTCCCCTGGACCAGGGTAGCAATAGCATAGGATGGCCTGGCTCCTGACTTAATAATATGAGAGGCTGTGCAACCAGTTACAAGGCATCAATGAGACAGTATGTGCATGCACAAAGGAAGCCTAACCCTTGTCAAGTGTTGATTGTGAGGAAGAGGGGAATTTTGAAGGTTCATTAGTTTTACAGGTGTGTGCTGACAGCTCCTCCGAGATAACATGGGCATCAGAGATGTAAAGGTGAAACAAAAGAGGAAATGCTGCAGTGGTAACAGCTGCACAGGATTGTTTATAAACACATGCTCAGGCATGTGGTTATACTTATAAAAATATGTAATTACAAGGATACAATAATTAAATACTGCCTTTCAGCAATTACATAGGGAGAATATATTTGGAAAGTGAGATATTAAAAAGTCTCAGGCACAACAGAAAGAAGCTTGGGCTGTTTGAGAGGTTTCACTGTGAACAGGTTCAAGTGAAAATGTTTTAATTTAGTCTGCTTTGTGGTTTTTAACAGACTAATCTTAATTTAATTTTCTGGATTCAGCATGCCTGGTTATGAGATACTAGCAATTAATTTTATAAAATTTTTGTTCTTAAGTAATTCATAAATATTCTCAGCCTTTAATTCTGTGATATATTCCATTGTGAATAAGTATTTTCTACTTTTCCTTATATTAGTCTTAGTTCAGTTGTAGGTCATGTGCTGGTTGTGGCTGGGATAGAGTTAATTTTCTTCATAGTAGCTAGCATGGGGCCGTGGTTTTGATTTTTGCTGGAAACAGCGCTGATAGTTCAGGGATGTTTCAATTATTGCCCAGCAGTGCTTGCGCAGAGCCAAGGCCTTTACTGCTTCTTGCACCACTCGGCCAGCGAGTTGGCTAGGGGTACACAAGACATTGAGAGGAGATAGAGCTGGGACAGCTGACCTCCTTCCATACCGTATGACATCACATTAAATATACAAAGCTGGAGGAAGAAGAAGGAAGGGGAGGATGTTTGGAGTGATGGCATTTGTCTTCCCACATAACCATTACACATGATGGAGCCCTGCTCCATCCTGTTCTGAAGATGACTGAACACTTGCCTGGCAGGGGATATGGTGAATAAATGCCTTGTTTTGCTTTGCTTGTGCACAGTTTTTGCTTTATTTATTAAACTTCCTTATCTCAACCCACAAGTTTTCTCACTTTTACCCTTCCATCCCACTGAGGGAGAGAGCAGCTGAGTTGATGGCTGGGGTTAAACCACAACATGGTATTACTAATATTACACATTGAAACCATTAATCAGTGTTTTCCAGTATCAAACCCAAAGTCATTAGAAACTTAATGAACCAAAAGTAGTATAATGGGATGTCTTCTATTCTCCAGTAGAGCAGCAATAATTTAATATAAAGAGAGGCACTCTAGAATTTCCTAGAGAAAGAGAAAATTAAATGGTGATCCTAACTACAGCTGATGAAGAGTCAAGCAGCCATAAAAAAACAAGAGGGAAAGAAGTGTCCACATTTCAATTAAAGATCAATTAAAGTAGAAAAAGGCATTTTGGGAGAGCTTGAAAATGGCTTTCTTGAGCAACACATTGTGTACTGGTTGCATCTCAGTGTCATCTGAAGAAAATATTACAGCTTGCTTATCAGAGCTACTTCTTGCTACAATTTTATGCTTTACAAGTGATATATTACAAAACATTAAACATTATATATTACAAAATTTTAGAGTTTTGGGTTTTTGGGTTTTGGTTTGGTTTGGTTTTCCATTGGAGTAGTCATTTGAAGTCTGGACATCTTCCTCTTGCTGATTTAAAATGTGATTTTTTTTTTTCCCCCCTTAAATCAAATAGGGACAGGAAGGTGCTTTCTGAGTCTGATCCTCTACCACCCCTGTGCTGCATGCCGCAATCAGACAAGTACTGTGGTGTCCTGAATGGACAAAAAAGCCTCAAAATTACTCTGAATCAGACAATGAGGCAGAAGTTAGTAGATGTGGTTCTTTAGGCTTGCCTGAACATGTTTCAGAGCCAGAATGAGCCAGGTGGGTGTGCTTTTGGCCATGTTTGGAAAGAAGGCTTTCTATAGATTGCAATACCAGGGTTGTATCCCTAGATCTGTGTTGCTACTGGCCATTATTGCCTCAGGAAATCTCTGAGTATCAGCCCAAAGAGCCAGAGCGTCATCTTGCAATTGTCCACGCTCTGGAAGGAACCACAAGCTTCGCTTGGAAGCTGAACTGTGTTTCAGTTTACCCAGACAAGACAGCAAGGACCCCTCGCTGTTTTCAGTGTTGTAAAGCCCAGAGGACAGACACACATCTTGCCGGGCTGAGTCCCCAGGACAGTTTTGTTTGACTGGAGAAAGGAGCGAGCACTGCTACAAAAGGATTACAGCTGAGAAACCTCCTCTCTACAAGGCTTTCAGCTACCAATCCTTTGGGAACAAATCCTGCCTCAGTAATAAGCTGCAGACACCAACAGAAAGTGAAACAGTGCTCCTGCAGCTTCCACCTGGTCGGCGCCATTTTGGTTTGTCTAGATCTTAACGTGTGCCACGAGGTATCAGGATCAGTGAGTAATTACAATATCTGATTTTTATAAGCATCTATTGAAGGTCTGTTGCCTTAGGGAATTCTGGAGTTTCCCCCACACACCCCGTTGTGGGCAATCGCCGGCTTCATTGCTGAGGTTGCTTTTCTTTACAGTTTAAAGTGCTGTTTGTTGTTTCTGGATTTTTGTACATATTGTCTAAATTGTTACTTGTTCCTGCTGGTGAGGTATCTGTTCCACAACTGAACCCCTCGAATCTGTAAATAGGTTTTGATTAGTTTTTTTTGGTGGGATTTTTGTGATTAACAAAATTATTAATTTTTTTTAATTAATTGCTCTGCTTATTGAACATTAATATATCCTTTTATAGACCACAACATGTGGTTAGCAGACTTGGCTTGAGCTGTGTTGCTGAGAAGATCTGCCTGTGCTCTAACACTTAGTTTGCATTCATGTGCTCCTAATTGAGCAACAGAGAGAAAAAAACACTGTGGGGTCTGGCTTGAGGGAGGTGGAAACCTTGAGTAATATTAATAGCTTGGCTAATGCCATTCAGACTTTAAATTTCATATTTTAGGGACATTTTAAAATCTGCAAAAAGCAGCCATTTAGCAGTGAGAAAAGAGGGATTTCAAATACTTTACATTGCCCACATAAGTGAGGTTTTTTTCTCTTCAAGTACATCCATTTCTTGAAAATGCAATAACCTTCATGTTAAACCAACATTAATGTTGTTCTGCCAATAGCAAGGCTGAGAAGGAATGCAGATGTACTTTCAAGGGGCATAATTACTTCTAGAAACAAACTGATCATTATGACAAGATTTATCTCATCTAATTTTAGCCATATGAAAGATGAATATCTCGTTTAAGTGTGCCTAAAATACTCTTTTTTCTTCGCTATGCTGACAGATCCATAAGTTAGATTTCCCTCTCTTAGAACCTGTGAGAGACTAAAAGTTTGTCTCTCCTGGTGTGACTCAACAAGGATAAAATCACTTGCTGCTTACCCAGACAATGGCTGATGTGTGCTGGGCAGAGCCACAGGAACTTGGAAGGTGCAAAGATAACATCAATCACTGGACCACAGCTGGCCTGACAACAATGGACCGAGGCCACCTTCGGGAATATGCATAGGACAAGATCATGTAGGAATCCTGTCTACCAATCCTGGATGCAAATCACCTTTCAATTGCATCATGAATTAAGATATGCCCCAAAAAAGGATAACTGGACTGCAGCTGGCCTACAACAATGGCCCAAGGACCCAGCCATCACACCTTCAGGACAAGATCATTTTCAAGATCATCAGATACCCCAGGAAGGGAGGATGGTGAGACAATGGATTCACCACCTGTTTCCTGATGTGTAATGAGTGTGTGGGCAAGTAGATGGAGAAGGAGTAGGTGGAGGCCTCCCCCCTCCATCCAGACCCCTGCCCAAACACACAGGAATACACAGAAAGATTTCCTGGGGAACTATACCTGGATACTTACCTAAGGATTATTTCCTGGGCCCTGAATTCCTGAAGGACAATACTTGGACACATAGCTAAGGACTAAAAAAACTGTATAAAAGACTTGAGCCACTACTGGCTTAGAAGAAGAAAAATGGAGATGAAAGAAAACACAGGAGAAGGACAATGCTGCTGAGGAGGAAAGCATGAGAGATGGAAAAGCCTGAGACAATGCTGTTCCAGAGAAAAGAGGCCGTGGAGCCTGGAAGAAGCAGACTGAACCCGCTCTCCGTGTCCTAAGATCTGCCTGTTGCTACTCATGGAACTGAAGAGGCTACCCAGAGGACCACATCTCTTCTCCAGCCAAAGCCTCAGCATCCTTTCTCTACAGACCCAACATCTCCTGCAGCACCTTTCCTCCACAAACTTGAACTGTCTTGGGGGGGTGAGGGGTGTGGTAATATAATTCCTCTTCTCTCTCTCTCTATTCTCTCTCTCTCCCTTTCTGATCCATCCACTTTATTTATGTAATAAATAGTCTAGCTGCTGATACTTTGGCCTCGTTTGTGCCTCTAATTTCACAACACAGGAATATTCAAAAGAACTGAGTCTCTCTCCCTCTCCGGACCAAGACAGAACCCTGCAGTGCCCTGGAACTTACACCCACCCGCCTACAGCAATAAATGAAAGAAGTCATCTGGACTCCTTCCTTAGCTGGGGGAAAGGTTATGATCTTCAAGAGATCTTGTTTATCCTATCACAGGAGAGGCACTTGAGTGGGTCAGCACGTCCTCTGGGGTGCCTGGGTCTCCCTCTAATATTAGCTACTGATGGCTGGGAAGAATCGCTCTGTTCATGCACCTTGTTTTCACTTAGAGTGGGAGGATCCATGTCACCCTGGTCTCCAGCTCATGGTCCATCAACACAAAGCCATGAGGATATGGGTTTCCAGTGAAGACTGAGACAAAAAAGTTGTTGGGAATCTCAGCCTTCTCTTCATCCGTGGATACAAGTTCCCCGCTGTTGCTCATCGGAGGGGAAAGAATGATGCTTTCTTTAACCTTCCTTTTCTGGTTAATGTACCTGTAGAAGTCTTTCTTGTTTTTCTTTACATCCCTTGCCAAGGCCAGTTCCAGCTGTCACTCAGTCTGCTGAATCTGCTCATTAGTTGTTAGAACAAGAATTCACTGTAAATAAAGAGTCCTTCTATTTCACCACTTCAAAACTAGAAAATATTTTTCCAGAAGTGGCATAATGGAAATTGACTGAGTGCCACCAGCTTGAGGATCTCCCTGGGCATGATCAGGCATGGAGCAATGCCCAGCTGGCCTTCAGGTGAGGCTGGGGAGGTTGGTCCCCATGCTTCACTCTCCTGACTATCTGTCCCCATCTCAATGCATGGATTGGTTTGCAGTGGGATCAAGTCCCTGGCACATCTGAGGCAGCTCCCAAGCACTACCTAACCTATATCAGAATTTGCTTCTTTGCCTAGGGCTCCCAGGGACTTTCTGGGGAAGGATCTTTTCCTTATCAGAGTACCCCAGCTTGAACATAGCACCAACTCCATTGAAACATAGCACCAACTCCATGGAAACACATCACCTCAGGCTGGGATCAGCTGGATTGTTTCCCCATCCCCTCTAGAAATTACGCTGGCAGCTTGCACTGTGCTGACTGAACAAGTCAGTGCAGCTTTCAGGGGGAAAAAAAATGGACGTGATATATTTTTTCACACTAGTGGCTATTACCTCTTAAGAAACATGCTCCAAAAAAATTACACTGCTAAATGTGGAGGAATTGCTGACCCATGGCTGTGCAGCACTTCAGCCAAGGAACAGCTCCGGCAGCAGCTGCTGGTGCTGAATGGTTAACATCACCTTCCTCGAATTTGCAAAGCTAACGATATGCAGGGATCTACTGAAGGGCCAGATGGCACCATTGACTTCTAGCATGTTTGCCCTTGATTTCAACAAGGAATTCTACCTAAAAATAATCACTCTGTCTGGGTTTGGAGAACAAACATGCATAGATTTTTCAGGCTCTAAGAGGCTAATTCAGTATTCTAATTCTTTCTGCATGAGAACAAATCACTGGATTTTACTTAATCATATTTGCATCAAGATCATGACTTTTGGTTGAATAACAAATTATTCTGCTGTAGCATGCATGCTAGCTGAGTGCCTCTCACTTCAGCTAGAATTAAAGCCTGGGAGTGGAAGTCCTCTTTATGAGTGCTCTGCCCTTTTGAATGAATGTGTTTGTCCTAGAGATTCACAGATTGACTCCTTGCATATGTGATAGATTCTAGCTGCTCTGCACCTTCCACTTTATGAATCAAAATCAGTTCCATGTGAAGGAGGGATAGGTTTGTCTAGAATTTGCTTTTGACTGATAGCCATTAGGTCTGAAACATAAGCCTAGAGACAGACACACTGGATCCTTGGGCATGCACTTAGAATTACCTGCTTAAGAATTCTACTGTTGTTAACATGCTGCATTTTTAACAAGGGAATTCAATGTCTCTGCCATTCTGTGATTCTGTACCAGTGACACAGACAGACTGACCTTTAAAGGGTCCTCAGAATGAAAAGGAAACAAGGAACTTAACTGTCAGGACTGATAGTGAAGAAGATAACTGAGAAGCCTGGCTGAAAAGAAGAAAAAAAAAAAAAAAAAAAAAATCAGAACTCATGGGTTGCCCATACTGAGAAGGTGATTTATATTTATTTTTTTCCTGTAATACATAGTAATAGGGACTGGACTGGAGTTTAGCTGCCTCTAGGGCTAGCACTGTATGGGTTGCTGGTTGCAATACTATGCAGAGCTTTCCCTGAGAAAACTGTTCTTGTTACCATAACACTGTGCAATTAACACAAAAAGCTTTGTGCACTACCAAAATGATGTGTTTCCATCTACTTCATCAACTCAGGTAAGGAAATGTCATGTTTCTGAACCAGATAGAGCTTGCGAGTGTCCCACAGCAGCAGAGAGCAGAGGAGGTGACCAGCCACACACAGGGGAGCCTTGCTGTTCAGTTTAATTGTCACAAGGCAGGCATTTTCTTATGGCTCAAGGCAGAACAAATAAATAACATTTCTATCAAGTAAGTGACTTGCTTCCAAGAGGGAGAAGGAACACAGTTTTGGCTACAGCAACAGAAAAAGGACTTGTGGGGAATTGGAGGCAGCACTCCACTGAGTCACAAGTAGCAATAATTTCTTGTGCTACTGCCCTTCTTCCCAGGTTAGCCTTGTTTCAGGGCTATCACTTCTTTATGTGGTCAGATTATATTTTTTTCTTATTTGAGTGGAAAACAAGGGGGTTGTTTGTTTGTTTTGTTTGGCCTGTTATAAAATTCTGCATGGAATGAATGCCAATAGGGCAAAAATTACACTTGCCAGAAGCAACAGCTGTTGTGCTGAAGAGGAAGAAGGAAAATCTTTTTGTGATGACTGCCAACAACTTGGGTAAGCATGAAACAACAGCTGGTACAGACACGTGTTCTTCTCCCTCCTCATCTTGCATTATTAGCAACTGCTAATGCAAGTCAAAATAGTCATAATAATAATAATTTACTGATAATAAGAAAGTTTACCTGAAAACAGTTTATGTGAACATATTCTCAAATGGAAAGATACAAATTAGTCATGGTGATTTTATTGAAGTAAATGGGGGTTTATACTGGATTTAAACTTGCACAGCATCTGATGTTTATGGCTCCAGCAATTAAACAGTCACGATGTTTTCATTAAATAATTTGAATAAGAGATTAGAAATTTGTAATGCTGCCTGAGAAACTAGTAACCTGTGAGCACTCTGCATTAAGCAATTGCAGCATTGCCGTTTGTAGGAAGTGAGGCTGTCAACATCTCCTCAAACTAAGGGGCGAAAATATAATCAAAACATACTTTGCTGCAATTGATAAATCCTCCTGGTGAAGAGAAATAGAGGACAAAAACCCAGCATCAAGAGCAGGTGACACAACAATTGGCCCAACTCAGGCAAAGTGCCATTGATAAGCTGCTCCTCCAGCTACCTACCTTCTTCACTACTTGTTCCTCAAAGAGGAACATTCCCAAAACACCTTTGCTTTTACCATTTCCACTGTGCTGAGAGGATGGAGTCAGGCTCTTCTCAGTGATGCCCAAAGACAGAACAAAGGGCAGTTGGTGGTAGTTGAGGCATAGGAAGTTCCATGGAAACATAAGGAAATTTTTTTTCCCTGTGAGGGTGACAGAATGCTGGAACAGTCTGCCTACAGCAGGGTTGTGGAGTCTCCCTCTCTGGAGATATTCAAGACCCACCTGGATGCATTCCTGTGTGACCTGGTATAAGTGATTATGCTCTGTCAGGGGGATTGGACTAGATGATCTTTTGAGGTCCCTTCTAGCCCCTAACATTCTGTGATTTTGTGTGATTCTCTGATAATGTATCCTTGTTTCTGTTATTTTTCTGAACTCAAGGAAGAGACAGAGAAATAAATGTGTCCTATCTTGGATACATGTTTGTTGTTTGTTTGTGTGCTTTTCCAGGGGAAGGAGTTTGCTTGAGCTCTTCTGAGTATGTTTCTTAGCACTTCCTGCCATTTCCCATGGCAGTAGCTGGGCAACATGTTTTCATGCAGAAGGTCTGTCTCCAGGACAGGGAGGACATTGCATTCACTCCAGGAAACTGACAGGGTACTGGCTTTCACAACTTCCCTGTGATAACTTTGGATGGAGGGTGGTACCAAGAGCTGCTTGTTGTAAGGATCAGCTGCTATAGATGAGCAGTTCTCCAGGCTAGACCTTTCAAGTCCCACAGAAATCTCTTGAGCAGGTATCATGGGTGGTCATGGTGGGACATTAATCAACCACGGGACTATGATGAGTCCTCAGTGTGATACACACATGAAACAAGGTAAATATAGTTGTTGAATATGTCAGGCCAAGCATTTGCAGTAGGGTTTGGTACCATTGCATACAAGCAGAAATGTAGCCCTTGCCTGCAATCCCATGATTAAGCCTAGTCACTCATCTTCAGGGAAGATTAAGCCAAATGAAACAAGTGAATGTTTGGGACATTTTTTTTGGCAGAGGATGTGCTAAAAGATTCCAAGAAGTCACTACACCCTTTTTTGGGATAGCTAGTGAAGAAAGTGTGCTGTGAGCCTCTCCAGACTCACCACTGCCTGAGTCAACCATGCCAACCCTGTGATATACGGCTGAAGCAGGACTGTAAGCCAGCTCTACCTCTGAGTCATCAGGCAGTCTTCAGCATGGCTATGAGTCATTCCTCCTTTGCTGTTCCTCCTCTCAGAGTTTAAGCATGGCAGAAAACGACAAAGACTATGCTGGGTAGAGGAAGTGTGGTGCTCTCATCAGACACCATCACACACTGGGGGATGCCCAGGCAGACCTGCTGCTATGGTTAAGATTTTTCCTTCTCTGTAACACATTCATTGCCCAGGGAATATGGCATAATTAAAATCATTCCTCTGATTTACTCAAATTCCAGTTTATTCAGTTCCCAGCAAGTTTGCTGATGACACAAAACTGTGTGAAGTGGCTGATACACTTGAAGGTTGTGCTGCCCTTCAGCGAGACTTAGGCTGGAGAGCTGGGCAGGGAGAAATTAAATGAAATGCAACAAGGGCAAGTGTAGAGTCTTGCACCTGGGAAAGAGCAACCCCATGTATCAGTATAAGTTGGGGACTGATCTGTTGGAGAGCAGTGAAGGGGAAAAGGACCTGCAGGTCCTAATGGATAGAAGGATGACCATGAGCCAGCAATGTGCTCTTGTGGCCAAGAAGGCCAATGCCATTCTCAGGTGTATTAGAAGAGTTGTAGTTAGTAGGTTGAGAGAGGTTTTCCTACTCCTCTCCTCTGCCCTGGTGAGGCTGCATCTGGAGTATTGTGTCCAGTTCTGGGCCTCTCAGTTCAAGAAGGACCTCAGGGAACTGTTTGAAAGAGTCCAGCTCAGAGTGGAACATCTCTTCCTTAGGAAGAGAGACTGAGGGAGCTGGGGCTCTTTAGTTTGGAGAGGAGGAGACTGAGAGGTGACCTCATTCATGTTTATAAATATGTAAAGGGTGAGTGCCAAGAGGATGGAGCCAGGCTCTGCTCAGTGATGCCCAGTGACAGGACAAGGGACAATGGGTGGAAGCTGAGGCACAGGAACTTCCATGGAAACATGAGGAAAATTTTTCTCCCTGTGAGGGTGATGGAAGACTGGAACAGGCTGCTCAGGGTGGGTGTGGAGTCTCCTTCCCTGGAGATATTCAAGACCTGTCTGGATGCATTTCTATGTGATCTGGTATAGGTGATCCTGATCTGGCAGGGGGGTTGGACTAGATGATCTTTCAAGGTCCCTTCCAGCCCCTAGCATTCTGTGATTTTGTGTGATTACACAAACAGAAGAAATTCAGACAGGCAAGTTTGGGACAGCAACAGAACCCACCTTATCTTATACAGGAAGACAAATTAGTAAACTTTTTCTTGGTAGCCCTTCTAGCCAGGAGTCATCCATACAGTCTGGGAGAATTCGGAGACAGACTGAGTCTAAACAGAGCTCTGGCCAACAGTCCCAGAGGACTCACAGCCCAGCACTGACCATTAGTGTAACTGATTCAGGGAACATAACACTACACTCAGAGCAAAGATGACACTCTGAACACATGGAGCTGTCCAGTGCTACCCATCAGAGCTCATGCTCTACGTGCTCCTTCATTCACAGCCTGAAGAGCTAAGTCTAGAGGTGAATTGTCTTTGTAGGGAACACTGGTATTGTTGCTTTGAGGCCATCCTGAACTAATTCCTCAAAGTCTTCAGAGAACTTCCCAGCCACTTGCGTATTGCTTTTCTATTTCTTACTGTCACTGAACCTTACATAGAGCTCCTCATCCAACTTGGGCTGACTTCCCAAGCAAGCCAATCCTGCCACAGACCGCATACCCTAGTCCAGAAGCCAACCCTTTCCTTCCACCCAGAGGGTACAAAGAAGTCACCCATGTGTTTCTCTCCTCCATAACCTGCTGGAGGGTGGAAATTCAACTCTTTTTTGCTCTCTTCTGACTTCACTAGCTCAGGTAGGGTCTAAAAGGTGATGCTGGACTTGCTGACACAGACCCAAACGACACATCACACATTTCAGAAGACTTCAGAAACTTGCATGGGGAATGAAGGAGAGGAAACTCTTTAAGGAGGTTGTTCTTGCCACATAAGCGTGAGGAAACCTGTGCAAACTGTAAGTGAATCAAATAGGGATCAGTTGGCACAAGGTTTTGCCATCACAGGATGCTGAGGGAGAAAGAGCTGTGTGGGTTGTCCTCCATCCTGCCAGAAGGACAAATACTTTAATCAAGGCTGCAGAAGTAGCAGTCTCTGCTTGAGCTGATGGCTAAACCTGACTGGAAAGCATTACTGTGATAACAAAAAGAAGGGAAAGGCATAGGTGTACAAGCTCAGTCTATTCTACTCATTGCATTGAGACCTCAAGGCCTAAGCAGAGAAGAAATTCTAAAAATCTCTATGGAACAGCCTCTCAATCAGAAACTGGGGGAAACAGCAATATTGCTGTACAAAAAGAAGCTTGCCTAGGTTGCTATGGCTAACATATGGCAGGATTCTGGCTAGGAACAGTGCTGAATCACTGGCTACAGGCCACTAATGTATCTAGACAGACATGGGTGAAACCAGAGCCTTGCTGAAGCCAGGGAGAATTTCACCATTGGACATGATGAGAAGCACTGTTTGCCAAACCTAAGTTCAGTGCAGTGTTATTAGCACAGCTCCAGGATGTCCATCTCAGTTTTGGGACAGTCACTGCCTTTTGCTGTTCATGACTGCCTACAGTTATGCTAATAACCACTTGGGCTTGGGCTCTAGCTTGCAGGCTGTGAAGCAGAAGTTGTATCACATATAAGAAGACTGCCTGACATTGCTCAGTTGACACCCCTAACAAATATTTATTGGTGTATGAGTCTGCCAGGAGGGTAAGATTTCACCCCACTGCACAGGAGGCAGGATTAATTCGTTCAGTGAAGAAATACACATTTTTGTATTTATTACCAGAGTGGTTGTTATAAATTCACAGCAGAGGGAAAAGAGGATTTAGATCAAGTGGCTCTAGTGATGCAAGTATATTTTCATTCCTGTAAACCAGTTTCTATCCCAAGAGTGATGTTTGCTTATATTTAAAAATTGTCTGTAGACCTGCCAGAGCCACCTTCCCACATCTCTAGAAATCCACTACGAACAACATTTTCTTGATTTCCTCTACCTGAATGCCTTGATGAAAGTACATTTTTCTGATCCCACAGGGATCCAAAACATAGATTTTTATGGTCAAACAGCAGAAATACTATTTTGGAAGCAGCAGATTTCAAAATCATCTGCAAGTTGCTCTCTTGCTGGGGAGATGAGAGGTTTTTTTAGGAGTTTCCATAACAGGAGTTTCCATAACAGATTCACTGAGGGCTCTGTGTGTACCTCGCCACTCTGGGCAAGGAGAGCTTTGCTCTACTCTAACATCCTGAGCTGTGTCATTGCCTTATTAAGGAGGATGAGGAAGATGAGGACAAGGGTGTGGATGAGGTGTAGGGCTCTCCTGGAATTACCAGATAACTGAGTTCCCCTCGGCAATTGTGATATTCAGCACCCTGTAGGCAGGGGAGGCCCATGGCCAGCTCCCAAGGGCTGGTGGGCAGGGTATGGGAGCACAGAGGACTTGAATTGCTTCTTTCCCACTCACCACTTCTCTAGGAAGGGGTAACCCATGCCATTCAGACTCAGTTCAGGCCCAAGCAAGGCTGCTGTGAATCCCTTAACATTAACTTTTCTACTTCTTCATCTTTTACCACTGAGTGTAAAAATGCAACACATTCCTGTATAGTGTATAGCCTTTCTTAATGACAGCAGCACTGCATGATGAAAGTAGTTCAGCCTGAAGGGACATGGTGTGTTTGGTATAGTAGGGAAGTGTGACTGTGACAACATTATGTATAATCTCACATGGCAAACGTGAAAAGTAGGCAAGTAGACTGGAAAGCAAAAGTTTGGGTGCTGCGAATCACTGCCTGGAGGAGCTAATGTATCCAGTCATTCCACTGAGAGGGAGAGGCTTCAGCACCTAGGCAAGAGGCATGGTGGTAGGATTATTTCAAACATTGCACCAGCTAAAATCAGTTTCTTCTCTCCTGAATATGGAAAGGAACTAACTTAACAAACTTCTGAAACTGTGTAGTTTTCTTTTATGTTTTAGACTTACAGCGCCAAAGACAAGTTCATTGGGAAGTCACTTAAAGCTTGGGGTAACACAAACCAGAACCAGATCTGAACATCTTCCTTTACTTTTCCAAGCACTTCTTGATGTCTGCCCACCTTTGCTCCTACAGAGATCAAGGTTGTTGCCTCTCTTTGCAGTGAATCATGGCATACTCTTAAGTGGCTCTGTGGCTATTAGTCAGGTTCTGGCTCTGAATTTGCATCAGATATTTGTGCTTCCTAGATCACATTACTCATGCAAGGACATCAATGTTTGGGTTTGAGAGGAAACATCTGCTCTGAGAAATTAGACTGGTTCAGGTGGTGGAACAGAGGATGTAAGACATCCAGGACTATGCTTAGATTTAAATTAGATCCTATGATGATCTGTGTTAAGAAAGAGTTTTGTTAACTTGACAAGTGAATCAAACACAAGCAGGTAATCATTCTGCTTTTGGCAAATGAACCTAAGATTCAGTGGGTGACACGTATTAGCATTTTTCTGTGATGATATGTCTTCCTAAGATGCATTTTAGTATATATATTTAGGATATGTTATGACTTTAGAATATTTTGTAATAATATAACAACTCTGCCTCCCAAGAATATGCAACAGGCAGTATCTTACTTGTGTTCTGTCAGTATCTATAGACCTCAAATGAGCTTGGGATTACTTTGCCAGGTACTATGAAAACAGATCCTGGCTTTCAAGACCACTTCCAGAGACTAGAATAGAAAAGAAAACAATCCCAAAAGTGATGAGGTAACTTTCTGCGATTCATCAAGCATACAAAACAGATATACTTGAGTCCAAGCCAGGAGAGCAACGAGTTCCTCAGTATTTGCTGCTCAGGACACATTGTGGTTTGGTATTTCTGCAGAAACATTCAGAGCTTCTGGCCAAGCATAAGAGACACTGCGTTCTGGAAGAGTAACAGGAGCAGGAGTACAGCTTCCAGATGAGTGTTTTTCCTAAAGACAGTCACCCAGTGGCCAAAATTCTCTGGTTTATTTGGTTGGGTCTTTCTCATTTTGTGTATATGTAGTATGTAAACTATGTACTTTAAAACAGTAGCTACAAATGCCCTATGGTGCCTGCAGCTGATGTGTTGTCATGAGTGACCTCTCATCTGAAGCAGGACTGAAGCCAGGCAAAACCTGAGGTGTGTGTGTGGCACGCGGAGATGGGAATTAGGGCTGACAAGTGCCATTGTTCTCCTGTTTGCCTCTCAGTGAACAGTATTTAGTTCTGTTTTCAGTTGTCAGAAGAGATTAGGTATCTAAATTCTGGAACCAGTCTGTTGGTTCACTTAGGTGAAGAAAATGTGTTTAACAGAAGAAGCTGCCTGATGTATGATTAAGCTGTCTGTGTATTACCACATCAGTAAAGCACATGTTTACAGAAAGTTAGCACTCAAACAATACAAAAATAATTAAATTAACAAGAGTCCTGTGTATAAAGGATTAATTTTCCCAGCAGCCTACCAGCAGGGATGAAGGCTGGGTTATCAGCTCCACATAGAGATCTTTCTAGCAAAGCAACAACACCCAGAGCTGTCTTCAAGTCCCTTTCTAAGTGAACAGCACACAAAAATGTTCCTCAGAGATAAAGGAAAATTAAATGGGGGGGGGGGGGGGGGGGGGGGAGAAAAAAGAAGAAGAAGAAGAAGAAAAAGGAATGATCTATTATTTAAAATGTTTACCAGCAGAGGACACTTCTGTTAGCTCTTGGGGAAACAAAAGGATATGGTAAAGTCAGAAAAATTATGCTTTTCAAAACACTTTACAGTCAGCTCTGAAATCATATGTCTGCATAGCCTCCAGAGGCTTGAGCAGAAGGACACAAAAATATCCACTGTATTTTTCTCCCAGAGATGAAGGGAATGTATTTTTCCTTATAAAAACAAGGAAATCCACAGTTGTGCCACCCCAGGGAAGATTGGTGTCCCTGGCAGCAGCCACCAGTCCCATGGAAGAACTTGACACAGGCAGAGCTTGTGTCTCTTCTTCATCACTATTAACTGCAGTTGTTCCTTGTAGGGGGTTTAAGGAAGACACTTTACTCCTGCTCCAAAAAACACCATGGGGTAAGACAGAAGGAAGACATGCACTCCCAAGGGAAGAGGCCATTCCCCCCCACCCCAGTATTCTTGCTGCCTCTAGCCTTTCCATCCCTGACTTAGACCCAGCAGCTCTAGTCCCAGTGTGTTTCCACATGGAGGATTTGAATAAGGGAACAGAAGAAAAATATGTTTGTGATGCTGATTCCAACCTTGGTGATACTGTGATACTGTGATGTGAAATTCATGGCCAGTGCAATGAGAATTCTGCTTGCACATTATTTCATCCTTCACTTAACTGTGGTTACACATGGTGAAGGGTCTGGTTCTCTTGTGTGCTGTGAAAGGGTTAGAGCAATGGGACCCAGCCTCAGCTGGCTGCTCCGCTCTGTGGTGATGAAGACAATTAATTATGCAAGCAAAGAAGGGAGGATTAGCCCAGAAGGAAGAAGTCAGAGTGAATATGATTTGCTAAGTGACATCACAGTAATTTATAGCCTAGCACAGCTCCGTGTTTTATGTGAATTTTATTGTGTTTTGGAGAGAATTGTGTACAGTCAACCAGGTTACTCCAGCAGCAGGTAGTAGGCTTAAAATATGCGGTCTAGTTTTTTTCTTTCCAGCCACTCAGCATAATTCTTAGCAGATTTTGTTCTCTAAAGGGTAGCTAAAACTATCAACATCTCTGAGGATGTCTTTTCCTGTTGGAGGTAATGCCTAACCATATTCTCAAATTAAGAAGAGATATTCTGTGGCATCTTGAAATTTCAGTAATACCTCTGTATCATCTCCTAATATGAGTATCTGAAAATGCCCTCCATAGGCAAAATGTACTGACACTGCTGGAGAACTAATTTTCATCATATATCACAATCTCAGAACTTTTTATAAATCACAATCAAATGTTTTTGAGTAGACAGGCTTTTATTCTGAAAATAACTCTGGATTTGCAAGACAAAAAAAAAACCCAAAACAACAAAAACAACAACTAATGAAGCTGCAATTGCTTTAACAAAGTACATTTTAAAAAACAAACAAAACCCTAACATCTGAAGATTAATCATCTGACAGTGAAGAGAGGAAGGAAGGAACACAGATGATTTGCTTGTGAGTGCCAGTTTCAGATACTTCCCTCTTCAAGCATTCCCCAACATCTCTGTGCCATGGCACATTGCTCCTGGTCTTGTGCCAGCATAAATATTCTCTTGTTGCATTATGGTTCTGGGAGCTAACTGGCTTTTAGATAAAATATAATGCACTGAGTTATTTTCCTGGCAAAGGAAACACTCCAGTCTCAAGTGTGACAATCCCTAAGGCAGTGCCAGCAGAGCGAGGGCACATGTGCTACAGCATGGAGGCAGGAAGAAGCAGCTGCAGAAGTGCTATAAATTGGAGTGGCTCCTGAAATTTTCCTCTGAAGTCATGGGTTTACTTTCTACTTTTCTGGATCAGTTTTTGGTCAACACTTTTTCTCTGATGTCAGTGCTGTTATATATCCATTTTCCATAGGCAGAATTCCACTGACAAGCAAACATGTTGCTTGGGGAGTTCCTTTTGCCAATAACTATCTGCAATTATCTTTGTCATTAAAAACAAGAACTTCAGTTTCAAATTACCTTCTTGTCTGTCACAACTCCAGGTTCTCATGTGTACAATTAATTAGAGTCACACCTAACATTATAACTAGGAATTGGAAAAAGCTCTCTTAAAACAGAAAACAGAGTCCATATTTCAGTCATTAAAAAACAAAAGGAATCAAGGCTTTCCTTGATTTTGGATAGTCTGTAAATGTCTTGAGATAATACCTGGGGAAAAAAAAAAAAAAAAAAAAAAAAAAAAAAAAAAAAAAGGAAGAGATTGATCATGCAAATATTCAAGAAAACTGCACCATTTCAATACAGCTCTGCTGAGGAGCCTTAACCTTCAAGCTGCCTCACTTTGTAACCTCCGGGTGTTACTCTTAAGGAGTGTTCCAAAACTATTTACATCAGTGAATTGAATTAAGTGAAATCTGCTAATACTGTTAAAGTTCTAACAGACCCAAAGTAGAAACTTTAGGAATTCAGAGCAGGGGACCATATCTACTCCAAAGGATGGCTGAGGTTGTAAGGGAACCCTCAGGAAAAGTTCACATTTAAAAAGCACATTGAAAAAAGGCTTTAATGTGGTGGAAGCAGTGATGTACCTCCTGTTGGATTAAATGACTGTCAGGCCCACTTGACTCCACAGGGGCTCCAGCTGACTGCCTTACTTTCACCCAGTCACAAATAAATTGATACACTAGTTGTACATAGTATTATATTTCCATTTTAGCTTGAATCCTGGCCTTGCTCCTTTGCCCCTCCCTGACATTTTGCAAACTACACTCCAAGAGCAAGCAGCAGCATACAGCAAGAAACAGTTTAATACCTGTGATGGTGGTAAGCACGTGGCCCAATGCAGCAAAGAGTGAAAAAGGCAAAGGCGAAGGCTGGTAGGGACCAGGTTGCTATGGCAAACCCAAACCATTCCACAATTTCTCCAAAGTAGTTTGCTCCAGAAACATAGGTGAACAGTCCCCCTGCATCAGCAGAAAAAAATGTGTAATTTCTATAGTCATCTCAAGCACATGGAAAGTTTTCTATAAAGTCAGCAGCAGAGTATGCTACCTTTCTAATTCAGAGTCCATAACAGCAACCTAAACACACTGAGCTGAAGGAAGATGTTTTACAGGAGTCTCACATAACTCAAGAATCAAAGGCAATTCTAACCCAAAGGCTTCCAGCATTTTCACAATCATTTATTTTCATTTGGAAAAGGCCCATTAGTAGATTCAAATTTAAATTATTAATATTAGTCAATTCTCTTCTGGCCTTAAAAAATATTTTGCAACTCCACTACCTTCGGGGGATCCAGAATCTGTATCTCAGTTTTGGCTCATAGCTAATCACATCATCTACAAGAGGCAGGTAAATATTTGAAGTGAGAAACTCTAGGGGAGAGATACTGCCATCCATAGTAAGCCAGCAGGAGGAGTCAACACCAAACCCAGGAAAATCCTGGATCCCCATCCATATTGCTCTACAGACCCCGATGTTCCCTGGTTCAGTGCCCTGGCTCATGGCCACTCTTCTTCAGCAAGCCCCACCTTGAAGGAGGTGTAAAGTTTACAATTCTTTCTGGGCATGGAGACAAGTATTTCTTTCTTTGCAGCTACCTTCTACAAGGCTAAAATTCTCTTCTCTGAATTACCCAGTCCATTTCCTAGAACCTCTCCTCATAGTGCATGTTTGCAGATACTTCTGTTACTTACTGTGGACTGTCTGCAACCAGCTCATGCTAGTCCTTGCAGCTTAGAGAGGCATCTGGACCAACCACCTGTGTAGTACTTGAATCTCTACCATTATTGTCACTTTGCTGTGAATTCAATAAAAAAATATTATCTGTCCTGCTGACCTACTTTTTCAAGGAGGTAGGAGATAAGAATATACCTTGAGGAATCTTGTAAGTGACTTCCCCAGGTTTCCTCAGCTGGCGCAGCAGGAGATCACTGTGAATGTTGATTCCCATTCCTACCAGAAATAAGAGGAGGCCTAAGAAACAAACAAACAAAACAAAAATAACTAGAAAGACAGCTTTGTGTAGCTGTCCCTACTCAAGCACATATGTGAGTTTTATCTGAGAAGGCTACTGAACTGGAAAAGCATAGGTGACTGGTGACAAATAATCCTATATCTCTGTGTCAGTTGTGGGATCACAGTCCTCTGGCAACTGCATTAGTTTCAGTGTGAAGAGCAACTTTGGGAAGAACAATGACCATCCTGAATACTGTTTTGTTGGTGAGATCAGAGCACTTTCAGCTGGTTCAAGAAAAGTCTGAACTTCCCAGATGGCCATGGTCACTATTTATCGAACATCAACCAGAGGGACAAATTACCTAACTGACACTTGATGGCTGATGGCAGCCACCTACTTTTGTGGCAATTACTGCAGAGAAACTGCTGAGTTGTAGGTAAGTAGCATTGCTCTCATTTTACAGCTGGGGAAAGAGGATCACAGAGAACACAAACCCATTCACACTGGAGCCAGAAAAGGAACCTAAATCTCAGCACAGCTCAGTCCACTGCCAGTAAGGCTGCTTAAACAGAGCTATGAGCATGCACCTAGAGCAGTTACTCACTGAAGGATGATGAGGGCTTCTGGCCAGAGTAATTATTTGACCATACTCCATTCAGATGAAAAAATAGAGATATTAGATCGAGAAACTCTGCAGGTGACATGCCCTACATTTCATGCCACATTAGACACTAAGAAAGCCACCTCTGACAATGATTTGGTAGCAACAAAAGAAATAGAGGTGGTGTGTACCACAGACCAAGTGCTGATGAAACCTCAATGCTTCCAGTAGCAACAGAAGATTGGTAAGAGTCTGTACATCAGGAATCTACTGCTTGGGGCTTATTTAATATTTCAAGTACTGCTAATGCTGATTACTTCCCCCTTCCTCCCCCCTCTCCCCTCCCCATTAAATATGTATTTAATTTATTTTGCAAATTATGTGATGTGGTGTTTTCTTTGTTGGATATGGGTGCTCTTACTAAACAATGTCAAGAATTCTTAAGATGTGATGCTGTCTGAAAAGACTGAACATACCTCCACAGTCTGTAATAGGGTACAGAAAGTGCCTTCTTATTTTGTACTTGTCATATCCAAAACATTTCCTCAGACTTCCATGTTAACCTTCATTTCTGTGCGTGCACTTAAAAAATATCCTCTATGCAGCATCAAAAGTGCAATGCCACCTAGCTGCTTCTGCTCAGTTATTCTCTCAGGAATTGTACAGGAAATTCAGCTAGGCTATTAAATTACAGAATCTAAAGGAACCATATTAACATACAACCAGACAGTGCATAATCTCTAATCTTCCTACATGTCTTACATGAGAAAAAAGGGCCCTCTGCCTCTACAGCCTCATTTATGCTGGGGTTTTGCCCTTCTTTTCTCTCTTGGTCATAATAGCTGCATCAAGTGTAAAGCTCCTTGATGGGGAAGAGAAAGCCACAGTTTGCATTTGCACATTGCTACTTCTGGGTGGAAACTTCTGGCTGTGCAAGGGCACATCCCTGTTCAGCTGAGGCCTGAGACTGCATGTCTGCAGCCCATAGCAGCGGGAGGCTCTGGAGTGGTGTCAGTAAAACAAGGTTGGTGATTGGAAATCAGCACATTACATTATATGCCTTCAAAGATAGCTGCCTAGAAGAAAAAGTCACTGCACATTTATTTGTTTTATCTGGGCCAGCAGGCAGGTTTTGTACTGACATCCATCACAACTGATTTGACTCACATGTTTGGTGAAGATTATGACATGATTCAAAAAGCTTACAAATTGCTTGGAGATTAGACCTTGGGAATCCTGCAGCTGTAATTACCTGATGTAAATCTGACGTCGGTGCACCAATCACTTGGGTATTCAGCACAGTAAATCAAGTAGTACCCCTGGAGGAAGCCATTATATATACAGAATAACGTGCCAAAAAAAAGCAATTGCAGTGGGAAAGGTCTGCCTCTAGTGAAGAAGGGATAAATAAATGTCCTAAGGTAGATAAGAAAACAAAGTCAGCACATTACGCATGATAACATTTCATTTGCAATTCCTCTGCTGTAGGAAAAAAATTAACAAAACAAAAATATAAAAAGTCAATAAATGTTAAAAAAAACAACAACCACAAATAAAACAAAACTGTAACAAGATCAGCAGCTAATGGGAACTGCAGACAGTTTTCCATGTCCTACAGGACTGAACGTGAGGTGGAAAGATGGAAATCTCAAGCAGAGTCACTGCTGCTGGGAATGTCTCTCTGTCTTCCTTCTCCCTTGTGGGCAAAATGAGGAAATTGTGCCCACAAACAGCATTTTTCTTTTAAGACTTTAGCTGCCTTTTGCTATAATGTTGCAGAGGGCTGAGCAAAGGATGCTGTGGAGGCATATGGACATGCTGTTTTTCAAACCCAAGTGTTGTAGAGTAGCATCATTTGCAATATCAATTCCCCAAATGAGCATTGCTATGCCACAAGCACTGTGGTTATGGAAAAGACATTTCTGATCCCACTACAAGGACTGAACTTTGAGTGTTTTAGCCCATGCTGGCAGATAGAGTTGAAGGAAGTGTTGAGACCCCCTCTGGCTCTCTCATTCCCCACAGTTTATAGCCTAAGATGTAAACCCCTTTCCTAGGCTCCCATCCAGAAATTTCCACTCATCTCCATCACAGAGTAGCTCTGTCCTGCTGTGCTTTGGCACTGTGATGCTAATATTTCAGTGCCAGTATTTGCCTCACCTTTGTGCTTTCAAACGTTTCTTTAAAATAAGAAGAGCTAAAAACCTGGGTTTAATATGATAAACAACAAGAATTGCATGCAGCAGCTTCCTTAGACAAAAGCTCTGCTAACACTAGCATTAACAAGGGGGGGCAAGTAATTTGTGCTTGTATAGTCCTAATTTTCACATATCTTTGGTTTAGCTGTGTGTGTATCCCTCTTGACACTTTGGACAATCCATATCATCCCTGGGAGAGTGAAATGGAGAAGCTATATTCATTTATGTCAGGTATTTTCTTACCTGGACAATTAAGTTCTGTAAATGGCAAAATCTACACTCTTACTTTCTTTCTTTTGCCCTCTTGGGCCTTGGATGGTAATTATCATACCAGTATATAAGCACTGCTGAGAAGTAATCCACATCCCAGGTTGCCAATACCAACTTAAGCAAGCTGAGGCATAAAATTTCATAACATTATAAATCTAGATTAATCATACTCTGTGTCTGAAAGTGAGTAAGCAAAGTACAAGCAACAACAGGTTAAGGTATCACCACTTTCCAAAGCAAGGTAGGCCAAATTTCCAGCAATTAAGTCAGTTGCAATGTTCTAAACGTTTCTCAATATAGTGAAACCTAAAAGATGTATAGGGAATAATTTACAGGGATAGGTAGCACATTAGTCATATTTATTACAGTATGAAAAGGAATGCTCTTTAAAGTATTTTTACCAAGAATTATTGGGTTTGCCCTTTTGGAATGGGAAGTTGGAATTACAAGTAGGCAAAGCGAGCTTTAGCAGTCTTACCTGCCTGTTGAAGTAATATTGACAAATTGGCCCTGAATAGCTCTGAGAAAAAGTGGGAAACTTGCAAATGTGAACTCTGTAAAAGCAAACAGTATGGAAGACTGGATGTTATTAAGCCCCATAAAGTAAGTCTAAGAGGGGAATTTATACAGTAGATTGGAGCGGGACTTGCGCTGTTTTATCTTTTGTCAAAACCAATTATGTTTGTGAGCATCTTAATATTTACAGCTGATGCAGACAGAAGTTTCTAGCATGAGCTGGAATTTCTCAGCTCCCAGCAAAGTTGATTGTTGCAGTGGTGCTTTCTGATGCTGCTGTTATGGGGAAAAGGGTTATAAGCTCTTGAAAGGCAACTTGTCCTGCAGTAACAGGAGGCCAAAACCCAGCTGTAGACCTGTCTACCATGGATGCAGTGGCTGCAGGACAGAAAGAACCAGCATGCAAAGTCAAAGTATAATTGCAAGGGAGCCAGGAAGCATCAACTTGCTTTTTTCTGTTGAGGGAGTAAAATCCTAGCATTGTTGAAATCTAACCCCACAGCAGTTTTAAAAATCCAAGTCAGGAATTCATCCAAGAATATTTGTTGTGGAACAACTTCTCCAAGGAAATCTGCTTGGGCCTGCAAATCCAGAAGCCAGATTAGGTTCGCTGTAGCTGAGTGCCCTAAGTCTTTCTTTTAATACAGCACTTGCCAGCTTGAACTACATAGCTACTTGAGGGTGCAAACATTATTGGTGATGGGTTTTGAAAAAAAGCAACTGAGATAAAGCAGGGACATTTAATTCCATTAATTCCATGGAGGATTGTGCATCTCTGCTGAAATTATTTTGCAGTGTGAAAATCAAAAGGGGAGCAAAGGCTGACATTTTAGAATAACAGGATAAAATGGCCTTTTGGATTTAGACCAATGACAAATTTGGCCTTTTTCTTTCAGAGCAGTATTGGTAACTAATTCTTTATTCCTTTATTATCTATACTGGCCAAAGGTACTGCATCTGATTAAATTATTGCCAACAGATTCTTTCAAATAAGTGAATAATAAATTATTAATTTTCTTTTCCATCATTTATTTTTCAGAACAAGTTTTGAAGCAAAAACCATTCAGCATCATATCACATTTAATCTTAAAGTCCAGATCCTTGAAAACTCCAGAGATCTTTATTTAACCTGAGGGCAACTATAGGTTTGTTCTTCTTTCCACAGAAAGCAGAAATCTTCTCACAAATTTTACCATAATTCACTAAGAGTAGGCTCTCAGTCCTCTTCCAACATCTTGTTAATTGGAGATGTTCATATTGCTGCTGTGACTTCTCCTCTCCATGGCCCAGATGCAGTAGCAGTTCCTGTTTTCCAGTCCGGAAACTTGAGGTGTTTCAAGTGCTCATGATGTATTTACAGCTTGAGCAACTGAGTCGAGAGTTCAGGGCTGGCAGATGAGCAGAGGGGCACCTGGCTTGTTTCCACTCATCACCTTGTGGTCACCAGCCTGCTTTTGTATCTGCATATCTAGCCCTTTGTCACCAGACCCTTTCCAAGGTCTAACTGGTATGAATTAGAGGCCAGCAGGGCCTTTCCATTTGAAGGAGGGTGCTGACCATCATCCAGCTTATCTACCCATGCTGAGCCACTGTCTGAATGTCCTGTGATGCTGGCCACCCTTCAGAAGAGAGTTATGGACTTCTGACTAGAGCCATTCTGAGTCCCTGCAGAGATTTTTTGGCTCCTCTTGGAGGACAGGGATAGGGCCTGCCCTGCATCCCTGATGAGAATGAACCAATGGTGCCTAAGAACTGTTTCCACACAGTCTGAGCTTCCTCACTTATCTCACCCAGACATACAAAAGGTGTGGAATGCTGCTGGTCCAAGTGAAGGCAGACAGTCAGGGCCCCATGAGGGTGATTGTTGCAGCCATTGTTCCGAGGGCAGCTACTGGACATGTGCAGAGTGCATGATTCCTTAGTTAACCCATTCCTTAGTACGCTGCATAGACCAAAACAGTAACATTCCATGTGTGCCAAGAATAATGTCCTAATGTTGGCACCCTTTGATTGGAACATGCTGCAGAAGCCACCTCCTTGACATGTTGGCACCTCTTGTTGGGAAAAGACTTTAGCTTATATATGTGGTTGGATTTTACTGGCTAAGGGGATAACAAAGAATATATAAACAGCCACTCTGAGCAATAGTTACTTCACTTAGATCTTCAGTTAGGGCTTAGGTTAGGGACTTCTGCTTCTGTTAGTTGGCTACTTCTGGCAAGGGCTGTGGTTTAGAGATGCTGTGAGGGACATGCTTGGGACTTCTGTTAGCTGCTTCATCTGTTAAGGGCTTCTGGGACTTATTCTGTAAGTGGGACTCTGAGGCTCTGTAATGCTGGTGATTCTACAATACAGCAGTAAAGGACTTCTGGGAGGACTTCTGGGAGGACTTCTGCGATTCTCTGCTCTCTGCATTTCTGGAATCTTGTTACTACATGGCAATGGTGTTTGTGCCTTCATTTGTCACCCAATGGCAGCCCAAATCAGGGAACAGGTGATGCCCTCAGGACCCTTGCATCTCACATGTACACTGTGAATGCTCCACAACTGGCCAGGGATATGCATTGGAAACAGTGGGTATGGCCACAATAATTCCAGAGACACAGGTGGGCTAGCTGTGTCCTTCCTGCAGGAGAAAGACACCCTGCTACATCCAGAGCATGTATCACAGCCACTTGTCTTGCTCCTGTGAAACATTCTTGGTGTTGGCACTTCTTACTGCTTTATTGGTACCTTCTCAACCAAAGGCCTCTTTGAGTCAGAAGACACACTCTCTAGCTCCTTCCCCCTCTGCCCTGGCCTTTGTTGCTGTCCAGGGCACCCAGAGGGAGAAGCCATCCTGGTAGGTGCAAACATGGTTTCCTCTCCCTGACCTGCTTCTGCATGCTTATTCCTTGGATGCTTTCAGGAAGGGATGGGTAGTGCAGTGGGCACTCAACCCCAATTTCACCCTTGGTATTCTGGTTTAGTTTTGACCCTTTGACTCTCACCCAGTCCTTTCTCTTGTCACTGTTTGGGACTATTATTATTTCCTTCATCATTATTTGACCTCTCTCTAGGCTTTTTACTGAAGCTGTCTTCTAAGGGAAATGCTTTTGGTTTTCTGAGTTCCCACAAAAATCTTTACCAGAGGTGACAGGTAAAGCTATGTAATTTGTATCACACCAACTACAGGCCAATTAGACCTGAAAGGACTTCTCTAGTATGAAACAGTGGAGTTCCCTTCAATCTATCTTGTGAGAAAGTTGGAAAGATTGGTGTCCAAACCAATTAATGGCATGGGAATCTTTGCCATAGGTCATCACTGTAATCACATTGCTGGGGAGCTGCTGATACCCTTGGCATACCTGACCACTTGAATGAAGGTTCAAAATGTTCACAAACATGCTGAACTTCTACCTGTGGTATCTGTGATGTCCTGCACAAAGCTTCAAATTATTCTGGAGTCTTACAGATGACATATGACATGTCCCAAAGATACCTGCTGCTGAAGAGTCTGTGCTGAAGTTTGTACACACATTCTCTTTTTGAGCCCAATCCTGTAGGTTATTTGTGGATTGTACTCTGAGGTGATTTTTTTAACTTCTACTGTTTTTAAATTGTGTTACATTGATTCCCATTGAATGCTTATAGGGGAACACTGTCAAGACTGTTCTTCCTGTATAGTCAACCAGGGCACAATCTGGCACCTAATTTTCTTGTGCCTAGGTGGACACTTTTCCATTGCCGCAGACTGGGTTTAAATAAATGTAACAGTTAAAATGTCAGTTCTAATTGGTAGGCAATCTTGCCATCAGTTCAAAAGGAAGGTAAAACAAAATACCCCAAAATACTTTCAAAAGTGAAACAAAGGATTTTAACTCTTGCTCATCATGATGTCTACAGATGGATGGTGTCACGAACTGGAGTAGAGCCTCCTTACCCCTCATTCCTTCCCTCAGACATCCTACCCTGTGATGCTTTGCCCTTCTCCACTTATTCTTGTGAAAGCTGGGCATATTTAAACAAAGAGAGCAAGTAGGTTATTATCAACCACTTGTGCTGAGCAGGGTGGACCATGTTTCTTTTGCTAAGAAGGTGAGATACACTCCAACAGAGGCTCAGGAACAAAATTTGAGCTACAACTTGGGTCACGCACACACAAGCAAGACAGGTAGGAATGCTGGATGTGCTATTAAGCCTCTGGCAATACCCATTGCAGGTCCAGAAGAGACAGCAGATGTCTTGACTCTAATATTGCAGGTGTATCTCATCTCTTGATGTAAGGAAAGCTGTAAACTGAGGATCTGGGCTTTTCTTCTGGAGCTGATGTCTAGCTGCAGGTGCCTACAGAGTCCATCAGTGCAGAGGTTTGCGCAGTGGCTATGTGTGCCACTTAGTGATTGACAGCCACAGGGCACATCTTCCTCATTGGGGCAGGGGGCACTCTGTGCACAAGTCCTGCATCACTGGGACTGTATGAAAACATCAGCTAATTGTAATCACTTGCTGGTCCAAGGTCCGGTTTATAAACTCAACTTAAATCATTGTCTAGTAACTGTGATGGCAGCAAGACAAATCCCTTTCTATTTTAATCAGATTTAAAGATCTTGCTATGACTTTCCAAATCACATGGAAAACATCCTACTTCCATGTTCCTCCAAAGATCTTTGGATAAACTACTGACAATTGTAATTTAAGGAACTAGAAAGATACAGATATTACTGAAAAGCTGACAATTCAGCAATGTAAAACAATAGTAAACTTGTCATGTCAGGTTCATTTCCACACATTATGCTAAAAAAAAGGTGCTCAGTCTACAGTTCTTGGTATGTTTGTAGTTTAATTGTGAATTCATCCTGCCTGAAGCCTTTGTCTATAGATACTCTTTGTGTTTTTTTAGCAGCAGGTTCAGGGTTGAATGAAAACTTCTGGCAGGAGCAGACTCGTTTTTCCTGGGCAAGAGACACAGGTACACATCTGACCAAGAGATAGGAGGACTGAGGAAACCCTGAGATAGATGGCACCATGCTTGCATTTGAGGACTTCTTGAGAAGAAGGGCAACTGGGCAGCAATGATTTAAGGCAAAGACAGCAGTAACACAGAAGGATTCAGTATCGAAATAAGAGCTGTGGAAGAAACTGCCACACTGAACCACACTTGGTAAGACTAGGAGACAAAGGAGGATAAGTACAGGTTACAGACACTTCCAATTCCTTTAATAAAGAGAAGAAACAGTTGAAAGGTTTGGAATGCATACTCATTTGCACATTTCAGGGGATAAAATGTATTCCATTTAAGGAATAAATTTAGAAGGTAGCAGCTGTTCTGGGCAACTGATGACTATTTACTGCACTTTCATTTGAATGAAAGAAAGAACTGGTTGTAGGTGTTAAGGTTGGTGGTAATCTTTGCTGTAGTGACCACAACATGTCATAGTTTAATATTGACAGACAAAGAAGCAGGGTGATAAGTAAACCCTGGACTTTTAGAGGGCTAATGTTGCCTTCTTCAAAACTCTACTTGGAAGTATCCAGTGGGCTAGTGTGAGAGACTAGAAGTTTGTCTCTCTTGGTGTGACTCAACAAAGATAAAATCACTTGCTGCTTGCCCAGACAATAGCTGATATGTGTTGGGCAGAGCCACTGGAACAACTCTTGGAAGGTGCAAAGATAACATCATGATAACTGGACTGCAGCTGGCCTACAACAATGGTCCAAGGACCCAGCCATCACACCTTCAGGACAAGATCATTTTCCAGCCATCAGATACCCCAGGAAGGGAGGATGGTGAGACAATGGATTCACCACCTGTTTCCTGATGTGTAAGGAGTGTGGGGGCAGGTAGATGGAGAAGGAGGAGGCGGAGACCCCCCCTCCATCCAGACCCCTGCCCAAACACACAGGAGTGCACAAAAAGATTTCCTGGGGAATGATACCTGGATACTTACCTAAGGATTATTTCCTGGCCCTGAATTCCTGAGGGACAATACTTGGACACATAACTAAGGACTAAAAACTGTATAAAAGACTTGAGCCACTACTGGCTTGGTAGAAGAAAAACGCAGAAGAAAAACAGAGATGAAGGAAAACACAGAAGAACCATGCTGCTGAGAAGGAAAAGCCCAGGACAATGCTGGTCCGGAGAAAAGAGGCCATGGAGCCTGGAAGAAGCAGACTGAACCCTCTCTCCGTGTCCTAAGATCTGCCTGCTGCAACTCATGCAGCTGAAGAGGCTGCCCAGAGGACCACATCTCTTCTCCAGCCAAAGCCTCAGCACCCTTGCTCTACAGACCCAACATCTCCTGCAGCACCTTTCCTCCACAGACTTGAACTGTCTTGGGTGGGTGAGGGGTGTGGTAATATAATTCCTTTCCTCTTCTCTATTTTCTCCCTCTCCCCTTCTTATTTCCACTTTATTTATGTAATAAATAATCTAGCTGCTGATATTTTGGCCTCGTTTGTGCCTCTAATTTCACAACACAGGAATATTCAAAAGAACTTGAGTCTCTTTCCCTCTCCGGACCGAGACAGCTAGGGATCTAGAAGGAAGGGGGACCCAAGAGAACTGGTTAATATTCAAACATCACCTCCTCCAAGCTCAAGAAAAATGTATTCCCTTGAAAAAAAAATAATCAAGTAAGGGAGGCATAAGACCTGCATGGATAAGCAAGGAGCTCTTAGAAAAACTCAAAAAGAAAAAGGATGTTTATAATATGTGGGGAAAAAAGTCTGGAGGATTTCAGAAACATTGCCAGAGAATGCAGAGATGGAACAATAAAGGCCAAGGCCCTCTTGGAACTAAGTCTTGTCAGGGGGGTGAAAGAGAACAAGAGCTTTTTCAAATACATCAGTGACAAAAGGAAGGGCAGAGAGGAGGTGGGCCCACAACTGAATGATATGGGAGATATGGTAACTGATTATGCAGAGACGGCAGAGTTGCTGAATGACTTCTTTGCCTCAGTCTTTACTCCTAAGACCAGCCCTCAGGAACCTCAGTCTCTGGAAGCAAGGGAGCAGAACTAGAGGGAAGAGCACACTCCACTAGTCAGTCAGGACCAGGTTAGAGATCTCTTGTACCAACTGAAGATACACAAATCCATGGGCCCTGATGGGGTGCATCCATGAGTGCTAAGAGATCTGGCTGATGCTGTTGCTGAACCTCTCTCCATCATTTTTGAAAAGTCATGGAGAACAGGAGAGGTGCCTGATGACTTGAAGAAAGCAAATGTCACTCCAGTCTTCAAAAAAGGCAAGAAGGAGGACCCTTCTGATAGCCTCCTATGAAACCATGACCAAATGGGTAGATGAGGGAAGAGCAGTGGATGTCATATACCTTGACTTCAGTAAAGCTTTTGATACTGCCTCCCATAACATCCTCATAGAAAAGCTCAGGAAATGTGCATAGATGGCTGGTCTGTGAGGTGGATTGAAAACTGACTCAACAACAGAGTTCAGAGGGTCTTCATCAGTGGCACAGAGGGTGTTCCCCAGGGATCAGTACTGGGCCCAGTTGTGTTCAGTATCTTTAAGGTCATTAAACCTGGATGAGGGGATTGAGAGTACCCTCAGCAAGTTCACTGATGATACAAAACTAGGTGAGAGGTGGTCAACACCCCATCAGGCTGTGCTGCCATCCAACAAGAGCTGGGTGAAAGCAAACCTCATGAAGTTCAATAAGGACAAGTGCAGCGCCTTGTATCTGGAGAGGAATAACAGCAGGCACCAGTACAAGCTAGGGGTTACCCTGTTGGAAAGCAGCTCCATGGAGAAAGTCCTTGGAGTGCTGGTGGACAGCAAGTTCTCCATAGAACAACAATGTGCCCTTGTGACCAAGAGAGCCAAAGGTATCCTGGGGTGCATCAAGAAAAGTGTGTCCAGCAGGTCTAAGGAGGTTCTTCTCACTCTCTACTCTGCCCTGGTGAGACCACACATGGAATACTGTGTCCAGTTTTGGGCTTCCCAGTTCAAGAGAGGCAGAAACCTGCTGGAAAGAGTCCCACGAGCATGATTAGGGGACTTGAGCATCTCCCCTATGATGAGAGACTGAGAAACCTGGGGCTGTTTAGTCTTGAGAAGACTGAAAGGGGATTTCATCAATGTCTATAAATATTGAGGGGTGGGTGTCAAATGGAGGGGGCCAATTTCTTTTTGGTGGTACATAGTAATAAGACAAGGAACAATGGGTACAAGCTCAAACATAGAAGATTTCACCTCAACATGAGGAGAAACATGTAAAGAACAATGAGGGTGATGGAGCAATGAAACAGAGAGGTTGTGGTCTCCTTCTCTGGACACATTCAAAATCTGCCTGGATGCATTCCTGAGTGGATGCATACCTTAGGTGATCTTGCTTTGGCAGAGGGATAAGACCCAATGATCTCTGGAAGTGCCTTCCAACCTCTAATGTTCTAGGATTCTGTGATTCAGTACCGGCTTCTGCCAAGACAGAGTGTTGACTGTGAAGGACCTCTGCTCTAATCCAGTATGATAACTTCAGGGTTTCTTGTCTCACAGCTCATCTAACATCACACGCAAACTGAATGAGTTAAAAATAATAGAATAGATAAGCAATTGTTAACACCAGCATTTATGTTTGAAGCTCCAGAGTAACACTCACTACCCTAGGAAGGCTGTCCCCATGGATGACAGGATTTACAGAAGCCAGACTTCAAAGACTCTCAAGGGGAACCATCAACTGCACTCAACTTCCAGCCACACAGTTAAGGAGGGATTTCAGGTTAAATCCTTGGTCCCAAGTCTGAAAAGCTCAATTGCTTTCAACTGCATTTGAATAAAGCAGGATTATAGGAGCAAATAAACAAATATTTGCTAAAGTATGTGTATCTGATGTGAACAGCTAAAAATAATATGCTGCTTCTATATTACTGTCAATCGTTGCTGAAAAATGAGATTATGCATTTGACCTTAGAAAAATTCAAAGAATCTGAGCTATGCAACACTTAGTTGCAACACTAATATAAACACCTCCAGTTAGTTATCCTGACCATCTAGCACTAGTCAGTAGTGCCTCATTGATTGCTACAAATTTTAGGCATGATACACAGTTAGTAAAGTAAGTAGGACAAACACACTCTAGGGATGAAACTGACTCAGTTTCACATACTGACTCTTCACATCACACAGAGGAATTATTAGACATGCTATAGTTCATAAAATACAGATGGTTGAAAAAAGGAAAGAAAAGGAAAGAAAAGGGAAGGGACGGTACCTAAGGATGAGTATTTGGTTTTGTTTAGTAAAGAACAACAGCGTAGGCTCAGCTCGAAGGCAAAAATTTTTGGTCTTCTCAATACACTGAAACAATGGACAGGTTTCAAAAGTGTTTTGCAAGTTTGTTGATGTCACCGGTTGGGGCTGTCCCCTTAAGAAAAGGAATATGGTGGACGGAAGTTGGTAAATGAAAAGAACAATCTAAACTAATTTCATTGGTAGAGTGGGAGGAAGCACCTTCTGAACTGGGAGTGCAGGAGGGTATCCTGGGCACTCCGGCACTTTTATTTTCAGTCTTGCTTCTGCTCCTCCGCCGAGCAGCAGCAGCTCTCTGTGCTGGGTTTTCCGCCAAGGCTTTGGCCTTGAAACTGATAAACCTGCAAAGGCCTGTATTAACTGCTTTCCAATTAACACATAACTGTTTCTAACTTTTTTTTTCCTCTTTTCTCTCTCTTTCTAACCCGCTCTGGGGAAAAGGGGAGAGAGGGGGAAGCGGAGGTGAGGAACCCCCTCAGCAGAGGGGGGAACTCTCATTTCTGTGCTACTCTGTTGTATATCTTTGTATATATTGTAAATATTGTAAATTTGTATATATTCCCCTGCATATTCTACATTGCTTTGTAAATATACAGCTCCACTGCTTTGCTAATTCAGCTGTGAGGTTTTTTTTCCCCTTCAATTTTCTTTCCCTTTAATTTACAGGGGGGAGAGAGGAGGCTTTTGGGCCTTACCCTTCCAACCCCACGACATTTTTTTTTCTTGGCTTACCCAAAGTGCGGCAGATAATTAGTTTAATTTATTACTTGATTGATTTAGTGTTTTCTAGCTGAATTAGCAAACATGAAGGTGTTGTGGTTTGTGGAGCGATTATTCTTTTCAATTTTCGGGGCTCTGGTTTACAGATATTGTTTGGGTTTGATTTTGGATTACCTGGGTAAATATTTGGTGCGGACAATTTATATGTGGGTTATGTATAGAGTTAGACTATGGTACGGAAAATGTGTGGATTTCTTATGGCCAGCAAGATACAGAAATGTTACCTCCACCACTCTCCCAATTGAGATAAAGGGTTTTAAGATTCCACCGGAGGAGAGAGTAACTTTAGGTGATGCCTGGGATCCAAAGGTGATTTATTTCATGTGTATAATCCTGCTCTCAGTGATAATTAACGTGTATCTCCTGATCTCTTTGCGGCGAGAGAGAAAGGTGTCCAGGGCGTGTTTTGTTATTAAAACTAGATCAAAAAGAAAACGCCGTGGCTCTGGATCAGTCCCAGAGTCATCTAGTGATGAGGAGTGTGCAGAATCTCTGTCAGTTAAAAAGAGGGCTAAAAAGTTAATTGGTAAATCAGCTCTAAATGACTTTTCTGCTGATTCTAGCAAGCTGCCAAGGGTGGCGGATGGTATCAACATGGCGCCTACTTCTTCTCCTCCTCCTTCTTCTCCGTCAGCCATTAATGGAGCAACGTCATTTCCGCCCACTCTCTCGGTGGGACCGGAAGTCACTGCCCCAGCAGCTGATTTATCTCAGGACCTGTCAGCTTCTATTAAGGTGGCTGTAAATTCAAACACAGCTCCAGTTAAGGTGGCTCCTTTAAAGACTAGAGGTGGAAAGGGCAAAAATGGAGAAGAAGAGCTGGAGACTGATCCTGGTGAGGGGCCCTCTACTCTAAGAAATCCTGCTGAGGAGGAAGAGAACGTTTGTTTAAAAGATCTAGCTAACCTAGTGAGAACAAGGCAGGATAGAGATGAAGCTAGGAAAGGAGCTGGCAAATGTGGTTCTCAGCTTAAAGAGATCCTTGAGAAAATGACAGCAGGATTATTAGGACAAAAAGTTCAGGGAGAGGAAGAAGAAGGTGATTGTTTAGAATGTTCCTCAGCGCGTGAGGAATTGCGAAATGTCCGTAAAGATTTCACCAGGGCAGATAAGGAGCCAGTTCTAGCTTGGCTTAGTAGATGTTATGATACAGGTGCTCCAGCTCTAACAGTTGGAGACAAGTCAGCAGCTCAGTTAGGAACTCTCTCAAGGGATAATGGAATAGATAGACATCTAGCAAGGGCTCTCGGTAAGGTTAATCTGTGGATATGCCTTTTAATGGCGGTTGCCCTGAGATACCCTTCCCGAGATGATCTTCCATGGAATCCTAAACCCTGGACTACCATAGATGAGGGAATTAAGCATTTGAGAGAATTTGCTGTTAGAGAGCTACTCTATGGTGAACATGAAACTCTGAATCCTGATGACATTCCTGTGGGTATTGGTCTTGCTAAAAAGATCATCAAACTTGCTCCTTCCAATTATGCAAACATTCTGGCAAGCAGAATTGTGTCAAGAAATTATGGTGGAGCTTCTCCTACGGTTGGCCAATTCAGTGATCAAATGAGACAATTGGAGGATAGCATGACACGTGGTTCTTTGGTTTCGGCCATTAAAACTATGTCTGGAGATATACAGAATTGCATAAGAGAGTTAAAGGATGAATTTAGAAATTCCATATCCCAATTGGCACAAAGGGATAATTTCAATTCTTCCTCCAGGTGGGTACAAGTTTCATCTGTGAGGAATACACGTCCTCCAAGGAGGTCATTCCAAAACAGGTCATTCCAAAACAGACCACCAAGGCAATCACGTAGAACTATTTGGATAACTCTGCATGATCAGTTTGGTGAGAACATGAACCGCTGGGATGGCCAACCAACTTCTAATCTTTTCAGGAGATGGAGGGAATTGCAAAATGGCAAAACCCGAGGTAGCAATACCAGAAGGGTAGCTGTTACTTCCACAGTTCCCCAGAACAACTCTACTAGTTTCAACAGTGGCTCCAGTTGTAACATGCAAAGTTATAACCCTGCAAACTATGTGCAATGCACATGTGCGCATGTTCCCCATAACTAGGGGTGCCCTGCCTCCCGCCAGGGGGAGGAGAGGGATAACAGAGATAATAGAATCTATTGGGATGTGTACATCCAGTGGCCTGGCACTTCACAATTTCGGAAGTACAGGGCCTTGGTTGACACAGGAGCTCAGTGCACCATAATGCCATCAAATTATCAGGGATCAGAGTCTATAACTATTCTGGGAGTCACTGGTGGATCTCAAGAGTTAATTAAGGTGGAGGTTAATATAAGTTTAACTGGTAAACAATGGAGGAAGCATACAGGTGTGACCGGACCTGATGCACCTTGTATTTTGGGAATTGATTTTCTGAGAGAAGGGCGTTTCAAAGACCCTAGAGGTTACAAATGGGCTTTTGGAGTAGCTTCAATAGAAATTGATGAACAAAAGTTGAAGCTGTCTGCTAGACCTGAGCTTTCTGATGAATCTGCAGTTGTGGGACAACATAAGATACAGGACATTAAATTGCCGGTTGCTTCTCAGACTGTGCATCACAGACAATACAGAACCAACCATGACTCTTTGTTGCCCATTCAGAATCTGATTCGTCAGTTGGAGAGTCAGAAAGTCGTCAGCAAAACTCATTCACCTTTCAACAGTTCAGTGTGGCCTGTGCAGAAGCAGAATGGAGACTGGCGTCTGACAGTAGACTACCGAGCCCTAAATGAAGTGACACCACCTAGGAGTGCAGCAGTGCCAGACATAATGGAGCTACAGTATGAGCTGGAATTCAAAGAGGCCAAATGGTATGCTACTATAGACATTGCTAATGCATTTTTCTCTATTCCCATAGCAGAGGAATGCAGGCCTCAGTTTGCTTTCACCTGGAGAGGAATCCAGTACACTTTCAACAGATTGCCAATGGGCTGGATCCACAGCTCAAGCATCTGTCATGCAGTGATCCACGATGCTCTGGAGAAAGGCAGTGCTCCAGAACACATCCAGTTCATCGATGATATCATCGTCTGGGGGAAAACTGCTGAGGAAGTCTTCGAGAAAGGTAACAAAATCATTGACATTCTTCTGAGTGCAGGTTTTGCCATCAAGAGAGACAAAGTGAAAGGACCTACCACAGAGATTCAGTTTCTAGGAGTGTGGTGGCAGGATGGACGCCGACACATTCCAGTGGATGTGGTAAATAGAGTCTCTACCATGGCAAGTCCCACAAACAAGCAAGAGACCCTACGTTTCTTGGGGATAGTGGGATTTTGGAGACTGCACATTCCTGGATACAGTCAAATTGTGAAACCTCTGTATGATGTGACTCAAAAGAGAAACCATTTCCACTGGGGACCTGAACAACAAGCAGCCTTTGACCAAATAAAGCAAGAGGTAGTTCAAGCAATGGGTCTGGGACCTGTCTGAGATGGTCCAGACATTAAGAACATTTTGTACACGGCTGCAAGTGACAATGGTCCAACCTGGTGCTTGTGGCAAAAAGCTCCAGGTGAGACACGTGGACGACCTCTTGGTTTCTGGAGTCGAGGTTACAGAGGTTCAGAGGCTAATTATACTCCAACAGAGAAAGAAATTTTAGCTGCCTATGAAGGAGTAAAAGCATCTTCTGAAGTGATTGGAACTGAATCACAACTTCCTCTAGCTCCCAGATTACCAGTTTTGAATTGGATGTTCAAAGGCAAAGGCTCCACACCACATCATGCCACAGACTCAACATGGTCTAAGTGGATGGCTCTGATAACACAGAGAGCTCGAATGGGAAATCTTGAAAGACCTGGTCTAGTGGAGGTGATCTCAAGTTGGCCTGAAGGTATCAACTGTGCTAAACCTCCAGAGGAGAAAGTAACTCGTGCTGAGGAAGCTCCTCCTTACAATGACCTTTCTGATGATGAAAAGAAGTATGCTTTGTTCACAGACGGTTCCTGTCGTCTTGTTGGAAACAAGCGAAGGTGGAAGTCTGCAGTGTGGAGTCCAACACGCTGAGTTGCAGAAGTGAAAGATGGAGAAGGAGAATCCAGTCAGTTTGCAGAGGTAAAAGCTGTCCAGCTAGCTCTCGACGTAGCTGAACATGAGTGATGGCCAAAGCTTTATCTCTACACCGACTCATGGATGGTAGCCAATGCTCTGTGGAGTTGGCTAAAGAACTGGAAGAAGAGTGGTCGGCAGAGGAAAGGAAAACCCATTTGGGCAGCTGAACTGTGGCAGGACATTGCTGATCAAGTCGAGAGAATTCCAGTGAAGGTGAGACACATCGATGCTCACATTCCTAAGAGCAAAGCTACTGAGGAACAGCAACACAACCATCAGGCAGATCTAGCTGCAAGAGTTTCTCAAGTAGACATGGACTCTAATCTTGATCTCGACTGGAAACACCGAGGTGAGATATTCTTAGCTCGGTGGGCTCATGATTCGTCAGGACATCAAGGCAGAGATGCAACATACCAATGGGCTCGTGACAGATCCATAGACATTTCCATGGATGCTATCACACAAGTCATCCATGACTGTGACATTTGTGCTGCTATTAAGCAGGCAAAACGACTTAAGCCCTTGTGGTATGGTGACAGATGGTTCAAGTACAAATATGGTGAAGCTTGGCAGATTGACTACATCACTCTACCATGTTCTCGTTCTGGTAAGCAGTACGTGCTTACTATGGTAGAGGCAAACACTGGATGGTTGGAAACTTATCCAGTTCCACATGCAACTGCACGCAACACCATTCTTGGTCTGGAGAGATAAATCCTGTGGAGACACGGAACTCCAGAGAGGATTGAGTCAGACAACGGAACTCATTTCAAGAACAACCTTGTAAAGAACTGGGCAAAAGAGCACAGTATTGAGTGGATATTCCACATTCCCTACTATGCACCAGCTTCAGGGAAGATTGAACGCTACAACGGTTTGTTGAAGACCACTCTTAAAGCCATGGGAGGTGGACCTGCACATTCAGATTTGCTACGGAAAGTAGAAGGTGATAGAGTTCCTGTTGTTAGAGAAAAGAATCTGTTAGGTAAAACTGCTTGGGTATTTTCACCCTCAGGAGAGGCTAAACCTGTCCGAGGGGTGGTTTCAGCTGAAGGTCCGGGTCGCACTTATTGGGTAATGCAAGAGAATGGTGAAATTCAGTGTATTCCACAAAGAAATTTAACTTTAGCTGAAAGAGGTTAATTTCAAACTGTTGTATAGCTGCATCGCATCCAAAGGAAGATCAATGAGGAAATCTACGGTGCACGAACCCTGAGATCCCTGAGCCCTGAGTCAACTAAGAGACCCTGCGAATCCCTGTTTCCCTTTTCTTTGCTTCGTCAGCGAAGAAATGAACTGTTTTCCATTTTTCTCATTTTCTGATTTTCTTGGACTTTTGAATCATCTACATCTGAGCATAGCCGGAACGGACTATGAACTTTACTCATGAACTGTAAATGTTGTCTTGGATTGGATGGACAGTGTGAACAGCCAATGAAATTGTTTAGAAGGGGTGGACTGTCACCGGTTGGGGCTGTCCCCTTAAGAAAGGGAATATGGTGGACGGAAGTTGGTAAATGAAAAGAATGATCTAAACTAATTTCATTGGTAGAGTGGGAGGAAGCACCTTCTGAACTGGGAGTGCAGGAGGGTATCCTGGGCACTCCGGCACTTTTATTTTCAGTCTTGCTTCTGCTCCTCCGCCGAGCAGCAGCAGCTCTCTGTGCTGGGTTTTCCGCCAAGGCTTTGGCCTTGAAAATGATAAACCTGCAAAGGCCTGTATTAACTGCTTTCCAATTAACACATAACTGTTTCTAACTTTTTTTTTCCTCTTTTCTCTCTCTTTCTAACCCGCTCTGGGGAAAAGGGGAGAGAGGGGGAAGCGGAGGTGGGGAACCGCCTCAGCAGAGGGGGAAACTCTCATTTCTGTGTTACTCTGTTGTATATCTTTGTATATATTGTAAATATTGTAAATTTGTATATATTCCCCTGCATATTCTACATTGCTTTGTAAATATACAGCTCCACTGCTTTGCTAATTCAGCTGTGAGGTTTTTTTTCCCCTTTCCCTTCAATTTTCTTTCCCTTTAATTTACAGGGGGGAGGGAGGAGGCTTTTGGGCCTTACCCTTCCAACCCTACGACAGTTGATAAACTACTTCCAAACCTTTCTTGTTCTTCCATTATTTCTGAAATTGTCACTGGAAAGATCTAATTTCTCCCAGTCATTACCAGCATCCAGTTAGAACTCACAAAGGAGAATTCTTCCTTGTCACTGGTAAAAAAGGCATTGAATCATTAAAAGTATTATCTTTTCTACTGACTTGATTAAGTATAGGAACAAATATTTCAATATTTATGCATTTTTCTAAAGGAAAATCAAGAGCAGAATTTTTGAGTTTGGTGCATTAACAAGCTGCATCCGCAAGTTACAATCCATCAGCAAGTCACAGTCAGTATACATTTACATTGGTGTATTTGTTTCTCAAATATTTCCATTTTGGTGTAAATGCACTTGATTGCAAAATATTATTTTATTGATATTTGCTACTAGTCAATCGCTTAGTTCTTCATTTTTGTTGGCAATATGGCAATATCTGAATGAGAGATGAACTAAACATTGGGGGGGAAATTGACTGAATGCCCAAAAGTAACTGAAGCAAGAGCCTAGAACCAGCAGTTATTATCTCCCCCCACCATCACCTTCCAGACTGAGCAAATTCATTGGAAAGTTAAGGATTTGATTATTAAAACTGTAGCTCTTTCATAGCCAAATAAGGTAAAGTGAAGCTAACAGAGCAAAGGAAGTATGTCCTCTGTATGGATCCCTGTTGAAATCAGTACCATCCCATGCAGACGACAGTTTGTCCTCAGACACAACACAGACAAGTACTGGAGTTCAGAATGTACAACAGGATGGGCTTTTCATCATGCCAAACACTGATCCTTGTAACAAACTCAGGAGGCAGGATGCATTTCTATATTTAGCTTACGTAATACCATTTCCTTAAAATAGGCTTGTTGAGTGAAGGAATTGACATAAATTGGATATATTATAGGAGAGGGATGGCAACAGCAGGTGTCCTGTGTCTTGATCTTAGTAAAAATTTTTACACTGTCTCACATGTCAATCTTACAAGTAACTTGGGGTTTCCTGGTTTAGAGTATGTTATTTTAAGTGGCTGCAAAACAGATTGATAAATTATATCTGTCCTGGGTGGACAAAAAGCCTCAAAATTATTCTGAATCAGACAATGAGGCAGAAGTTAGTAGATCCGGTTCTTTAGGCTTGCTTGAACGTGTCTTAGAGCCAGAATGAGCCAGGTGGGTGTGCTTTTGGCCATGTTTGGAAAGAAGGCTTTCTATAGATTGCAATACCAGGGTTTTATCCCTAGATCTGTGTTGCTACTGGCCATTATTGCCTTGGGAAATCTCTAAGTATCAGCCCAAAGAGCCAGAGCGTCGTCTTGCAATTGTCCACGCTCTGGAAGGAATCACAAGCTTCGCTTGGAAGCTGAACTGTGTTTCAGTTTACCCAGACAAGACAGCAAGGACCCCTCGCTGTTTTCAGTGTTGTAAAGCCCAGAGGACAGACACACATCTTGCCGGGCTGAGTCCCCAGGACAGTTTTGTTTGACTGGAGAAAGGAGCGAGCACTGCTACAAAAGGATTACAGCCGAGAAACCTCCTCTCTACAAGGCTTTCAGCTACCAATCCTTTGGGAACAAATCCTGCCTCAGTAATAAGCTGCAGACACCAACAGAAAGTGAAACGGTGCTCCTGCAGCTTCCACCTGGTCGGCGCCATTTTGGTTTGTCTAGATCTTAACGTGTGCCACGAGGTATCAGGATCAGTGAGTAATTACAATATCTGATTTTTATAAGCATCTATTGAAGGTCTGTTGCCTTAGGGAATTCTGGAGTTTCCCCCTCACACCCCGTTGTGGGCAATCGCCAGCTTCATTGCTGAGGTTGCTTTTCTTTACAGTTTAAAGTGCTGTTTGTTGTTTCTGGATTTTTGTACATATTGTCTAAATTGTTACTTGTTCCTGCTGGTGAGGTATCTGTTCCATGACCCAACCCTTCGAATCTGTAAATAGGTTTTGATTAATGGTTGGTTTTCTCTTGGGACTTTTTTATTAATAACATTATTAATTTTTATTAATTAATCGCCCCATTTATTGATCATTAATTTATCCTTTTATAGACCACAACAATATCACAGGATAGTTAACCATTGCCTGCTATCATGCTAGAAGGATACATGGACAGAAGTTCTGCAAAAGACTTTTCTGGTACTAGGCAGGGTATTTGTTTTCCACGAATGATAAGCCTCTAGGGAAAAAGGAATAATATTTATAGTGTTTGTGTCTGGAACAATTCCGGAAGATGCTGAACACACCAAGAGTGAAGGATAGAGTTTACAACAATTTTTCAAATATTGATTTCACCGATTTAAAACAGCAGATTTGATTCAATAAAGACAATTGCAAAATACTACACTTGGGTAAGACTGATCAAATGTAAAAGCTAGACAGACTGGACACTAGACGGAGTGCTGGTAGGTAGCAAACTGAGCTAATTAATGATGTCAGGCTTTTGTGGAAAAGCTAAATGTTGAAAGTAATGTGGAACAGGTGTGCTGTTGGAGACACCTGAAGTAATATTTACCCCTTTGTATGATGTTAATAGAAACTTAAATGATACTATGTCCAGATAAACTCTGCATTTTATAAAAGACAAGGACAAAGTGGAAACAGTCCAGAGAAAACCAACTGTGGTCTAGCAAATGTGACATGTAAAAAGGCTGAACTAAAAGAAAACCACTGTAAGACATTATAACTATATACAACTGTATAAAAAAATTGCTGCAAAGAAGAAAGGAGTAAAACACTCTCTATGTCTACCAGGAACACAATCAGAAGTAAGAAGTAACAGACATAAATGGCTGTAGAGGAAATGCAGCTTAGACATTAGGGAAGGACGCAGAAGCACTAGCACATACTAGATGAAGGGTTGGAGGAATCTCCATCAATGGCAGTTGTTAAGGGTAGGATAGAAAAACATCCATCAGTAATGAGAAGAAAATTTGAGGACTATATATGGCCCAGAACTGTGTGAGAATTGTAACTTGGAGCTATCTTGCTGAAAGAGAGGCCCTGACAAGAAAACAGGGCAGAGGGATAAGATGTAGAATTAGCAGAGCAAAAAGCTAGCACAAGCAAAACCTTTTGCTCAGGCTGTAGGTTGAACTCAATGCTAGGCCAGCTATCTCACTTGAAACTCTGACTAAACTTGGTCCAGATTTATACATGCATGAGGATTAGAGGACAGAACAAGGGTCAACATAACTAGATGGATTGTTGTGATGACAAATGCACAAATCTCATGGTGCTTTATGATTACCTCCACTACTTGACACTTATCTAAAGGGCAGCGGTACTTAAAGATTATGAAAATGTTTGTTGTTTTACCTAAGTAATAGTGTATCAAAGGATTAACCAGCCAAAGCATATATTTCAGCAAGGTATCTCTCTCTTGTCCAGAAATAACCACTTGATATTTATGAAGACAAATCACTCTGTTCCTATTGCTAAACTGTGGGTGTCTGCCAAAACATAAAACACATGCCAGAGTAACTCAACCAGACACTGCACTATGCGCTTCAAAAAGCTTGCTGCTCCACTGGAGCAGAGTTCAAAGAGTTCACAGAGACTCAAGAGTGTGAACAGAAAAAAAGGAAGCATTTACAAGGAAAATGGTACAAAATCCAAATCTGTGCTCTTGTGGTCCACATGGGGCTGATAAATGACCAGAGGAATGAGACATTTGATAAGCTATCTATCCCTCTCCAAAGCTTAATGTTGCTCAGAATCTATCCAACCAACATACAATAGACTCTACAATTAACAGATTCATATATTTATAGAATGGTTTGGGTTGGGAGGGACCTTGAAGATCATCTAGTTCCAACCCCCTCTGCCAAAGGCAGGGACACCTTCCACTGGACTAGATTGTTTGAGGCTTCATCCAACCTGGCTTTGAACATCTCCAGGGAGGGGGCATCCACGCTCTCCCTGGGAAACCTGTTCCAGTGTCTCATCACCTTTGCTGTAATGACTCCACAATTAGAGTTGAAAGTCATATTGCTATAGTCTTTAAAATACTCTTAAATCATGTTTTCCACTCTAGTAATTCCTTCTTTTCCTATTTTATGCTTTACACTGCACACATTTTTTTTCCAAAGTGGCAAAAAACATTAAAGCTAAAAATTGCAATTTCTAAATCCTTAGGCTCACATTTTGATGAACATTGGTTGCGATGTCTTACAATTGGAAAGGGAGTAATTGAAATTTGTTCTGAATCTGTGTGACTTCATGTCATACATAGGAGTACATATAGACAGAAAGGAACAAAATTCAAACTGGCCAGGTCAGGTCCAGAGTTTGTGCTCACATTAAAATGATCAGAGGACTTAACAGCCCTGTACTATGGGCTGACTCTGAGTCAGTATATGCATGTCTCTTGATACTTGGATGCTACCCTTTCACATCACCTCCTTTCCCTTTTCATGCTTTTGCTCCTGCTCCACCTTCTGTCTTAGCTGTCAGTCTGAACATATGTCTTCAGCATAATTCTTCTCAAGCAAAATTAATTTTGAGGGAGATAACAAGAGATATCTCCTTCAAAATTTTGAAGGAGATATCAACTTTAAAAAAAGGCAACAGGTGCAGTATCTGGGATGGACATTTATAATCAAATTATTATACAACTAGGCTATTTCATATTCTTTTTCTAATTCTTACTCTTAACTGAGCTCCTCAAAACTCAGATATTATCTAATTGTACAAGCTTTTGAGCACACAAAGGGGCATGTGAATTTTTTTTTTTCAAACTGTATTTATTGGCTCGGTTAAAAAGTGCTACCTCCTCCCATAATAGATATCACTCTTACAATAAGAAATCAAAAAATTAGACTTGTGGACCTTGAAAATCAAGGTCCGTACCAAAATTCCCACTGCACATATGGAATAAACCTTAACACTTTTTCCTTGCTTTTTATTTCCTACTTGAAAGAACAGCTCCAATAAGGGAATACCTCAGACATCCCATGATTAAAACAACTGATTTCCTTGTTTGGTAAAAGCATTATAATTTTTAAATAAAAACATCTACTGAAACTCCTCCTCTGTCTTAATATAGCCTTTATATCCAATATCAACAGCATCTTTACATCCTTGTAAGTTGTATCAAAGCTCAGCGGAGTTTGATGCTTAGAATGTATCTTCTAAAAGGCTTTAAACTGCCAGGATATCAAATGTTGTAACTTCCTCACTGGGCCCAACTCTCACAGAGGTGAGGTCAGAGAAGCCTTGGTGACAGCCTTGTGGCTGAGACCTCAGGTTTCTGCTCTGTGACTGCAATTTGAACAGCTCTTCACAGAGCAGCTGGGACTAGACAGTCACCAAGTCTTTGTGTATTTACCAGTGACAGGCAAATAGGAATGACAGAGAAGTTTCAGAGCAAACAGGAATACTCCTTTAGCAATGGCTCTGCTTCAGGTAGCAGAGATGTAATTAAGAGAAAAAAAATCTGTGACCTGCTCTGCATGTAACTGTGCTTTGCTTCTGAAAGGCAGAATAGTCATCCCATGCATGGAGCTCAGGCTAGTAGACTGGCTGCAAGACAGCAAACGTCATCTGGAATCGTAAATTGTAGGACTGTGCAGAGCACAAGCATACAAAAGCTTTTTGAACAGATTAGGGAGTTACAGCCTTAGGTGGCACAGTAGGAGTAGAGGCTATGATGAAGAATGGAGAGCAGGAGCATGACACACAATAATGCCTATCCAGGATTAAAACTTGGGAGTATAAATGAAAAACATAAAAGATTGCAAAGCTGCCTGGTAATGACAAAATAGAACAGATGAATCAGCATCAGGTGCAAATGTCCTGTTAACAGGCTTGTTGTCCTGAAAAGAAGTGAAGAAACAACAGTCTTATCCTTACAAAAATTATTCTAGTCCAAGAGACAAAAAGGAAAATGAGGGTACACTTTGGACTGGGCAAAAACTATAGACTCCTGTAATGTTAGTCCACTTTCCAATGGGAAAGGGTTGTATAGGTTTCAGTTCAGGTTTGTAGTATAGCACTATTATTTGCACTAATAGTTAAGCAGGCAATCAGCTAGTATTCTATTTTGACAGCATAGTTGGGAAGGTATTGTTTAGGAATGCTAGAGAAGACTGCAAAGAAAAAAAGTCCACACCGGTACTGGGTACATGAACAATTTACACTTCCATGGCAAAACATACAAAGAAATATTTATGTTGACTATTCATACATTAATTTGAGGAACGTGGGTAAAAGTAGCAACACATCTAGTACTTTCACTGAAGAGAAGAAACTAGGTATTAACATTACTGAAACTCTCTGGGATGAATCACAAGAAGTTAACTCATTGACTGAGGAGCAAGGAATGCATGAGAGACAGAGCGAATGGCCAGTGTCTATTCGGGATATCATTACCAGAGTTAGAGTTACTGCTAAATCCAAACAGCAGGAGAGAGGACATAAATGGATTACTGTGTAGCTGGTAAAGGGCGAAAGGAATCTGCTCAGGGTCTATTGGAAAGCATCAAGGTGAAGAAAAACAGAGAACAGAATTTGTTACTTGTCAAATACCTGCATGTTGTATATTGGGAGAGTAATGAGAGGGGTTTCATGAGGCTAATAATCACAGTATCACAGTATCACTAAGGTTGGAAGAGCCCTCAAAGATCATTGAGTCCAACCCGTTACCACAGACCTCATGACTAGACCATGGCACCAAGTGCCACATCCAGTCTCCTCTTGAACACCTCCAGGGATGGTGACTCCACCACCTTCCTGGGCAGCCTGTTCCAATGACAAATGACTCGCTCCATGAAGAACTTTCTCCTCACCTTGAGCCTAAACTTCCCCTGGCACAGCTTGAGACTGTGTCCTCTTGTTCTGGTGCTGGTCGCGTGGGAGAAGAGACCAACCCCTTCCTGGCTACAACCACCTTTCAGGTAGTTGTAGAGGGCAATGAGGTCACCCCTGAGCCTCCTCTTCTCTAGACTAAAAAATCTCAGCTCCCTCAGCCTCTCCTCATAGGGCTTGTGCTCAAGGCCTCTCCCCTGCCTCATTGCCTTTCTCTGGACATATTCAAGTGTCTCGATGTCCTTCTTAAACTGAGGGGCCCAGAACTGGACACGGTACTCAAGGTGCAGCCTAACCAAAGCAGAGTACAGGGGCACAATGACTTCCCTGCTCCTGCTGGCCACACTATTGCTAATGCAGGCCAGGATGCCATTGGCCTTCTTGGCCACCTGGTGTGACCGTTTGAGGCTGTGCCCTTAAGAAAGGGAATATGGTGGACGGAAGTTGGTAAACGGAAGGAATAATCTAAACTAATTTCATTGGTGAACTAATTTCATTGGTGAAGTTCATTGGTGAACTGGGAGTGAACTGAGCATTTCTAGGACTTTTCTATCAGTCTTGCTTCCGCCTCTCCACAGTGCAGCAGCTTTCTGTGCTGGGCTTTCTGCCAAGGCTCCGGCCTTCAAACTGACAAACTTGATAAGGCCTGTATTAACTGCTTTTCCAATTAACACAAAACTGCTTCTAACATTTTTTTTCCCCTCTCTTTTCTCTCTCTTTCTATCCCACTCTGGGAAAAGGGGGGGGAGAGAGGGGAGAGCGGAGGTGGGGAACCCCCTCTCTGCCGAGGGGGGTTACTCTCATTTCTGTGTTACTCTGTTGTATATCTTTGTATATATTGTAGATATTGTAAATTTGTAAATATTCCCCTGCATACCCTACATTGCTTTGTAAATATAGCTCCACTGCTTTGCTAATTCAGCTTGTGATTTTTTTTTTCTTTCCCTTCAAGTTTCTTTCCCTTTACCTTACAAGGGGGAAGGGAGGAGGCTTCTCGGCCTTACCCTTCCACCCACCACATCATTTTTTTATTGGCGCCCAACGTGGGGCAGATAATTAGTTTAATTTATTATTTGATTGATTTAGTGTTTTCTAGCTGAATTAGCAAACATGAAGGTATTGTGGTTTGTGGAGCGATTATTTTTTTCAACTTTTGGGGCTCTGGTTTACAGATATTGTTTGGGTTTAATTTTGGATTACCTGGGTAAATATTTGGTGCGGACAATTTATATGTGGGTTATGTATAGAGTTAAATTATGGTATGGAAAATGTATCAATATCTTATGGCCAGTGAGATACAGGAATGTTACCTCCACCACTCTCCCAATGGAGATAAAGGGTTTTAAGATTCCGCCGGAGGAGAGAGTAACTTTAGGTGATGCCTGGGATACAAAGGTGATTTATGTGATGTGTATAATTCTGCTGCTGGTGATAACTAATGTGTTTTCTCTGTATTCCTTGTGGCGAGAGAAAAAGGTGTCCAGGGCGTGTTTTGTTATTAAAACTAGATCAAAAAGAAAACGCCGTGGCTCTAGGTCAGTCCCAGAGACATCTAGTGATGAAGAGTGTGCAGAACCCGTGTCAGTTAAAAAGAAGGCTAAAAAGTTAATTGGTAAAGCAGCTCTAAATGACTTTTCTGCTGATTCTAGCAAGCAGCCAAGGGCATCGGCTGGTATCAACATGGCGCCTACTCCTTCTCCCACTCCTTCTCCTTCTTCTTCTTCTCCGTTGGCCATTAACGGAGCAACGTCACTTCCGTCCACTCCCTCGGTGGGACCGGAAGTCACTGCCCCAGCAGCTGATTTATCTCAGGACCTGTCAGCTTCTATTAAGGTGGCTGTAAATTCAAACACAGCTCCAGTTAAGGTGGCTCCTTTAAAGACTAGAGGTGGAAAGACCAAAGATGGAGAAGAAGAGGAGCTGGAGACTGATCCTGGTGAGGGGCCCTCTACTCTAAAAGATCCTGCTCAGGAGGAAGAGAAGGTTTGTCTTAAAGATCTAGCTAACCTAGTGAGATCAAAGCAGGATAGAGATGAAGTTAGGAAGGCAGCTGGCAAAGGTGGTTCTCAGCTTAAAGAGATCCTTAGGAGAATGGCAGCAGGATTATATGGGCAAAGAATTCAGGGAGATGAAGATGAAGATGATATTTTAGAATGTTCTTCTCCACGGGAGGAATTGCGAAATGTCCGTAAAGATTTCACCAGGGCAGATAAGGAGCCAGTTCTAGCTTGGCTTAGTAGATGTTATGATACAGGTGCTTCAGCTCTAACAGTTGGAGACAAGTCAGCAGCTCAGTTAGGAACTCTCTCAAGGGACAATGGAATAGATAGACATCTAGGCGAAGCTCTCGGTAAGGTTAATCTGTGGATACGCCTTTTAATGGCGGTTGTCCTGAGGTACCCTTCCCGAGATGATCTCCCATGGAATCCTAAACCCTGGACTACCATAGATGAGGGAATTAAGCGCTTGAGAGAATTTGCTGTTAGAGAGCTACTCTATGGTGAACATGAAACTCTGAATCCTGATGACATTCCTGTGGGTATTGGTCTTGCTAAAAAGATCATCAAACTTGCTCCTTCCAATTATGCAAACATTCTGGCAAGCAGAATTGTGTCAAGAAGTTATGGTGGAGCTTCTCCTACGGTTGGCCAATTCAGTGATCAAATGAGACAATTGGAGGATAGCAGGACACGTGGTTCTTTGGTTTCAGCCATTGAAACTCTGTCTGGAAAGATTGAGAATTGCATGAAGGATCTGAAAGATTCCATATACCAATTGGCACAGAAGGATAATTTCAATTCTTCCTCCAGGTGGGTACAAGTTTCATCTGTGAGGAATACACGTCATCCAAGGAGGTCATTCCAAAACAGGACATTTTAAAACAGGTCATTCCAAAACAGACCACCAAGGCAATCACGTAGAACTATTTGGATAACTCTGCGTGATCAATTTGGTGAGAACATGAACCGCTGGGATGGCCAACCAACTTCTAATCTTTTCAGGAGACTGAGTGTGAGGGTCTAATAAGTTTGTCTCTCTCTATGTGAGTCAACAAAGATAAAGTGATAGCAGAGCCACTGCAAAGAAGGTGGAAAGAATCCTGTCCACCAATCCTGGATGCAAATCAGCTTGTGATTGCATCGTGATAACACGGGACTACAACAATGGACCCAAGGACCCAGCCATCACACCTTTAGGGCAAGATAATCACCACCTGTTTCCTGAGCTTTGTCTGGATGGAGACAGGGTAGACGGAGATTCCCCCCTCCTCCAGCCAGGGTCTTGCCCAAACACACAGATTTCCTGCCACTGGAATTCCTGAGGGACAATATTTTGACTACATACCTAAGGACTAAAAAACTGTATAAAAGACTTGAGCAACTACTGGTTTGTAGAGAGAAACACAAGAGAGAAACAAAGGAGAGAAACAGAGGAGAAAAACGGGGAGAAAAATGGAGATGAAGAAAAACACAGGAGACGGGCCAGGCCGCTGAGAAGCCGGGACAATGCTGCTCCGGAGAACAGAAGCTGCCCGGAGGACCACAGTTCCAGCCCTCTACAGACCCAGGCTGCCCAGAGGAGCCTCAGCACTGTTCCTGTATCAACCCAACATCTCCCCAGAGGACCACAGCTGTTCTCCAGCAAAAGCCTCACCACGGTGTCTCTACAAACCCAACATCTCCTGCAGCACCTTTCCTCCATAGACTTTATCTTGGGGGGGATGAGGGGTGTGGTAATATAATTCCTTTCCTCTTCTATCTCTCGTCTCTCTCTCTCTCTCTTTTCTCCCTTTCCCTTCTTATGTCCACTTTCTCTATTTTCTCCCTCTCCCTTTCTTATTTATGTAATAAATAGTCTAGCTGTTGATACTTTGGCCTCGTTTGTGCCTTTAATTTCACAACACGGGAATATTTAAAAGAACTGTGTCTCCGGACCGAGGCAGTTAATGTCTCCGGACCGTGACATTTAAATGGCGTAGTCGGCAGGATTCCCGTGCAGTGAAAAGTATCACAGCAAAATTATTGCATTTCTGAGAACCCCAAAATGTGTGTGTGTGCCTGAGACGTACTTTTAGTACGAAGCGAGAGTGGAGTCCAGATTCGCGTTTCCACTCGCCCGCGAGGGAAGTGGCCGGAGAAGGACGAAGCGAAATTTTCAGAGAGACTGTGTGGGAGTTCTCAAAAGCTTTAAATGTGTGTGCTTTCTCGGGGAAGATTATCCGGGGTACAACTGTTGGTTTTATAGTGTGACCTCCTCGAGAATCCTCTGTACCCTGCTTTAAATTTGTGTGTGCATTCCCGGGGAAGATTATCTGGGGTACAAATGTTGACTTTATAGTGTGACCTCCCCGAGAATTCTCAGTACCCTCTTTTAGGAAACCCAGTGTTGGTGATATTTGTAAAGTGTGGCTTTCCCGAGAAGCCCAGTATTGCAGCAAAAGTTGAGAAACTTCTGCCGGTGTGTGTTCTCTCAGGGAAACAGAGTGACTCTTCCCTAAGAATCACAAGGTTGTTATCCTAGTGTAACAAAAAAATTTTGAGGTACAAAAGCTGAGAAGCTTTTGCAAGTGTGGATTCACTCAGGGAAATAGTGTGACTTCCTTGAGAAGCCCAGGTTGTTGTTGTTTTTTTTTTTGTGTGTGACCTCTCCTGAGAAATCTATTGTGCATTTTTCCTGGAGAAGATTATTTTGGAGTAAGCCTTTTAAAAGTGTACGTTTTTCCAGGGGAGGTTTTGCTGGTACAAACAGTGTTTTGATCTGACTTCCCTGTGAAACTTAGTGCCCTATTAAGAAATGCTTTGTGAAACAAAAGAGATGGCCGGGAGTGAGAAGCTTTTTAACCTTTTAGAAGTTCACGGTGCCCGCCCATCTGTACAGGTACTTGACTGGGCCCGTGAAAATTGGCATAATTTCCAGAGTGTGGCTGATAGAATTGTGGCCCTGCAGAAAGATGCACGAGCAAAAGCCGGGAAAGGCAAAGGTTTTATTTGTGCGATTTTAGGTGCCTGTTTAGCCGCCTCAGTGAAGGAGAAAGAGGAATGGCATGAACAGGAAAATATAACTATTTCCTCTTTGCAGGACTTAGTTTCGTCACTACAAAGCCATGTTGCCACTTTGAAAGATGTAGTGGCAGATCTTAAAATTCAATTGGAAAAGGAGAGGAGGCAAAATTCGTATTTGGACTCAAAAGAGGGTGTGAATTACTTGGAGTCTGCCCCTATGTGCCCTCAGGCAGAATTGACAGCGGCTAAGGAAGCTGCTGCGCATATCAGACCTCTCATTAAAACTGAAGTTTTATATGAGGATGGGGAGGTTACCCCCACTATCACAACCAAAGAAACGCCTTTCTCCTACACTGAATTGGCCAAAATTCGTGCAGAATTTGCACGCTCTGCTGAGGAATCTGAGGTGGAATATGTCTGGCGAGTTTCAAAAACTGGAGGTGATCAGATTCTGTTAACAGAAGCTGAAGCCATGGGCTATTGGGGTGATAATGTTTTTCTAACTACAAAAAACAGAAGTGGACCCTGGAGTCTTACGCAAAGGGCTGCCTATTGGGCAGGGGGGTTTGATCCAAAGGAGAGGGGTGAACCCCTAATTCTGCGGGGAGGGATGAATCAGATAATGGAGAATGTGCAAAAAGCTGCATGCCTGCAGATGATATATGAAAGGGAACTAAAACATAATTTTGAATCCCCTCTTTCTGTCCTGGTGGATGCAAACAGAATGACTCCTTTGATCAGGGGTCTCAATGACTTGCTTAAAATAAGAGGTATTCAGCTTCAAAAGGAAATAGCTAATACCCCACTTTCTTCCAGGACATGGCAAGACGTGGGGAGGGAGTTACTAGATTATGCTAGGCAGTATAGTATACCTGAGGAAATGAAAAAACCTCAAACTAGAGGCTTGAGACATGTGAAAATGACTCACCCACCAAGCCCCCAGGGCCAGATGCGCCTTATTCCTAGTAGGCACCTGGCTAAAGGCAGGGAACACTTGAATACCCGGCAATATTGGTGGGGGATGGGCCAGAAGAAAGGTATTCCAAAAGAAGTGGTTGATGGGGTAGCCACGAGGCAATTAGAAATCATTGTGCAATGTTGGCCCGAGCCTAAAAAGAGGGCTGAGGTCACTGCTCCCCTCTTGGTGGGACCATTTGATGAGGGGAGGGATATGGCCCCCAGGGCAACCAAGGGCTTCACTTCCCAGTGGTGAATTGGGGGGTGAAGCATGAATCAGGAGATCACCAAAAAATTGTACTTGGTTTGGAAAAAGGCCTTTGTTTGTGTTTAGCTTGGCTTTGAGAGAACCTGAAACAATCAACGATACTTACAGGCCCATTCAAAGTAATTATCACCTGAGAGGGTGGCTCTGAATGGTAACCTGGAAATACCAGTTTTGTATGTTTCAAGGTTGTGTTTCTTATTTAAGTTCTAATGCTAAATTTAAGTTCTAATGCTGAAGACTACCTGATGTATTGTCAGAAGGACTTGTCTTGCTATAATATGGAAGACTTCTCAAGCTTTGCATCACAGAAGACATCTCTTCAAGGACTGTACTTTTCATAACCCCGCAGACATTCAGATCTGGACGGAAGCTCTCACTTCAATTCCAAACTGAAGGACTGACGGGGTGGGGGGGGGTATGAGTTTGTTTGTTCTCCTGCCTTCCAGGAGGAACAAGGATGCTTTCACCTTGTGTAATTACCTGGTTTAATTTTGTTATAATTGTCAATCTTGTATAAATCCCTGTTGCATACAGTGATTCAACATGTAGTGTCCAATATGCAGTTTGTGTCTAATGATGGTGTACAACAGATTTGTGCTGTTAGCCAATCAAAACTTATGTCTATTGCAAAAATTGTTTAAAACTTCTTTCCTTCCTTTTCCACTTCTTTCCTTTCTTTTCTTTCTTTCTTCCTTTTATCTTTGATTGACGGGGTGGTGTGAGGGTCTAATAAGTTTGTCTCTCTCTATGTGAGTCAACAAAGATAAAGTGATAGCAGAGCCACTGCAAAGAAGGTGGAAAGAATCCTGTCCACCAATCCTGGATGCAAATCAGCTTGTGATTGCATCGTGATAACACGGGACTACAACAATGGACCCAAGGACCCAGCCATCACACCTTTAGGGCAAGATAATCACCACCTGTTTCCTGAGCTTTGTCTGGATGGAGACAGGGTAGACGGAGATTCCCCCCTCCTCCAGCCAGGGTCTTGCCCAAACACACAGATTTCCTGCCACTGGAATTCCTGAGGGACAATATTTTGACTACATACCTAAGGACTAAAAAACTGTATAAAAGACTTGAGCAACTACTGGTTTGTAGAGAGAAACACAAGAGAGAAACAAAGGAGAGAAACAGAGGAGAAAAACGGGGAGAAAAATGGAGATGAAGAAAAACACAGGAGACGGGCCAGGCCGCTGAGAAGCCGGGACAATGCTGCTCCGGAGAACAGAAGCTGCCCGGAGGACCACAGCTCCAGCCCTCTACAGACCCAGGCTGCCCAGAGGAGCCTCAGCACTGTTCCTGTATCAACCCAACATCTCCCCAGAGGACCACAGCTGTTCTCCAGCAAAAGCCTCACCACGGTGTCTCTACAAACCCAACATCTCCTGCAGCACCTTTCCTCCATAGACTTTATCTTGGGGGGGATGAGGGGTGTGGTAATATAATTCCTTTCCTCTTCTATCTCTCGTCTCTCTCTCTCTCTCTCTTTTCTCCCTTTCCCTTCTTATGTCCACTTTCTCTATTTTCTCCCTCTCCCTTTCTTATTTATTTAATAAATAGTCTAGCTGTTGATACTTTGGCCTCGTTTGTGCCTTTAATTTCACAACACGGGAATATTTAAAAGAACTGTGTCTCCGGACCGAGGCAGTTAATGTCTCCGGACCGTGACACTGAGGGAATTGCAAAGTGGCAGAACCCGAGGTAGCAATACCAGAAGGGTAGCTGTTACTTCCACAGTTCCCCAGAACGACTCTTATGGTTCCAACAGTGGCTCTAGTTATAACATGCAAAGTTATAACTCTGCAAACTATGTGCAATGCACATGTGCGCATGTTCCCCATAACTAGGGGTGCCCTGCCTCCCGCCAGGGGGAGGAGAGGGATAACAGAGATAATAGAATCTATTGGGATGTGTACATCCAGTGGCCTGGCACTTCACAATTTCGGAAGTACAGGGCCTTGGTTGACACAGGAGCTCAGTGCACCATAATACCATCAAATTATCAGGGATCAGAGTCTATAACTATTCTGGGAGTCACTGGTGATCTCAAGAGTTAAGTAAGGTAGAGGTTAATATAAGTTTAACTGGTAAACAATGGAGGAAGCATACAGTTGTGACCGGACCTGATGCACCTTGTATTTTGGGAATTGATTTTCTGAGAGAAGGGCGTTTCAAAGACCCTAGAGGTTACAAATGGGCTTTTGGAGTAGCTTCTATAGAAATTGATGGACAAAAATTGAAGCTATCTGTCAGACCTGAGCTTTCTGATGAATCTGCAGTTGTGGGACAACACAAGATACAGGACATTAAATTGCCGGTTGCTTCTCAGACTGTGCATCACAGACAATACAGAACCAACCGTGACTCTTTGTTGCCCATTCAGAATCTGATTCGTCAGTTGGAGAGTCAGAAACTCATCAGCAAAACTCATTCACCTTTCAACAGTCCAGTGTGGCCTGTGCAGAAGCAGAATGGAGACTGGCGTCTGACGGTAGACTACCGAGCCCTAAATGAAGTGACACCACCTATGAGTGCAGCAGTACCAGACATGATGGAGCTTCAGTATGAGCTGGAATCCAAAGAGGCCAAATGGTATGCTACCATAGACATTGCTAATGCATTTTTCTCTATTCCCATAGCAGAGGAATGCAGGCCTCAGTTTGCTTTCACCTGGAGAGGAATCCAGTACACTTTCAACAGGCTGCCAATGGGCTGGATCCATAGCTCAAGCATCTGTCATGCAGTGATCCACGATGCTCTGGAGAAAGGCGGTGCTCCAGAACACATCCAGTTCATCGATGATATCATCGTCTGGGGGAAAACTGCTGAGGAAGTCTTCGAGAAAGGTAACAAAATCATTGACATTCTTCTGAATGCAGGTTTTGCCATCAAACGAGACAAAGTGAAAGGACCTACCACAGAGATTCAGTTTCTGGGAGTGCTGTGGCAGGATGGACGCCGACACATTCCAGTGGATGTGGTAAATAGAGTCTCTACCATGGCAAGTCCCACAAACAAGCAAGAGACCCTACGTTTCTTGGGGATAGTGGGATTTTGGAGACTACACATTCCTGGATACAGTCAGATTGTGAAACCTCTGTATGATGTGACTAGAAAGAGAAACCATTTCCACTGGGGACCTGAACAACAGGCAGCCTTTGACCAGATAAAGCAAGAAGTGATTCAAGCAATGGGTCTGGGACCAGTCCGAGATGGTCCAGACATTAAGAACATTTTGTACACGGCTGCAAGTGACAATGGTCCAACCTGGTGCTTGTGGCAAAAAGCTCCAGGTGAGACACGTGGACGACCTCTTGGTTTCTGGAGTCGAGGTTACAGAGGTTCAGAGGCTAATTATACTCCAACAGAGAAAGAAATTTTAGCTGCCTATGAAGGAGTAAAAGCATCTTCTGAAGTGATTGGAACTGAATCACAACTTCCTCTAGCTCCCAGATTGCCAGCTTTGAATTGGATGTTCAAAGGCAAAGGCTCCACACCACATCATGCCACAGACTCAACATGGTCTAAGTGGATGGCTCTGATAACACAGAGAGCTTGAATGGGAAATCTTGAAAGACCTGGTCTAGTGAAGGTGATCTCAAGTTGGCCTGAAGGCATCAACTGTGCCAAACCTCCAGAGGAGAAAGTGACTCGTGCTGAGGAAGCTCCTCCTTACAATGACCTTTCTGATGATGAAAAGAAATATGCTTTGTTCACAGACGGTTCCTGTCATCTTGTTGGAAACAAGCGAAGGTGGAAGTCTGCAGTGTGGAGTCCAACACGCCGAGTTGCAGAGGCAAAAGATGGAGAAGGAGAATCCAGTCAGTTCGCAGAGGTAAAAGCTGTCCAGCTAGCTCTCGATGTGGGTGAACGTGAGAGATGGGCAAAGCTTTATCTCTACACCGACTCATGGATGATAGCCAATGCTCTATGGGGTTGGCTAAAGAACTGGAAGAAGAGTGGTTGGCAGAGGAAAGGAAAACCTATTTGGGCAGCCAACCTGTGGCAGGACATTGCTGATTGAATCGAGAGAATTCCAGTGAAAGTGAGACACATTGATGCTCACATTCCTAAGAGCAAAGCTACTGAGGAACAGCAACACAACCATCAGGCAGATCTAACTGCAAGAGTTTCTCAAGTAGACATGGACACTAATTTTGATCTCGACTGGAAACACCGGGGTGAGATATTCTTAGCTCGGTGGGCTCATGATTCGTCAGGACATCAAGGCAGAGATGCAACATACCAATGGGCTCGTGACAGATCCATAGACATTTCCATGGATGCTATCATGCAAGTCATCCATGACTGTGACATTTGTGCTGCTATTAAGCAGGCAAAACGACTTAAGCCCTTGTGGTATGGTGACAGATGGTCCAAGTACAACTATGGTGAAGCTTGGCAGATTGACTACATCACTCTACCACATTCTCGTTCTGGTAAGCAGTACGTGCTTACTATGGTAGAGGCAAACACTGGATGGTTGGAAACTTATCCAGTTCCACATGCAACTGCATGCAACACCATTCTCGGTCTGGAGAGACAGATCCTGTGGAGACACGGAACTCCAGAGAGGATTGAGTCAGACAACGGAACTCATTTCAAGAACAACCTTGTAAAGAGCTGGGCAAAAGAGCACGGTATTGAGTGGATATTCCACATTCCCTACTATGCACCAGCTTCAGGGAAGATTGAACGCTACAATGGTTTGTTGAAGACCACTCTCAAAGCCATGGGAGGTGGATCTTTGAAAAACTGGGAAAAACATTTAGCACAAGCAACCTGGCTGGTAAATAGTAGAGGTTCAGTGAACCGAGCTGGACCTGCACATTCAGATTTGCTACGGAAAGTAGGTGATAGAGTTCCTGTTGTTAGAGAAAAGAATCTGTTAGGTAAAACTGTTTGGGTATTTTCACCCTCAGGAGAGGCTAAGCCTGTCCGAGGGGTGGTTTCAGCTGAAGGTCCGGGTCACACTTATTGGGTAATGCAAGAGAATGGTGAAATTCAGTGTATTCCACAAAGAAATTTAACTTTAGCTGAAAGAGGTTAATTTCGAACTGTTGTACAGCTACATCGCATCCAAAGGAAGAATCAACGAGGAATCTACGGTGCACGAACCCTGAGATCCCTGAGAGCCCTGAGTCAACTAAGAGACCCTGAGATTCCCTGTTTCCCTTTTCTTTGCTTCGTCGGTGAAGAAATGAACTGTTTTCCATTTTTCTCATTTTCTGATTTCCTTGGACTTTTGAATCATCTACATCTGAGCATATCTGGAATGGACTATGAACTTTACTCACGAACTGTAAATATGGTTTTGGATTGGATGGACAGTATGAACAGCCAATGAAATTGTTTAGAAGGGGTGGACTGTGACCGTTTGAGGCTGTGCCCTTAAGAAAGGGAATATGGTGGACGGAAGTTGGTAAACGGAAGGAATAATCTAAACTAATTTCATTGGTGAAGTGGGAGGAAGCACCTTCTGAACTGGGAGTGAACTGAGCATTTCTAGGACTTTTCTATCAGTCTTGCTTCCGCCTCTCCACAGTGCAGCAGCTTTCTGTGCTGGGCTTTCTGCCAAGGCTCCGGCCTTCAAACTGACAAACTTGATAAGGCCTGTATTAACTGCTTTTCCAATTAACACAAAACTGCTTCTAACATTTTTTTTCCCCTCTCTTTTCTCTCTCTTTCTATCCCACTCTGGGAAAAGGGGGGGGAGAGAGGGGAGAGCGGAGGTGGGGAACCCCCTCTCTGCCGAGGGGGGTTACTCTCATTTCTGTGTTACTCTGTTGTATATCTTTGTATATATTGTAGATATTGTAAATTTGTAAATATTCCCCTGCATACCCTACATTGCTTTGTAAATATAGCTCCACTGCTTTGCTAATTCAGCTTGTGATTTTTTTTTTCTTTCCCTTCAAGTTTCTTTCCCTTTACCTTACAAGGGGGAAGGGAGGAGGCTTCTTGGCCTTACCCTTCCACCCACCACACCTGGGCACACTGCTGGGTCATGTTTAGGTGGCTGTCAATCAGTACCCCCAGGTCCCTCTCCATTTGGCAGCTCTCCAGCCACTCTGACCCCAGCCTGTAGCTCTGTATGGGGTTGCCGTGGCCAAAGTGCAGCACCCGGCACTTGGACTTGTTGAATGCCATCCCACTGGACTCCACCCATCTGTACAGTTGGTCGAGGTCCCTCTGCAGAGCCCTTCAACCCTCTAACTGACCAACATCTGCTCCCAACTTGGTGTCATGGTGTCTTGGAGACTTGATGGGATGCTTGGTGCCATGGGTTAGTTGTTCAGGTGGGTTGGATTGGTTGATGGGTTGGACGCGATGATCTTGAAGGTCTCTTCCAACCTGGTTTGGTTTATTCTAAAAAATTCTAAAAATAATGGTTTATTCTATTCATCTGCAAATTTGCTGATGACTGACTCAATCTCCTCATCCAGGTCATCAATGAAGATGTTAAAGAGGACGGGGCCCAGCACTGATCCCTGGGGGACTCCACTGGTGACTGGCCACCAGCTGGATGTGGCACCATTCACCACCACTCTCTGGGCTCGGCCATCCAGCCAGTTCCTAACCCAGCACAGAGTGTTGCGGTCCAAGCCATGAGCTGACAGCTTAGACAGCAGTTTGCTGTGGGGGACGGTGTCAAAGGTCTTGCTGAAGTCCAGATAGACCACATTCACAGGCCTCCCCACATCCACCTGATCATAGAAGGAGATCAGGTTGGAGAGGCAGGACCTGCCCTTCCTAAATCTATGTTGGCTGGACCCGAGCCCTTGGCCATCATCTTTAATTATTGACACTTAATGATGCTGACTTTCTAAGAAAAAAGTGTAAAGTAACTTTCTGTAGGGGAAAAAAATGAGAGTGAATCTAGTGGTTATTATATGATCTGATTTTATACACTATTATCTGTTTATCCATTTAATGTTTTTAAAAAAATAACTAAAACTCCTTCTTAACTAATACAAAGGACCTTGAAAAATTATGAGCAGATTATTTTGTAAATGAATTACTCATTTGAGGCCTGCATTCATCTTTATTTGTTGGTTTGAGCTGCTTTTGTTACTGATCTCAAGTAGGCACACCTACATGAAAAAATGACCAGCATATCCAACTAAATGCTGCACCTGCCTGACCAACCAGACAGTACACGTAGGCCTAAAGAGGGACTACACAAGCCACATTCTTCAGAGCCTGGGGAGAAGGCGAGTCTTTTTCTTTCTCTCCTCATCTTAGTTTGAGAGGGAGGGAAATTGGCCATGAAAGCTTTTGTGCCATGAAAGCCTGCTTTCCCTGATCTTTTGTAGAAAGCTGTCAATTTGTGGAAACCAAGTACAGGCACACCAGAAAGGTCACTTGCAACCAAAGTTGTTTGGAGATCCAGCTGTGTCTGAAAGAGCAACCTGCTTAATGTCTATCAATTCACCTGAGTGCACTTCAGAAATCAAAACAGCATTTATTTTTTAAAATGTATGAACACAGTAAATATTGTGGGACTGGAAACAAAGTTGCAAGAGAAGAAATGCCTCCTTAAATTGCTGGTGCCTCAGCTATTATGGGCAACAGAATGGAGGGCAAATAAAGAACCCTGTCTTTTACACCAGTATCCTCAAGATTGTCAGTGAGACCATTCCTTCTTCCCCTGCCACTGTGCATGGTAGCATCTCTTATGCTTCCTCACTACTCTGTCTTTCTCACTTTGAAAAGAACTACAGGATTAAGGTTTGTATGGTATGAGTGCAATGACTTTCTCCTGTCACCACATACTGTTTCCTGCCTTTGCTTTTTCAAGCTGGACTGCAAAGTGGAAATGCCACAAGCAAGCTTCTCAATGCCACCTGAGGGCTGCAGCTGGCATTCTCACTGTATTTCTTAACCAGTACAGCCCCTCTGGTAAGAGAGGCTGTATTACAAATTATGTTTCAAAGCAAAATACTTTGTAAGTAATTTATCACAAGAAATATTCTTGTAATTATGCCATTTGTCATCTTCAGCTCATGGCCAGCTTTTCACAGAGACTGCTTATACAGATGGTAGACTTGGCATTTAGTGCTTTTCTCACTTTCTTCCTCCTCTTCTTTGCCTTCTCACCCCATCAGTTTTTCTGGCCCAACTACCATAGGCCCTTCCGTATGAAAGTGAAGAAACTACTCACAACAGATGTGATAAATTGAGATTTTTATAGGATGGCTGCTTAGCACTACGGAGCTAATTTAATTAAATTCACACCATGCTGTGGTAATAAAGTGCGTATCGAGACACGACCTGCTGGCTAAGGATAGCAGAGAAAGAGAGGTAGGGGATGATATCCGGGATTCCTCCTTTCCTTTTCCTCCCCACAGCAGCGGCAGAAGCCTGCCCGCAGCCTTTCATTACAGCTGCAGGGAATGCACCATCTTGTGCCTGCCACGAAGAGAGAGGCTGCTGCCTAGTGGCGGCAGAGAAAGACTGAGAGCGTACTGCTGTCACCGCTGCGTCTGGGCCAAGGCAGAAAGTGGGGAAGGTCTCCTGGCTTCATCCATCCCATTCCTGCATCCTCTCGGGCAGCAAATCTTTGTATTTGACTTCACTAGAAAAGGGTTGGCTTTTTGGACAGCTGTTGGTGTCCAGATGACCATCTCTTTCAGTCGTGGGGTTAATGGCAGGATACCACCTACCAGACCTGGCTCACAGGACTCTGCTGGACAAGCAAAGAGGTCCTATAAAGTCCTTGGCCACGAGGAGCCACTACCATTAACCTAGAGAGTTTCCAGAAGGAGATGAGAGTGCTTGGTACAGCACTCCAGCATATTCCTCAATGATCAAAATTACTACTGGTAAAGCTGGCACGTGGCAAAAATTCCAGACAGCTGGTGAATATGAATGTGGGTAGGACAGCATTACAGAGCACTAAGCCCACAAAGAAAAGTTACTTCAAAATCAAATAAATACAGACACAAACACAAACCATTCCTAAGAAGTGGTAGATTTTTAACCATCTAGTGGTTACAACAGCTCCAGGGTGCTCAAAGTAGCTGGGAAACAGCTTTGTGGAAAATGGAAAGCAGTCTTCCAATATGTAAGCATGAGTGAAGCATATGGGAACAGGACGGTAGTGTTATCTCTAGATATACTACTACAACTCTGGTATTGTATTCTACATCAAACACTGATGTCTTCATTTTAAAATGGATACTAGGAAAGGAGAGGAAAAAAAGCTATAAAAATTACCTGAGGGCTGAAGGGGGAAAATGTGTTGCATTGAGGGCCTTCAGCTGTGGTTCTGTGACATAAATCTGGTTTAGGATACCTTGGATCAAATAAAAACTGTTGCAGCCACTTGACACCATGTTCAAAAGCAGGACAAATTAATTTTGCTGGTTTAAGCCTGTTCCTAAATTTATGAAAAGGTAATTTTATCCCAAACAACCTTATGCTGGATGAAGTATCATGTATCTGCACCACCCTGTTTCAGATCAGGTAATGTCTGTTCCCCTGCAGCTGGCATAAATCCACCATAAAAACATAAATTCAGCATAAACACCATATCATGTGCAGTAGTTAATGCATAAGAAATATGATCATGTGCTCCTATATTGTCCAGATTACACTGGTTCAGATGGGGGACCTGACAGCTCTGTAACAAGCAAACTGAAAGATGATCTGATTACTGTGTAAGCGATATCATGGTGAGAAAATACTAAAGGGTACTGAGGAGTGCTTTAAATTAGCACAGAGTGACAACTAGCAAGCGCCACTGGGGAAAAAAAATATCAAGGCAAGTCAAATTCAAGGGAGACATTTTGAACACATAATTTAAGTGATAGTAAAAAGTTCAAAAGACTACACTACCAAAGAAAACAGTGGATTCTCTATAGAAAATGATGGATTCCTCTGAGGTCTTCAGACCAAGACTTGAAGTTACTCTGAAATACATGCTTCACTCAAACACAAGCTACTACTGCAGCACAGCTGGTTAAAATATATAGGAAGGCAGAACAGCTAGCACAGCAGGACATTAAAAAAAAAAATCAATCTATGCTTCTCCATTAAGGAGACAATATAGTCCTTTTGAGCATACCTCTAATCAAATTACCCTTCTGCATGCAGGCTTGTTACACTAGATGAGACACAATTAAGAATGATAAAAGTTTCCCAGTGCAGGGAAAGAAGACACTACATTATGTGAAAATTTATGAAGACTTTTCTCTGTTTCATACAAAGACATCTCCAGAGGCATTCAAAACCCGCCTGAACATGCTCTTGGGGGATTTATTGTAGGTGATCCTGTGCTAGTAGGGGTGTTGGACTAGATCATCTCTAGAGATCCCTTCCAACTCCTACCATTCTGTGATCCAGTGTGATTCTGTGAATGCTAAAATACAGATGTCAGATGATCGGTAGGAGCAGATTAACATCATATATTTTTAATTAAAAGTGAAACAGCTTTATTCACTTCAAAATATTTAAGTCAGAAAAACTAGAGTAGGCTACATCAACTAAATGTAGTTACATGAACTAAATGTAGTTGTATTATTGATCAATTGTAAGATTTACTTTTTACACTTTAGTCAAGTTTAACCATGAAAGTATTTAAAACTACTGTTACATTAATTCTAGTAAAGAGAATAAATTGAAAAAATACCAAGATAAAGTCTAGCTGTTATACCAAAGCACTGAACCCCTTTTCAAATGCCGTATTGTTGATGAAATGTCCTAACCCACTGTGACCAAGACACACTGCTCCCAGCTCCTGGTCATACAGCTAGCATAACTAATGCCATTTTGTAAGGCAAACGGCCATAATACACAGGCATGCTGATCATCTGTCACCCCCTCTGCGCACCACCATTGTCGCTAGGATGTGGTGGCACCCATTACGGAACAGGGAAATGTAACAGCACATGAGATACAGCCTATAAAATCCAGCAGCTGCAAATGGACTTAGAAACTGCTGCTGGATGGCAAAGCTGTGATCCTTTGGTAGGTAGAGGTACCTCCACCACCACTGTCTTCTTTCTCTGAGGACTCATATTCTTCTGGGTAAGGTCTAAGTCTAGATTACAATTATTGTATTGTGTGCTGATTATGAGAATTTGACCCAGTCTGCAGAGGATCCAAGTGACCAGAAAGTCTAGGTAAATACAAATTCTAGACAATAAGAAAGCTACACAAATTACTAGAAGCTGTTTAACCCTAAGGTATACTAATTGCTAAAACTTGTGTAACAAGAAGATACGCTGCTAGAAATTGTAGATGACAATAGGGTATGCTGATCGTTAATGTTTATATAATAATAAAGCTCTAATTATAACCACAACACTGTGACCATTAGTCATGCTACCAAGGATCCCTCAAAGAACCTGCCTGTCCCCACTGATCAGTAATTCTTGACAATAGCAGAATTAATTAAATTCAATTCAGGATAACTACATATAACTAATACATCTAGCTTTCTGGGAGTCAAACATACTATATTCTGCACCTTACATGGTGCAGCAAAGAATTAATACATCTCTAACATAGTGGGTTAGCATTTTAAACCATTCTCTGTTTTAAATTTATGTACAACAGCCTATAGTTTCTATCCCTAAATTATTTGTAGAGGTACTGCAGCTGGATTTTCAACATACCAATTTTGTTTGAGTTGCAAGTAAGAATTTCTGATCAATTATCACACTAATGTTTTAAATTTCTAGGAAGCAAAATAAGAAATAGAAAGTGGGGTAAAAGAAGACAAATCAAGTCAGAAAAGGTTTTGTGTCATAGCTCTAATGGCATAATGTTGTTATGTGCACTTGTCATTTGTGAAAAGCCTTTTCTTTTTTCATTAATTGAAAACCAAAAGTTAAACTCTTCATGAAAGAACTCCATTAAAAATGGAACTGGGGCAGAAAATAAAATACATTCAACTCGGTATGTCAGAAGATATATTCCAGTGATACTCCACAACCATGTCCCACTGACTGCAGAACCAGGTGACAACTGTAGCACTACGCCACTTCAAAGTTATCACCGACAATGGGCCAAAACTCTACCTTTGAGCTTCCTATTAGCAAAACCAGAGTTAATTAATAAGTTACAGCATTCATTGACATCTGGTATGACAAAGTTTTAAAAAAAAAAAAACCATCAAATTAAGATAAATCGGTAGTTGGATAGCTAAGTGGGGATGACAAATTGAGCATAAAGAACCAACTCCAGCCTGCGGTGACTTTGTACTTCCTTGTGCTAACTGCACAGCAATGCGGCTCGTTCAGTCCTTGCTCTCTCACTGCTGTAGTGGGTTTGCATTCGGGCCATCCTCACGCGTTCCCACGGCTTGCTTTGGCGGCCGGCGCTGCTCCCGGCGCTGCATGTGCTGTGCGTCTCCTGCCCGCAATAAGCACTTGGCATGTTACTTTACATAACGTTTGGATTAGTTTCATCCGAAACTTTGCTCCATCTTAGCGACACCTCATGCCTTTGTTTTCCCCCCCTCCCCCCTTTAAGATATAAATCCGAAGCGTACATACCCTCCCCTGTTTCAAGCACCCAAGTACTGCCTGCTCCTTCCCGCGGTGGCCAGGACGGGGAAGGGATGTAGACCCGACAGGTCCCTACGTTTCGAGCATAAGCCAGGGGAACGAGTTAGCTGTTCCCGCGCCCTCCCGTTGGCGATGACGAGAATAACCGCGTCTGACACGGAAGGGAGCGATGCTGCAACCAAGATCTGCCCCAGCCCCACTGCCCGCTCGGCTCGGCCCCGGCTGCGCCCATTCCCGCACCTTCCCTTGGTTTATTAATTCTCTCGTTTCCCAAGGGGCCGCCACAGCTCCTCGCAGCCATCGCTCGCCGCCGGAGTGCTGCGGGCCGGTAGCGGGGCGGCTCCGGGCAGTGGGAGCCGCGAGGTTGCGGGAGCCCTGCCCGGCAGCGGTACCTGTAGAAGTAGTGCCAGCAGAAGAGGCAGCAGAGGAGGCGGCAGCCCAGCGGCTCGAGGCGGGGCGGGCTGCGTAGGGCCAGCAGCAGCGCGGGCACGAGGAAGGAGGGCAGCTCCTGCAGGAACCAGGCGCAGCGCGCAGGCAGCCGACCCCGCGGCCGGCACAGCCGCTCCTCGTGCTTCCCGTACGGGGATGGTACCCGGAGGTACAACGAGAGCTGCAGCAGCGCCAGGGCGCCCAGCAACAAGCTGAGCGCCAGCACCAGGCTGGGAAAGCACTGCATGCTCGGGGGCGGGCGGGGGCGCCAGGCAGCGCGGGGTACCGAGAGGCAAACGGCTGTTGGTCGGCCCCAGCCCTGGCCTTATTAGAGCCACGGCGGTCACCCCGCCCCGCCGCGCTGCCTCCCATCGCCCGGGCTCGTCAGAGGGCGCAGCCCCTCTTGCCGGCGAGGGCGAGGCGCCCCAGCGCACAGGGGAGCTGCCTCCGGTGGAGCCCACTTCAGCCCCTCCCGCTAACCGGCCCGCTGGAGGCCCCGCAGCAGCCCGGTAGCGGCACGGTCGCGGCTCAGGACCGAGGGTGGCGGTTAGAGGGCGTCCAGCACGAGGGCTGTGGTTGGGGGTCGGGGCGCGCGGCGGTGAGCGGGCTACCTGCGCGAGAACAGGCAGTGGGCGGCTCAGGGCGAGGGCGCCGCCTGCAGGTGGGGTGTTGCGTATGTGTGGTTCGAGCAGTTGCACCCGGGAGGACGGGAGCAGCGGAGTTTGCTTCCCTCGACCCCGAAGAAATGTGGCGAGGCGAGTCTAGGCTCATCGCGGCCCGAGAGCCCTGCCCTGGGTCGCAGCGTGAATGCTGGGAGCCCAAGCACGGGAACGTTTGCAGGTAGTGAAATGGTAACTCGGCCTGCAGTGCGTCTGTCGCCGTAAAGGCGATGCCGTCGCTCGCCCGTTGATCCGTGATGTACTGGCGGAGCAGCCTTGGAATAGCAGAGTGCGCTGTGTCGTTTCTGGGCAGGTTTTGAGAGCAAAGGCAGAGAGATGCTAAAGGCCGAGTCGAAGTTAACAGATGCAGATGCCCGTGGTGAGACTAGGGAAACCCATGCCAAAACCTACGAGTCTGACGGCTGCAGCTCATATTCGGTATAATCAGTCCATGCTTAAGCCTTTTAAATGCCCCAAGTTTTAGTGAAGGTGGTTCTAATGTGAGTGTTAGCTTTGGAGTATGCTCAGAACTCCTTCAGCCTGAACTATATGAAGCAGTGTTGACAATAGTTTGGCTGAAACTGCAGTCCAGAAATTAGGCATTTTTTTTCCTGTTTCATCAGGGATCTTTATCTGGTAAGGATTGTGAGGGCATTGGATTACTAGAGGAGGGCTAGCAGAACATTGAGCTCTGTATCGTTACTGCTGCTACTTTACATAATGTTTTGATTAGTTTCATCCGAAATGAATAGGTTACAGCATATCACCTCATGGCCATGAGTTATGGTCTCATCTGTGTCATTTTGCAGCTTCACTGAGAAAGCACTTGGATCCAGCTCCACAAAGGACTGGGTACCATGCAAAATACTCTTGTAGAGCAGAGGTGGTAATGGTTTTTCATTCAAGATCTGACTGATGAATGCACTAGTCTAGGCTATGGGAGGTGAGTTCACTTGCCTCCTCTGTTTAAGGAGTCTTTGCTGCAGGTATCTGTTCCATGAAACAAACCAAAGTTCAATAGCTAGTAGGAATCACTTCAAAGTGTGCTTTGGATTCAAACTAAAATTGAAAAAGAGGCACATCATAAGAACTAGAGGTGTCTGTGATCTCAAACACAGCACTGGTGGCTTCAGGTAGTGCCCTGCTCATCAGCCTGTTTGTTTGGATTCAAGCTGAAGGGACTCAATTCTGCTCATTTACAGGGGAAGACAAATGGGATGGGAATTCTTCTAATATTTAAACAGTGAGCTGGTCACATATAAACCATTTCTTGTCCATGGAAAGGAGGCACTTCTAAGGTGTAACAAAACAGGTAAATGAATCATAACATGTCTCTAAAAGATGCCTAGACAAATGTGTCGGAAGGACTGAATCCCACTCCTGCTCTGGAGTAATTTCTGTGGACAGACCCCCAAAGTACCACACCATTTATGTTCATTGTTGCAAACAAACATGATTATTTATCACATTCAACCACTGAACAGGTCTTCCCCTGAACAGTTCTTCTTGGCTACATACGACATCAGGGGTTGTAATGAGAAAGGTGAAAGCAGTGCTGCAGAAGGCTTTGTCATATACATCAACAGGTTTTGAGAAGGTGGCAAAGTGCAGTGCACAAGGAGTGTGTTTTGTATAGGCTCACCAAAACTTTATTTTAAACCAAACTTTATTTTTCCCATGGGAACATACGGGGATGTTTGTTTCACCAGACCAAAGGAGCAACAGGCAGTAATGAATCTTGCCCTGACATTTTCTCAAGCCAGCATGATCAAGCTTTTTTATGTCTTGGGGGGAAAAAAAAACCCAAACAACAAACCGAAAATACTTCATCAGTGAAGTGTTTTCAGGCATGCTGAATTTGAAGGGGGGGAATGTACAGTCTAAGTGTGTGCATATCTGATGAAACTTCAGAGCTCTTGGTTCTATTTTATCTTTGAAGACAAAAATGCAACTCTTCTGAAGAATTGTGCAAAATGTACAGGAGATACAAAATTAGGTATGTCAGGAATCATCCCTAGAAAAAGTGTGTGTCATTTATAAATCTAGAGGTCAGTGGATTTAAGAGGCTTTTCAGGAGGAAATTATAAATGGAAAGCAAGGTAGTTTTGTAGTACTGCAAATAGTACAAATACGGTGCAAATAGAAGATTTCACCTGAACGTGAGGAGAAGCTTCTTTACACTGAGAGTGATGGTTCACTGGAACAGGCTGCCCAGAGAGGTTGTGGAGTCTCCTCACATTCAAAAATCTTGTCTGGATGCATTCCTGTGCAGACTACCCTAGGTGATTCTGCTTTGGCAGGGGAGTTGGACACGATCTCTGGAGGTCCCTTCCAACCTCTAATGTTTTGGGATTCTGTCTCTTCCCTGGATTCAGGAGGTAGCTGAGAATTGGTGTGGTCTGCTGTAGAATCCCAGAGTGGCTGGAGTGTTGCATTCCCTGCCTTCTTCTGACACTGCCTCCTCTGATCCTTGCTATCCTGCTTTGGTGGCTAAAGGTGGCTACTTGCTTCCCTTCAATTGTCTTTTTTTGTGGTCCAGAGAAACCTTGTCTGAGAGAGATCTGTAAGCCAGAATCATAGCACAGTATAAGTCAGAAGTGGTCTGTCACTTTTAACCAAAGGACCTGGAGCTTGGGTCTAGAGAATGCCATTAGGCATACAGTCCTTGCAGTTGCACATATGTTATCTTTAGGAAGGGCTGCAGGATTAATGAGAGTACTCAGTAAGAAGAACAGTTGCATAAAGTAGTTCCTTAGATCTCCTGAAAATTATACATGCACTGATGCAATTTTGGACAAATGTCTTTCCAGTGCTGATGCGAATGTAGCTAGACTGAAGTTAAACACTGGGGAGCCACCAGCTGTTGTTGCCCCTTTTTATTTAACATCATATGTATCTTGTGCTGAATAAGAAAGACATTTCAAAGACATTTTGCTCTCAGTCATGAGTAGTCTTTTATTACCTACAAGAAATTGTCATCTGACATGAGAAGCTGTGTGGTTGTCACAAGTTTGATCCAGCAGGTGAAATTAATTTTCCTTCAGTCAAAGATTGTTCATGAGAAAGAGCTGGAACCAAACAGCATGTGATCAGTAAAATGACATTTTTAAAGGTCTGTTCCATGACATGTGCAAATGACTGTAGAAAAGCAATTAGAACTGCATAAGTGTGTATTAATTTGGCTTGTGAAATTTAATAAATAGGCTGCTGCTGTTGTTTGTAATCTTAACACCGACAGAAGTGAGAGAGAGTAGGTTTTGATGAAGACTTGGCAGATTGCTCCAGCATGTGTGAAGAAGGAGTAAATCTCTTGCAGGATGAACTTTAATCTAGCGTGCACACAGTTTTGCAGCATTTTAGTGTGTTTGCATCATTAGTAGGATGAATATGAAACCTGACCATCAAAAGCCCCCAAACAATAGGGAGAGACTTAATATTTTACGACTGGCTTTTCTTCAGCTTTTCTTGAACAGCATCTAAATGAGACATCTGTGAGATCAGAATCTGACCCCAAGTTCTCTCCTTTGATTAATCTTATTTTATCTAGTGACGGTCTCACTTTGTTTCCTGGTTTTCATACTCAGATCCCTGAGAACAGTTCTTTCAGCAAAGAAGAAAGATGCCTTTACACCCACACTGCACCCACCTATTCCAGTTAGCACTAAAACATCTCACCCACTGAATGTTACAAGAAGATGAGGAAATACACCCAAGTTAACTGTCTGTCTTATTGAAGCTGAGCCAGAGAATTGCAGAGTGAAAAGCAGGGGGAGCTTGAGGAGCACCAGAAAATCCTCCTCATCTCATGCTGTAGAGCACTGAGTCCATACAGCACAGAACTGCAGTTTCTGTGCTCACCAGAAACTGAGACACTGCCGTTGTAGACAGTTTCTCCTGGGAAGTGAGCTCTAAACTCTTAACAAGTCTTTTCCAGATCGTTGTAAACCACATCTTTTTAAAGACTTCGTGCTTGGCATGTCCCAGACAGGAAGGCGACCTCTTCATACATTTCATGTGAATGGTCCAAAGCTTGGGGGTGCTAGAGCAGCTCAAAGAAAATGCTACTATTTTTCTAATATGGTTAGATACTTTATTTTCAAAAGTAATTGAATTGTTGGCTGAACTTTGAGCAGGCACCAAACTGGGAAAATTGCAGACTTTATGGCTAGAGCTGGCAAAGTTATAAACAATGTCAGATGTGGCAATGGGTAGTGCCAGGCCTTGTTAATGATTTTTCACTTTTTCTCCCCTACCTGTGGTGTATAGAAGTAACAAATGAGAGCTGTTTCAATGTTGCTGTGTTTCCCTGCCTAAATCCCAGCAGCAGGGGTTGCCAGTGTACCACTGTTGCCTGCCCAGCCAGTCATAGGCTAAGTGGCCTGGGTGATCTGAGCCAGCAGTGCATGTACCATGTGGAAACCTGCTCTGCTCAGTTGCTGGCTAGATGCCTTCCTTGGAGGTCCTAGGCCCTTTCTTGTGAAAATCGGGGACCTGCCTGGAGTGTGCCACATCTTCCAGCTGGTGCAGCTGGGCTTCTTCTCCACTGAACTGGATAGTCCAGAAAGGGACAGGACTTGGACAGAGTAGGGCTGGTGTCCTTTTGTAGAGTTGGCTAGGTAGCAAACTCTTAGAACCCAGGTCCTGCAAATATACATCTGTACCTCAGTTGTCTGTTTACATAGGATTTGCTTCCAGCCATGTAAATTAGAGAAGTTCTGGGTTCTGAGCTCTTGCAGTGGTTAGGAGTCCAAACCAGGAAATTTTATTGATATTTTAGGTCTGTGGCTTGCTAAATATCTAGCAGTTGTTTTACATAACTCCTTTCCACACCAGCAACCACCACCTTCCTAGTGGTGGGTGCTGTTTCATTCTGCCTGTTGTTCTGCACTGAGGCAGCAGTCACACTTTGGCTGCTATAAGCCACTCCTGGATCCAGAGTACCTCCTGAAGGCTCTTAGAGACTTCTTAAGTGGAGTGTGAGCTTCAGCAGTCCTCAGATGCTAGAAAAGGCATCATTTTGTTAGCCTGCTATAATCCAGTATAACCCAAGTCCTTAAGGACAGAAAGACAGAATGGGCTGCTTGGGGTAATTCGGTGCAATGCACGGGACCATTGTCGTGAATATCTCCACATGATCATCCTTTTATATTAAATAATACTGTGGGCTTTCAGAACCGTGATAACACAGCAGTATTAGCGTTCTGTGTGTCAGTACTTTGTGGCAAGTCAGCTCTAAGTTGGGCCCTTGCAGCGAAGAAGGCTGACAGTATGCATCCTGGGCTGTATTAGGAGGGGTATTGCTACCAGGTGGAGGGAAATAGTACTTCCTCTCTGCTCTACGCTGGTGAGGCCACATCTGGAGTGCTGTGTTCACATCTGGGTGTTCCAAAAAGATGGAGTTACTGGACAGTCCAGCAAAGGGCCACTAAGATAATTGATTAAGGGACTGCAGCAGCTCTGCTTTTAGGACAGGCTAAGGTAGCTGGGACCATTCAGCCTAGAGAAGAGAAGGCTCAGGTGAAATCTCATCAATGCATATAAATATATGAAGTGAGGGTGTAAAGAAGGCAGAGCCAGGTAATTTTCAGTGGTGCCCACTGGCAGGACCAAAGACAATGGTCACAAACTGAAACATGGTAGGTGCACAGGTTTCCCAGAAAGGTTGTGGAGATGCCTGTTGTTAGAGATAGATACTCCAAAGCTCTCTGGATGTGGTCCTGGGCAGCCTGCTTCAGTTGACTCTGCCTGAGCAAGGGGTTTGATCCAAGTGACCTCCAGAGGTCTCTTTCAGTCTCAACTATTCAGTGATTCTGTTAAATTCTGTAGCAATTTGTTTTAAACTGAGGTAGGAAAGTTACCAGGTGATCTGTTTACTGTTTGAATGTTGCTAACACAGCTGTTTCAGTAACTGGATGTATTTGTTTGTGCTTTCAGTGCATTTTCTTTTTAGCACAGATTTTGTGATTATAATCACAATATATATGTATATAATCACATGTATACATAAAGATTGCTAGTGTTTTGTTTTCCATTTCCAGTTATTAACTTGAATAAGTTCACATAAAGTCTTGATCTTAATATTTAGGGCATTTTGACAAACTCCAGTTAAAGTTTCAATAAAATTAAGGTGATAATGATGTATCAGTGATAGAAGTTGTTGCATGAGCCTCATCTATACCAGGATTGAAGTAACCACTAGTGAAGCAGCCAAGAATATTGGCATGCAATCTGCAATCTCAAAGTATATCTTGGAGTATGACCTGTCCCACTGAGAGGAATGGAGCAGGTCCTATCTTTCAGTGATGATACTCAAGGCAGACTGCAGACCCACGGACCTAATTTGCATGCAAGCTGTCTGTAAGGAATAGATCCTTGCCAACACTAACCGCCAAAGCATGCATTATAATCCTAACTTGTAGACGACGGAGATTGGGAATCAATATGGCTGACCAATGTGATCGAGTATTGTTCCTTTATTGTTCCAGTGTTGCAGGCCGATGGTGCAGGCCTGAGGTGCAGGCCTATGGAGCAGGCCTGTAGTGCAAGTATAGCACACTAAAGTGTAGAAGAAACAGGAGACAGGAAAGGCAGAAGTGCGTAGCAAGGCAACTGCTACAACTTATATAAACTCGGAGAGCCTCGTTGGCATAGCTCCATTGGTTCCCTCTGAGTGACCACACATTGCACTATTACAGATTATTGGTCCAACTACTAATGACACAACGAGGTTGTTGATGCAGGTGCATGTCCTGTTGTCCCAAGATAACTGTCCATGTTTATAGCTACCAGTGTCTTGTTTTAGTTACATGCTGCAGGCACAGCACTGTTTTGCTCCACTGCTAGCTGACTCTGCATTTATGCTGAGCATGGCCTACCATCATGTGAGGCTCTAGGCCTGCACTGCCAGATTGCTCACACTGCTCGTCGCTGGCATTGCCACACTAACTGAGAGTTACTTGGGTTAAGACAAAACTGTGCCAAGGATCATTCTAGAAATTCAGCAGTTGCTCTCTGGCGCCACTTACGGCATTGTCCAATTCAGCAGAGTAGATGCAGTCAAAAGTTGCCAGAGTGTACTTATTTTTGATCAAAGATTAGATTCCTGTACATCAGCCTGAGGCCATTAACAATTTCTAAACCAAATCTGACATTCACAAAATCAACATGTTATTGTTCATTTTGTTTCTTAAAGAGGTGGGACAATTGAAAATCTAGTAAGTCAAATCAGAGTGCAAATAGGGAAGAAAAATTTCTTCTTTAAGCATAAATTGGAGCAATAAGGATAATTACGAGTGACTGTCATTCAAGCCTTAACTTCTGCAGAGCCAATGAGCTCCCATCTCCTGGAAGCTGGCTATGTTCCCACCTACTTGGAAGGATAGCTCCTTGCTGATTTTTGGCTTCTTAACTTTTGCAGGTTTGGTCTTCACAAACTGTGTAAGATCAGCACCTCACTGGTTTCTCTAAAGCAAATATAAACAGCTGTTTCAAATAAACTTGCTTTCTCTTGGTGAGACCAGTGGGATGCCTTGTAATACAAGGAACTTTGTTTCCTGAGCTTGTATGAAACAGAGCAGAGTTCTGGTTTTCCCATCTCAACTCTTTCCACTGCCCTTGGAGATACCGTGGGTTCTTTTGAATCCATATGGTATTTTCAAGTGCTGGTGCTACTTGATAATGCCAAGTTACAAGGTGAATTATGTTTCCAAATTGCCATTACTATTATTAAAAATAGTACTTCCAAAAGTGCTGAAATGAGATTTAAATGTAGTCTAGGACTGAAAAAAATACAACAATATTTTAATATTCCTTGGTTTTTAAGATTGGCAGCACTTTCATGGAGGCAAAATACTTGCTGCTAAATGATTTTTTTTTCAGTTTACCAGAAAAAGATGTCACAAACCCCAGTATTGGAGTTAAAACCAGCCAACTTCAATAAAAACTCAGATATTTTTAAGCTAGATATAATTACCATAGAATAAGCTTTCAAAGAGAAGCATTTGATTCTTTATTGCTGTAGTGGTTTGAGCCTTAGCTGAGAGTTAAAAGCTCAAATGGGAAAAGGCTGAGAATCTCTTCCCCACTCCCCCCCACCTCCTCCCTCCAAACAGGGAGAGGAGGAAATAAAAAAAGGGGTAAGGAGCAAATCCACTAAGCAACAATCTGGAGTCAGCTTGGAAGTAGAGAGGCAAATAATTTTTTTTTTCTTCAAATCATATATATATATAACAATAACAGGGAAAAACAAGGTTCACAAGGGCAAGGAACAAGAATGGATGGGAGTGGGATAGAAAAAAAAATAATACAAAACCAGTCTTTCTCTGAGGAGGTGCAGAGGCAGCAGGGAAAAGGATCAGGTCCGGCCACGTGGCTGAGGAGCAGGAGGGCAGCTGCAGTACCTCTCATCCAGCAGAGGCAGGAGCCAAAAAGGAGATCCAACTGCTATGATGTCCTGCTTTTTATACCCTAGCTGGCAGGGAGGGGGAAGTGGAACAGACTCAGCTTTCCCAGGGGGGAAACGCCCTTCAGGGAGTGTAAAGTACCCGCAAGCCCTCCACCCTGCTTTCTTCTTTTGTTTTCAGAAAGAGGTGTTAACCCACCACAGTTGCTTATGCTTTCCTCATAAGACAGGTTGCATTTCCAGCAGGTGTGCTTCAGGTTAATATAATTACTGAGTTCAATACATGAATAGTTGGATAAAATAAAGTGGCCTCTGCTAGTTACTCTAGATGAGGTGAATAGGTTGTTTCTGGCCTTGAAATGAGTGAGTCTACGAGAGGTACGAAGAAGCTATTGCTGGATGTGTTAGATCCACTTCTGTTCTGGTTATAAGCATGATCTATCTGTACTGCTCATACCAGAAGCATTGTTCACTTCTTTGGCCATTCAAGAAGTCAGGATACAGCCTAGAAATAATTGCTCTCCAGAACAGTGTGATGTGCTGCCAATACACAGTCACGTCTGCCTGTCATGTAGCGGGGATGAGTTTTTCTCCAGCAGAAGCCAGAGAAAGTAAATAGAGGCACAAAGCCACCAATTCAACTACCAATACACAGACTTACCAGTCCAGCCTCAGGAGTTCAGCTTGTCACGTGCTGCATTGAATGGTTGAATTAGATTTGCAGCAAAGATTAAATTAGATTAGAATAGATTATTTAAGAAAGTTTACCTGATCAAGTAATCAGGTAGATTGTTGCATGCTCCTCCGTGATGTAGGAGCTAAAAAAAGTCTTGATCTGCTAGAGGCTGGTATGCTTCAATATGCATCTAATTGTTTCTTGGTGTATTTTGCTATCCTCTTTTTTTAACTTTTTTTTCTAAACTATTTGTCACTGATCTAGTATCAGGACACCACATGCTGTTTTGTTGTGACTTTTAAAAGCCTGGCTGGAGAGTCACTATTTGCCAGTGTCGAGGGTTGGAAGGGTAAGGCCAAGAAACCTCTTCCCTCCCCCCTGTAAAGTAAAGGGAAAGAAAAAAATTGAAGGGAAAGGGGAAAAAACACCCTCACAGCTGAATTAGCAAAGCAGTGGAGCTGTGTATTTACAAAGCAATGTAGGATATGCAGGGGAATATATACAGATTTACAATATTTACAATATATACAAAGATATACAATAAAGTAACACAGAAATGAGAGTTCCCCCCTCTGCAGAGGGGGTTCCCCACCTCCGCTCTCCCCTCTCTCCCCCCTTTCCCCAGAGTAGGTTAGAAGAGAGAGAGAAAGAGAAAGAAAGAAGTTAAAAGCAGTTTCGTGTTAATTGGAAAGCAGTTAATACAGGCCTATTATCTTATCGGTTTCAAGGCCGAAGCCTTGGCAGAAAGCCCAGCACAGAGAGAGCTGCTGCACTGTGGAGGAGCGGAAGCAAGACTGATAGAAAAGTGCTGGAATGCCCAGTTCACTCCCAGTTCAGAAGGTGCTTCCTCCCACTTCACCAATGAAACTAGTTTAGATAATTCTTTTCATTTACCAACTTCCGTCCACCATATTCCCTTTCTTAAGGGGACAGCCACAACCGGTGACAGTCCACCCCTTCTAAACAATTTCATTGGCTGTTCATACTGTCCATCCAATTCAAAATGATATTTACAGTTTGTGAGTAAAGTTCATAGTCCGTTCCGGCTATGCTCAGATGTAGATGTTTCAAAAGTCCAAAAAAAAAACCAGAAAATGAGAAAAAATGGAAAACAGTTCATTTCTTTGCCAGCGAAGCAAAGAAAAAGGAAACAGGGAATCTCAGGGTCTCTTAGTTGACTCAGGGATCTCAGCGTTCGTGCACCATAGATTCCTCATTGATCTTCCTTTGGACGCGATGCAGCTATACAACAGTTTGAAATTAACCTCTTTCAGCTAAAGTTAAATTGCTTTGTGGAATACACTGAATTTCACCATTCTCTTGCATTACCCAATAAGTGCGACCCGGACCTTCAGCTGAAACCACCCCTCGGACAGGTTTAGCCTCTCCTGAGGGTGAAAATACCCAAGCAGTTTTACCTAACAGATTCTTTTCTCTAACAACAGGAACTCTATCACCTTCTACTTTCCGTAGCAAATCTGAATGTGCAGGTCCAGCTCGGTTCACTGAACCTCTACTATTTACCAGCCAGGTTGCTTGTGCTAAATGTTTTTCCCAGTTTTTCAAAGATCCACCCCCCATGGCTTTAAGAGTGGTCTTCAACAAACTGTTGTAGCGTTTAATCTTCCCTGAAGCTGGTGCATAGTAGGGAATATGGAATATCCACTCAATACTGTGCTCTTTTGCCCAGTTCTTTACAAGGTTGTTCTTGAAATGAGTTCCGTTGTCTGACTCAATCCTCTCTGGAGTTCCGTGTCTCCACAGGACTTGTCTCTCCAGACTGAGAATGGTGTTGCGTGCAGTTGCATGTGGAACTGGGTAAGTTTCCAACCATCCAGTGTCTGCCTCTATCATAGCAAGCACGTATTGCTTACCAGAACGAGAACGTGGTAGGGTGATGTAGTCAATCTGCCAGGCTTCACCATATTTGTACTTGAACCATCTGTCACCATACCACAAGGGCTTAAGTCGTTTTGCCTGCTTAATAGCAGCACAAATGTCACAGTCATGGATGACTTGTGTGATAGCATCCATGGAAATGTCTATGGATCTGTCACGAGCCCATTGGTATGTTGCATCTCTGCCTTGATGTCCTGACGAATCGTGAGCCCACCGAGCTAAGAATATTTCACCCCGGTGTTTTCAGTCGAGATCAAGATTAGAGTCCTTGTCTACTTGAGAAACTCTTGCAGCTAGATCTGCCTGATGGTTGTGTTGCTGTTCCTCAGTAGCTTTGCTCTTAGGAATGTGAGCATTGATGTGTCTCACTTTCACTGGAATTCTCTCGTTTCGATCAGCAATGTCCCGCCACAGGTTGGCTGCCCAAATGGGTTTTCCTTTTCTCTGCCAACCACTCTTTTTCCAGTTCTTTAGCCAACCCCATAGAGCATTGGCTACCATCCATGAGTCGGTGTAGAGATAAAGCTTTGCCCATCTCTCACGTTCAGCTACGTCGAGAGCTAGCTGGACAGCTTTTACCTCTGCAAACTGACTGGATTCTCCTTCTCCATCCTTCGCCTCTGCAACTCGGCGTGTTGGACTCCACACTGCAGACTTCCACCTTCGCTTGTTTCCAACAAGACGACAGGAACTGTCTGTGAACAAAGCATATTTCTTTTCATCATCAGAAAGGTCATTGTAAGGAGGAGCTTCCTCAGCACGAGTTACTTTCTCCTCTGGAGGTTTAGCACAGTTGATGCCTTCAGGCCAACTTGAGATCACCTCCACTAGACCAGGTCTTTCAAGATTTCCCATTCGAGCTCTCTGTGTTATCAGAGCCATCCACTTAGACCATGTTGAGTCTGTGGCATGATGTGGTGTGGAGCCTTTGCCTTTGAACATCCAATTCAAAACTGGTAATCTGGGAGCTAAGAGAAGTTGTGATTCAGTTCCAATCACTTCAGAAGATGCTTTTACTCCTTCATAGGCAGCTAAAATTTCTTTCTCTGTTGGAGTACAATTAGCCTCTGAACCTCTGTAACCTCGACTCCAGAAACCAAGAGGTCGTCCACGTGTCTCACCTGGAGCTTTTTGCCACAAGCACCAGGTTGGACCATTGTCACTTGCAGCCGTGTACAAAATGTTCTTAATGTCTGGACCATCTCAGACAGGTCCCAGACCCATTGCTTGAATTACCTCTTGCTTTATCTGGTCAAAGGCTGCTTGTTGTTCAGGTCCCCAGTGGAAATTGTTTCTCTTTCGAGTCACATCGTACAGAGGTTTCACAATCTGACTGTATCCAGGAATGTGCAGTCTCCAAAATCCCACTATCCCCAAGAAACGTAGGGTCTCTTGCTTGTTTGTGGGACTTGCCATGGTAGAGACTCTATTTACCACATCCACTGGAATGTGTCGGCGTCCATCCTGCCACCACACTCCTAGAAACTGAATCTCTGTGGTAGGTCCTTTCACCTTGTCTCACTTGATGGCAAAACCTGCATTCAGAAGAATGTCAATGATTTTGTTACCTTTCTCGAAGACTTCCTCAGCAGTTTTCCCCCAGACGATGATATCGTCGATGAACTGGATGTGTTCTGGAGCACCGCCTTTCTCCAGAGCATCGTGGATCACTGCATGACAGATGCTTGAGCTGTGGATCCAGCCCATTGGCAATCTGTTGAAAGTGTACTGGATTCCTCTCCAGGTGAAAGCAAACTGAGGCCTGCATTCCTCTGCTATGGGAATAGAGAAAAATGCATTAGCAATGTCTATAGTAGCATACCATTTGGCCTCTTTGGATTCCAGCTCATACTGTAGCTCCATCATGTCTGGCACTGCTGCACTCATAGGTGGCGTTACTTCATTCAGGGCTTGGTAGTCTACTGTCAGACACCAGTCTCCATTCTGCTTTCGCACAGGCCACACTGGACTGTTGAAAGGTGAATGAGTTTTGCTGATGAGTTTCTGACTCTCCAACTGACGAATCAGTTTCTGAATGGGCAACAAAGAGTCACGGTTGGTTCTGTATTGTCTGTGATGCACAGTCTTAGAAGCAACCGGCAATTTAATGTCCTGTATCTTGTGTTGTCCCACAACTGCAGATTCATCAGAAAGCTCAGGTCTGGCAGATAGCTTCAATTTTTGTCCATCAATTTCTATAGAAGCTACTCCAAAAGCCCATTTGTAACCTCTAGGGTCTTTGAAACGCCCTTCTCTCAGAAAATCAATTCCCAAAATACAAGGTGCATCAGGTCCGGTCACAACTGTATGCTTCCTCCATTGTTTACCAGTTAAACTTATATTAACCTCTACCTTATTCAACTCTTGAGATCCACCAGTGACTCCCAGAATAGTTATAGACTCTGATCCCTGATAATTTGATGGCATTATGGTGCACTGAGCTCCTGTGTCAACCAAGGCCCTGTACTTCCGAAATTGTGAAGTGCCAGGCCACTGGATGTACACATCCCAATAGATTCTATTATCTCTGTTATCCCTCTCCTCCCCCTGGCGGGAGGCAGGGCACCCCTAGTTATGGGGAACATGCGCACATGTGCATTGCACATAGTTTGCAGGGTTATAACTTTGCATGTTACAACTGGAGCCACTGTTGGAGCTACTAGGGTTGTTCTGGGGAACTGTGGAAGTAACAGCTACCCTTCTGGTATTGCTACCTTGGGTTCTGCCACTTTGCAATTCCCTCAGTCTCCTGAAAAGATTAGAAGTTGGTTGGCCATCCCAGCGGTTCATGTTCTCACCAAACTGATCACGCAGAGTTATCCAAGTAGTTCTACGTGATTGCCTTGGTGGTCTGTTTTGGAATGACCTGTTTTGGAATGACCTTCTTGGAGGACGTATATTCCTCACAGATGAAACTTGTATCCACCTGGAGGGAGAATTGAAATGATCCCTTTGTGCCAATTGGGATATGGAATTTCTAAATTCATCCTTTAACTCTCTCATGCAATTCTCAATTTTTCCAGGCAGAGTTTCAATGGCTGAAACCAAAGAACCACGTGTCATGCTATCCTCCAGTTGTCTCATTTGATCACTGAATTGGCCAACCGTAGGAGAAGCTCCACCATAACTTCTTGACACAATTCTGCTTGCCAGAATGTTTGCATAATTGGAAGGAGCAAATTTGATGATCTTTTTAGCAAGACCAATACCCACAGGAATGTCATCAGGATTCAGAGTTTCATGTTCACCATAGAGTAGCTCTCTAACAGCAAATTCTCTCAAGCGCTTAATTCCCTCATCTATGGTAGTCCAGGGTTTAGGATTCCATGGAAGATCATCTCAGGGAGGGTATCTCAGGGCAACCGCCATTAAAAGGCGTATCCACAGATTAACCTTACCGAGAGCCCTTGCTAGATGTCTATCTATTCCATTATCCCTTGAGAGAGTTCCTAACTGAGCTGCTGACTTGTCTCCAACTGTTAGAGCTGGAGCACCTGTATCATAACATCTACTAAGCCAAGCTAGAACTGGCTCCTTATCTGCCCTGGTGAAATCTTTACGGACATTTCGCAATTCCTCACGGGGTGACGAACACTCTGAAATACATCTTGCTCTTCGTCTCCCTGAATTTTTTGTCCATATACTCCCGCTGTCATTCTCCTAAGGATTTCTTTAAGCTGAGAACCACCTTTGCCAGCTGCTTTCCTAACTTCATCTCCATCCTGCTTTGATCTCACTAGGTTAGCTAGATCTTTTAAACAAACCTTCTCTTCCTCCTGAGCAGGATCTTTTAGAGTAGAGGGCCCCTCACCAGGATCAGTCTCCAGCTCTTCTTCTCCATCTTTGCCCTTTCCACCTCTAGTCTTTAAAACAGCCACCTTAACTGGAGCTGTGTTTGAATTTACAGCCACCTTAATAGAAGCTGACAGGTCCTGAGATAAATCAGCTGCTGGGGCAGTGACTTCCGGTCCCACCGAGGGAGTGGGCGGAAGTGACGTTGCTCCGTTAATGGCCGACAGAGAAGAAGAAGGAGGAGAAGGAGTAGGCGCCATGTTGATACCAGCCGCTGCCCTTGGCAGCTTGCTAGAATCAGCAGAAAAGTCATTTAGAGCTGCTTTACCAATTAACTTTTTAGCCCTCTTTTTAACTGACAGAGATTCTGCACACTCTTCGTCACTAGATGACTCTGGGACTGATCCAGAGCCACGGCGTTTTCTTTTTGATCTAGTTTTAATAACAAAACAAGCTCTGGACACCTTTCTCTCTCGCCGCAAAGAAATCAGGAGATACACGTTAATTATCACTGAGAGCAGGATTATACACACCAAATAAATCACCTTTGGATCCCAGGCATCACCTAAAGTTACTCTCTCCTCAGGCGGAATCTTAAAACCCTTTATCTCAATTGGGAGAGTAGTGGAGGTAACATTCCTGTATCTCACTGGCCATAATAAATTAATACATCTTCCATACCATAGTCTAACTCTATACATAACCCACATATAAATTGTCCGCACCAAATATTTACCCAGGTAATCCAAAATCAAACCCAAACAATATCTGTAAACCAGAGCCCCAAAAATTGAAAAGAATAATCGCTCCACAAACCACAACACCTTCATGTTTGCTAATTCAGCTAGAAAACACTAAATCAATCAAGTAATAAATTAAACTAATTATCTGCCACACGTTGGGCACGCCAAGAAAAAAAAGTGTCGAGGGTTGGAAGGGTAAGGCCCAAAAGCCTCCTCTCTCCCTCCTGTAAATTAAAGGGAAAGAAAATTGAAGGGGAAAAAAAACCTCACAGCTGAATTAGCAAAGCAGTGGATCTGTATATTTACAAAGCAATGTAGGATATGCAGGGGAAGATATACAAATTTACAATATTTACAATATATACAAAGATATACAATAAAGTAACACAGAAATGAGAGTTCCCCCCTCTGCAGAGGGGGTTCCCCACCTCCGCTCTCCCCTCTCTCCCCCCTTTCCGCAGAGTAGGTTAGAAGAGAGAGAGAAAGCGAAAGAAAGAAGTTAAAAGCAGTTTTGTGTTAATTGGAAAGCAGTTAATATAGGCCTTATATCTTATCGGTTTCAAGGCCGAAGCCTTGGCAGAAAGCCCAGCACAGAGAGAGCTGCTGCACTGTGGAGGAGCGGAAGCACGACTGATAGAGAAGTGCTGGAATGCCCAGTTCACTCCCAGTTCAGAAGGTGCTTCCTCCCACTTCACCAATGAAACTAGTTTAGATAATTCTTTTCATTTACCAACTTCCGTCCACCATATTCCCTTTCTTAAGGGGACAGCTCCAACCGGTGACAGCCAGTTTCCTCTAACTTTAATTTCTGTCAATAGAATAAGCAGTGGTTAGAACTTTATGAAGTATTATGCAGAATGATAATCAGTTGTGTCTGGCAGTTGCAGTAAGAATCTGCGTAACATGCCACCTGGATAATAAAAGGCACCTACACCCTTGTGTTACCTTTATTCAAAAATATGAAAACAGCAATTAAGATTTCTGTCATTGTAACTAAGGATCTGCAGTCGAGCATCTGAAGTGCCAGGAGGAACTCGAGGGGAGACAGAGAAGAATTGTTCGTGGATTGAGCAGACAGCAGTAGCTGCTAGATCTGCAAGGGGTAAATGTTAGGAAGGAAATGTGTGTGGCATGGAGATAGAGCATCTGTGTGATGAACATATGATTAAGTGTGTTTACAGATTCATGTAGAACGTTTGAAGTACCTGGTATGGACTGCTCATTACGGGGTTAGCAGGTGACACGATGTAGCCAAAAGGACAGGTTTCTGGACTGTAGGCTAACACTAAATGCTATAGCTTGTTTTTTCCTATGCACATCTGTGGTTTTCATATTTTAATCAGCATAATATGTTTGACATGTGCTTGATCTCTGCTACACACCTCCTCCCTGCCTCCCTAAATTAATTTTAAATTCACTGAGATTGCTTTGAAAGATTTCTTTTGACTTCACAAAGGTTTGATATGGCTTTTTCTTAGCGTTCAAAAGAATATTATACTAGTCATTGGCTACCATTTTGTCTTTTAATCAGTACCATTTGAGAAGAGAGCCTGGGGACATGGATTTTTGCATATTACTTCTTCAAAGTTTGTTGTCATCCTAAATACATGCTTGTGTGTACAGTAGACATTCAGCAACAGAAAGAATGCTTCAGTATTTTAACTGGCACTTTAGAGACCTGTGTTGAGGTCTGCCAGAAACTCCCCAGGTAGTTTTGAGCAAGTTATCCCATCATTTTTTTCACCCTCAGTCCCTCGTTTATGAAATGGCAATTATAGTATCACCCTATTCACATCTCCCTGGTTTGTAAGAAGGCTAGTGTGTTCAGGACTATGACATTCTTGAACACTACAGTACTATGAGCTGCTTGCTTAAAACAGACCACAAGGAAATAAAACAAAGGAAGTGTGCATCGCCAGCCCTGCAGGGCCTTGTCATTAGCAGCAGTGCTTCATGGAACAGGTCGTACATGTGTTTTGGTGCATAAGGCAAGCTATGCTAGAAGAATTTCTGGCTGACATATTCTTAGCACAACCTTAAACAGCATGATTTTATAACTCTGCTATTGAAATGTAATGGTTTTATTTCACCTCTGGCAGTCATTTTTTAGGAATAGTTTGTAATTTCCTTACTTAGGTTATTAGCAATTTTGGTTGTTCTAATTCAGCATTTGCCTTCTGTGCTTGCAAATCTGCTATACAAGTAGTGGTAATGGAGAGACCATAACATTGTTTACCTCTGTTTTGCCAGGTTGCTCTGGCAGGTAGCAGGAAGTTGAAATGTATGTGTTGGTTGCTTCCAAGTGTTTTGATTCCTTTCTGCTTGCTTCCTTTCTGGAGCTGCTGAGTATACCCACCCGAAGGGATGTGTCAGGCTTACACTGACTGTTCAGATTGCCGTTTTGTTTAACGTGCTCCTGAGGTGCCTCACAAGGGTGTTGAGTGACACCATCCATCCTGCTGTCCACTTGGGAACCACAAACTGCCCCAGCTTTGCAGAGGCTCTTCTGTGTGACACTGATGCCCTATACTCTCTGCAGCCAAGCTGCAAAGCCATAGATAAGGTTCATTGTCTGATTCGTTTTTGCTAACTGCCAATTCTTGTAGCAAACATGGGGTGAATGGAAAGGATCAGGAAGGAGGAAGTGTGCAAACCAAAAATTTCACCTCTGTAGTAGTAGCTTTAGAGTCACATTTTCCCCTGTAAGCAGATTTCCTCCCATGTAAAAAGAGGTTGCCAAGTGCTGTCCCCAGAGGTCTGGCTTAGCTTTGAAAGGCTGAGCAGAACAGGGAGACCCTTCCTGCCAGGGTCTCCCCTCAGGTCACAGTGGTGGGATTGTGGCTCTCCTCCATCCTCTCCTTATCAGCTGCACTCTCCCTCACAGTGGATTTACAAGCCCAATCCAAAACCAGCCCAGCTCAGCAGCACACTGAGACTTGGCATGGACTGGAGGAAGAGAAGAGACATTGCCTCATTTGGTGGTATTCTGGCAACATTTTCTTGCACGTTGTATCTCTTCCGAGGTTGGAGATAGGAACTTACTGTTTGGGAATACTTGAATCTAGGCTCTGTTTCAGAAACGTGGCATTTGCCATTCTCTTGAGTTCCACATTTGTTCAAGTTAGAAGTGCTGTTGTCATTTACCAGAGCTAAAATAGAGATTTATGTCTTTTATTAAGAGAATTAGAGTAAAATCAATATGATTCTGGCAGAATTAGAGGACGACTGTAGCTGAAGTGCTGACCTACATAAAGAACAAACAGAATGTTTTCACTTGCTACCAGTGACATGAGAAGCAACCTTGCCTGCATTAAAGTAAATGCCAAGTCCTGTAACTTCGAAGTTTTACCTGTTGGCAAGCATACAGAACTCATACACTTTTAAAACTTAGCAAATGTCTACTTACAGCTTTATACAAAATCAAAAAGGGTCTTGTTGCAATAACAAGTGGGATATGAATTTAAATGGACTAAAATAAAATTTCTAAAACTGGTGCATGCCCAGGAACACTTCAGGACAAATTTTATTTTCTCTTAAGAAGGCATTCTGAATTTCTGTATTATCTATCAAAGCAGCATATACATTTCAACATACATGAAATTGTACATACGTGTTTCTACCTGATACTTTTCATATAAATCCCATCAGTCCTATGGAGTTTATCTAATTTTGGGGGGAAAAAAGTCTGATTTGAACATTTGCGTCAGGATAAATCATTGCCAGGTGAAAACTGCCAGCTCTAAAACATGGAGGACTTTAATAAACTAGTTTAAAGAATTTTCTATGATGGAAAAGACATTAGTTTTCCCTTCACCTCATCCTCTGAAAGGCTGGTGTCTTTCTCAGAATGAACTTTTTAATTATTTTGTCTTAAATTACCATATTTCAATGAAAATATTTTGGTTTTTCTACAACTGGAGAGAAATACATTGTGTTTCCTGTATGAGTGGTGTCTCCAATAGCACTTAATGTTTCACCTGTTCTTTAATCAGTCATGTAGAAACTGAGCAAGGAAAAATATAGAAGGGAAGAAAATGGGAATGTGTCAGCAACATCAAGCAGAGGCATTGTTATTGGCACCTCTTGTAATGGCTTCTGGAGTCATGGAAGCAAGCTGGGTCAATTTATTCCCTTTTCCACTATGCTTATTTCATTTCACTTAGGCAAGTTAATTTTCTTCATCTATGGCCTTTCAGTACCTGAAGGAGGCCTACGGCAATGCGGGAAAGGGACTCTTTATGAAGGCTTGTAGTAATAGGCCAAGGGACAATGGTTTTAAATTAGAGAAGAGTAGATTTAGATTGGATGTTAGGAGTAAGGTGTTTACCATGAGGGTTGTGGAACACTCAAACAGGTTGCCCAGGGAGGTAGTTGAGGCCCTGTCCCTGGAGATAATCAAGGTGAGGCTCAACAAGGCTCTGAGCAACCTGACTTAGTTGAGGATGCCCCTGTTTGCTGCAGGGGGTTGGACTAGATGACCTGTGGAGGTCCCTTCCAACCCA